>NW_026522030.1:20000000-20608750 GCF_021234435.1 Artibeus jamaicensis
TCTAAGTACGTTAAGAAGCTAAATAAACTTCGGAAGTTATTCTGGTAAATAAATTGGCTGTTCTTAAAATGTGAAATTTTATATAATATTTTATAATTGCAATATTTCTATAGCAGTATCAATATTAAAAATCTGAAAACATATCTAAATTGTTGACGAATATGTACCTCTTGGCTATTTTCTTTGCATCAACATTTCACTGTATATTAAGTGTGTGTAATTCTATTGGGTTGTTTTAAAAAACTGTTAAACAAAAAAATGATAGCCTGTTAACAATTCCATCTAAATGGAAGAAATTACCTTATCTGCCCATCCCAATCCTCACCTTTGGTACCCCTACAGCTTCTTGTGTTTTATTTTAGGAATTGTGATTATGAAACACAGTTTTGTTTTTCCCCCAGTGTAGAGACTGTTTTAAATGTATTTATTTGGTGAATGTAAAAAAATTATCATTTGGTTTACTCTTAAGTGACATAAAAATAATTTAAAATATTTCTTACAAATCTTTTTAAACATCGGCACTTTATCTGACCTTTATATAACACTTTAAAGAATTTTGCTGTGAACCATTATTTGTGCACATAAATGCAATTTTATTTATCTGCCTTTTAACACAACTAACATAAAAATCAGGTTAACATAGTTAGAATTTGGGTAATTGCCCAAATTTAACCTGTATGAAGCAAATTTCCTAATAATACTTGAATGGCACATATGCCTTTAAATAGAGAAATTTAATATTCTTGGCAACTATATTAAATTTGTAACAATCTGAAGCAAAAAGTATACTGAATCATTTTATTATGAGAAAGCAAACAGGACCTGAAGCAGCCTTCAAAAACACCCAAAACAAACAAAAACCCAATTATGGAAAAAGGTAAGAAGACTTTTAAAAAAAAGATTTTTCTACATTTGTTTTCTTTACATAATGAGTCATTTATATATAACAAGCAACATTCACAGACTCACATGTATACTGAAGATAAATTAATGATCTTAAGACACCATAACTTTACCAGTGACTTACTGTCTATAACTAATACAAAAGTTAAAATCTAGGGATAATCTAGCCATTATTCTAATAACTGGCTTTCAATATATCCTTTCGCTATATAAATATCTGGACAGCTTATACTTTAAAGCAATCATTAGTTTAATCCTGCTAGTTCCTGCAATCTTAAAAGAGAACTAAAAACGCACTACTACCATTCCATAATGGCAGTACTGTACTTAAATATGGTGTATACCTCTTTCTACTTTGATACTCAAAAAATTATGAAATGTCTTCCTCTTTAATGTCTACTCATATCTTAATATTCTCATACATTTTTCAACACTGATACTAAAAAAAATCAGTAAAAATAAAAAGTCTTTACTTAAAAGCTTTATGAATAAATCTCACCCTGAACTAAAAGTACAGATGAAGCACAATGCATGAAAAAGGCAGGCTGCCCCCATTATGGTTATATGATGTAGAAAACCAACTTGCCCCAACTTGAAAGGGGTCAAACAGGCCAATTCTGTCAAACTTTTCTGTGATGAAATATAACTTTTTCAACAGTGTGCAGAGGCCAATGCATGGCCAATAATACAAATGAGAGTGCAGTGGCCTCTCCTTAGAGAAGCTGGTTTTCACAGACCGAGCTAAAATGTGTTTGCTGTTTTCTATGGCAGTATCCCATGCTTAAAACCCTCCCTTCCGCCTTTTGTTCAGCTCTTTTGCTAGCAACCAAGTGCTTTCTTTTGGTTCAGCCTAGTAAAAAGCCAAAGGACTAGAACATGAGGGTCATCAAGGTCTACAAGGTAGATGAACAAACCAACAAAGCAGCATCACAGGGCAAAGAGCAAAAGGCATTACAATAAGAATCTAATTCCAATAAAAAGAAAAGTCTTTATAAAATAGTCATAATTATAGAAAGTAATAAACACTGGTGATTGCCAAGAATGGTTGCTTTGGTTTATTTAAATACTCAGATAATGTTCTTTTTTAATAAGAAATGAAACCCAGGACATTAAATAATTATTTTTAAATTCAAATGAAATAAGTCCTGCAGTGCATGCAATACACAGTGATCTATTACCTAGGAAACATTATGCCTAAATCTGTATGTGAGTGAGGATGGACTGTTAAGTCCTTTGGCTTTTTCTAATTAATAATGAATTTCTCTTAATCTATGTTTAACACTGACTTCTATAATTTGTTGTTTCTAAAGTTTAAAAGCTAAATTAACTACAACTATAAAGAATCCTGTCACATGGTAGAAACAATGCAAAATAACCATAAAATTTGCTTACTTTTCAACCTGATAAGGGACCAATAAAAATATTTTAATAATTAGTTATAAAAAGCAGCTTTTCCTGCTTTGTTTTCCCAATTACCACTTCTTATTAATGATATAACTGAGGGGGTGGGGGAAGCGCTAGATATGAATGAAGCAGCTCTTTCCTTTCCAAGTCTTCACTGCAGCCATAACGTGGATTGCTGCTTCCACAATTCATTCCTATGCCAATCCCACAGTGGGGTGAATGGGGTTTTGATGATTTGAAGCACCGAGTGAAATAGGTGGAATGATCAATCAGGTGAGACACAGGCTACTGGATAATAGCAAAGGAATGAAATTTGATTTGGACAAAATCAAAACCAAATTTTGCCTTTAGTAAAGGCCATTCTAAAAACAGGTAGATATTAGGTTGACAGTGGAAAGTTTATCATTAAGCTGTTTTCTGGTAACAAAAAAAACCCCTTATTTCACTAAGCTAAGGTTTCTTCTTCCATTTGCCCTACTCCTCAAAGACCATTTGAACACAAATAAAAAGGAGCTAAATAGTTAAAATATACTTCTGTGAAAGAGGAGAAAAATTATTTAGCAAGGTATAGCACAAGCAAAACATTTTACATGATCTTAGCAGGTATGTTGTCCAGAAACACCTCACAGAAACATATGAACAGATAAGAGACATATAAAAAACTCAAGAATGCTTCAAACTAACTTGGCAGAAGTTCCTACTTCATTCCCCCCACACCTCCTTTGTTGGACAAAAGTAATGTTAGAATAGCATTATAAGGTCAGAGATAAATCTGGTCAAGCAGGACAGGAGCAGTACTGACTTTTCAGGGCAGATGCTAGAACAAGAAATTACTCCTTTCTTCTACAGGGCTAATCTTAAGGACAAAAGACCATGGCAGAAGTCAAGAATGATAATGCTGTTTTCTGATCATCAAGGCAACCAGAAAAAAAAAACCTGGAAGTTAAATAATTAAGAATTTTACGTTAATAATAAATATAACCTCTATAGAATCATAGGGTTATGAAGCACAAACGAGAAGTTAATATGAAAATGCTTTCGCCAACCCCTAAGAGTTATACACATGAGGGATGAGGATCACTACTATTTCCCTTTAAATGTCTCTTCTAGAAAGCTATAATCCAGCAAACTGATGATTCAATTAAAATATCTCCATAATCTGATGCTAGCTCAAATACCAACTCCTTCATGAAGCCTGCCCTGATTTCCTGAAGAGAAATTGATTGTTCATACCTTAATAATTCTTTTATATTCAACCAGTAAGTACATCCTCTCTCTTCTATAAGGTTAAAAGTTCCTTGAAGGCAGGAACTACGTCTTAGTTATCTTTGTGCCTGCCATGATACCTAGATACTAAAAACCTATGAATTATTTTACTATCATATTCCCAAATAATATTTACATGACCTTTGTGTGAAAATATGAAATAAATACAGAGCATAAATTTCCTGACTCAGAGGTTTGGTATGGGTAAGGAGATGGAACTTAAGTAAATATAATAGTGAATCTAAAGAATAACTTTTTAAGTGATACAGTCAAAGGGAAAGAAGTTGGCGGGAAGAAAAAAGAATATGGCTGGAAAACAGAACCCTGAACATGGGGATAGAATCACTACCTGTTCATGAAAACTTAAATCTTGCTACAAAAATATAGCACAGAGAGCAACTCCCATTAGGCTTGTGAATCCAAAAGGAATATGACCAAATAACACATTTCTGAGAATTATTATTATGTAAAGCCAAAAAGTATCATCTCATTCCAGTGGAATACATTTGTTCACACTCAAAACATGAAACTGGAGGCATGTGAAGCTCATTTTGAAGGACTAAAATGTATCCTGGACATTCTTATTGGCTTTGCTGTTGTTACCGTCTTTTTGAGGAACTCCGGCTTGGGTGCTCAGTCTTCAAAATGCTGCCATATGACTTGACTAGTACCGGCTTCCTGTTAGAATGCCTCTGGTAAAAGAACTTTCTTCAAAGAGCTAGGTGGGAGGAGCTAAATAACAGCTGTAAACTAGTCCCTGGGGGCAACTTCTGGGAGATAGGCACCCCTCTTGAAGAAGTTCAAATTGAAGGCATTTGAGTGAAAGCATGTCTATGAAACAACCTCAAAGGCAAGAGATTATGAGACTCAGGAGATGAAGGATGTTTCTGAAGCAAAAATGTAACAACTGAAGTGGAACTGATAAATGATTTTTCAACTTAGCCTTTCATCCTTCCAAGGTAGATAAATTGAGTAGCTGCACTGTGCTGTGCATGGGTCTTCCAGACTAGGCTTACTGCATGCTTTGCGTGGGCATTCAAAATCCCACAGCATGTGAGATAAATAAAAGGTAAGGAGACAGCCTGTGATCCTTGGTTAAAATATATTTTAAAATATAACGTGATGTTCCTCGGCTTACATAAATCTCTTAGCCTGGTTAGTTGACAAACTGAGATAAAATATGAAAAAAAATCACTTAAATTCTCTTGAAATATAATTCTATACATAAAAGTTATTTTGAAAATTATACATAATCTTTAAAACAATTAAATAACACTGCAAGTAAAATAATGTGGCAGACATTCAATAAATAATTATTGAAAGAAATGCTGAAATATTTCCATCTAGTTACCCTGAGAAACTGAAAATGACAGACAGAAGAGCCCTGAAAGAATCACTAAAGTTTTCAAAACGACTAAGCACATTTTATTAAAAAAATTACTGAGTGTGCAATGCATACAGGATTCTGCAACAGGTGCCACATGTGCTAGATTTTGGCCTCAAACAGACACTATCTTACCTCTTTAATATTCATTCCCTTTCTCTGGTAACAGAACAGTGTTCCCTGTTTGAAACTCACTCTGTATAGTTTGGGTGGTGAAGAGTGATGATCACTCCTCCCTACTTTATCCCTCTTCACATCCCCATTAGAGGTGCAAGTGTACGATTCAAATGAGACCAATGCAAAGCTGACCAACTCAAGCATCCAATCCCACGATTAGATCAGAAATAATCCAAGCTGAGCCAAAAAAATAATTTTGCAGGGCTTTTAGGAGAATTATTGGAAAAGAGGCACTGCCTCTGTATGAGACACAGGTGTTAAGGGCCATGTAAGCCTGACATTGCCAATAGCCATTTTTCTCCAACCAGAGCTAAAGAGTGAAGCCAGTACAAAGGAAAGCAGAAATGAGAAATGGGAGAGTGTTAACACTCTGGTCTTTAGAATGGATCCAATCCAGAACAATCCAGCTATACTAATGCCAGATATACACCTAGATTTATCTTTATCCCCTCCCCTTCTTCTTCTCCTCCCTGACCTTCCCTTCCTTTACTTTCTTCTTTTCCTTTGGATCTGATTTCTGTTATTTGCAACCAAGAGCCGAGATTATTAAAAGCCTGTCACCTACTCTTAATCCTGTCAGTCTCATGTCATTCCTTTATATACTGTCACTCTCTGCTCTTCCCAGTAATTCCCTTCCTCCACTGCAGTACCAAAAGATGGTGGGTGAATGGCTGAGTTGGCGATGTTTCTATTTTATTGTTATTTGACCTGGCCACTAAACAAAGTAAGTAATGCAGAATGTATGGTCAAAGACCAAAGAAAGAGTCCTTAAGGAGATCATAATCTCTAAAAATTCAAACAGAGTAGTTATTTTCCACCTGACATCTGTCTACAACTAAGAAAAAAACATTTGCAGAAAATCCCCTTTGTAAGAAGCTCAATCATAATAAAAAGCAATCTTTATAAGCCTGTTATACCATTAAATTCAATAGGAAGTCCAAAAGCAAAAAAAAAAAAAAAAAGTACTGGTAGAGTTTACACTTACCCCAGAATATCTGTTCAAAATACATTAAGAAAATGACAGCATTCAAAATTATTTTAATTCCTATCCTTAGAGGTTAGAGTAAAATGAGATAATCTAAACAAAAACACACACACAAAAAAACAAGGAGCTTTTGGGGTTGCAATAGGGGAAAACTAGCATTTGGAAGAAATAAGTAAGTGCAATTACATGTAAGAGCAAGGCCGAAGGAGATTTGAGACAGGATAGAAGACAACAGAGAAAGGTTTGACAAGGCTGCACATGAAGGCTGGGGTGCTGCAATTGAAAGCCAAGGAACACCATAGCCACTAGTCCTGGAAGAGGCAAGGAACGGATTCTCCCCTAGACTGTCCAGAGGGAGTACAGCCCTAGTAACATCTTGATTTTTGCCCAGTATTACTGCTTTTGAACTTCTGGCCTCCAGAACTATGACAGAATAAATTTCTGTTGTTTTAAGCCACCAAGTTTGTGGTCATTTGTTACAGCAGCAACAGAAAACTAGTACACATACCATGTTACAGATATTCTTAACTTTAAAAGTATTTGATTGTCATATTTATACATGCACATAGTGTTTTTTTCCTTAAATCCTTAAGAATTGTGCATGCAAACTTTGGTGAATTAGCCCTGGCTGCTGTGGTTCAGTGGACTGAGCACCAGCCTGTGAACCAAAGAGTCGCCAGTTTGAGTCCTGGTCAGGGCACAAGCCTGGGCTGCAGGCCAGGTCCAAATTGGGGGCATACAACAAGCAACCAA
The DNA here is from genome assembly GCF_021234435.1 of Artibeus jamaicensis. Taxonomy (NCBI): domain Eukaryota; kingdom Metazoa; phylum Chordata; class Mammalia; order Chiroptera; family Phyllostomidae; genus Artibeus; species Artibeus jamaicensis. The sequence goes on from NW_026522030.1 coordinate 20,006,873, forward strand.
TTGCTGCTTCTCTTTGCACATCAAAGTTTTTCTCTCTCTCTTTCTCCCTCCTTTTCCCTCTCTCTGAAAATGAATAAAATACTTTAAAAAATTTGGTGAATTACAACAGCATTAACTGATTTAGGCACAAATCACCAATGGATGTTAAAACCACGCAGTTACAGTTAGTTGGAAAACAATATTCACACCATATCAAAATCTGAAATGATGTGAATATCCTGTTTTCCACAGACGGCTTACTGCTTACAGAGTGAAAAATGTACCCTTAATGTGGAGAAATCTGGTAGAACCATCTCAATCAAATGATACACCAATAACAGGGTGAACTGAGACATGAACTCCCTGATGTGATGCAATGAGAACACGTTATCACTTATAAAGTGTCACTGCCAAAAATATATGTAACCTGAATCTACTCATGACGAGCCCAAAGTAAAGAACATTCTACACAACAATGCACCATAAAAATGTCAACGGCATCAATAACATGAAAAACAAAAACTGACAAACTGCTCGATGTTGAAGGAGACTCAAGAGGCAACTAAATGTACCACCTGATTCTGGAACAGACCACGGTTTGGAGGGAGGCGGAGGGCTGGGAACAGGCTGTGGGGAAAGACATAACTGGTGCGATTTTAATTTGGACTCTACATTAGAGAAAATAACTTTACCAATATTAAATTTCCTGGATTTTCTATCTATGGTGTGGCTATGTAAGACAGAATATAAGTTATAAAATACTTAGGGAAAAAAAGAGCATGGTGTTTATAAGTCATTCTCAAATAACCAATCACCAAAATGTAATAATAATAAATTGTGTGTGTGTGTGTGTGTGTGTGTGTGTGTGTAGAAGGAGAGGAAAGAGGGAGGTAAAAGAGAAAGCCATTGTGACAAAAATGTTAATAATTATTAAATATCTAGGTGAAGAGTACAATGGAGTCCATTGTGTTATTACTCTAAGTTTCTGTAGATTTAAAATGTTTCATAATAAAACATAAAAAAACCCTATGTGGATCAGATTATTTCATTTTATGGGGAACCAAGGTACAGAATAATCTACCTTCAAATCTAATATAATTGTTGTATGTCATTAACACTACATATTTAGTAATGGTCAAAAAACAAAAAAATTACTAATATGAGAAAGTGCCATTCCTAAACACTGTTCAGAATACCTATAATAGATAGTAAAGATACTACTTGTTGTATGCCTTTTTTTGCAATTTAGTTGACAACATAGGGATATGTTAACATAGTTAATAAAAATGAATTCATTTTAAATTTATTTCTAAAAGCATTAAATATATTAATTATATAAAATGTCAAAAAGTAGAATAAATTTGACCAAATCAAATTTGATTCAAATTACAAAAGTATCATTTGATATAATTTTTAAACTCATCATTTCCTATAATACAAATTTGAAGACATATGGACATCAAACTTAATCACGTGAACTAAATTCTTTCACAGAAGTTAATTTACCTTGAATAGGTAAACACAGTACTCTCAAGTGGCTTTTTCTTAGTTTATTACACCACAGAACAAGACAAAGGCAGCAAAATGAAATAAAAAGCAAGGACTGCAAGGAAATGTTTGACTAAAAAGCACTCTGCAAATATATAGTAGTCTAAATATATCCCAAAATCATACAAACTGATTTCTGAAAGATCTACATATATATTCTAAACATTAGGCTACAAAGATGAAAAATTCCACCTTTACAGATTTAACATAATATAATAAAAGAAATACTTTAAAAGATGGATCTTTAAAAGATGGATATGAAAAAAGACCTTGATTTGTTAGTCTCTGTTTCCCTGTTAAGAATGCCAAATCGCTATTACACTCATGATGTATCAGTTTTATAAATATAGCTTTGAACAATATAGTTGCCTATATACCTAAATCAATTCCTTCTCAAGTACCACCAGGTCAAGGAGGTCTCTGAAGACCAGCTGGGCTAAATCAGGATATTATTTCTTGGTCAGCTGAATTCTGTCCAGATCTCAAAACCAAGAATACCAAAATAAAATACAGTCAAGAGAACCTTGAGGGTGGACAACATGGTACCATATGTAAATTGGTCTTGTCTTTGTGGGCTAGTTTTATATCTCCTGCCACATCTGGAGAAATCCTGTGTACACAGTGGGAACTTCACTGCATAACTTACTAATAGGTAGTAGGTCAAGGGACAGAAATCAAACTCTTCTCCCAAGAGTAATGTCTAGTAAAATAACAAATATAAAAATACCCTTCAATTTAAAAATGATTCACATAGGAACATACTTTAACATCTGGAATGACATTATTTTTAAGGTACATAGGTATTTCCTTGAAAAAGCTTATAGCAACCCACATACATTTAATTTTGAAACAGAATAGAAATGAAGATATACTTTAAACGCCTGAACATCATAAAGTTGAGAATATTGTCTTATGTAAATTAATACTGGTAAGCATAAAATGTGAAGCACAAACCAGTACTATCAACAAATGATTACTGAATTTGACCTAGTAATGTCCTCTCCCAATCTTAATAGTTAAAGCAATAAAAAGAATGTACTAATGCTTTTATTTAAAAAATAGATGAAAAGAAATGACTTGAAAGTGACTTGCTATTTTTATTTCTTTTTATCTGTAAGTTTATATCCTCTTTTGTTTGCTAGAATATGAAGTTCCATTAGAAAGAACATTTAAAATATGTCTATGAAGAAGTCACTCAACAATTATTTCTTGACATATCAACAAAAATTTACCATGAGGTTTTGGTTTCAAACTTTGTTTATAAAATTTAAATTTCATATATAATTTTCATGTGTCATGAGCTACCCTTGTTTTGATTTTTTCAGCCATTTACAACTTAAAACCATGCTGAGTTCCCAGGCAGTCAGAAATGAGAGGAGGAATGGACTTGGTGTGCTTGCCATGGTTTGCTGACTCCTGCTCTTAATCAGGTCTGCATATTAGAATCACCCGATAGCTTCAAATAAGTTCTATGTCTCCATCACACCGAGATTCCTAGACCCTGTCTCTAAAGATCAACTTTCTGGTGAGGGTGTGAATGGAAGATAAAATGAAAATAGGAGATTTTTAACATTTTCCAGGGGATTCTAATGTGTAGCCAGGTTGAAGAGTGCACAATTTAAGAGTCAAATAGACACTCCCTAGTGTCTTAATTTTGTCAAGACGCCTGTCCTTTCAGATTCTTGGTTTCTACCACACATCTGTGCATCATTCAAAACTGGCACATGGCTAAGTGCTCAGTGTCCCCCTTTCCATGCTGCCCTGTATGTACTAACTGCTCAGGACAGATCGAATTAAAAGAATTTTTCACAAAACATATTTTTAGCCTTAAAAAAACCTGCATACTTCAGGCCTGGCTGGTGTAGCTCAGTGGACTGAGCACTGGCCTGTGAACCAAAGGTTCACCAGTCTGATTCCCAATCACGGCACATGCCTGGGCTGTGGGCCAGGCTGCCAGTATGGGGCATGCAAGAGGCAACCACACATTGATGTTTTTCTCCCTCTCTTTCTCCCCTTTCCCCACTCTCTAAAAATAAATAAAATCTTAAAAAAAAAAACCTACATACTTCAATATACAGATGATATGTCACACAATGACACACTGAAACCCTATAATTTTATTAGCCAATGTCATTCCAATAATTTTTTAAATAATAAAAAATAATAAGATTAACAGTTAATAGTTAACATAAAAACATTAAAAAGACATGAATATAAGTAAGCAGTCTGTAAGAAATATGTATAACAAAATAACTATTAACACAATACACTGCTGTTTTCAGAAATATGACTATAAAACATAAAAAGGACTCTGAGAATTATATTCTAGAACAGCAGAAAGTGGAAAGATGCTAAGTGTGAATGGCCAGTTTAACACAAGGCCCATAATACTGAGATCATCCCCTTCACTAGCTGATGAAGACTGCAGTATTGGTCCTTCACGCCTCTCCGGGACTTCTGCTAAATACCCTGGGGTAGCTGAAATGTCCCCCAAGGTATTATTATACAGCTATTTTAAACTCAGGTCTGATCAGTTTAAATAATGAATACCTGACCATTATTATTTCAGGAAGGTCTAAACAACCAGGGTGAGAAAATAAAGACAGACAGCTATGCTGCCTCCTCAACCACAGAAATTATGCAGTTTTTAAAAAGTTGGAAAAGTTTTGGTCTTCATTAATCAATTTAATTTTATTTTTTTATAATAAATTTTATTTAGTTACTTTTCAAATTAGATTTTTAAAAAATACTATGTATAATTTTTGGAAAGGTGTTTAATAAAAGATAAATATATGAAGCTAAATAACTTACATATGCGTCAGGGAAAAAAGCATAAAGGAAACTAGATCCTCAAAACAATATCAACACAATTAAAACATATCTAGAAATAAATATGTAATATGCCAACCAACATTAAGAAAACCATAAAATTTCCTGAAGAACGTGAAGAAATACCTATGTAAACAATTCATTATGTTATCCTAAATCTCCTAAACTGCTCAATGAAAGAAGCAATTTGCCACCAAATTAATATATATAAATAGTAAAATTTCAATTAAAACCCCAATATGATGAGTAGTGTAACCCAAGTCTAGAAAAATTTGAATATGAATAATAAAGAGGACATGACCCACCAGATCCTAAAACATACCATAAAGCTGCAGTAAACACAACTATGCAATTAAAAGAAAAACAAATAAGACAAATCAATGAAAACAATCTAAACTGAGGCCCTAATAGCTTTAAAAGCTTAGTTAATTAATTCACTCATTCAATAAATATTTATAGAACATGGTCCTTGGCTCTGGGGATACAGCAATGGCAGCCGGGGGTAGGGAGGAAGCCTGTCCTCATACTGCTTACATGCTAATGGAGAAAAAACAAAAAAAAATTAAGTATAAAACTCAGAACACATTTTTAAAATAAAAGAAACAGAAGTTGCTACCATTCTAACACTCAGAAATAACCACTCATATATGATGGTTTTTATCCTGCACAGTCATGAAATAATGCTCCCCTCATTATCCTGCCCACTAAAACCCCCACAAAACCTGAGATTCTGCTCCAAGTCCTTTTAACCCATTCAATATATTATAAACATTTTCCCATTCTATTGAGTATTCTTCTGCTAGACCTTGATTTGTAATTGCTGAATAAAATTTTATTGTTTGGATAAGCTTTAGTCAACTATTGTTGATTACTGTTATTATTTAGGTTGTTTACATAAAGAAGCTTCAAACCATTAATCAACGCAATATTAAATTACAAGTTCCTACTTTTTCATTCATAATAACTGGACAATCATCAAAGTGGGTTTAAGTATGCATGAATAGAAATATTTTATAGTGTGAATACTTCCTTCTTTGTTTTTTGAAATAAGTTTTATAATTTAACAAAATAAAATTCACAATTTATATTTCAAAACACTTTAAGAATCCACTGTAAATTCCTGTACTACCCACCACAATTAAGATATAGAACATTGCCATGCTCACAAAGGCTCCCTCATAAATTCTTCATAACAAGTCCCTTCCATTCACACTCTAGCGATCAAGGATCTGATTTGTCATTAGTTTTGCCTTTTATAGAATGACACAAGAATAGAGTAATTCGCCATTAACAGAGTAATAGAGTCCATTGTATCTCACTTCTATTACTTAGCATAAAGTTTTGGAGACTCTTCCACATTGTACAGTATATCAGTAATTTGTTCCTTTGAACAGATATACCACAAATTGCTTACCAATCACCAAGTAATGGGTATTTAGGTTATTTCAAGTTTTTGTCTATTATGAATACAGCCACTGAGAATATTTAAATACAAGTCATTTGGGGGACATTATTCATCTCTCTTGGTTAAATACCTGGGAGGAGAATTGCTATGTCAGATGGCATGGTACATATTTAAGTCCTGTCAAGACAGGAGTCTTTCAAACTCTTCCAAATAAGGATGTAGCAATACAATTTTTCTTTCTGACCAGTGATGTATGTGAGTTCTCATTATTTCACATGCTCGGTATACATATGTTTGGAACTGCCAATCTTTACACAGATTATTTTAGTGCATGGTAGTATTATCTTGTAGTCTTAAGTTTCACTTTCCTAATGACTAATGATGATTTACTCAGATTGCCTCCTATTTTCTTTTGGACCTCTCACAGACTTAGCTCTTATACTTAAATCTATGATGTATGAGTTAACTGATATGTCATGTAAGAATCATGGTTCGTTTTTGGCATTTAGAAAGCCAACTAGCACAGCATCAGTTTTTGAAAAGCCTATCCTTCCCCTAGTGAAATGCCTGGTGCCTTTATGTGCTCTATTTACAGACTCTGTTCTGTCTGATCAGTCTGCATGTCTATCTCTACACACACTGTACTGCCTTGATCACTAGGGCCCCTGCATTTCTACATACATTTTAAAATCAATTTAGAAAATTTCACTTAAAGTAAAAAGTCGCTTGTGATTTTGACTGATATTGAATGGAATCTATACACAAATCTGGGAAGAACTGACACTTTAAAAATACTGAATTTTCTGACCATGAACATGGTGTAGCACACCATTTATTTACATATCCTTAATTTTTCTCTTCATTGCTTTATGGTTTTCAGTGTAAAGGTCTTATACATTTTTGTTACAATTATGACTATGTATTTCACATTTTTGATACACTATGGTAAATGCCATTTTTTAAAAAAAATCAAGTTCTAGTTGCCTGTTGCTAGTATATAAATATAATACAATTATTTCCTGCAAGTTTGCTAAGTTTATTAGTTCCAGTAACTATTTTATGGATTCCTTATGACCTTCCAAGTAAATTCTCAAGTCCCCTGAAATTAGAGACCATTCTTTCCAATCTGAATGCCTTTTGTTTTTTTTCTTGCTTATGGCACAACTTCCAGTACAATGTTGAACAGAACTGCTGAGAAGAGACAACCCTCTCGTTCCTAATTGTGGAGTAAAAGCATTCAGTTGTAGGTATTTTTTTAAAATGTCCTCTATGGGATTGAGAAAAGCTCCCCTTTTATTTCTAGTAGGCCAAGTTTTTTTTTTTTAAAAATCTGTCATGAATGGATGTTCAATTTTGTAAAATGCTTTATCTGCATTTATTGTGATGATTGTATGATTTTTCCCATTAGTCTGTTAATATACTGAATAACACTGATTAATTTTCACATGTTAAATCAACCTTATGATCATAAAATAAATCTCACTTGGTCATGACATATTAAGCATTTAATATATTACAGAATTCATTTCCTAATATTTTGCTAAGGATTTTTGTATCTACGTGCATGAGAGATATTATGTCTTGTCTGGTTTTTGTGTCATGGTAATGCAAGCCTTATAAAATGCGTTGGGAAGCATGACCTCATCTTCTATATTTTGGAGGCACTTGTGCAGAACTGGTATTATTTCTTTAAAGTTTGGTATCATCTACCATCTGAAGGCCACCTGAACCTGCGGATTTCTCTGTGGGAAGGTTTTCAACTTAGTGATTACAAATTCAACTTCTGTAACAAGATTATTCATGTGATCTATTTCTTAACCAAACTTACCCTGTGTTTCTCAAGAAATTTGTTCTTTTCATCTAAGTTGTTGAATTTTATTAAGACCCTTCACAACGCCCCCTTAGCCTCTAACACCTGTAGGACCCGCGTGAAGCCCCGCCCTCCCTGATAACGGTGCTTTACGTCATCTCCTCTGTTCCCTCCCCTACCCCGCTTAGTCTTGTGAAAAGAATTCACTTTTGATCTCACAGATTTTCTTTATGGTGTTTCTACTTTCTAGTTGTTTAACTTGGCATTTAATTTACTTTTCTTTTTTTCTTGTTTAAGATGCCAGCTTAGATCACTGAATTGGAATCTATCTTTCTTTCCACAATTAGTATATAATGCTATAAATTTCCATGTTATTATTACAAGTGATGATGTCAGAAAGTGGAGGACTAGAAAACTGCAAAAGTTCACACATCCACGAAAGCAACAAAGAAGCTGACAAAACTGTCAGAATTAACTTTTTCAAAACTATAGAATCAAATATAAAAACTAACAACCACCAGGGGAACGCTTAATGGAAAAAACTAAAGGCTGAATTTTGAGAGTTTTGAAGTTATTTTAATTTAACAAGATATCATTCTCTACTCCCCAGCTCAATGTCTATACCTTGCAAGACAACACCCCATATTCTTTTTTTTTAAATCCTCACCTGAGGATAAGTTTACTGACTGTAGAGAGAGAAGAACGTGGGGGGTGAGAGAGAGAATACTGATGTGAGAAACATCAATCAGTTGCTTCCCATACATGCCCTGACTGAGGATCAAACCCACAACCTAGGTATGTATCCTGACCAGGAATTGAACCCATAACCTTTTTGATACATGACGATGCTCCAACCAACTGAGCCACTGGCCAGGGCAACTGCCCACATTCCTGATTTAGATTACAAGTACCAGAGGGAGAAATGTAAACCTTTTCTTAAATAATTGCAGTTTTTTGTCCTGAGATGTCTGATGGCTTGCCTTTATTTCACCTAACCCAGAACTTTCCCATGTCTGAAGTGGTGAGGAATGTGTATGTGCTGGGAGTAGCGAGAAGGTGCTTGTAAAAAATATTTAAAAGCAAATGTAGTAGTTGCTGCCATGCTGGGCAAGGGATAACAGTTGGGGAAAACAATATACAAATCAAAAAGGCTAGGGAATTAGATGTTGTGGGGGATAAGAGCTTTGAAAACTCCTGCATATTCCAGGGAATCTGGAAAGCAACACTCAAGCCCAGTGCTAAGCACATGCCCAGAAAGATCTATGAAGACCTTAAGCTCTCACCTCTGGCTGACCTTCATGCCCACACAAGCAGGAAGTGAAGGCGAAAGAAGAGCTATAAATTGCCTGGTGGAATGTTAAAGGCATGCACAACATACACGCTGAGACCATCTGCAAAGACTAGGAAAGTAGGGTTTACTGCTGGTGGTGGAAATAAGAGGAGTTTTCCAGGTATTTAAGAAGATACCTGTCAAATCACTAGTTGATAACTACGTTAACAGGGCAGAGACTTTAGTGGCCACATATGACAATGTATACAGACTTAAAAATATTACTTCAGAAAAGCAACTGAACAAGCAAGCAACCACAACAAGCAGCAACAATAAATCCTGGTGAGCAGAAAAAACTGAATTTCAAAGTTGCCATGTCAAATGTCCAGTTTCCAATAAAAAGGTTACGACACATGCAAAGAAACAAGAAAGAATGGTCCCTATGCTGGGGAAAAAATGAATGGAATCAGAGCATTCACTAGCTGGAGACCTTTTAATGCTCCACTTTCAATAAGGAGCAGAATGACTAGATGCAAGGCCAACAAGGACATAGAGCATTTGAACCCTAAGAACCAACAAGAGCTCACACCCATAAATGTAAGACATTCTATCCAATGACAGCGGAACACATAAACCTCAAGTGCACATGAACTATTCTCCAGAAAATACCCACAGGCTACGTTTCAATACAGTTTAAAAGACTGACACATACAAGATATCTTCAATCAAAATGGAAACCAGAAATCAATGACAAAAGAAAATCTGAAAAATATCAACATTAGTGGAAATTAAATAATATACTTTTATACAACCAACAGACCAAAACAGAAATCAATAGGGAATTTTAGAAAATACTTTGAAAAGAATAGAAACAAAAAAGCAACACAGCAAAACTCATGAGATGCAACAAAAGCAGGGCTGAGAGGGAAATTAATAGCTGTAAATGCTTTGCATTTAGAAGATCCTCTAGTTAATCTTTCTCCAGCCTCAGATAATTTCCTCCCAACACATGCACAGGTGAATACTCAGCAAAAAATTCATCCTTCTGTAACTACGCTCAAAGGTTGTTATAATAAATGAATTTGTGGGTAACATGGCATCTTAATAACAGGGTCTTTGATCCAGAAATTAGGTATGCTTCTCTATTATTTCACATCTCAACTGGTTTTTATGATATTTTTCATAGATTCCATAAATTTCCTCTTAAGTTTATTCTGAGGTTCTACTTACTTGTTTTGCTGTTAAAAATGTTATATATTTTGAAGAGAGATGTTCACATCTGATTCACTTCTGAATCCTTCATAGATCTTAGTACAATGACTTACACTGAGCAAACTCATCATATTTGTTAATACATGAATGAGTCATACTTATATTTTATACTAATTTCTAAACTTGTAGTTTATAATAAACCAAAAATTTTTTAAAACCCCACTAAGATCATTTCTAGGAGTTATGTTTCACCATTCTTCTATTTCCTTTTCCATTTACTCTCTCACTTTTTCTTCAGTTTACTCTCTGTTTCACTCTTACTCATGTTAATCAAGTTACTTATTATCATGATCTCTATTCACAGAAACCACATTTTAATATTTTTAATTAAGAACTATGTGCTCACCAATGACTCACTTCAAATTTAGTTTCCATGTTCTCTACAGAATTCAATATTAACTAACCTTGCCTTACTTAAAGTAGTCCACACTTTGTCTATTTTATCCTTTCCTGTGTACGTATGCTTTGCTATTTTCTTTCCTTTCAGTATCCTAATGGTTTTCCTGAGCCACTCCTTATTCACATATTTGATCATGATCTGATTCATAACTACAACTGCCACACTGTACATAATTTTGCTGTGCAATCTCATTCTTGTTCTCTCCCTTTCTATTTTAACTACCACCATCCTTCCTCAGGTCCTTAAATCTCTAGTACTATAATTATTTCCTTATCTCAGGTTCCCCCCACTCTATCTTGCATGCCACTCGGTTAATCACATTGTCACCATTTTTAAAGTATATTTTATTGATTATACTATCACAATTCTCCCATTTATCCCCCCTCCACTCAGTAACCCCATTTCCTCCAGCATTCACCCCCCTTAGTTCCATGTCCATGGGTCATACATGTAAATTCTTTGGCTTCTCCATTTCCTAAACTATTTTTAACCTCCCTGTGTCTATTATGTACCTACCAATTATGCTTCTTATTCCCTTACCTTTTCTCCCAGTCATCCCCCTCCCTCTCCCTGCTGATAACCCTCCACTCAGTCTCCGTTTCTGTGATTCTATTCCTGTTCCAGTTTTTGTTTTTGTTCTTTTAGGTTCAGTAGTTGATAGTTGTGAATTTGTTGTCATTTTACTGTTCACAGTTTTGATCATCTTCTTTTTCTTAGATAAGTTCCTGTAATGTTTCATATAAGGGCTTGGTGATGATGAACTCCTTTAACTTGACCTTATCTGGGAAGCACTTTTTTTGCCCTTCCATTCTAAATAATAGCTTTGCTGGATAGAGTAATCTTGGATGTAGGTCCTTGCCTTTCATGACTTCAAATACTTCTTTCCGGCCCCTTCTTGCCTGCAATATGTCTTATGAGAAATCAGCTGACAGTCTTATGGGAACTCCTTTGTGGGTAACTGTCTCCTTTTTTTCTTGCTGCTTTTAAGATTCTCTCCTCTTTAAACTTGGGTAATCTAATTACGATATGTCTTGGTATGCTCCTCTTTGGGTCCAATGTTTTTGGGACTTTTTTTGGGCCATCTTGCCACATGTCCTCTCTGCCCCAACTGTCCATCTCCACCCCTACTACCAGTCTGGATGAATGTTTCTTTAACTACTTGATTGTCGGACTTCCATACAGTTTGATTTTCTGGCAGTTCTGGTTGTTTTTTGTTTTTAAATTGGTTGTTTCCTTCTTCTGGTTGTACAAGGAGTCAAAGTGTTATCTACCTATGCCTCCATCTTGGCCAGAACTCACACTGTCAATATTTTACTAGGCTCATTCAAAAAGACTTAACAGCTTGGCAAGGATTAGAACACTATTTTTCAAACTGTGTTCCACAGAGAAACAAAGGTTCCACTGATGTGCTTCTATGGCTACTTTAGTGGGACTTAGCAGGTAAGTTTCCATGTTCTTCAAAGTGAGTCAATCAATGCAACTCTGCTTTAATCTCTTCAATACATTTGAGGTTTTTAGTAACATTCTGCTTAAAGAGATGGTTCCACTACTTGTGTAGTGGAAGGGAGAAAAGCTTGGAAAAGTTTCAGAGAAAAAAAAAATTCAACTTGTTCAACTTTGTGCACAGTCTTCACAAAACCATACCCAGAGTTCCTTATTTTCCCAACTTTTTTTATCTTACCTTAAAAATCAAATTTCAACTTAATTTAGATTTCTCTCCTTATTGCTCTTCATACAAAATAATGTTTATTTCCACATCATAGTTTCACTTCCTTTTGCCTCCCAACAGTACACTTCACTCTATCTACATGAAGTCTGTAACCCAAATACTCCTTACCCTTCAAGGCCCAGCACAAATGCTAGCTGTAAAATTGTAATTTTCCCCTTCTTCAAACTCCCATACTATTCAGTAACTCACACTGGACTCAACTATGTAATACACTTCCCCAAAAGATGATCAATCATCTATCCAGAACTTAAGTTCCTTAAAAATATGTGATCACATTGTAAACCCTACAGTTTCTGAAGCACTCAGCCTAGCTTGTACTCTGATCAACAGGTTCCTAACTGGTCTCACAGATTACTTTTACATATAATGATTTCATTGTATTATATATTCCTTACTTAGGAACTCAACATCATTTAAAGTGTCTACCACATCACCTGCCATCGAGTAATCTATCTTTTCCTGCCTTACTAACACAGCCTCATTTCCACTGTTCCAATGATCCCAGTGGCCTTTACTTGTCTGTAGGTTCATTCCACTCTTATACCTTCCTTGCCCAAAGTATACCCTTGACTTCCTTCATGTCTATTCAAATTGCTATTTAGTCTTTAGGGAACACTTTTCAAGTCACATTTCTTCAAAAAAATATAGAAAACCAAAAAACCCTTAATGGACAATTTCTGTCATGTTGACTTCCCCCAAACTTCTGACTTTTTAAGGCTCATATAATCTGAAAATTTACCAGATTATGTCTTAAATGTCCTGTAACCATTTCAGATTTATTAACATTGCCTGCCCAATTACCTTAGGGCTATGGAGCATTCCCCTGTAACAGTATTTCCTTTTATATCCTTTAGGAAAAATAACAACCAAAAAATAACTGGTCTTCAAAGAGTGCTCTGAAATACAGAGGCTGAGTGGTCAGGTATAGTTTCAAAAAAATTAAGTCCTAAATAATGCTTTAAAACAAGAATCAGCCAAGAATGAGTGCACAGTCTGGGAAGGACAACTGGATATAGCAGAAGTTAGGACTGGTGAGTACCTAGTCTAGGAGTCAGCAAACTTTTTTTTTGTCAAGTGCCACATAAATGTCTTGAGCTTTGTGTGCTATACAGCCTCTGTTAGAACTACTCCACTATGCCACAAAATCAAACATAGATAATATGTAAATGAACGAGTGTGATTGTGTTCCAATAAAACTTTCTTCACAAAAACAGGTTTGGACAATGCGCCATAGTTTGCCAATCTCTGGCCTAGGCTAGAGTGGTCTTTGTTTTCTGTTTGGTTTTTGTTTTTTAAGAAGTGCCTTTATGGTATGGGGAGAAATGGTAGTAAAAAAATACAATTAAAAAAAGAAGTGCCTTTTTCTAAGTCAAACTTTAAGCAGAGTCCCAATCTATAAAATAAGCAAACAAAAACACCATAGTTGCTCTGGTTATGCAGATACGGTGGGACAGGGGGACACAGAGCATGGAGAGGCACACCCGACTGTCCCCCATCTAATATCCACGCGTCCTCCCTCTACAACTCTGTACAGTGCAATTTGATTGTGCTTGAGCCCCTCATTTGTACAGGTGAAAAAAACAGACTCCGACAGGGGGAAAGAATTTGTGTCTAATCACAAAGGAAGCTATAGCTAGTGCTACAATTAAAATCTAGATTTTGATTCCTGACTGCATACCCTAACCATTAAAGCATGACAGTTAACATGGGGAGCAGGATACCAATAAAGTGGTAAAGCACATTATTATGATTTGTCACTTCTGATAGGGCCTTATTATTCTGATTGGATCTGAGTGTTTAAATCCACAGTGATTTCCTTTTTGCCCTGTCAAAACACTTTAAACTTAGATCCGTTTGTTACCTATCATGAACAAACTGAAACAAAATTACAGAATTTTAAAGGAAGCATAACAGTAACTGGCTTGTGATCCTTGCTATGAAATTATGATCTGCAATTCAATGGCCTTAAAATTTGTCCCTTTTCCATATGATTTTTATGCGTCATTGCTATGCTGCAATACCAAAATATATCAGAAAAAAATTAGAAGAGGGTTAAGTCTAAAGAATTAATGACTTGCTTTAGATCAGAATTTTCAAAGGGCACATCAAAGGAATAATTGTTGAGAGCCCATAGGCAGAGATTTTCCAAATAGAATATTCATTCAAAATCATCACTGAATGCAAAAACATGCATATTTAGAAAAATGACATTTTCATATCCACAGGATTACTGTTGACTCTAAAATATAACCCTGACAATTTCTTACATTTTCCTCTTTGTTACATTTAAATGTCTTCAGAATGTAGCCATCTTTACTGAAGAAAGCTAGTTGGGAGATAGTGCTGGAAATTTTTTAAAAACAATAGTAATTGAGAAAAATTAGATATAGCATAAACACAGTATTACTAACACTCTGAAATATTTCAGTGTATATTATTATAACAATGATTACAAGGTCTTTTCTTTTTTTTACTTAAGCATAAGAACACACTATTTATACTCTAAGTATCCATTTTTAACTAATTAAATTTTGTAAAAAATGAGTTTCACAATGTGCTGAAGTACTGTAGTTTCTGTCTTTATATTACCATGATATACAGTTACAGGCTTAATTAAAAGTGTTTGAATTCCTAAAAATTTTTATATTTTTAAAAAATGACTGACATAGGGTAAATGAGGAAACTCTCAAATAATAATTGTGAAATAACACACAGGTTTATAGCATGCATTGCTCGATACTCTGAAAATGGTTTTAGAGAGTACACATGATTTGTACAAATTTCTCTCATATGTAAGAACTATACTTAATTCTTTTCGCACTTGCAAATATTGTTTTTAAGAATAATAAATAAGATCATTTTGTAAGAAAATTATTTCAATATGAAGAAAAAGATTTATTTTTATTTTCGTAGTAGGATTATCTCTGTCTATAAGAAATAACTTACAGAATTTTTATCAGTTTGTCTCCCAAAGTCATTGTAAGATGGTTACACCTATAGCAAATAAAGAATAAACAAAGCCTGCTAAAAATACTGTTGGAAATTTCAAATAAATAGTAATAATTAAGTACAAAATTAAGACACAGAATTAAATGCAAAATTCACTTCTTAGTACTTTCCCTCAGTTTTTAGCCAATATGACTAATCAATATTAGTCAGTAATTTAAAATTATTTTTGTTAGAAATTACCCCAACCTACAGAGCTGAAACTATTTGAAAGGAACACTTCAAAATGAAAGAAGAGGCCTTTTTTGTAAGTTAATATAAAATCAACTGTATACCATAATTGTAACTATACAGAATTCCTTTGACATTTCTAAAGAAAATATAGAAAATTTCATGTCAAAATAATGCTGTAGGCTATGTTATAAGTACACTGTTGTCCCTATAAGATAAAATATGTCTCCTAACTATTTAGAGCAGATACAACTGTAAAGGAGTAAAATAGTATTTTACAATAATATACTGAATTTCTCTCAGGTGCAAGAAACACTGATTTCCTTTCACAGTCACAAATATTTTCTGTGGCTCAGAAATATGATCAACATATACGCAAATCATGTATTATATATCTAAGAGATAAGAATGAAAATTATAGAAAACGCTATATGTACTTGTTAGTAAAGAAATAATAGTTATATTACCTACAGCAAAAGACAGCAGTTTAGGATGTCGGGAACAGTTTAAAGCCTCTATGATCAAGTAATATTCTGTGAGTCACTACTTTGTTACTTGTGGGGGAGTGTAGCAAAAGGATTATTGCTAATCCTTTAACTGTGAATAATGATTTATTGAATAATTCCTACATAAATTCCAACTGTGACCACAAAATCACATTCTAACAGGCCAAGATATTTTCCTCTCACTTACAAAATTAAAATGTTTAAAAATATATGCATACATACGTATACTCATGTGAGCAATTAAATCAAATTACAAATTGATTTATATGTATTTAGTAAAGCTTTTGTGCATTTACTGATTTCATTTTTATTTTACTCTTAGACAAGTCCAAGTGTGGTCCTTTCACTTAGTAGGTATTCATTAAGAGAGGTAACAAATTTGAAAATACTTTCTCAAATGGCTGAGTTTCATTCAGAGAAATAAAAAAGCGAGATACTAGAATGAGGTTAAGTGCGTCTTTTGTCAGTAACGTATGTTGCTCCCTCTGGCCTCATAAACAAGCTGCTCCTTTTTGAACACAGCAGACCTTCAATTTAAATTTATGGAAAGACTAAAGCAGGAGAGCCTGCACTCAAACAATTTTAATAACCTATTAAGTTGCGACTTCAGATTCATTTTATAACCATGCTCCTCAGGGAGCTATGCTATCTGGATAAAGATAAAATTTTTTTCCTTTAAAGATAAATAGCATCATTAATCTGCAACATTTCTTTTCTATTATCTTTCGAAATGAGGAGTTATTTTGTTCTGATCTTGAGGTAATTAGCCTTCATTCACTGGCTTGAAAATGCCTGTGTTCTGAAAATTAAAAATGTGTCATTAAGTGGAATTTACCATAATGTCATTTATCTTTATATAGTTCATCAGTGACAGCAATGGGCCTGGGAATCCATCAGCTTTTACCAAGGAAGCATTAAAACAAATTGAAAAACAGAATAATCCCAGGCACTCTTTAACACAGTCAAAGCCATTTGGGTAATTAAATAGTGGTATTTAAAGTTTTAATTTAGATTTTTCCCTCTGTTCATCAGTAGTCAAATGAGATGTTCATATTCATAACTGTGTGTAATAAAAGGTTTCATAAAGTAAGCAGAATATCAATGTTATTAAAATTTAATATAACATAGGGAGAGCTTTAATCTACAAAATAAAGTTTTTATTTTCCTGCACCATATTTTCTAAGATTATATCAGAAATAAACTTTCTTGAACTGCCTTGGTTGCAATATTAACTTAAAAAAATCTTTGATGATTCAACCCCCAAGTATACACAAAAGAGGATATGACATGAAACTCAGCTTCATTATTTCTAATGTTGGAGAAGATCTTCACCACCTTAAATTTGTTTTCACTATCTACATCCCTCTAGCAATTACTGTATATAATTATCAGCCATAATTATGAAAGCAAATGTTGGCTTGAAAAGCTAACCCCAGAAGTTAAAATAAGAATCTTTGGGTGGTAGGGGAACATAGAGGCATTCTGCTACCAGATAATTGATTTCATTCATATATTGATCAGAGAAAGAGGACATGACTCAGAAGCACAGCTCACAAATTATATTCTCTTAGTTAAGACGAAAATACTTTGAACAGACGTAGACTGGATCAGCATAATGAAATCAGCTGAAAGGCTAAACTGTCAAAAAATAATTGATATGTATTCATATTTCAAAATGTACTGCTCATTCAACATAACAAAATACTATTTCCTTTTCTAAACATCTAAACACAGGATGTTCTTTGAAAATGTGTTCTTAGCATAGGAACAACATGACAACATAAAGATTAACTTAATGCAGCATTGCTCACTACTAGGTAATTCATATTCTGAACTTTGCGTTTCAAATTGTTCATGAGTGTTTCGGATTGATTTTTATATCAAACTACTGGATAATCTAAGTTTAGAGATTTGCCACTTTGATGTGCAAATGGAGGTTTCAAATGTCTTTGGGACAGTTAAAAATAATAAATGATTCTTTATAAAATATCTATTGACATAATTTTGTTGGCTGCTGGATTCTAACAGATACACACCCACAAATACTACTGAGCAATTCTCATACCAAATATTGGTTAAAGACCTAAAAATTTTAAAAGTACTTTTACAAAAAAATGTTGCTCATCTCCAATTCTCACCAGGCTTTTCAATACTACTGATTAAGACTACTACACTGGGTCAGAAAAGCATTAAGTCTGAAGACAGTGTCACTAACTAAATGTATGATTATATCATATACTTCTTTAAAAGGATGCCCAAGAAAATAAATCAGAATATTTTGAGCTCAGAAAGTTTAGAAACAATCAAGTTTCCAATAGGGAAAGAAAAAGATATCCCAGGAGGTGAAAACTTAGCATATTTGTACAAATGATCAACAACAGCACAGCTGAGACTGAAATCTATGCATCCAGCCTGTCCTCATACCATTCTGCGTTGCAGATCAACGATCTAAAATAGTCTATCTAAAATATTTATTCAGTATCTAGACATGTATAGTCACCAGATAAACATATTTCCAACAATAAAAAAAGCAGTCTTAATTTGACAGTTTGTTAAAACTTTCCAGACAGTGTTATAATCCTTTCATCAATAAAGTAACAAAAAGTTTCCTTTGTCTTGAACCCACTTCTAAAATTTTAACTAGTATTTCTTAATATATTTACTCATAATTTCTAAGCATTTCTTTCCATATCCTCTGGATGTACATGTTTTTTGTTGTATTTTTTGAAATTTTACTTATCTTTAGGACATAGGAGAAGAGAGGGAGAAAGAGAGGGAAACATCGACTGGTTGCCTCTTATAAATGCCTGGATCGGGGACTGCACTTGTAACTTTGGCATGTGCCCTGACTGTGAATCAAACTGGCAAGCTTTTGATTTGCAGGATGATGGTCAACCCACTGAGCTACACCAGTCAGGGCATATTTTGCTATTTGAACTAAAAGAGTTGCTTACTTCCCTCAAACAAGGAAAAGGCATTCGCCAGGCTGAGCAGTAATGACATTTATCTTCAAAATGACATGGAAGCAGGATCCTTTGTGGTTTAATTAAAGTTATCACACATTTTGAAACTAATTTTTGGTCAAATACAAATTCAAAAAAAGTTAAGTCAAATAACAATTTGTGATTATCCTCAATATTCTTCTTTGCACTAAGTGTTAACAAACCAATTTCATTTTTAAGAAATCAGAAAAGTTACTAAGTACTTGGATTATTGTTTAAAATGGTAAAAAAAACCCTGAAAGTAAATGAATATCCAAGAATTCAATAAACCCTGAAACACTACTCTACGTATTCTACAGAATATCATATAGCTATTAGAAATAAAAGTTAAGCTCTGTATTGATGAACCAAGGAATGTTACTGGCATATAGTAAAAGTGAAAAACATTATGTCTCAGAAAGGTATATAAACACAATGACCCGAACTAGTAGGTGTGTGTGTGTTCAATTGTTTATTGTGACTTCTGGTTAGATGGTGGCATAGGTAAACATGTTTTGCCTCCTTGCACAACCACATTAAAATTACAACTAAATTGTAGAACAATTCATCATTCAGAACCATCAGAAATCGAGCAAAATGGAAGTCTAGCAACTACAGAATTAAAGAAATTAACACCCATCCACTCTGGTAGAAGGGGTGGAGACGTGGAATGGGCTGGTCTCACATCCACTTGTACTGGATAAATATTCAGGAGATGTAGTTAGGGCGTAAGGAGTCCTAGCACCACACCAAGTCCCCCCAGCCCAGAGGTGCAGTGACAGGAAAAAAAACCACCCATAATTTCTGGCTTCAAAAATCAGAATTGAGTCAGTGTAAGAAACTTCTGGAGTCCCAAACAGTTTCTTTTAAAGAATCCACACATGGACTTACTCAAACTCCCTCTGAGCTCCAGCACTGGGGTAGCAGCTTGAAAGGCACCAGTGGCACACAGGGAGGAACTAAAGTGACTGGCATCAAGGCGAGAGCTGGGGGACACCTTCTCCTAGACAGAAAGACAGGCAGAGGCTACTGTCCCTTTTCTGACCCCAACTCCACAGAGCCAGAGAGCTGGCAGGCTGGTGCGATATCTGAGATTCCATCAACCTGGCTAGCACTGTTTGCCCCACCCTGGAGATCCCAGAAACTCCATCCCACCCAAATTACGGGCCCAAACAAGATGTTAACAGTGACTTTTCCATATGAATGGCTGGTCTTCGATCATGCTTCACAACTTCCTAAATCCTCTCAAGCAAGCAACAGCTGGCTTCAGTGAGCTCCAAGCCCCTGCACCACTTGCTAGGTGGCCAGAGGCCTGGCACTAGCAGCAGCCAGGCTAGATTCACAGCTCAAGAATCTCTAGGCCCAGCACAAGTAGCAGCCATCTCCGATTGCTTTACAACTCAGGCAGGGTGGTCTTGGGCAGAACACCGGTGGGCGGCTGACCTTGGTCTGCACCACCTGCATAATCCAGAGAATGCACATTTAGTGGACAGCTATAGACCTTGTTGGAACACTACCACCCTGCCCTCGAATAACTGATCCTCCACAGAAGGCAGAGGTTGGTGGTCAGTGGTCATAGTCAGTCCTTGCAGCTGAAGAGGACTGGACAAATCCCTCTCATTGATATGCCAACAGCCATCAAGGCTCAACTACAAGAGGAGGGCGTACTCAGCCAACACAAAGGGTGCACCTCGAGTACCTAGCTTGGGTAACAGGGGAGACTGCCACTGGACCCTATAGAACACCTACAGCATTAGGGAACACTTCCAAGACACAAAGTCAAAGAAGCTTTACGTAATACTAGAAATAAACATAGCTAGGCTGCCAAAATGAAAAGAAAAAGAAACATGGCCCAAATGAAAAAACAGATCAAAACTTCAGGAAAAAAACTAAACAATATGAAAATAAGCAATCTATCAGATTCAGAGGTCAAACAGTTAGAAGGACGCTCAAGGAACTTAGTAAGGACCTCAACAGCATAAAAAAGATACAGTCAGAAACAAAGGATTCACTAATTGAAATAAAGAACAATTTACAGGGAAACAACAGTAGAGTAAGATGAACCCGAGAATCAAATCACTAATTTGGAACACAAGGAACAAAACACAACCAATCAGAACAACAAGAAGAAAAAAGAATCCCAAAACATGAGGATAATGTAAGCAGCCTCTGGGACAACTTCAAGGGTTCCAACATTTGCATCACTGGAGTGCCAAAAGGAGAAGCAGCACAGAGAGTCCCAAACATGATGGATGCAAAGAGGTCCACTCCACTCCAAGAAACATCATAATTAAAATGCCAAAGGTTAAAGATAAAGAGAGAATATTAAAAGCAGCCAGAGAAAAGCAGTTAGTTACCTGCAGGGGAATTCCCATAAGACTGTCAGCTGATTTCTCAAAAGAAATGCTGCAGGCTAGAAAGGACTAGCAAGAAATGTTCAAAGTCATGAAAAGCAGGGACCTAAAGCCAAGACTACCTGCTCTACCCAGCAAAGCTATCATTTAGAATCAAATAGCAGATAAAAAGCTTCTGAGACAAAAATAAATTAATTAAAAAGAAAACCTAAAGGAGTTCATCATCACCAAACCATTATTATATGAAATGTTAAAGGGACTTATTTAAGCAAAAGAAGCAGATCAAAACTATGAACAGTAAAAATGGCAATACATACATATCTATCGACAATTGAATCTAGAAAAAAGCAAAGAAGAATGGAGACAGAATCATGGATACAGAGTGTTTTGATGGTTGTCAGATGGGAGGAGCTTGCAGGGAAATGACTGAAGAGGTGAGGGGATTAAGAAGTACAAATAGGTAGTCAGAGAATAGCCATGGGAACGTAAAGTACAGTGTAGGAAATGGAGTAGTCTAAGAACTTACACACATGACCCATGGACATGAACAATGGTGTGGGGATTGCCTGAGGGAGTGGGGAGTGCTGGGTAGATGGGGACAAAGGGAGAAAAATTGGGACAACTGTAATAGCGTAATCAATAAAATGTAATTAAAAATGTTCTTTATAGAGTATGGAGAAAGTAATACAAAATATAGAAGCAGTTAACACTGGTATAGTGTTAGAGTAAAAATACAGAAACTATTTAACACCATGTTGAGGGACAAGGTAAAACAGAGAGAGTGAAAATTATTAACCAGGAGGGGAAAGTGATTCCTCCAGTAAGGCGACCTAATCTATTCTGTTAGCTGGGGACCCTGATGAAAAGCTGAGCTGCCTTAAGCCGACAGCGAGGCCACAGAGTTCCACTGGTGGCAGGAATATTTCCTACATGTCTCTAATCTTCATTTCATTACAATGATACCAACAGAGAGAACTAGAGAAAAAATAGGGAAGCCATAACGAATTGTGAGTATAGGACTTTGAGGGTGTGTGTGTGTGTGTGTGTGTGTGCGCGCGCGTGTGTGTGTGTGTGTGTCTGAGGCTATGAGACACACAGACTAATAAATGGAGTAACTTTCAAACATTCTTTTAGTTACAAAACAACCTTAAAGAAAGTTAAATGAGCAAAAGAGATGAAACCCCAGAGCCTAGAGGCTCTGATCAAAGAGGAACAGACTCTGCCAACTAGAGTCCCACCTGTCCAAGGGAATCCTTTGGAAGCTGCAAAGAACTCTGAAAACCAATGGACTAGAGTATAGGAAATATGAGAGTGAACTAAGAAATAAATAAATGTAGGTTAGAAGTATATTATAAATTGCCTGAAATGCTGGTTTTAAGAGTTATATTTTAGTGAATATTATGGATACACTGCAAGTCAAGTGTCAAAGCTGAGGAGGGAAATAAAGAGTGTAATGTACAGAATAAGTGAATAAACTAATATACCTAGCTCATTCTTAGGCTCCCCTCTTCAAAACTCTTGTTGTTTTCTATATTCTTTTTCTGATTTATCCTATGAAAAAGATCTATGATATAAGACTAGCAGGGACTGTATGAGGAAAAAATACACAGTTTATAGGAAAGACACATTTTAATATCATAAATACTAAATATTTATCAATATGGTTATTTCTACTTGATAAAGCATAGCCTCTTACATTGAGTCTCTTAAAGGCCTATGGCTTCAAATGCAGACTTTTAGGTGTCATTATACATGTCAAGTGGCAACCAGTAGTCACCCCATCTGTCAGTTTGACAAGTATTCTCTCAGCACTCAGGGATAAAGTGCACATATAAAACACCCTCCCTGACAAAAAAGAAGCCAAGGAGAGGAGGTCCAGCCACCAGAGGGAAGACAAGCTGGCAGCAAAGGACTGGAAATCATCCAAAAGAAACCAGAGAGCCAGGAAAAAGTAAAAGAAAGCAGACTCATGCTGTAAGGGGGAAAAAAATCAAACACCACCACAAACACACATGCACACACACACAAGGGCTACTTATACAGTACAGGGTTAAACAGGCAAATAGAAAAGAAGTAGATAAAAGAGATAGCCAACTCAGAAAAACTTCTGACTACAAATTACTACATGCCTAAGTAATCAGCCCACTTCAGGACAAATATGTCCATTCCAGTCCCTTCTTTCCTGAAGCCATTCCTTCCTAACCACTCTGCACACTTCTACAGAGTTCTAAATGCTGTTTGTTATATGCCCATTAGTTTCCTTTATAAACACAATTGTTTCTTGCCCATTCCATCTGATATATCCAATGATGCATTCAAATGAGTATTTGTTGAATGTCTAGCAAAGTACTCTTCTAGGCCCTAGACAATAAAGTTATGAACCAAAAGGTTTCTATTTTAGCAGGTAGGGTAAGACTATTAAATACATACATATGTATATTTACATATATGCATATTATACATATGGTGGGAATATAATCTATCAGAGAAAATAAAATAGGGAAAGAGGACAGAGCATGATGAGGTAAAGAGCAGATGATATTTTATATAACAAAGAAATCCTTTCTGATGACTTTCGAGCAGATATCTCAAAGAAGTCTGTTGAAGGGAATGCAGATGGGTGCAGCCGCCATGGAAAGCAGTATAGAGTTACATCAAAAAATTAAAAGTGAAACTGTCTCATAATTCAGAAATTCCACTTTTGAGAAGTCATCCGAAGAAACCAGAAACATTAATTCTAAGAAATTACGCACCCCTATGTTCACTGCAGCATTATTTACAATAGCCAAGTTTTGGAAGCAGCCCAGGTGTCCATCAGTAAATGAGTGGATAAAATAGCGATGGTACATTTAAATAATGGAATACTCCTTGGCTGTAAAAAAAAGAGAAAATTTTACCCTTTGTAGCAGTATGGATAGACCTGGAGGACATTACGCTAAGAGAAATAAGCCAATCAGAGAAAGATGAGTACCATATGATTTCACTCATATGTGGAATCTAGTGAACAAACTGAACTAAGAAGCAAAACAGAGACTCATAGAAAGCAGGACAGGTGTGGGGGTGGTGTTTGGGGGAATCAAGTGAAAAAGCAAAAAAGAGAAAGAACTCATGGACATGGACAAAAGTGTGGTGACTGTCAGGGGGACGGAAGTGAGTAGAAGTGAAAAGAGGGTATCGGGGGGATACATGGTAACAGAAAAAATATAGTAATATTAAAAATTAAATAAGTGAGGGGGACACCCATGCAAATATTGAGGATAAAGCATAGCCAGGAGAGGGCATATTAAGTGCAAAAACCCTAAGGCAGTAATGTGCCAGGCACTGTTCAAGAAACAGTAGTGTGGCTGAAAAAGAGTAATGACAGCTGAAGGTCCAAGATGGCAGGGGAATGAGTAGAAGCTACACTAATCTCCTCCCAGAACCAATGTGGAATTACAACTCAACTGTGGAGAAATCATCTGGAATAAACAATAGAACAATAGTAGGAGAGAAGCCTAATAACCACAGACAGAAGAAATGGTAAGGAGTGTGGAAGAGACCGAGAAAGCTAGTGGGGCTCCTATGGGCAGTAGCTGAACTGCCAGAAGAATATTTCAGTGGCTGGGGGATTCCCCCTGAGAAGTATAGGGTCTAAACCCCAAGCTGGGTTCCCCACCCTACAGCACCAGAGTCCAAAAAGTACATGTATAACATCCAGGTGGAAAAAGCAGCAGGGTTTCTCTCTGCCAGAGACGGATGGCTGGATACACAGAAAGCCGTTTAAAGAGCTAATGCATAAATTTTCATATGCAGCCACTTACCCTGGGCTCTGGCAAAGGGGGTGGGGCATAGTGGACTAGAGACACCTGAGGAGAGACTGAGAACATGGTTTTGGGAAAATAACTGAGAAAAGCCACCAGATCCCTGTGCTGAGTCATCCCCAATACTACAGGAGCAATCTTGCTCAGGCAGACCACACCCTCCAAGTGGTATCAGCTTGAGGGGAAGCAATAACCCTACTGCCAGGAGGTACTCTGCCCCACCTCGTGGAGCTTAAGCCTGATTGCTGAGTGTAGAGTGACTAGATTAACAACTGAAGGAGTTAGCCACAGACAGTAGATCCCTGGTAAGTCTCAAAGAGGTTGCCTAAGGCCAGACTGGGACACTATGTGACAACACCAGAGGCGGATCCATAAAGGACAACAGTGGTAAATACTAGATGCTACCAAGACAAAATCCACCATGGTCCTCTCCACGATTTGCGGTATTTTCTTTCCTGCATAGTGTTTTTTTAACATTCATTTCTTTTCCTTCAAATTTGTGCATATTAGGTCACTAGATTTTATATTATAGTTGATTTCAATTCTCATATTTTCTTCTTCCTTCTCTTAACCCATTTTATCATCTTTCCCCTTGTTATTTTCATTTCAAATTATTTTTCTCTTGCTACAACTTGTTTCCATTCCACATTCTTACTCTTTCTCCCCGTCCAGCATCTCAAAACCAATTTTCTTGTCAATGTGTCTCTCACATTCTTTTTGCTGCTCTTAAAACAGCCACATTCTCTCTCCACCTTTATCAATCTTTGCCCATTGGTTGTGGATACGGTAGTTGTTGTTGCATTTTTTTCAGTTTTATTTCTACATTTTCACTATTTTTGTATTTTAAATCTCAAGTTTTACTGTCCCCCTCCCCTACTCCACTCTGCCTTCATTCTGCCTGTTCTTTTTTTGGTCTCAAATCTTAAATTTTCCCTGTCTTGGCCTGGTTTTTTCCTTTTCTTTTTTTCTTTCATCCTGCCCTTTTTTATTTTTTATTAAAAATTTAATTTTTTCCCCTGGCTAGTGTAGCTCAGTGGATTGAGCGCGGGCCTGCGAATCACAGATTGCAGTTCGATTCCCACTCAGGGCACATGCCTGGGTTGCAGGCCACTTCCCAGCAGGGGACTCACATGAGACAACCATACATTGATATTTCTCTCCTTTTCACTTTCCCTTCCTCTCTAAAGATAAATAAATAAAATCTTTAAAAATTTTTAATTTTTTCCCATAGCCTGGTTTTTGTTCCTTACTATTAGTATTCCCTTTCCCTCTATCATCTTCAAAATCATTTCCCTTTCCTGTAGACATCTCTTAAGCTTTTCTTTCTTTTTGCCCTGCTATTTCCATCCCACCTATGTTAATCTTAGCTCATTCACTGTTGATAGTGCTGTGGTGGATCTTTTTCCCCAATTTGGTCACTATTATTTTTATTATTTTTTTTCCTCTCACTTTTTATAAAATTTCTGTTTAAATATAATACTGTAATCTCCCCTTCTCTTACTCCATTCTGTCTTCTTCATTCCTTTTTATTTATAATATAAATTTTAGTTTCTCTCATTGCATTCTCCAATTCCCCAGTTTTATTAGTGCTCCTCCCTCTTTCCCCTCAAAATCAACTTTCTTCCAGTTAGGCATCTCATATTTGTTTCTCCTTTCTTATAATAGTCTTTATATCTTTACATCCTTTTTAATACTGGTTCATTTGTTGTTGATAGTGAAATTGTGGGTGGAGTTATTTTTGTGAGTGTGGGTTTATTTCCTGGGCTTTGTGGTTTTCTTCTGGTAGCACCTGCATAACAGCATACAAGACATGGGGGGTGGAGTGACCCTCAGTCAGCCAGCTGGAGGAAAGGACCCACCAAAGAGTGACCCAACAACAATAAAAACCCAATTACATCCAGAGAACCAGTATAAATGGCACAGAGGGCATCCCAAGAGCATCAAGTTCAGGAGACCAGAGAGACTGTGCCACTGAATCCCACATGTCTCCTACAATAGAAGTGCATACCACAAAGGCAGGGAGTCAAAGCAGATCAATCTTCTGTTAGGAAACATAAACAAACGAGAAGAGTCTCCCCTAAAACGGGGAGACAAAGAAACAACTCCCAAGTAAAAGAAATGGAGGAATCCCCCAAATGAGTGCTAAATGAAAAAGAGGCAAGTATACTATTACACATTGAGTTCAAAGCAATGGTTATAAGGAAGCTCAGTGAGAATTACAAAGAACTACAGGAAGCTACAAGGAACTTACTATGAACTACACCAGCATGGAAAAGGACAGAGAAACTATCAAAAAGAGCCAGGAAGAAATGAAGAATACAATTTCTGAATTGAAGAACACAGTACAAGGAATTAAAAGCAGGCTAGATGGCATAGAGTATCGAATCAGTGACCTGGAGGGCAAAGTAGAAAAAACTTCCCAAACAGAGTAAGAAAAGGAAAAAGACTCAAAAAGAATGAAGAGGGGTTAAAGGAGCTGTGGGACAATATGAAACATAATAATATCCGTATATTAGGGATACCAGAAGGAGAAGAAGAGCAAGAGATAGAAAACCTGTTTGAAAAAGTAATGCCAGAAAACTTTCTTAATTTAATGAGAAAAAATCTCATGCCAGTCCAGGAAGCACAAAGGGTCCCAATCGAGATGAAACCAAAGAGGCCCACTCCAAGACACATTGTAATTAAAATGGTAAAATTCAAAGACAGAGAACCTTAAAGGCAACAAGGGAAAAACATAAAGTAACATACAAGGGAGCTCCAATAAGACTAGCAGCTGATTTCTCAACAGAAACAGTACAAGACAGAAGACAATAGTAAGAAATATTCCAAGTAATAAACAGCAAAGTCCTGCAACCAAGATTACTCTACCCAGCAAGGCTCTTAAAATAGAAGGAGAAATAAGGAGTTTCCCAGACAAAAGAAGGTTAAAAGAATATACTTCCACTAAACCAGCACTGCAAGACATGCTAAAGGAGCAGCTTTAACAAGATGAAGAAAAAGAGTGAAAGAGAGAGGAACACAGGTACAAAGGGGAAAAATAGCAATGAATAAGTACCTATTAATAATAACCTTAAATGTAAATGGATTAAATGCTCTAATCAAAAGACATAGGGCAACTGAACAGATAAGAAAACATGATACACACATATGCTGCCTACAAGAGACCCACCTCAGAAAAAAAGACCTACACAGACTGAAAGTGAAGGGTTGGAAAAAATATTCAAGGCAAATGGACAGGAGGAAAAAAGCCAGGGTAGGAATACTTATATCAGACAAAACAGATTTGAAAACAAAGGCCATAAAAAGAAACAGGGTAGGACACTTCATAATATTCAAGGGAAGAATCCCTCAGGAAGACATAAGCATTGTAAACATATGCACCCAACACAGAAGCACCCAAATATGTAACAAAAATCTTGGAGGACTTCAAGAAAATTATAGACAGCAACGCACTTATAGTAGGGGATTTTAACACCGGACTGTCAACAATGGATAGATCTCCTAAACAAAAAAATCAGTAAGGATATTGTGGCACTGAACAATGCTCTAAATCAAATGGACTTAAATGATATATACAGAACCTTTCACCCCAAAGAAGCAAAATACACATTCTTTTCAAACACACATGAAACATTTTCAAAGACAGACCACATGACAGGACACAAAACCAGCCTCAACAAATGTGAAAAAATTGAAATCATATCAAGCATTTTCTTGGGCCACAAGGGCTTCAAAGTAGAAAACAACCTCAAAGAAAAACCTCAAAAGCAGTCAACTTCTTGGAGATTGAATAACATGTTACTAAATAATTAATGTGTTAACAATGAGGTCAAGGAAGTAATCAAAAAATTTCTGGAAACCAATGAAAACGAACACACAACAGCCCAAAACCTATGGGACACAAAAAAGGCAGTCCCAAGGGGGAAGTTCATAGCAATACAGGCCTACCTAAAAGGTAGAAAAATTTCAAATAAACAACCAAACCCTACATCTATAAGAACTTGAGGAACAACAACAAAGCTGAGAGCAAGTAGAAGGAAGGAAGTAATCAAGATCGGAGCAAAATTAAATGGAGACTAAAAGAACAATTTAAACAATCAATACATCCAGGAGTTAGTTCTCTGAAAAAATTAAGAAAATTGACAAGCCTTTAACATGACTCATCAGGAAAAAAAGAGACCCAAAATAATAAAAACAGAAATGAAAGAGAAGAAATTATAACCAATACCACAGAAATACAAAGGATATTATTATGAACAACCATATGCCAAGAAATTTGAAAATTTTGGTGAAATGGACACATTTCTAGAAACATATAGTCTTCTAAAACTGAATCAAGAAGCAGAAAGCCTGAACATACTGATAACAGCTAATGAAAATGAAGCAGTAATCCCAAAACTCTCAGCACACAAAAGCCCTAGGCTAGACGGTTTCATGGAAGAATTTTACACTGAAGGAAGAGCTAACCTCTATCCTTCTCAAACTATTTCAAAAAAATCTAAGAAGAGGGAAGACTCCCAAACTCTTTTTATGAGGCCAGCATCATCCTAATCCCAAAAACCAGATAAATACACAACAAAGGAAAAAAACTGTACGCCAATAACACTGATGAACATAGATGCTAAAATCCTCAACAAAATATGTGTAAATTGCATCGAGCAATCAATACATTAAAAAGATCATACACCACGATCAAGTGGGACTCATTCCAGGGATGCAAGAATGGTACAATATTCACAAATCAGTAAACAAAATACATCACATAAAAGGAAAGAGAAATCATGTGATCATATCAATAGATGCAGAAAAAGCATTTGATAAAGTACAGTACACATTTATGATAAAGACACTCAGCAAAGCAGGAGAAAAGGGAGCTTACATCAACACAATACAGGCCATATATGAGAAACCTGTAGCCAACATCATATTCAATGGGCAAAAACTAAAAGCTTTCCCACTAAAATCAGGAACAAGACAAGGGTATCTGCTTTTACCACTTCTATTCAACATAGTATTGGAGGTTCTAGCCACAATTATCAGACAAGAAAGGGAAATAAAAGGCATCTGAATTAGAAAGGAGGAAGTAAAACGTCACTGCTTGCAGACATGATAGTGTACACTGAAAACCCTATAGACTCTACCAAAAAACTATTTAACCTGACAAGTGAATCTATCAAAACAGTGGGATACAAAGTCAATATTCAAAATCTGAAGGTGTATTTGTACACCAAAATGAAATATCAGAAACAGAAATTAGAGGGGAAATCCCATTTACTATAGCAACGAGAAAAATAATGTACCTTAGGAATAAACCTAACCGAGGAGGTAAAAAACTTGTACTCAGAAAACCAAGGAACACTGAAGAAAGAACTTAAAGAAGACACAAATAAATGGAAGCATATACCATATTTATGGACTGGAAGAATTAACATCATTAAAATGCCTATACTATCCAAAGCAATTTACAGATTCACTGTAATCCCTTTAAAAATACCAATGACATATTAGACAGATATAGAACAAATACTTCAAAAATTTATATGGAACCATAAACAACCATGAATAGCCTCATCTTTAGCAATTTTGCAAAAGAACAAAGTAGGAGGGATCACAATACTTTGTATAAAACTATATTACAAGTCCACTGTAATCAAAACAGTTTGGTACTGGCATAAGAACAGACACATAGATCAATGGAGCAGAATAGAGAGCCCAGAAATAAACCCATGTCTCTACAGTCAACTGATATTCAACAAAGGGGGCAGGAGCATAAAATGGAGTAAAAATAACCTCTTCAACAAATAGTGTTGGGAGATTTGGAGAGTTACATTAAAAAACATGAAACTAGACCACCAACTTACACCATACACAAAAATAAACTCAATATGGATAAAAGATTTAAATATAAGTTGTGACACCATAAAAGTTCCAGAGGAGAACATAGGCAGGAAAATTTCAGATATTCCACACAGCAATATTTTCACCTAGAATATTATATCCCTTGCTCTAGGGTATGTCCCCTAGAGAAAGAGATATAAAGGAAAGACTAAACAAATGGGACCACATCAAATTAAAAAGCTCCTGCATGGCTAAAGGAAATATCAGTAAAATGAAAAGGGAACCAATCATATGGGAAAACACATTTCCCAATAATACCTCAGATAAAGGTTTGATCTCCAAAATATATAAATAACTCACAGGACTCCGCACCAGGAAGATAAACAATCCAAAAAATGGGCAAAGAACCTAAACAGACTTCTCACTGGAGGACATATAGAGGGCCCAGAGATATATGAAAGGATGCTCAACATCATTACCCACCAGAGAGATGCAAATTAAAACCACAGTGAGATACCACTTCACACAGGTCAGAATGGCCATCATTAAAAAATCAACAAACAGCAAGTGCTGGCAAGGATGTGGATAAAAGGGAACCCTAGTGCACTACTGTGGGAATGCAGACTGGTGCAGCCACTGTGGAAAACAGTATGGAATTTCCTCAAAAAACTGAAAATGAACCTGCCCTCTGACCTGGTGATTCCACTGCTGGGATTATACCCTAAGAATTCTGAAACGCCAAATCAAAAGAACCTGTGCACCCCAATGATCATAGCAGCATTATTATAATAGTTAAGTACTAGAAACAGCCTAAGTATGCATCAGTAAATGGGTGGATTAAAAAACCATGGTACAACTTACACAGTGGAATACTATGCAGCAGAAAGAAAAAACTACTACCCTTCAAGACAGCATAGATAGAACTAGAGAGTTCTATCTTTCACGTTAAGTTCTTATTTCACATTAAGTGAAATAAGTCAGGCGGTGAAAGATAAATACCATATGATCTCACTTATAAGTGAAACATAATCAACCGAATAGGCAAGCAAAAGAGAACCAGAGACATGGAAATAAAGAACGAACTGACAATAACCAGAGGGCTGGGCGAGGGGGATAACAAGGAAAAGAAGGCGAAGGGTCAACTCAAGGAACAGGTATAAAGGACCCATGGACAAGGACAATGGGGACGGGGAGGATTCAACGTGCAAGGGGAGGGTGGGCAGGGCAGGGGAGAGCAATGGGGGAATAATGGGGACAGCTATACTCGAACAACTATAAAAAAAAAGTAATGATAGTTGACAGTGATAGGAGATTAAGATAAGAGAGATAACAGAGGTAACAGTATAATGGATACTGGATATTATTCTCAGCAAAATACAGAACCACTGAAGAGTTTTGTGTAAAGAAGTGACATCATCTGACTTATGTTTAAAAGGATAATTCTAAGCTGCTGGGTAGAAAAAGGTGGAGAAGAAAGAATATCTTAACAATTACAAAATACAAAAATCAATTACACTCGAGTCTTGTTATTCACAGCACTTACGTAGTATTAAGCTGCCAAGAACAAAGAATTAGGGCATATTAAACCACTGCTCCTAAGGGAAATATATATATGTATGTGTATGTAAACACACACGCATCACATAGGTTATAATCTTATGCCCAAAAATAACTCATCCTGGTTTGTATTTTCTTTTACAAAAGAGAAAACAAGGTTCAGAGGTGTTAAGTGACTTGATTGGGGCTGCTCCAATAACAGGTGCGGAAACTGGGTTTCAAATTCTGTCCAGCTGGTCCAGAGCTGAAGCTTCTGCCCTGCCTACACAGTCTCCAACCTCTGGTCACCACTGTATGAAAGCTGAAATGAGAAGGCAGAACACTGTCTGGTTTTTTGACCTCAGTTGGGAGCATGTGTGTCATATTCCAAAATTTTATAATGACTAACGACTGATCTATGCATACATGGAGCACACACCACACAGCCTGGTTAAGGCAAAAGGAACTGAAGAGATGCCACCTGTGGTCAACTGTAAGAAAAACAAGTGATGTTTAAATGAAGTCAGACTACTGTTAGCTCTGAGAAACTTGTGAGAGCAAATGAGAGCAAATTTGCTCTCATTTACACACACACTGTATTATGTTTATAAGCTGCTTGGCGTAGGGATCACATGAGAGCTAAAGTAGGGATCACTAAATGAGAGCAAAAAGAAAATAACACTCTTCAAAGAAACATAACAAAACCCAAAATCTCTACAGTGTATCATCATTCACAAAACAGCCCCCAATTACTAGACATATGAGAAACAGAAAATTTTCCCTGCACTCAAGAGAAAGGACAATCAATGGAGACTGACCCTGGATGACCGAGATGTTGGAATCAGCAAATAAGACAAAATTCTAAAAGTAGCTATTATTACTATACTTAAGGCGAACCGAAATATACTTGCAGACTTCCAGTGTCTAGTCCTGTGTGTAAGGAGCTTAGAAATCATCATTCCATCCTAACAACATGTAAAAAGCTAAACAAATAAATCAACAACTCTTCTTAGATCTGTCAAAGTACAAAGCAAACCACTGTCCCAGGAGGATTTTGGGAGGGGTGATAGACATTTTTTTCACCTTGATCGTAGTCATGGCTATAAAACTATACACATTTTTAACACTCATCAAACTGTCTACCTAAAAGAGTGAATTTTATAGTACATAAATTGTTCCTCAATAAACATCCCCCCAAATGGATGAAGGTAAGATAAAGACCTTTTCAGGTGATTGAAAGCTAAGAGAATTCACTGCAAACACATCTGCACTTCAAGAATGATTAAATAAAAGAAAAAAAGTCCATCAGGCTGAGAAGAAATGATACCAAGTGGATACTTCATATTTTCAGGAAGCAATAAAAAGCAATACATATACATAATAAGCAAATAGGTAAATTAGAAATATATTTTTTCCTCCTAAAACATAAAAAATATACATGGCTATTATACTAAAATTTTCAACATTTTACTGTGAGCTTTGCAGTGAAAACACATGTATTATATATGATAACTACAGCATTAAGGACCGAGGAAAAGGAAGAAATGAACAGGACTATGTGGCTGCACAAACCCATGCTCAACTTACAATATTAATTACTTCCTTGAAGTAGATAGAACCTAGATGACTTCATTTAATCAACCCAAAATCCCTGTGAGAAGAATATTAATAACCCTACTTTACAAAGGAAGAAACTGAAGCTCAGTGATGTTACACAGCTTGTCCACGATCACAGAGCCCAAAGGAGTAGGTCTGGAACTAACTGGGTCCCCTGATCCTGAGGCTGGCTTGTTCAAGATGCCACCCTGCTCTTCCCAGTTATCTCCTGTGTTGGGTGGGGGCGGTGTTTCAAAAAACACAAGGGTTATAAGGAGACTGTTTCTGCACCCTTTATAAGACCCTAGCTAATAGCTGTCTATAATTTATATTATCCAATGTTCTCTCACAAATATTCAAGTGACAAATTTTCTCTTAGATTTCAGTGTCAAAAACAGTACTTCTTTCCAAAGAATATTTAACCACTTGTTCACTCATGCTTAACACTGTCCTGAGTAGAAACATGGGTCCATGTGATCCCTGCGCCAAGCAGCTTATAAACATAACAGTGTGTGTGTAAATAACCATTAAATAACCACAGAGCAATGTGCTTCCCTTTAGTTAAATAAAAAACCATATAACTCACTGTATTTCCCTTTGCTCTGGCTGCCAAAGTGGAAGGCTAAATTTAAGGACTTTTCCTCAGTCCTTAATGCTTTAAGTGCAGTACTCTTTTACTTCGGGTTCTCCGAAGAAACATTTATCCGATCTTTTATTCTGACTCTACATTTAACTGTCCTAGTGTATATGCAATTTATTTCAATCTATTCCAAATCCTTTTGTGGAAGCAGGAAGAATATATAAGAACAAACAAGTAAAGACGGTCTGGGTTAACAATGACAAATGAAACCTAATAAACGCAAACCTTTCTTCATCTTTACACAGTACACCAGAAACACTCTGGGTTGGCTGGAGGATGAAATGAGGCAGTCTGTTAAAACTCTGAAAACTGGAATTCTAGAAACACTAGAGAATGGAAGTACTATTTTCCCAGACATTTTACGAGCTCTTAAATCCCATGCTGGATTTACATGTAGAATTCATAAGTTGGGAAAACAACAAATGAAAATGGAGTATGGTCAGGTAAGTGGTGTTTTCAAGGGCCAATGCAATGCAAATCGGGTGAGTTTTGTATAGTTTCTCTGTTTCTATAGCTGTAGTGGCGGTGAAGAGCACTAGACTAACAAAAGTAGTGGCTCAGAAGGACTACCGTTGCTCTGCCTCTCTCACGTCCTGTGCACGGTGACTCGCTAGTGCCTCTGCAATGGTACCTGCCACATCTTCAAGTGCCCTAGGATGCATGTCATCAGGGTCTGCTGACCAAAACACATTCTTTTTCAAGTAATTCTGGACCACATGATTCTCCAGTTTTGGCTCCCTTGTCACTCATTCAGAATCTTTAAAGAAAAAGGGGGAGGGATTTGGAGGAACAAGTACGAAGGACACAGGGACAAGAACTAAGGGGGGTGGATATGGGAGGGAGGTGGGGAGCATGGGGCGGGTGGGCTGGGATGGGAGAAACAGACAGAAAACTGTACTTGAAAAGTAAGTAAATAAAAAAAAAAAAAGAAAACTTATTACCTCAGTTGTGTTTTTGATGAACATGAATAGCAGAGAAAGACTTCAAAATATATCTTTTAGCCCTGGCTGCTGTAACTCAGTGGATTGGGCGTGGGCTGTGTACCAAAGGGTTGCCAGTTCGATTCCCAGCAGGGCACATGCCTGGGTTGTGGAGCCAGGTCCCCAGTGAGGGCCACATGAGAGGCAACCACACACTGATGTTTCTCTCTTTCTCCCTCTCTTCCCCTCTCTCTAAAAATAAATAAAATCTTAAAAAGATATTTTATTAGCTTTTCTCTTGAATAAAGATTTAATATTTTTGTGTTTTCTTCTACTGGCAATACAAAAGATCCTTATTCAAGTGTTATCTTTTCTCCAAAACAGGAATTCAAGAATATGACAATATACTGACAATAAAGGGAGAAAGGAAGGTGTACATATATGTACACGTGTATGTATATGGCACATATACAGATTACCTTTTGTCCCTTTTTCTCCTTCTGATCCTGTTGCTCCCACTGCAAGTCTAAGAATGGCGGGGTGGCCACTGCAGCACAAAGACAATGTGCTATCACACGAACAATAGACAGAAATGTCCTTTTTCCATCACTGAGAAGCCAGAAGACCAAACAAGTCAAGCGCTCTCGGCAACATTTTTTTTTACCTAGAAAATAAATTAAGCTAAAGCTTCACTAGTAACTCTTTCAGTTTAAAAATGCAATGAATTCAAAGCAAAACTTAACACAGGAATGCAGTGATACCCTCACCCCGCCCCCCAGTCCTCTCTAATACCCTTTAGAGCTAGCCTTCCTCCTACTGGCCTTCCTGCCCTCCCAATAAGATTAACGCTCCTATTCACAGTCTGACTAGGAGTGATTCACACAAGGTCTAAATGACACTTGGTATCCTAACACATTTGCACTTTTATTTATTTATTTTTTAAAATATATTTTATTAATTATGCCATTACAGTTGTTCTATTTCCCCCTTCATTTCCCTCCACCCTGTACACCCCTCCCCCCCATCATTCCCCCTCTTTAGTTTATGTCCATGTGTCTCAAGTTCTTTAGATTCTATATTTCCCATACTATTCTTACCACACCCCCTATCTATTTTCTACCTACTGTCTATGCTACTTATTTTCTGTACCTTCTCCCCCCTTCTCCTTCTTCTACTCCCGTTGCTAACCCTCCATGTGATCTTCGTTTCTATGGTTCTGCTCCTGATCTAGCTGTCCTCTTAGTTTTGCTTTTGTTTTAGGTGTGGTTCTTAATGACTGTGAGTTTGCTGTCCTTTCGCTGTTCATCTTTTTTATCTTCTTTTTCTTAGGTAAGTCCCTTTAACATTTCATATAGTAAGGGCTTGGTGATGATGAACTCCTTGAATTTGGTCTTATCTGAGAAGCACTTTATCTGTCCTTCCATTCTAAATGAAAACTTTGCTGGATAGAGCAATCTTGGATGTAGGTCTTTGGTTTTCATGACTTGGAATACCTCTTTCCAGCCCCTTCTTGCCTGTAAGATCTCTTTTGAGAAATCAGCTGGCAGTCTGATGGGAAGTCCTTTGTAGGTGACTGTCCCCTTAGCTCTTGCTGCTTCTAGAATTCTCTCCTTCATTTTAATCTTGGCTAATGTAATGATGATGTGCCTTAGTGTGTCCCTTCCTGGGTCCAACTTCTTTGGGACTCTCTGAGCCTCTTGGATTTCCTGGGAGTCTATTTCCTTGACCAGATTGGGGGAGTTCTTCTTTATTATTTGTTCAAATAAGTTTTCCACTCGTGACTGTTCCTCTTCCCCTTCTGGTACCCCTATAATTTGGATGTTGGAAGGTTTAAAGATGTCCTGGAGGTTCCTAAGCCTCTCCTCATTTTTTTGAATTCTTGTTTCTTCATCCTTTTCTGTTTGGTCATTTTTTTCCTCCTTCTTGTCCACTCCTTTGATTTGAGTCCCAGTTTCCTTTCCATTACTATTGGTTTCCTGTGCATTTCCATTCATTTCAATTAGTTTATCCTTCATATATTCCTCTAATTTGTGACTAAAATAAACCAGGTCTATGAGTATTCTGATCACCAGTGTTTTGAACTGTGCATCTGAAAGTTTGGCTATTTCTTCATCGCTTAGACTTATCGGCTCTGGGGCTCTGAGTTGTTCTTGAGCCATGTTTTTATCTGTTTGTGCCTGATACCTATGAGGAGCAGAGCCTTAGGTGTTCACCAGGGTGGGGCCACCCGGGTTGCTGGTTTGTGACGCTGTATGTGGGGGCGGGGTCAGAGAGGGACAATGGTGGTTCCCTCTGCCGCTTCCTGCCGCTGGGGTCTGTGCAGTCCATCTCACTGTTAGCTCCTTCACCAGTTTATCTGCGTGAGAATGTGTGACTGCGATCAGCCCTCAGTGGGTCCGCCTGCTTCTCCACACCTGGGATTCGCCCACAGCTGCTGGCTCACCTGGGTCGCACACCTGGGTCTCGTGCCCTGGTCGATTCAGTGGATCTTTCCTGCCCAACCCCGCTCTGCTGCTGGCTCTGCCCCTCTTACTGGTTTGGCTGAAGGGTTCATTGTTGTCAGACTTCCGTGTAGTTCAATTTTCTGTGGTTTGGCTGTGTTTTTGTTGTTAAAACTTTGTTGTTTTTAAACTTAGTTGTGCGAGAGAAGGCACAGTGCTTCCACCTATGCCTCTATCTTAGTGGAAGTCCACATTTGCACTTTTAAAAAGACCAGTTAAACAGAGTATATTCCTTCCTTCCTTCCTTCCTTCCTTCCTTCCTTCCTTCCTTCCTTCCTTCCTTCCTTCCTTCCTCTTTCTTTCTTTCTTTCATTTATCTATCTATCTACCTGTTTATTTAGTTATGTATTTTCCGAGGGGAAGGGAGAGAGAAAGAAAGGGAAAGGAACATCAGTATGTGGTTGCCTCTCACGTGCCCCCCTACTGGGGACCTGGCCTGCAACCCAAGCATGTGCCCTGACTGGGAATCAAACCAGCGACCCTTCGGTTCGCAGGCTGGCACTCAATCCACTGAGACACACCGGCCAGGGCAGCATGCATTTCTAATGAACAGAACTTGGTGGTAGGTACAGAGGAGAGAAGAAAAGATTAGATAGATGATAGATAAGATATATAGACAAACCAACCACTGATAGACTACCTTTGGTGGACTTATCCTTTCTTGCTCCCCAATTACACTTTCAACTCCATTTTCCATACAGCATAATTTACAAAAAGTTATAAACACCCACCAATTTGTTTTTTCAAATTTTTATTTATTGTTTTTAGAGGGCAGGAGGGAGGGAGGGAGGGGGAAATGGGGAGGAGAGGAAGGGAGGGAGGGAGGGAGAGAGAAATATCAGTTTGGTATTCCATATGCATTCATTGGTTGCCCACAACCCTGGCACATGGAGTTGATGCTCTAACCAACTGAGTTACTGGGCCAGGGCAACCCTTCAATTTCTTAATTTGACTCTCTATTCCTGCCTTTCAATTTAGTTCCTGCTTCTGCTCTTAACATGAAGGCTAGTTCTAAGAGGAAAAATAGCCAGTACTACAGGACTCAGAACTATAGCTGCACATTAGCCATACCTTCCTCACCTTTGGGCCTTAACACACTCACACACACCACTGGAAAAATCATGGAAAGAGGGAGCACAAAGAATGGGAAAGCAAAATGACTGAGAACAGCTGGAACTAAGGCTTTTTTAAGATTTATTATGGGAAGCTCCGGCTGGTGTGGCTCAGTAGATGGAGCACTGGCCAGGGAACCGAAGGTTTCGAGTCCAGTGCCCGGTCAGAGCACAGGCTGCGTTGCGGGGCAGGTCCACAGCTGCGGGCGTGTGAGCGGGAACCGATTCCTTTTCTCACACGTGGAGGCTCCTTTCCCTCTCTGTCTCCCTCCCTTCCCCTCTCCCTAGAAATAAATAAATAAAATCTTTCAAAAAATTGTGAAGATTGAGTATGGGGAAAAGTATGAAAAACAGAATGAATGGTAATAAATGAACGGATAGTATGCAGTCAGCTCTAATGAAAGCAATAGGGAATATGAAAATGAAATATAAAATGAGGCCAAGATACAGCTGGGGAGTTACAGGTTTTGTTTTGAGGTTTGTCTGGGGGTTTCTGTTTGTTTGCTTTTTAAAAATGATAGTAGCGTAAAAAATGGAAAAAGGTGTAGAGTTGAGGATAATAAAGGCAGAAGTGGCAATGAAGAAGAAAACAGAGAAATGATGATGAACAGAAAAGGAATTAGAAACAGAGAGAAAAGAGAAAAGGAGAGGTTTTGGAACAGGAAGCAAGAATATAAGAATGTACAGTCCATACTGGTAGTTACAGAATAGTCACAAGAAGGTAAAGTACAACATAGGGATTATAATCAGTAATTACTACATATAGTGTTAGATGGATACTAGATTTATCAGGGTGATCACTTAGTAAGTTACATAAAGTCCATTCACTGGGTTATACACGTGAAACAAATATATGTCAACCATAATTGAAAGAAAAATAAAGAATGTATGATACAGTCAGAGAGAGAGAAAATAAAGAATTTTGTAATAGTAGCACACAACCGGGAAAGCAGATAGGAGAGCCGAGTGAAGTAACAAAGAGAGGAGAAACCGAGAATGGGAGAGAACGGCAAAGACAAGAATAAGAGAAACCGAAGCCAGCTGGGTTACAAACCAGCAGCATGTGTCTTTTTGTTTTGGTTTTTGTTTGTTCTTTTAAATAGAAACACAAAGTGGCCAGAGATCATGATAAAGAACAGCACCATCTGGGGCATGTTTTCATTGGCCCTTTAATGTACTGCAGGAAACACAACCCCAAAAAGAGAATGTGGGTGGGAAGGGGGAGCGAGGCAAATGCGACAGCAACAGGAAGCAAGAGAAAATGAGCTCCGTGTGTAGGCCATGGAAGGGTACCAGTGGCAGGCAGGGCATTTCAGGCCACTCTCACACAAGGTAGGCAAGAGAATTTCGTAAGTCAAGGAAAATATGACAAACACACCAAGGACTGATCATGAACTAATCCAATGTCAAAACTTTATTGAGCATGGGGCTTTGATGCCTCTTCCTCACCCTGTCACCTGTCCTGTCTACTGACCCAAGCTCAGGTTTTACTCCATTCTTTCTCACTAATCTTTCAAATGTATTTCCTCTCTCCCTCCTCTCTGAGATACCACGCTAGACACTGCTGAATACGCCAAGTTTGAATGAGCTGGCTCAACCATCAGGAGCTCCCAACTGAAAAGTGGAGGCAGATTAACACAAATTACTTAAAATACGCCTTTTGTGAGTGTTCCAGTGTAAAGTTACCTCTCCTGTAACTGAATGCTTTTTCTCTTGTGGCACCTAATACATTCTAGCTTGTATAATAGTCATCCCTTTTAAACTATAAAATCTTTGAGAATCAGGATTTCTCTTTTCTGACCAGAGTTTGTACTCAACCAAATCTAGCATGTCTCACACATAACACATACATGTTCAGCAATGCTGTGATTTCTAACTTGGAGTGTGGGGGCCCTGTGGAGAAAACAGTATTTGGCAAGATCTTAAAATATAAGAAAGACTAAAACAGATTCACAGGGGCACTCTACTGCAAATCCACTGCAAAGGAGGAAGCAGTAACAGTAAGTCATTTTGTGATGGGGCAGTAGCCAAGAAGAAAAAGATGAGACTGGCTAAAATGAACCAAAAAAAAGAAGACCACTAGGCTGATATGCTGGTTTTGATATAAAATGCAACTACAGTTTAAACTTTTTTTTGAGACAAGTCAATATTTTAGAAAGATTACTCTTGCTGTAACACTATGGGAGGGAAAAAAAAGGAAATGAAATGATTCGATGTGCAGAAGATTCACTGAAAAAGTGGTATTTCAGCTGGGTCTCATAGGATGACTAGAAGCTCCTCTGAGGAAGGGGAAGGGTTTTCAGGAACATGAAATTGAATGAGAAACAGTATGATAACATAAAAGGGCCCATCAGATTCTGGGACTAGTCTGAGAGGTCTGGACCTTCCGTGAGGTC
The DNA here is from genome assembly GCF_021234435.1 of Artibeus jamaicensis. NCBI lineage: Eukaryota > Metazoa > Chordata > Mammalia > Chiroptera > Phyllostomidae > Artibeus > Artibeus jamaicensis. The sequence goes on from NW_026522030.1 coordinate 20,048,472, forward strand.
CGAAGTGGCTAGAGAACAGAGTATTTAGAGGAAAGGACTATAAAAGACTTGGAAGACAAGCTAAGGCTAGGGACATTACAGTTTCCCACTTGATAACAAATTTTATGATTTTTCAGAGAAAAAGCCCCCCCCACAGCCTACACAGAGTCACACCATCGAACAGTGGTTGGTTCAGCACTACTCGTGAGGACGCCCCTGTTCACACGGTCGATGAGACACTGCCTGGAGCAGACAGAGGCTCCCCAAACCCACTTCAGAACCGCTGGTTGCCAAGCTAGAGAGACAAACATTTTCAGTTGTCACAGACTCAGATCTCACAGACAAGATTCCTGGAATTTTTTTTTTAACAAAACAGTAAATCCAAAATAGTTATTATTTTGACTTTCTAAACAAAGAGAACTGACCAGTGGATAGTAAATAAAAGCCAGAATATTCATTTATAGGGTGAATTGTTTTGAATTGTGAGAGCAAATCACATAACACTAAATTCTTTTGGTTATTATACATAATGCAATTCTATGTCTGATTTCATGATTTTGGGAAAAGTGGCATTTTTGTTTTATAAAAATGTTCACTGTCTTTCTTCCCAAACCACACTCCATCACTCATCACAACTTATCATCAAGTGATTTAAATAACAACACTTTCAATGATAATAACTCTGTTCTTGCTGTACTTTATTTACTATAACTTCCTGTGTCTTTGACACATTCAAGAAGTGAAACTCATGCATAGCATGTTTATATTATTCTCTCCTTAGCAAAAGCTTACAGACAATGTCAGGTCTGGAGAGATAAGAGCCGCTTCCAGGACATGAATTCTCATGAGGATTAGGCAACCACCATCTGGGGCTCTAGAGTTTATCTGTAGCAGCTGCCTTCAAAGTATCATACAAGGGGGGGGGGGGCGGAATGTCTGATTGTGAAGTGTTTAACAACTTGCTCCACCTTGGCTTTGATTATTGTTCTGGATTGCTTTTTCCCCCTTCCAAGAATAAAATACAACTATGTGACCTTCTCTCATTAAAACACAACCAATTTAAAAGTGTCATGTATTCAGATAACAAACACATCATGCATTGAAATGTTAACATGTTACACTGTAAACAATATGAATTTTAATAATTATTTTAACAAAAAGTGTATACTATAAATTTAAAAATTTTCACTTACACAGTAGAGCTACAGTAGCCATTTAACAACATCTCAGATTATTTTGAGAGAATTTTTTAAAGACTTATTTATTTATTTATTGTTAGAGAAAGGGGAAGGGAGGGCGAAAGCAAGGGACAGAAACATCAATGTGTGGTTGCCCCTTGTGCACCCCCAATTGGGGACCTAGCCCACAATGCAGGCATGTGCCCTGATTGGGAATCAAACAGGCCACCCTTTGGTTCACAGGCCAGTGAGCCACACCAGCCAAAGCTATTTTGGGAGAATTTCTGATGTCCTCAAATGACATTAAAATAATCATAACACTAAATTTTATTAAACAAAAAGCAAATATTTGTAACATTTATAAATTAAATATTTATATAAAAACAGGGAGATAAAAAATGAACACACTGGGAGAGAAGCTAATTTTAAATACTAAGTAAACAGTATTCCGATAAAACTGATTAATGTATTTTTTGTAGTGCTAAAATTGATCACAATGAAATAAAGAGTTCTTAAAAAAACATAATAAGAAATGTGAAACAAATTTCTATAAGGTATGGGTTCTACTCTGGTACATCTCAAAATCACTATATCACTAAAAATATGCTTATTTCTTAAAACTGGGTCTCTTTTCAATCGAATATGCTTTTACCTGCTATAGAATCTAAAGTTACATTTGTTCCTTTCAATATCCTTTGACAAAGGACTTGTTAAATTAGACAATACTATTGTTAGTCCCATCAGAGATCTGGCAAAGAAGCAGCATCTATAGATAAAATTCCACTGTTAATTCAAAATATATAGCAAACATATTTCTGTAGTGGATAGTGCGACCCAGAAACACAAAAGGCGGAAGGTTTGGATGCACCAAAATAAAAAACTGGCGGATTACATAATTTCTGAGATAATTTCCATGTCTAAAAATTTACACATACTTACATTGCCAGGGCCAACACAAAGATTCTAGTACTGTTTTTTAAAGTACCTTCATAATTTCTTCACCTCCATTAAACACAGACAACTCAAACTCAACATGTCTAAAACTAAACTCACAACTTACCTCTAAAATGGCTGGCTCTTCCTCCCAACTTCCCTATTTCTGTCAGTAGTAGAATCATTTTAAAAAATCCCCCAACCTGCAATCTCAAAACTTTTACTCCTCTCATCATTAATCCTTACAAACTATCAAGCCCTGTTGACTTTTATTTCAAAATGATTTTGGCAATATTTTATTTACTTCAATACTGACATTACCAACCTGGTATAAGTTACCCCTCCTTCAAGCTGTATACTAAACTAACAGTTTTGCAGGTAGTGTCTCTCCTATCTACTCACAATACACAGCACCACCACTTCTCCTGGTTTTAAAATGCCTTTCTTTGCCTTTTTTGCACACAGCCCAAGTCTGAATCTCCAGGACTCAGACTCCATTGTCTTTCTCTGTGCAACACTCCATATTTATCCCAGAAAAAAGTCATCTTCCCCTTGCTGAACTGCTACATCAGACACAAAATACAATAGGCTGTATGACTGCATCACAAATGCTACTTCTTGGTGGTATTTTTCATCAATCTGAAGGAGATGGGAAGAGAACAAACAACAAAAACTGCATTATATTTTTTCTTCTGTGCCTACAGTGGTTTATAAAATGACAGATATATGCTTATTGAATTTTTCAACAAAGTCATTTAGGCATTTAGGTACCCAATGCAGCATGCTTTATAAGGCTGTGGCCTTTATGAAAGATAACAAAATCTAAGAAATCTGGGTTGCAATTCTGCAATCCTTAAGTAAAAGTAGTCAATGACAATGATGCAATGATATACAAAGATATCCTTTGGATACAGAACCTGTATATATATTAACTACCTGTAATATAATATTAGGTATTCTTTTATAAGTGGGATTTTTCTCTTAAATTCCTTGTATTTGTTACAGATTCAATTTGTTACTCAAGCTGTGGATTTAAGGGATTTACATCCTTAAAACCAATTCCAGCATAATTTCACACAGAAGCCTTCTTGAAGTTAACCAGGACAACACCCAAAATAAATCTTCCCTTTGAGAAGAATAAATGCTCCATGAAAATAATGAATACATCATATAAACTTAAAGCATGGGCATTGGGTTTGGGATGTACAAAGCCAAGCTTCACCCAATCCTCCAAATGTCTCTAGAGTCTACATTAACCTAACCATACACATTCTCTGTTACTTATTCAGACCTGTTTCCTGAGTACCACATTCTAAATAATTCAATTCTGTACATTAAATTCCCAGTTTTCACTCTGCTTACTTCCCTACCTATATAATCTAAGATTCTTGCTCTTGGGTTGCCAGGCTCTATTTATTTAACTCTACCCTACCCACTTACTAAGTAGGCTCTGAAGTCTCCCATAGGACCTCTGTATTATCTCCTAAATCACAGTGAAACCACATACTCCAATCTGGGTTCCAACCCTCATCCAATTTTCCATTAAAAAAATACTGACCCAACAAGAATATTCCTCTATATATGCAAATGCCTCTACAGTACAGCGATAAATACAGAGAGAAGAGCATTTGTCCAATTTTTAGAGCCTGTCCTCAATATATCCACATCCACATGAAAACTTCACACCAATTACACGATCAATTGGGGTACTTAATTGTGTAGTATAGATGAGTGTCAGAGTGCAAAGAGCAGTATCAACATCTGAGTCTGATTCTAAGAATCATAATGAAAACAATTCAATTCTTGCATTTTAAAGATCCGGTCACAAAGGTCACAGAAGAAAAGCTTCAATAAAGATGAAATTTCAACAGACTGACTAGGAAGGAAGGAGAAGGAATTTCTTGAAAGCAGAGCAAATAAAAGAATAGAAGCAGACTTCTGGCCAAGATGGAGGCATAGGTGGAAACACTGTGCCTCCTCGCACAACCAAAATGAAGGACAACAAAGATTTAGAAACAAAAAACAACCAGAACTGACATAAAATTGAACTGTACAGAAGTTCGAGAACCATTCATCCAGACCAATAAACCAGATGAAAACGAGCAGGGAGACAGACCGTGCAACCCAGGGCCCCAGCAATGGGAAATGAAACCTAAAACCACGGATTGAAAAGGTGCCAGGAGAGACTCCCAGCCTCACAGGAGAGTTCATTGGAGAGACCCACAGGGTTCTAGAATGTACACAAGCCAACCCACCTGGAAACCAGCACCAGAAGGGCCCAATTTGCTTGTAGGAGGTGGCAGAAGGGACTAAAATCTGAGAGAGTGCAGAGCAAGCGCCATTGTTCCCTCTCAGACCCCACCCCACATCCTCAGCGTCATCCTCAGTGACTGGGTCGCCTTGCCCTGGAGAACACCTAAGGCTCTGGCCCTCACTACCTAACAGGTGCAACCTGACCAAAAAATTATGGCTCAAACAGAAGAACAAATCAAAGCCCCAGAGCCAATACTTTTAAGCAACCAAGAGATAGCCAACCTATCAGATGCATAGTTCAAAACACTGGTGATCAGGATGCTCACAGAACTGGTAGATTTTGGTCGAAAATTAGCTGAAAAAATGAAGGTAAGTGAAATGAAGGAAAATGCACAGGGAACCAACAGTGATGGAAAGAAAATTGGGACTCAAATCAACGGAGTGGACCAAAAGGAAGAAAGAAAACAACCAAACAGAAAAGAATGAAGAAACGAGAATTCAAAAAAATAAGGAGAGGCTTAGGAACCTCCAGGACACCTTTAAATGTTCCAACATCCGAATTATAGGGGTACCAGAAGGGGAAGAGGAAAAGCAAGTGGAAAACTTATTTGAACAAATAATAAAGAAGAACTTCCCCAATCTGGCAAAAGAAATAGACATCCAGGAAGTCCAGGAAGCTCAGAGAGTCCCAAAGAAGGTAGACCCAAGGAAGAACACACCAAGGCACATCATAATTACATTAGCCAAGATTAAAATGAAGGAGAGAATTCTAGAAGCAGCAAGAGATAAGGGGACAGTCACCTACAAAGGAGTGCCCATCAGACTGCCAGCTGATTTCTCAAAAGAGATCTTACAGGCAAGAAGGGGCTGAAAACAAGTATTCCAACTCATGAAAGGCAAGAACCTATATCCAAGATTGCTCTATCCAGCAAAGCTTTCATTTAGAATGGAAGGGCAGATAAAGTGCTTCTCAGATAAGGTCAAGTTCAAGGAGTACATTACCAAGCCCTTATTATATGAAATGTTAAAGGGCTTATCTAAGATAAAGAAGATAAAAATATCAACAGCGAAAGGACAGCAAACTCAGTCATTAAGAACCACACCTAAAACAAAAGCAAACTAAGAGGACAGCTAGGTCAGGAGCAGAGTCACAGAAATGGAGATCACATGGAGGGTTAGCAACAGGGGAGTGGGAGGAAGAGAGCAGGGAAGAAGACACAGAGAATAAGCAGCATAGATAGTAGGGAGAAAATAGACAGGGGGAGGGCAAGAGTAGTGTGGGAAATGTAGAAGCTAAAGAATTTATGACACATGGACATGAACTAAAGGAGGGAATGTGGGTGCGAGGGGGTGTGCAGGGTGGAGGGGAATGAAGGGGGGGAATGGGACAACTGTAATGGCATAATCAATGAATTATAAAAAAAGAAGAGAAGCAATCTGATTCAACAGACATTCATGGGAAGAGAGAATTAGTATCTATACATAGGTGCTGTGTGTAGGTGCTGTGCTCAGTGTGTTCCACAGGTTCTCATCTATTCCTAATAAATGAGCTTTGTATCATCGTCTCCATTTTTTATAGCAGAAAAACTCCGAGGCTCACAGTGGAAAAATTGAAACAGAAACCCCTGGTCTATCTGAATCCAAAGCCTGGATACTTTCTACATTCTTTACCATAGTATGTTTCTCTACCTATTTTTTTACACAGCACTCAGTATCTCTTCCATCTTTAAAATTTTCTTAAGCTGCCTTGGGCCTCTTAGAAAATAATTTGATTCTAATGCCTTATCACTATCATTCTTCTAGAACTGGGCTATAAAAAATAAAAAGAAGCTATGGACCCAAGATAAGTTCATTTTGATACTTCTGGCATAGATTTACATGAAACTACCACCCTTTAAGAACTGGTTTCAGTATCACACTGTCATTGATTTACAACTAGTTAATACTTCTTCTACTGATGTAAAATAAAATGTACCTTTATTATATTTTTATTGTTTCTTAAGTGAGAAAAATTGATTTGTTGTTCCTCTTATTTATGTACTCATTGGTTCCTTCTTGTATGTGCCCTGACCGGGGATCAAACTTGAAACCTTGGTGTATCAGAATGATGCTCCAAACAACCAAGCTACCCAGACAGAGCTAAAGTATACCTTTAAACAGCTATAAATATATATATAACCCCCAGAAAATTAGAAATCCAGTATGACATGCCCAGGAAACATTTGGCACTAAGAGGTACTGAGTTACCTAGGTACCTCTCTGGCAAACCTGTAGTTATTCGAACAAGTGCCTTCGATGAAAGAAAGAACTCATCCATGGCCTATCCTCAGCAAAGAATGAGGTAGTTATACTGTCCTATTCTTACTAAAAAAGCTGGGTATACCTGCAAAAAAAAAGAACATCTTAACAAGAACAAAAAAGAAAAGCAGTACGGGGAACAGAAAGGAGAGAATTGTTTTGTGTGGCAAGGACACGGAGTTAACACATACAGGTGTTGATGGTCTTTCATTTGTACCTAATTTGTAAAATAAGCTTTGAAAACTATAGACTGCCGAAATGTACATTCTGTTCTTTGGTCTAAAACTAAGAAGACAAGATAAATGCATAATGTAGATTCTAAAGTTTAGGCTGACCATAGGAATATAAATGAACATTCTTAAATGTCATTTAGGAATACATGTTTAATGACCTGATTCACAAATCAGGCTTGAAAGATAAGAAAGCTATCAAAAGGTTAAGAAAAGATAGAAAGGAACATTCTGCACAGGGGAAATGCAGGAAAAAATGAGAAAGCTAGGAAAAAAAGCAAATGTGGGGAAACCAGAACATATTAAAAATTTTTTTTAACATATTTATTATCTATTTATTTATTTTTTAGAGAGAGGGGAAGGGAGGGAGAAAGAGAGGGACAGAAACACTGATGTGTGAGAGGTACATCAATCAGTTGCCTCTCGCATGCCCCCAACAAGGGACCCTGTCCGCAACCCAGGTATGTGTCCTGACTGGGAATCAAACCAGCAGCCCTTCAGTTTGCAGTCCAGCATCCGATCCACTGAGCCACACCAGCCAGGGTGAAACCATGAAAGTCTGGAATGCCAGTGTGAGAAACAGGAAAATCAGTAGTGTGTAAGATGGGTTTACATTATGGAGAAACTGGGCAAGAAGACTCCAAAAGGTAATCCAACTCTTACTAATGCTATGTGTCAGGCACTTTGCTGTATTAAAAACAAAATAAAACAACAACAACAACAAGAAAACCCACACACAATTCCTAGCAATCACTGTAGTCAAGAATTTAAAATCTAGTGAGACATATGTAATAACATATGTAATTACATTATGTAATTTACATATGTAAATTATGTAACTATCACAAAATTTAATACAACAGCAGTGATTCAAGTGCTAAAGATTTATAAAAAGATAATTATTTGGTGGGTATGATTGGAAAGTCTTTTACGAAGGAGATACATTTGAGTCATGCTTCTGAAGATAAATACAACTTCCTCAGGCAGAGACAGAGAGACGGTCAGAGGAGTAACTGGGTGCGACTTGGAGAGACCCAGTGAGGCTGGGAGGGAGGAGACAGACACTGAGATAACAGTAACTTACGGGATCTAAAAAAGAGAAAATGAGTAAGAGTCAACAATTCCATTCCTAAGTATACACTCAATTAAAAAGATGTTTCCATAGAAGACTTGTACACAGATGTTCATAGCAACATTTTTTCTAGTAGCCATAACTGAAAACCCAAATGTCCACCAACTGGTGAATGAACAAAATGCAGTATACCCATACAATGGAATACATCATTCAGTCATAAAAAGGAATTAAATTTTGATACATGCTACACAGTAAGGATGAACCTTGAAAATAGGTGAAAGAAGGCAGTCACAAGAAGCACATATTGTATGACTGTGCATATAAAATGTCCAGAATAGGCGAATCTACAGAAACAGGAAGTAGATTAATGGTTGTCTTGGACTGAGAGTTTTGGGAGTAAGAGGAATGACGACAATGGACATGGATTCCTTTTTGGAATAATGGAAATGTTTTAACATTAACATGGTAACAGTTGCCCAATTCTGAATAAACTAAGAAAGAACAATGAATTGTGTACTTCAAATGGGTAAATTTTATGGTATGTGAAAGCATTTGTTGAAAAAGGAAGCTCTACTGCAGAGTGTAAAAAGTTTATTTAGTACACGCCCCCCACATGTACACACACACACACACACACACACACACACACACAGCTAATTCTTTGAAGCAAATTTCTAAAGGTCTGCAGGTGAACTAAACAACCTTAATGCCCTGCTCTGAAGGTTTGGACTGAAATGAGAACTGTTTCTTCTGTCTTACTATATACCCACCCACCTCAGTACAGTTAAAACTCTGTACTAGGCAGCTCTGACTGGCATAGCTCAGTGGATTGAGCGCAGGCCTGTGAACCACATGAGCCTCGCGGTTCGATTCCCAGTCAGGGCACATGCCTGGGTTGCAGGCCAGTTCCCAGCAGGGGACTCAGGAGAGGCAACCATACATTGATATTTCTCTCTCTCTCCTTTCCTTCCCCTCTAAAGATAAATAAATAAAATTAAAAAAAAAAAAAACTCTGTACTAGGCAGACAGTAGATGCTCAATAAACATTTGTTAACAGGTAGTGCCTATAAAATATGTAAGAAATCAGGAAAATCCAACCGAAACAGGCTACGATAAGCACAAGGTTAAAGACAAGTTATTTGGCTTTTCCTCAGGCTGCAGACCTTGGCGGACGGACAACTGTTACAGGTGCACACACACACAGCAAGATCTGTCAGTCAGGAAACTCCCTTCCACCCCCTTCCCTTAAACTAACAATTTAAAAACTGTTTTACATAACAATTAGTATGCTGCAATGAAAATAAGTTTCTGAAGACCCTGTTTTGGCCTGTTATATATCAAAATTAAGTAAATTCCTCTTTTTTAAAAGAATTACAGTTGATAAAATCAACTTTATTAGAATACCTGACTAACACAAAAGTGTAGTAGTAACCATCAGAAAATATTGAAGGTACAGGTCCTTTCTGAAGCCATCCTAATTACTTCTCATTAAACCACTCTTTCTGTTAGAATGTACTTTACTGACTCAAGATCCTATTTTTTTTTAATTTGGGCAATATGAAGACATAGTTTTCAATTCATGGTTAAACATAAAATAAGAACTATAAATTTAAAAAAATTTCATTTTCACTGATATCAATTCAATGGCTCATTATTCAAAAGTATTATGTTCATCTATGCAAATAAACTTTCATTCCTAAAAGTTTCTATTTGAGGCTAAAATCCTAAACTAGTGCCTAAGTTGCACCACAGTTCAGCTGCTAAGGAAAAGCTAAGTAATGCTGCCCATGACTAAATGGATTAATTCTTTAGCCCAAACACAATTACTGTTCTCCACACTGTTCCATTGAACATCTAAATAAGCATCCCAAAGCTTATTTCATTCAAAGAAAAGATCCGGACCAAAGAATAATCCCAATGTATGAAGTTTACATTTTGTATAAAGTTTTTTTAAAAAAGGGAAAAATCTATAAGTGGTAATCAGGAAAAGAAATGAGTCCTTTAGACAGGTGTGGGGATGACATCCATTGACTAACAGATATCTTTGTTGAAGGAGTGCTGTGCAGATTCCAGTAAATGTCTTTTTCTCAAACCAACTAATTTTTCTTACTCAGTTCCTCAATCTAGACTTTTCCACCACTAGCACACACATGAGCAGTGAAAAAAACTGAGAAACCGCCTTATACATGGAAAGAGATATATAGATTTCATCTGATTATTGCTCTTCTTGCTTTAAAAGTTTTCAACTTCAACCATGTATGAAGAATGTTCTTACAGCCACTCTTATTAAACATTCTATTCTCCAACATATTTTTAAATTTCAAAAGTAAACATCTAGTGGCTGGGTCAGGGACAGAAAAGTAAGGAAAACAGGCAAACACACAGCTGTAGCCAAATAATGCTCTATGACTGGAGGGGTAGTGAGAGAAAACAAGTAATTAATTTCAGATCGGGATTCTCTGACACTGACAGGTCATCTGACTGCAAGACAGGCTATCTTTTTAATACCTGCTGTATAGAGCGTAGGTGACTGTGTACATGTGTTGGAGAAAGAACACTGATCTGAGGGAGCTGAACTAGATAAACCCACAGGGTTCCTTCTTCCCTCCTCCTCCCCCTCACTCCAGCTGGGGTTTCTTCTCACCCTTAAGACTGGTCATTCAATTTCCATTCCCTTTTATTGAAAGTTTTAAAATTAAAGCTGTTTTTTTCCATCTCCCTAATGTCCCTAGGGAGACTTCTATTGTCAAAATACTGTTGCAACGTTAGTTGCTAAGAGAATTTTTAGCTTTTTATAACACTTTTGCCTTTAACTAAAGGATTATTTACTGTTAGGTTTTCTACAGCTCTGCTCCAAATGACTTTCACAAACAATGCAAATGTATTTTCACAAGATCAGGCAATTCAGATTTTGTCTCCTAATGAAGGCTGAAATAATGGTAGGGCTTCCTTGCATTGCTGGAAACTAGATTGCTGCAAATGAGCAGGTGGAGGGGTCTGTATAATCTTTGAAGTTATGGAGTTTTCCGGTTTTCTTCCTTAGGGCAGACATGGAAATAAAATGTTGAATTCCTACCCAGTTTTGACTGGTGTTTAAATTCACCAGTAGGGAGTTAAACAGCCTGAACCTCACCTTTAGCAACTGTAGGTATAATCCGATTAATTGAAATGGTTATTAATGCCCTTTGGAATTCTAATTAGCCAGGGGGACAGCTGAGGCAGACAGCATTTGGGGGAGGAAGGGGACACCTATTAAATTCCTATCCACCCCTTTTAGCCTTAAAATGGGGGAGGCAGAAGCCTGATTAAATAGAGTAATAAAAACATAAAGGACAGAAAAGAAAGGTAGAAGAAGCAGATGAAATAAGGAAAAGAGAAGAGAAAAAAAACCTATGAGAAAGAAAAATTTTAATATACTTAAAAAAAAATTTACTGGTGACAAAAAAAAAGCAAAACTAATGTACTTCTAGTAAGTCAACACAAAGGAATCTCACTAGAAAATAGCTGTTAGGTATCTGGACTGAAATCTTATAGCCAATTAGAAAGACATAAAAATAAGATAAAATTACTTTTTACATAGGAACAGATTTATGTATCATGCTTCTCTGAAAAAGCAAAGCTCACAGTGGCTTCCTGTGCCCAAAATGCTTTTCAAATTTGCACTTTTAATGTACCCATAAATAGGCTAGTTTCCACACGTGGGTTCTAACACGTACTCTTAACAACATGAGGCATGCAATCAGAGTGAGGGAGAACTCATACTCTAGAGTTACAATTCCATCACATGTTCTATATTTCGGGAGGATTTCAAAAGTATATCAGGAATTCCAGTCCCAGATAAGGTGGAATTGCACACACTACCCTGTCTTTCCCTATGAACGCAGGACAGAATGCATAAAGCAACTACTTAAGTGTTCTGAGGGGTAAACATCAGCAGGCAGATTAGGGAAAACCAGCACTGTAATTATCACCAAACTAGTGGTAAATTGACTGCTTCCTCTCTTTTGTATCCTCTGGCCCGGACTCCACACAGAGAAATTTACAAGTGGGCACTTGGGCAAACAGAGGGAACCCCAGGGACAAGCCTTCTAGTTACAGCTTGAGAATCAGGAGTCTCTTGGCACTCAGAAAAGAGAAGTTCCTCAGATTTGAGTCCTTTTCAACTTGCTTTTTGGACCCCAGACCCCAAGCAATCTTGTGATGCAGTGGAAGCAGGGACAGCAGCAGCAATGGGGTCTGGAGTCTAAACCTTGGGAAAGGAAACCTTCTGCCAAGAGGATGATGGCATGAACTTTTACTGCTTACTTTTTTTTTCTGTCTACCTGCTACTTCGCCCCACATGTAGGCACTGTTGTGAGAAGTATGCAGCAGGATGGGGTAATAAAGCCCATCCTGTGGTCAGAGGACCAAAGAGGGACGTCCAGGTAACCAAAAAGTACCAAGGAGATCATAAAGGAGAAGCTCAGGAAAGCAATACCATGAAGTTGTTGGTACTGCTTAATGGTATTAAGCCCAAACTGGGATCACCTCTAAGCTGTGCACGCAGGGAGCTGATGCTTGAATAGGATACCATGGACTTTGAGAAGTAAACCATGGGACAGACAACCACCAGTTTCTAGGCTGGCCACTGTTTGGCACACATGCAGGCCAGATTCAAACTGTACTGGAGAGGCTTTGTAATAGGAACTGACATTAAAAACACAACACACAGGATAGAACTTGCAGCTGCATCCAACCAGACTGACTGCCAACTAAAACAAAAGTATCAAAATTTACCATAGGATTTAAACAAGACAGCCTCACACGTAATACTTAAATTGTCCAGGATATAGTCTAAAATAGTTTGACACACGAAGAATCAAGAAAACCTCAACTTAGAAGACAACAGATGCCAACACTGAAATAACACAAATGATAACTTATCTGACAAAGGCTTTCAAAAGAACCTACTATGAAAATGTTCCAACAAGAGCAAACACTCGCAGAATGAATGGAAAGGATGGAAAATCTCTTCGAAGAAATAAAAGATATAAAGAACCAAAAGGAAAACTTAGAAACTGGAAGACAAAATAAGCAAAATTAAGATCCACTTGGATAAGCTAAAAAGTCAAGTGACTATTATAGAGAAAATAGCCAGTTACCTTGAAAATATATTAATAGAGAATATCTATTTTGAACAGAGCAAAAAAGAAATTTTTAAAAAACCAACCTAGAGACTTGTGAGAAACTAAGAGATCTAATATTCATTTCATTGGAGTCCAATCAGGAAGAGTGTGTGGTACAGAAATAAGTATTTGAGGAAACAATGGCTGAAAACTCAAATTCTTTTAAAAATTTGTTTGAAAATGGAAAGCAAAAGAAATAATAATGTCTGATGGGGTTTTCAATGTATCTAGATATAAAACATAAGACAAATATATCAAGCAACCCCCAATTCAAAATAGGACAGTAAAACTAATACTTGCGTCTTTTCAAGAAGGGCAACTGTGTGAAAAATCTCTTTTCCATAGATCTTTAACACAACAGCTATTTTCCTCACTTCTTCCCATTGATCCTCTTTTTCCAAAGTAGAAACAATAACATCAAACAGCTTGTAAGTACCTACTTGTGCATGATACAGGAAGGCCCACAAGCTGAAAAGGTCAACTCTTTGTCCTTTTAGAAGTTTGCAATCTAAACTATTTAAATCTAACATAAAAGAAATTATCAACTGAATAAAAAAACACTGAGCACTGATGTAAAGACTCAAATAAAATACACATTTTATGCCAGTAAAATGTCCGTGCATTTGCTGTACACAAAGAAAAGGCACTGAAGCAGGTGCAGGGGCCACGGTTTTTGCTCACCTTGTATGTTAGAATGGCTCACTATTCCTGATAGAAAAACACACTTACCTTTTGTAAATCAGAGCTCCTTTTAAGTGTCAAACTGGAAAGAAGAGATTATCCATTTTATAATGCCCAGTTACTTTACTGGGGAGGAGCAAATTAAAATACACAGAAACAAATATGTTGAAGAAATGCCATAACCCTCTCCCATGTCATAATTAAAGCCTAACCTTAGAAAAAAATCATCTCATTGTTAATTCATCTTGTCAGTTTCCAAAGATTTTATTTTAGGCCTGGCGAAAAAAATTATTTTGAATCTATAAGCAGTCTAAGAGTATAAACTCTTAAGTATTAGGTACAACTCATGATATTCTGTAATGCTAATACATTCTTAAAATTCAGGCAAACTTCAGTTACTGCTAACTGTCCTTGATGTGTCAGTGACACCCTTAAGATTAAAGAGTATAATGTCATCAATCCTATTACAGTATATAATCTCTGAATTACATTCAAGGGGATAAAAATATACAGCATATTAATGAACTTTACATTTTCATAACATCATTTATAATGAATGTGTGAACCTAGTTACTCTGAATAAAAGTTTATGAAAACCCATCTCTCATAGCTATTAAATAAAATATATTCTGCTGCTCATCCTTGGAATCAGTTACCTTGAAAATTATGTCAGCCTTAGAAGTGGATTAACTTTTTCTACTTCTCCCACCTCAAATTTCAAGATTTATTTACATGCTATGCACAAGAGATGGGAAAGTAAAAGGAGTAAGCACCTAAAAATAAACAAACAATATTAAACCCCGTATATATCATACAGTATGCTTGAACACATTTTTAATATACCCTGAAAAAACTGACAGCAAAGGGGGTTTAACAAAAAAGGTTCCTCCCCACCCAAAAGTCCTACCATGAAAGTGAAGGAGTTCATCTTCCTGACTGATGGCGGCAGTGGGGGGCAGATGTAGCGGGGCAGGCAGAGTAATACAATTCCCAAAAATGTATCAGAAAAAACATGCAATAGATTTATTGTATGAAATGTTAACCGCAATGAATGAAATGATGAAAAATTACATATACAAAGAGACACTTATTCCTTGTAGTGCTCTGAATGGTGTCTCCTTCAAAAATGGTACATACGAGTCCTCACTCCCAGTAGGTATGGATATGACCTGACTTGGAAATACCTACCCTAAAGAATACACCCATTTGCCTAACCAGTTTAAAGCTCTTAATGCATAGGTCACTTTAACTTCATTTTTCACCAAGTCTATCCCTTTTTATTACTTCTCCATCATTATTTCATCATTATCACATCATAATGGAAATTTCTGTCTAGATATATTTATTCATAATTAACTTCTGTACTTAGACTTACTGAGCTGTATGTAATAAAAGCATCTAATGGCAACCATAAACGATAGTAAAATCAGCACTACATTTATATATAAGGTTGCTGGTTCTTTATGCTCTGACATATCAAAAACAACACAAGAATTTCCCTTGCTACCCATTACTACTTTTAATTTATCGCTAATATAAAACTACTGATAATCTAACACTAGACAAATTAGTTTTATATGCTAAAAAGTTGTTACAACAGTCCTTCAAAAAAGAATAATTTCATTCTCAAACTCAAATACTGCTCAACTTGGCTTCATCTTTTTCATATTTTGAAATGAACCCTTCAGCTTGAGTTTACTTCCGTAAGGCAGAATTTCAGACTGTTTGGGCCCAAGGGGTCTACTGTCCAAGGTCATTCTATTCAATGTACAAAACCCACATAACAACCCAGCTATTTATCAGTCCAAGAATCTGTTACTTATATATGTAGTATATACAAACTGCACCTTTAGCAAATCAGATTCCTATACAACTGCGACAAACCATACAATTTTAAACACATCTGAATATACCATGGTGATTTAAGTATAATGTTAAATCTAACTGTCTTCTTTAGAGTAGTGATATTATTTCCCTTCTAACACCAAGTACAAAAGAGAAGAACTGCAGAGAGAGAAGTGTCAGAGAATTCAGGGTAAGAAACCAGGAGAGCAGGAACAGGATCCTGCCAAGCCCTTATAAGTAAAAGATGAGATACTTTTTGTTCTCTTAGCTCTGGCATATTCTTTAAAATGCTTGTTCCCTTGATGAAACCGAATAATAGGAATTTGGAAAACTGCCATTAAGGATTGAATAAAACAGGAAACAACTTTCTTTATCAGTGATGCAAAACAATGTCTGAATGTTCAGATGACAAAGACTAAGTTGATTCCTAGATTTATCAATTCAGTTAACAACATTATCACACACATTAAGTTGCTACGTAAGATTTGACACAAAAGCACTCAGTGTTAGCTGAATTGATGATGTGAACTATGGTAGGCTTCGGAAATTTACAAAATAACATGTACAACACAAGTTTGAATGTCAGCATAATACATTCTGCTGAAAGACTCATTTAAGTATCTATTCCTGTAGTTACAAAATACATCTGGAATAACATACAATTAAAATGCAAATACAATGCAACACAAGCCTAGCACCTAACTTACTGTTGGGTAGGGAAAGCGGAGGCTCTCAAGGTAAAAGAATTAGGCTTACATTTATAAAACACCCGGAGGGTAAAGAGGGGACCAGGACAAGAATGGAAGGCAACACAGCACTGTGGTTAAGCATGTGGGCTCTGGAGCAAGACTCCTGAAATCCGTCACTGAAATCCTGTTGGAATCCAAAGTCTCCCACTTACTTTGGGATAATACCTCTTTAGACCTATTTCCTCGTCTATAAATGAGAGATGGTAATAGTACCAATTCATTGGGTTGTTGGGAGAGTGAGATAGATGAGTTAATCCACATACGGTGCTCAGAAAAATACAATAAATATTTATTAGTGTTGAAATTGTACTCACACTTGCCCAGTAACCTGAAGTAAATTACTGTGGGACTGAATATAAAATTGGCATTTCTATAGGTAAAAACAATTTGAATAGCGACAACTTTTTAATGGTTTAAATGAATATAAAAGAAAGAGGTGTGAAAACAAGTTGCTAGGACTATCTAGAGGACCCAAACCCTAAAAAACTAGAGACAACCCAGCAATGTATTCACACAGCAGTCCTCAAATATAACTGAAGGAAAGGGATTTCTGCAGCAAGATTAAAACAAATCACATTCCAAATAATAAAGTATACAATTCAGTATGACTGGCCTCTAAAGCAACTGGTACTTTACAATGAATGGATTTTGAAAGCTGAACTACTATTTTATATTCAAGTATCCACTCTCTCTTTAAGTTCCAAAATGAATGTTCTCACAATTTCAAAAGGAACACATACTTTTATCATTAAAATTTTTAATGCCTAATTTTGATTATATGAACATTTACAAAGCTAATGCTGATCTGTAAGGTTTTTGATGCAAAAAAATGCTAAAAGTTTTTTTTTAAATGTATTATTAGGATATAGTATAATTCATAAGTATCTATATAAATTTTATTTTTATTTTTAAATTTTATTTAGTTATTTTTCAAGTAGTTTTTTGTCTATTTCTCCCATCCCAGCGCCCCAGATAAGTATCCATATACATCTTAATATAAAATTATTTATTTTCCTAAATATTTCCAGCACGATCAACTTCTACAATTTAACATAGTATCTACAATCCACCTTGAGGCCTGCCAGTCTCGAGCTGAAACAAGTACACCAAAGCCTCACAACATGAGAGTACCACTTCAAGACAGCCCGACATCACACCAGGCTGTCTCATGTTCCCATCCATCTTTTCAATTTCTATAACCTAACTGTGGATCTTTAAACAATATGCAAAAACGTATGAGTAAAAATGCTAATATAAATGTAAAGCATATAGATAAAATATACCTCTATGATTAATACATCAGATTATAGTTTCTATATCAAAGAAGAATGGAAAAAGGCCAGCTCTTCTGGTAATAATCTCTCTATAAAACAGCAATTAATATGTATATATTTTGTTTATAATATACATATTTATATGTTTCTATATAAATACATATCTTCTACCCCACCCTTTAATTGACCGTAATTCACACAACATAAAAATCACCCTTTTAAAGTGTACAATTTAGTGGTTTTTGATCTACCATGGTTATCACCTAATTGTAGCACATCCTTCATAATCTCCATACCCAGTGGAGTCACTGCCTATTCTTATCTCCCCCAGATCTGGGTAACTAATACCTATTTTCTGTCTCTGTGGATTTGCTTCCTTTGCATATTTCACATAAACAGATCTGCAGCCTTTTGTGCTTGGCTTCTCACACTTAGTCCAATGTTTTGGGGGGTTTTGTATGGTATAGCACGTATCAGTACTTCATGCTATTTTATGGCTGAATAATATTCTACTGCAAGGAAATTCAGTATCCATCCTTTACCCACGAGGGATGTGTTCCAAGACCCCCAGATTATGACTGAAACCAGACAATACTAAACCCTACATATACTATGTTTTTTTCTGTACATACATATGATAGTTTTTAATTTATAAATCAGGCAAAGAAATTAGCAATAAAATTATTAATAAGCTAGAACAATTGTAACAATACACTACAATAAAAGTTACATGAATGTGGTCTCTCTCAGTTTCTCTCTGATAATCAAGATAGTGACTAACTGGCCAGTAGTATAATACAGCCTAGAGAATATGCTGGACAAAGGGAAGACTCACGTCCCGGGCAGAATGGAAAGAGACAGTACAAGATTTCATCATTCTACTGAGAACAGTGCCCAATTTACAACTTATGAATTGCTTACTTCTGGAATTTTCCATTGAATATTTTTGGACCCTGGCTGACATGGATGAGAGAAAACACAACCATGGGTAAGGAGGGACTACTGTACTGTATTTTATTTATCCGTTCATCGATTGTTGGATATTCGGGTTATTTCTACATTTTGGCTATTATAAATAATGCTGCTATGAACATTCATTATCGTTTCATCCCCTTTTTAGATACATGACAGTTTTAAGTTAAAGCAAATCAGAAAGGCACTAGCAGGTCTCTGAAGACTGTAAAGACCTTGACACAATTTCAAGTACTAGCATCTTCTTCTTCTTCAAGTAGAGACTGCTGTTTTGAGTTCATTCTTTTTCATTAAATATCATCTGAACAAGTAACAGAGGGAAAAAAAAAAACAAAAACCTCCCATACTTTTTGCAAACCATAAACCGGGGGTGTCAAACTCATTTTCACTGGGGGCCACATCAGCCTTGTGTTGCCTTCAGAGGGCTGAATGTAATGTTAGGACTGTGTAAATGTAACTACCCCTTAACAGTTAAGGGAGAGCTCGGTGCTGCTGCTGGGTGGAAACAAAGTGCCGGGCCAGACAGCACAAGGTGGAGGGCCGGATTCCGCCCGAGGGCCTGTGTTTGCCACCTGTGCCATAAACAAACAGGAAAAACAAAGTAGTAACAAAAAACAGTTATAAAATATTCTAAGTGTCTTCTGTTGACCTTATATGGTTTAAAAATAAAAATAGAAAATCCTGCCTTGGCTAGTGTTGCTCAGTGGATCAAGTGCCAGTCTGAGAACTGGAAGATCGCAGGTTTGATTCCCGGTTGGGCACATGCCCGGGTTGCAGGCCAGGTCTCCATTCTGGAGTGTGTGAGAGGCAACCAATCCATCTTACACATGTTTCTTTCCCTCTTTTTCTCCTTCCTTTCCACTCTCTCTAAAAATAAACAAAATCTTTAAAAATTTTTAAAATAAAAAAACTGTCTCAAATTTTACTTAAATTTGTTATTCAAATTTATTCAAATTTTTATTTAAATAAATTGCAGTTATTTGTTACAATGATAAAATTACAAAATTGTAATAAAAAAGTACCAAATATATATGATTATATTATCTGTACATTTTTACAGTTTGAGCTATTGTCCTAAAGCATTATAGCAAAAATTTCTGCTAAATATTCAGGTTAATATGATGGATTTTAAAACATTCAACTTCCAAATATTTACTTTTTGCAAACAGAACAACCAAATTATCCAAAATGTCCAAACTGGCAAAAGTGACTGGAGATTAAACTTTACCCCATATGTTTGGGAGCAAAGAATGATTAATTTTCCTAATTAGTTCATTAAAAGTATTTGATACAAACCTCTTCAGATATATGCTTGAAAAGTACCAACTACAGTTCTGATTTAAATTATATAAGATGTGGCCAAGAACCTCTAAATGTTATAAACTGTAAACGCGAGTTTACAACACATGAATTCAGTAATTTTCAAGTCAATAATGTTTCTGTTTGCTCCATGAAGAACAAAAATATTATCAAAATATTGCAAAATTATTCCTCTACAAATAAGTGACATGTTCAGAATACTCTATAAAAATAAATACAATATTCAATTAAAAAATTTAAAGGCAGTTATCTTTTGAGATTATGGAGCTATATCAATTTTTTTAAAACAAATAGTTTTACTACATACTAAATATATTAAGAACCACTGGATTGTACTGCAGTTTTACTAGTGTTAATTTTTTTTACATCTATTTTTTAAATCAATTTTACCTACCAGTTAAGAAAATTAACAGTGAATAATCACGTTCTTTTTCCCCTAGAGGACATTTATATAAGAATTCTTCATTTAAAAATGTACTTCTAAATAAACTCCTGAATTAAAGTTTTCATTTAAAAAAGGGACAAAACAGTATTCTATAATCTCTGTTTGCTGCAATTTTAACTACATATTTAAACCAATTAAACCTAATTTGTTGCATTTGTGGAATAGCAAATGTACCTGGGGTCTAACATTTAATTCAAATTCAATAAATATTTACTGAGTGGTTGACTACTTGCCTACCATTATGCCAAGTGCTGGGGGTGGGGGGAAGAACCACTTCGGTTTTTCCTATCTTTCTCTGCCATTGTCCTTACAGCCCACACATACAATCACTTGATGAAATATGCCAACAGGAGAGGACTACCTACACTCATTTACTACACACCTGACTTAAATTTATCCTCATGGACTCTAAATTCAGAATTCAAATAAATATCAACTATAAAAAAGAATTCACACGAATCTCGTTTTTTTTTTTTTGTAGGGCACTCATCACTGAGGGGTAAAATACTTCTCGTATGCATCATGAAGAAAGATCCTTTTTCCATGTTGTTGGCAAAACTGTCAATCATCTTGATGAGCAGCAAATAAATGAATGCCCAATGATGGGATTCTGTATTATCCTTAAAAAAGAAATCCATCAACTAAACATCAACAGGTAAATGTTTATACTCGACAGCCATCAATTTCAACTACCCATGCAAAGAGACAGGTGAGCTGGACTGGTAAACCTCGAAATTAGAGAAGTATTAATCGTCTGCTTCCAGCCAATATAAACAGATGTTATTTTTAAACAGGCAAAATCATCTCTTCCACTGAAATTTATTTGCAGCAGATAATGTTCTGTTACATTTTTAATCAAGCAGATGAAGTTACATTTAAATTGAAAATCTGCTTCACTCAACTAATCAGGCAAGTAAAATTCAGAGATGATTGAATGGCATTACACAGCACACTATTACGGCAGGTAAATTGGGAAATTTACCTGTCACACCACACAGCGTATTGTTCAACCACTGCATCTGCAACTTAGAAGCAAAGCGCTAAGACAAAAAGGGAAAGGCATGTTAAACAGACTTATAAATCCATCATATTTTATGAAAACATTATTAAGGCTGCCAGCAAAAAAAATTAAAAATACTTTTAAAAAGGAAAAAAACACACCACCTCTCAGGGAATTAATGAAGATTTACCCGGTTATGCTTATCTATTGCATGTAAATAGCATGCTTGGTTATTTAGAAGACCAAGATACATCCAGGCTAAAAAAGAGAAAAAAGAAAGCAAACATTGCCGCACAGCAAAAGGCAAAGAAACAATGGTCACATAGTATCAGAATATGATGGTCAAACACAAGATAGGTAAAAAAAAAAAAAAAAAGAAAGAAACTTTATCAAGAAAAAGCAGATAAAATAAGCAATATTACACTGCTTTGCAGAATCAAATGACCAGAACTTCACACATCAGTACAGATCATTAATTTCACACAGAACAAACATACCACATTTAAAAATTGTCAATTTATCCTATTTATAAAATGCCCAGTCCATTTTAGTTACTTATAGTCCCTATACAATTGCAATGTTAACATTTCTTACAGGTCTTCAAAATTTACTTTGACAGACATCCAAAGAAATCTAATGGCTATTTCACTTGTTTCCACTGAAACCCAACACTGACTTTCACTGCTTAATATCAATAAACTCAAACACTTTTGCTTCAATAGCTGAACTCAGTACCACTGTTTATAACACTGTGGGTTATTTCAGTATCATGTATCAATACCAAGTTATATAATTTACACCTTATTTATAATATAGTTTAGTTTCATCCTCATAACTTTTTTTAATACCAGAGGATATGTTCACTGATTTTAAAGACAGGAAAAGAGAGCGAGAAACATCAATGTGAGAGAAACACTGATCAATTGCCTCCCAACCAGGGATCGAACCCGCGACGTTTTGGTGTATGAGACAATGCTCCAACCAACTGAGCCACCAACGCAGGCCTCATCCTCACAACTTTAGAAGCACAGGGTGGTGCAAAAGTAGGTTTACAGTTGTAAGTACACAAAACAGTTGCTTTTTGTATTTTTTATCACTGTATTATTTACCATACAAGCAACTTACATTAGTATGATATATCTGTCAATATTAATGAACCATTATTGGTTCTCTTTTAATAACTAAAACACATACTTTACTCATACTTCTTTATTTTAACCTAACGTTCTTTCTCTCTGTTTCTGGACCCCATCCAGGGTAGCACATGACATTTAGTCATCAGGTCTCCCTAGGCTCCTCTCAGCTGTGACAGTTTCTCAGACCTTCCTTGTTTTTGATGACCTTGTCCGTCTGGGGACGTACTGGTAAGGTATTTTGTAGCGTGCCCCACAATTGGGATCTGTCTGATTTTCTCGTCATGAGACTAGAATTCTGGGTTTTGGGGAGGCAGATCACAGAGATAAAGTGACATTCTCATCACATTATCTCAAGTGTAAATATTATCAAATTATGGATGACGATCACAGCCTTGGCTACCAGTCTTATTTTTTTATGTTAGCCTCAGTCTTCACAAAAACTGCATTTACACTTTTCTAAACTCCATAATTATATACTACTGTTCTTCACTGTTGAAGATGACTATTTTAACAACTTCCCTCTTCAGATGTGACTCATAGGAAGAAAAAAACCCAGCTGTGCTTCCATACTGCATACATATTAGTCTTTGAGTCACTAAAGTGATATTTTCCTAGTCTGTAGGTATTTCTGGCCTCTTTGCTTTTAAAGTTGCTCTACAACAAAAGCACTCAACTCGGGCTGACCATTAGAATCATATGGAGGAGCTTTTAAAAGTACTGTTATCCAGGTCCCAGTTTTATCAGAATTCTTGAGCACCTGATAGAGAGCCTGGGTAGAAAACCACTGGTCCAAGGCCTTAGCTCTGTACTGGCTGTAGCAATGCAAGCTGATGTGTCTTCCCAGTTAACTGCCTTCATAGCTATGCTATACCATTGGAGGTTGACTTTTCTTATGTCTCTTCAATTCTTCCTGTAAAATGTCTTGGGCTTAAAAGAACTACATAACTCGAGGACACAGAAATACTATTTAAACACTGGCAGATTAAACATAGTCAGAAGCAGAAAGCAGTGATTGACACTTAGAAATATTACTGATGATGCTCCAAGGTGAAAACTTCAAAAGGCTAGACACTAAACCAACATGAAAACATTCTAAACTCTGCCTGACCAGCATGGCTCACTTGGTTGAGCGTCAGCCAGCAAAGCAAAAGGTCACTGGTTTGATTCCCAGTCAGGGCACATGCCTGGGTTGCAGGCCGTGTTTCAGCTGGGGCACATATGAGAGGCAACTGATTGATGTTTCTCTCCCTCTCTTTCTCTTTCCCTTCCCCTATCTCATCAATCAATCAATCAATCAATCGATCAATCAAATCTTCTTAAAAAATTCTAAATCCCCCAAAACACTGTCTGGTGTTCATTTCTGTACTGAAGCAACAGCCAATAGGGTGACTGAATTCTCGGGTTAATTTAATAAAATGGTGTTTAACCCATAAAGCTAAAGTAATATTCATCCAAAGAATATGAAATTGCCATTTTCAACCATTACATCAATTTCATGTGATTGAACCTAATGGTTAACATTTTCAGTAAAAAACAGAAAAACAGTTATTACAACAATAGTATTTAAATAGAAGTAAAAGAATATTTTTAAAAAATTTAATATTAAATATTAGCAGCAGATGGAAAGGCTGGGCAGATCATACGGTCTGTCAAGACTGACAATTCCATTTACCCACCATGAAAGGGACCAGTTTGTGAGATAGGGGCGAAAGAACTTCTAGGAGGGGGCCTGAACTACCAGAAGCAGAAAGGTAGTTGGGAATCACAGGCAATGAAAGCTAGAGCTATCGAAGAAAGATGAAAAAGAGTCCTTAGTTCAAAGATGTAGTTCCATGTCAGATATGAATATGCATGTTCAAGAAGAGAAGACAAGAACTTTAAAGGATGAGGACATTTATACATTGCCATGGTGGAATGATAAGAAAAACAGGCAAGATCAGGTACCCTGACTATATCCACTACACTGCAAGATCAGGTATTCTTAAGGCTATTATATTGGCTCTCATAAAAAGTAATCTGTTTCCTAGACAGAGAATATCACAAACCCTTCAACAGTATCATTACCAAGGATTAGAGAAGAATATATTCTCTCTCCTTTTTCTCTGAAGGGTACCATCAGCTGTTAGGAGCAAGAATCAAGTTAAATATAAATATCCTTCAGCATATACTCGTCATAATCGTACTTGATCAAAATTATCAACTATGAACCACTTCTCTATTTTCTATGGATTTATTACTTGAGGTGATAGTTTTAATTTTTTAATTATATTTTATCGTTTATGTTATTACAGTTGTCCAGTTTTTCCCCTGCAGCACCCCTCCATCCAGGCCCACCACTCCCTCAGGCAATCCCCACACCACTGTCCAAAGTGATGAAAAGCAAGGACTTGCAACCAAGATTACCCTGCCCAGCAAAGATATAATTTAGAAGTAGACATATAAAGAGCTTCACAGATAAGAAAAAGCTAAAGGAGTCCACCACCAACAAACCAGTATTATATGAAATGTTTAAGGGTCTTGAAGATTGAATATATAAACAGTAACATGGCAATAAATACATACCTATTAACAATTGATTCTAAAAAACAAAATAAACAAATAAGCAGAACAGAAACAGAAACATAGATACAGAGAACGTTTTGATAGTTTCCAGATGGGAAGGGAATCGGAGGGATGGACAAAAAGGTGAAAGGATTAAGTACAAATTGGTAGTTAGAGAATAGTCATACGAATGTCAAGTACAGCACAGAAAATAGAGAAGCCCAAAGAATATATACGCATGACTCAAGGAGGTGACAGTATTTTAGTCTGCTTTTCTACTTAAGATAACCATTTTCCATTATTAACCAAAAAACCCCTCAAGGTATAAACATTACTGTTGACTAACACAATATTCCATGAAATAGATCCATAATCAATACCTACTTATTCTATGTTTGCTGAGTGGTTATTCTCTTTCCTAAAAATAGTTAAGCACATCCTTCACGGGCCGGGTGGCTTGGCTGGTTGGAGCATCATCCCATACACCAAAAGTCTGTGGGTTCAATTCTTGGTTAGCGCACATACTAGGGTGAGGGTTTGAGCACTGGCTGAGGCCTGTACAGGAGTCACTGATCGATGTTTCTATCTGTCCCTTCCCCCCTCTCTCTAAAATCAATAAACGTATCTCCAGGAGAGAATTAAAAATAAATTTAAAACTTAAAACAAAATAAGCACATCCTTTGTATTTATACAGTACTGGTGGGAGTGTGCAATGGTACGGCTACCATGGAAAAGTTTGTCAAATTCTTAAAAAATTAAACATACAACTATTAATGACAACAAATTCACAACTATCAATAACTGAAATTAAAAAGACAAAAAAACTAAGCAAACAACTACAAAAGAAAGAGAATCAGAGAAATGGATGTCACATGGAGGTTTTTCAGTGGGGGGATGGGGGAAAATTGAAGAGGGAAAGGTACAGGGAGTAAGAGGCATAACTGGTAGGCATAAAATAGACAGCGAGAGGTTAAGAATGGTATAGGAAACAGTGAAGTCAAAGAACTTACATGTATAACCCACAGACATGAACTAAGGAGGAGGAATGCCAGAGGGTTGGGGGTGCAGGATGGAGGAGAAATAAAGGGAGAAAAACTGGAAAACTGTAATAGCATAACCAATAAAACATGCTTAAAAAATTAAACATACAACTATTATACAACCCTGCTACTGAACTCCTGGGCATTTTATTTATCTCAGAAAAATGAAAACCTTTGTTCGAACAAACCTATGCATGAATGTTCATAGCAGCCTTAATCACAAGAGCCAAAAACCAGAAACAATCCAGCTGTCCTCCAACAGGTGGATGGTTAAATAAACTGTATTCGTCCCTATCGTGCGACACAACTCAGCACCAAAAAGGAACTAATACCACACACAACAACTTGGATGAATCTCCAGAGATTAGAAAAAGCCAATCCTAAAAGATCAAACACAGTATGATTCCATTTACATAATGTTCCTGAACTTACAAAATTATACAAATGGAGAGCATATTAGTGGTTGCCAGGAGTCGGGGGTGGAGGGTTAAAGAAGGACTATAAAAGGGCAACGTGATGAGGGATTTCTGACGTGATAAAATTGTTCTATGCCGTGATTGCATCAATACCAGTATCCTGGTTGTGATGCTGCATTGCAGTTTTCCAAGACGTTACCACTGGGGGAAACTGGTCAAATGGTACACAATTAGAAAAGATTTATTTTAAAAATCCTTTACATATACAATTTTTTCTCTTATTTCAATAATTTCCTTAGATTGCCGAATCAAAAAGAATCAATCATTCTTCAAAGTTTCATATATTGCCAAATTATTTCCTGAAAAAGTTATGCCTTTCAACATTTCTCCCACGTATGTATTTTACTGTTGTGTGGTCTTCAAAATCGTAACCCAAGCCTCCCCTTTCTGCCTCCCTGCACTGCATCCTCAGGAAGGCCCCTGCCTCTCTGCCCTCACAACATCCTATGCATGCTGTGTTTATTAACCACAGTGCTTCGTAACCAGTCACACTATTTTTTACTTGTCTCCATCTAATACGATTATAAATTCCTTGACAAAATAGGTATCTTCTTTATCTGTACACCTCCAATTCCTTGTATATAGTAGTTTTTCAATAAATGGTTACTGAATTAATAAATACTATTAAAACATTTTCATCAGTGTGTATAACAACCTATGATTTTCCTAAGTGACTAGGGAAATGTATCACTGACCCATTCGGGACACTGCACTGTAAGATCATTTTAAGAGAAAAGACAGTAAGCTCAGCTGAATTCATTAAGACTATAAAACATCCAAACAGGGCAATTCCAAAGGCCCAATTAGAGGGTCATGACTGGTAACTCAAACTTTAAAATCATCTGCATAGAAATGATACTTCAGTGAGAATAAGAGAAAGGCAAACCAGGGAAAACTACAGGTACACACATCCCTTGTTTTCTATATATTCCGCCTCTAATGTTCATTTTGTACTTCAACTGAGAATCTGACACAGAAGGCACATTAGAACCTAAGGCATAAGGCTCATAAAGTGCAAGTATCACTTATCACTAATTAACTGTACAAATGTTTTTTACTTAATAAATTTTGTAATCAACCAGATAAACTTCGCCAACAGGGTAAATGGCAATTCACCAGTATGATTAAAAGATAATAAAAAGTTATCTACCCCAAAATAGTTTTTTCCACCAAAAATTTCACTCCTGTGAGTCAAATATAAGTAATATTGGAAAAGGTACCCATTATAACTATGACATTGGTAAAGTCTATCAACTCAAAGTCCTCTGATACAGGCACTGAATCAGGCAAAAAAAAAAAAAAAAAAAAAAAAGTCAAGTTCTCTCAAGAAGATACCAAAAAGGGACGCATTAACTTCATGATTCTGTATATTACTGAATTTCACACCACTTAAGTGCAGCAGAATTCACAAACATGCTAACAACTCAACAGGAATAGAAAATGTCAGAGTTGTACTGTGCTGCCTGATTCCACTGCCAATAATTTACCTCCACTCTATTTCTTTTTCTTTAAAATAAATTTTATTGATTATGCTATTATAGTTGTTCCATTCCCCCCCTTAATTCCCCTCTGCCCTGCATCCCCCTTCCCACCAGCATTCCCCTAGTCATGTCCATGGGTTGTACATATTAAGTTCTACATTTCCTATGCTATTCTTAACCTATTTTGTACCTACCATTTATGCTTCTTATTCCCTGTATCTTTTCCATTCTCCCCCCTCTCCCGCCGAAACCCTCCATGTGATCTCCATTTCTGTGATTCTATTTCTGCTCTAGTTGTTTGCTTAGTTTATTTTTGTTTTTGTTTCTCTTTAGGTTTGGTTGTTGATAGTTGTGAGTTTGTTGTCATTTTACTGTTCACAGTTTTGATCATCTTTTCCCTAAGTAAGTCTTTTTAACATTTCATATAATAAGGGCTTGGTGATGAACTCCTTTAACTTTAACTTGACCTTGTCTGGGAAGCACTTTATCTGCCCTTCCATCTTAAATGAAAGCTTTGCTGGATAGAGTCATCTTGGATGTATTGCCCTTGCTTTTCATGACTTCAAATACTTCTTTCCAGACCCCTCTTGCCTGAAAGGTTTCTTTTGAGAAATCAGCTGACAATTTTATGGAAACTCCTTTGTAGGTAACTATCTCCTTGTTTCTTCCTGTTTTTAAGACTCTCTCCTTATCTTTAATCTTGGCTAATGTAATTATGATGTGCTTTGGTGTGTGCTTGCTTGAGTTCAACTTCTTTGGGACTCTCTGAACTTCCTGTACTTCCTGGAAGTCTATTTTCTTTGCCAGATTGGGTAGGTTCTCCTTCACTATTTTTTCAAAGAAGTTTTTAATTTCTTGCTGTTCCTCTTCTTCTCTGGCACCCCTATGATTCAGATGGAGGTTCCTAAGCCTCCCATTTTCATGAATTTTTGTTTCTACATTTTGTTCTGGTTGAGTATCTATTTCTTCCTTCTGCTCTAAACCACTGATTTGAGCCCAAGTTTCCTTCCCCTCACTGTCCCTGTGCATTTCCCTTTATTTCACCTTTCCCTCTATTCAACCATATTCAACCAATTCTGTGAGCATCCCGATTACCAGTGTTTGGAACACTGCATCTGATAGGTTGGCTATCTCTTCATCACTTATTTGTATTTTTTCTGGAGCTTTGATCTGTTCTTTCATTTGGGCCATTTTTTTTTGGTCTCAACATAGCTGTTATGTAGTAAGGGACAGAGCCTTAGGTGTTCACCAAGGCGGAGCAACCCATATCGCTAGGTTGTGACACTGTTTGTGGGGAAGGGGTCAGAGGGAACAATGCAGCTTGTTCAGCTCTCTGCCAGTTTTCAGTCACTTCCCCCCACTACCCACAAGCGAATTGGGCCTTTCTGGTGCTGATTCCTGGGTGGGAGTTTTGTGTATGTTCTAGGACCCTGTGGGTCTCTCCAATAACTCCTGTGAGGCTGTGAGTTTCTCCTGCCACCTCAACCCCCACAGGTTTTTTCAGTCAGAGGTTTTGAGGCTTTATTTCCTCACACTGGAGCCCTGGGTTGTACAGTCTGCCTTGTTCCCCAGTTGTTCCTCCCATTTTATCCAAGTACAAATGTGGGACCACCTGCCCTGGTCCTCCAGCTGCTGCTGCCTTGCTGCACATCCTCTCCACCCAGCTGCCCATCTCCGCCCCTCCTACTGGTCTGGATGAATGTTTCTTCTTTAACTCCTTGATTGTTGGACTTTACAGTTTGATTTTATGGCAGTTTTGGTTGTTCTTTTGTTTTTAAATTTGCTGTTGTCCTTCTT
Organism: Artibeus jamaicensis; assembly: GCF_021234435.1. Classification (NCBI taxonomy): domain Eukaryota; kingdom Metazoa; phylum Chordata; class Mammalia; order Chiroptera; family Phyllostomidae; genus Artibeus; species Artibeus jamaicensis. The sequence continues at coordinate 20,078,340 of NW_026522030.1, forward strand.
TTGGTTGTGTGAGGAGGAACGGTGTGTCTACCTACACCTCCATCTTGGTCAGAAGTCAATAAGGTCCATTCCATTTCTAACAAGGACTATATATATATGAAATATTTTAGCTTACATCCTTAAAAAGACAATTTCCTAAATAACCATTGCAGTAATGTCACATCTACATTTAATATAATTAAATATTATAGCTTTAGATAATTTCTAAATGTTTTTCATCCCTGAGATTCTATAATCTCAGAAATTCATTTTTAATGAAAATCCCACTCCATAATAAAGTCGGACCTATGTGACACTGGTTAACATTTACTTCTTAAATTTTAGAATTAAGTACCTCCTCTTCCTCTTAAGTATTTTGTTTTGGAGGTTTTATTTTTGCTTAAGAAAAAAAGTGGTAGGCACCTCTGGGCTTTAATTTTTTTAAAAGGTACACACACCTCTATCAAAGCCATGTTTATACAACAACAAATGAAAAATACGTGCTGGGTTCTTGGCAAAGGTGACTGGCCAGATTCAATTAATTTATTAACTAACTGAGTCCACAAATACATACTGAGTATTTTGTTTATGCAATTCATTTTACTAGCTACACATCATGGAGGACATATGGAAATTCCAAATGTAAAATGAACTCATTTTCCCAACAAGCAAATTTAAAAGTAAACTTTTTAGCATCCAAATACACAAACATCTAGTGATATAGGCAAAATAGTCTAATGTGCTCTATAACACAAAGTCAAGCCTCAAAAACTTATTAGACACAAATCAAGAGTATCAGACTTCTACTTCCAACTAAAATAAAGTAACAGGGATATGATTTTACCAGTCCACCTAAAACCACGGAAATCCCCCCTCCACAAAAACTGCAAACACCAAACAATGCTGTCGAAGGCACTAGATATCAGGCAATAGAGGACAATAAAATCCCTGAGAGACTGACAGGTGAGCCCTGGCTCTGCCCCCGCTTGTTGCCAGAGTTTCCGGACCACAGCACAGGGAGTAGGAGTCCAGGCAGACCCTGACAAATGTCAACAGTTTAGAAGAGCTGAGAGCCCAGCAACACCAAGGCACAGAAATCTGAAAGATAAAATAACAAAAGGGATACAGAGAATCACATAGATCTTCACAGGGCCCAACTCACTGAGTATTTAGCAGAGTGTCCAGCATATGTGTAAGAAAACTACCTTAGGCCAGGTAAAGAATCTTCCAAAAGTATTAGGTAGAGTCACCCAGGAATGGGAATAGTGCCTGTTTCCACCAGTTAGGCTGCAAAAATCTCATACTCCATGGGGTATTAGGTAGGGCACTCAGAAGGGTCTTGCGTCAGTAGTGGGGAATAATCAGCCAAATAAAACACTCCTCTGTTCCTCCCTAACAAACCTTAAAAGCAAGACCCAAAAGGATCAAACAACTGTTAACTTAATTTTGTTCCAGTATAAAAGTGAAGAATATTTATAGGAATATAAAAATAATCAGCATCAAACAAGTTAAAATTAATGTCTGGAATCAAGACTGCAAAGAAGCAGGAAAATATGACTCATAATGAGAAAAGCCAGTCAACTGAAACCAACCCCGACAGAGATGTTAAAATTAGGAGACAAGAACATTGAGACAGATGTAATCACTGTATTACCTATTTACAAAAAGTTAAGTACACACATAAAAGACATTTTTTAAAAAGATCCAAATCAAACTTCTGATGAAAGCCACAACATCTCAGATTAAAAATACACTGGATAGAATTAATGGCAGATCAATTGTTGCAGAAGAAAAGATCACTGAACCTAAAGAGACAGCCAATAAGAGCTACCTAAAAACACAGAAAGAAAAAAAGTAGTAAAAAAAATTAGCATGCTGTGGGACAATTTCAAGTAATTTAACACATGTAATTGGAGTATCCAAAGAAAGAAGAGACAAAAAAAACTGAATAATGGTTGAAATGTTTCCAAATTTGACCTAAATGACAATTTTTTTTAAGAACATTTACCAAGAGAGACTATATTCTGGGCTATAACACAAGTTTCAATAAACTTAAGATTCAAGTCATACATACTATATTATTTGAACACATGCACTAAATTAGAAATTGACAACAAAGTAACACACTTCTAAATAACCCATGGGTCAAAGAATAAATCACAAAGTAGAATATACTTTGAACAGAGAGAGCAAATGAAGACACAGCATACCAAAATTTATGGGATGCTGCTAAAACAGCAGTCGGGGGAAATTAATTAAGAGCACTAAAAGAACAGTTTCAAATTAACAACCTTAGCTTCCACCTTAAGAAATCAGACCAACAAAAGCAAATAACATCCATCGTAACAAAACAAAGAAAATAATAAAAATCACAGCTAAAAAGAAAACCAAAAAAAATTAGGAAAAAAAATCAACCCTGGTGTGGCTCAGTGGATTCCGCCTACGAACCAATAGAAATGTTGCTACGAATCAATAGAAATGTTGCTGGTTCAATTCCTGCTCAGGGCACATGTCTAGGTTGCAGGCCAGGTCCCCAACTGGGGGTGAGTGAAAGGCAACCAATCTCATTTCTCTTGCACATCAATGTTTCTCTCCCTCTCTCCCTTCCCTTCTCTCTAAAAATACATAAGGCAGCACATATACTAAAATACATAAATAAAAATCTTTTTAAAAAAATCAAACAACCTCCTTGCACCCCCCAAAAAGAGCTGGTGCTTTGAGAAAACCAATAAAACTGACTAATTATTAAAAAATGCAAAACCAACCTCCCGTGGCAGCAGGGAGTGGCTCGTTGGGGATGGAGAAGGAAGGGTGTCTCAGAGGCAGGAGGTAAGGATCTCTAAGTAGTATGAGGGAACTCTGGATGGTTTTGGATTTATTCACTACCTGATTATGCTGATGTCTTCCTTTGTGTATATTAATATAAAAATTTATCAAACTGTACATTTTAAATATCAATTATACCTTAACAAAGTTTTTTTTAACCAAAGTACCACTTTGCTAACAGTCATCTATATGATACTTCACTTGCAAGTTTTTATTCAGAGCTAGTTTCTGATGGCATCTCTACAGCTCCCCAACATCTCTTGCTCACTTGCAGGATATGAACGTGACAGAGATTCTTGGATCCTTCTCCTGCAAAGGATTCAGTGTCTGTCTGCTACAGCTCCAGAAACACTGTGTGCCAGAACAATGTCTTCAAGAGTCACATGCAGAAATGCTAGTCTTAACAGTATTTGAAAATGGTCCACAAACTTAGAATGCTATAGCTACGATGATCTGACCTCAAAATACTCTGTAACTGGGGCTGCCATGCAGAGAAGAGGGACAAACTGAGCATAGATTGACATGTCACTTTTCTCCTCTGGGCCTGGGATTTTTCATCTAGAAAATGAGACCAGTGGCCTCAAAGCAGTGATTTCCAATCACTCTCCACCAGCCAACCACAGGAGGACTTGTTAAAATACAAAATCCTGGGTCTCACCCACACGGATTCTAATTCCATAGGTCTGGGGTAGAGCCTGGGGACATATTGTCAAATCCTGACACAAGACCAGAATTGGAAAATTCTGGCCTAGATAATCTTTTAGGTCCTTCTAGCTGCAATATTCTTTTTTAAAATATATTTATTTATTTTTAGAGAGAGGGGAAGGGAAGGAGAAAGAGTGGGAGAGAAATATCAATGTGTGGTTGCCTCTCATGTGTCCCCCACTGGGGACCTGGCCTGCAACTGAGGCATGTGCCCTGACTGGGAATCAAACCAGTGACCCTTTGCTTCACAGGCCCGTGCTTAATCCACTGAGCTACACCAGCCAGGGCTAGCTGCAATATTCTTTAAGCATTATTTTCAAAGGCTGCAATGAGATCTTTCAAGTAAGGGTCAAAACAAGGTATAACACAGTGGTACTCTGCATTATGTATACCACAAAAGGCCCTAACATTTAATGTTCAAGGGAATCTCTTCTAATTCTGATTTGGAAGAAATATGTTTAAATTTTTTGAAGATTAATATTAAGCCTGTTCTATGTTATAAATAAGTTATTGCTAGTTAATCACTACATTCTTTATCATGACTCCTCATACTCGCCAGAGATCCTGAGGACTGTTAGTTCTTTGCTGTATGTCTACTTATTCTAGGGCAATTCTCTTCCTGATTCTCGGCATATTTTAGATCAGAGATTCTACAGAGCCTAAGATGTTGTCCCACACTCTTGCAGCTTCATAGCAATGACAGAAACAGAGAGGCAAAAATTTCTGCAAGATCTTCAGAGCTTGGAAATGAAAAGTTAAAACAATTTTTTCCAAAAATATCATAAAATTACAGCAACACAGTGCTACCTTCATCTATAATGGATGACCAAATTTTACCCAAACACGATCAAAAGGTTCTCATGTTATCACCTCATCTCGGTTTTTATCATTTTGAATACCCAAAAAACAAAAATAACTTTTTAAATACTAAAGTTCAAATAAGACTATCATTTCTCCTCCTTCCAAACTGGTTTCTTATATTACCTGACAAAACAGATTAATAAATCCTTCAAAAACAATTTTGCTTGAACAGTCCAAACATAGGACAGAGTATTTTCATAGCCAATATCATCGAATTATTGTAGCTGAATCCTGAATTTAGTCTTTATCCTAAAACTTTATTAAAATTCAATACCTCTGGACACAACTGCTATTGAAAATCTGTTTCAAAAAGGATTATATGAATCAGAAGAAAAATATACCTGGTAAAATATGAATAAATGTGAACAGTATGCAATTCAACTTCTATCTCTAAACTTTCTTTCTGACTGGGTCCCAAATAGACAAGCCAATGATTTAATACCTTGGGTATGTTTTATGCCACCAGGCACAGTAACTTAATTCTCTTAATTCCTGGAATTGGCCGCTGTTCTAAGACGAGGAGACTGCACTGACAGTGGCTGTGGCGAACTACAATACAATCAATATGGTACAGAAGAGAAATAAGCTCAATTTTATTCAGCAAATATATTTTGTTTCAATTTGCAAATCAAATTATAAACAACCATTAGTTGCACCATATTCCTTGATCTTTCACACATTTTGTACAAAATCGTTCTTCTAACAACAGATTTTAAGGAGAATTATAGAATAAGAAGGCTACCACTGTAATTTTATAATTTATGTTTGTAATAAACAACATGTTAAGTCAATCCACTATAGAAAGAGAAACATTTGTTTCCACATTAGCTAAATATATGCATTTATTATGCTCATTAATATAAAATTCATGAGAAAAGGTACGAGTCTCCAGGGAGGAATGTCATATAAATAACTGCCAAATCTGTTAGAAACACAGACTCTCCCCCATATTCCCTCCAGCTACTCCTTACACACCTCTCCCACATCCTCTTCTTCATCAACCACGTCCTCCCATAATCAAAATCTCTTTTTGGCATTTGTTTCTTCCCTTTCGTCTCACTCATCAAAATTAACCTACCTACATGTTCCTGTTCAGTGTGGGGCTAAGTGCTTAAAACCAAAAAATTCCCTTGGGGTGACGGCAGCCCTAAGGAAAACAGAAAAGGTTTGGGAAAGGGAGCATGGATTTACTCACTCCTTTGAGCATTTTAATTTCCTGTCCGGGGATACTGTTTGGACTCAAAATTTCAACAAACCTTTATTTAACTCTCTAAATAAAATGACCAAGGCTCTTAATTTGTTTTATAAAACATGGTGATGCTATAGAATACTACTAAATGCTCATGAGTAGTGGTCCCCTCTCAAATTAAACCACACGCTTCTGCTTTAATCAGTCAAGTATATACTATACATATACTATATATATTCCAAGGCTAATTTTGCCAGTTGTACTTCTTATTGTGATATTTAATATCATTAAGTATTAAGCAAACCAATGAAGTGATTTAGAAAGATGGAGCTGTGACTTTAGTGAGTTGCTGAAAGGTGTTGCCAAATTAGCTGTAGGCAAGCCAACTGTATAAGACTAACACCAGGGGCGGGAGGTGGGGGTAGTTTTGGAACAACACTGCAATTCCTGTTGTTCCAAAACTCTGTCTTATGAAAGACAGGTGATGAAATACTTCAATCAGGAGATACTGATACTCAAAAAAAGGATCCCCTTCTTCCACCAAAATATTGGCAAATAAGTATATGTAAATATTAACTTAAGACATGATTTACATTAAAATATTTAATGTTCATATACATTACTTTTCATGCTTCTCCAATTTTAATCAGGTAAATGACTACAGATCCTAACAGCACCAGACAAAAAGGGGGTTCTACTAAAATCAAGAAAGCAGTGCCTACATTTTCTTAATGAATCCAAATGTCACATTCAACTTCTAGTAACAGAATCCTCAAGAGTATCTACTAAGTATATATTGTATTAGCCAAAAAGTTCACTTAGTTTATTTCATAAGATGGCTCTAATAATGCTTAGTTATCTTTAACTTCATTTGAAACAATTTTGTTAGACTGTATTGTGATAGTTGTCATATCAGCATGCATTTTTTTTAAAGAACTTACCAATTGGTGAATTTTCGTGCAGCCATTTTAATATTGAAGATGGAAGAAGATACATGACATTTTTGGCGTATTACGCTTTAATTATTTCAAGAAAAATAAAAATGCAACTGAAAAGCAAAAAAAAGATTTGTGCAATGTATGGAGAAGGTGCTGTGACTGATCAAATGTTTCAAAAGTGGTTTGCACTATTCTTGGTACTACTGATGTTTTGGTCAAATAATTCTTTGTTGTAGGGCTGTATTATACACTGGAAGATGTTCAGCAGCACCCCTGGCCTCTACCCACTAGAAGCCAACAGCAGGAGATAGCCAACAAAGTCAAAATATCCAAATCAATAAAGTTATTGGTGAAAATGAAACACATGTCTTTATTTTACAGGAAAACAAAACAGACTTTTTGGCCAACCCAATAAAACATTAAGGAACCTGAACGGACTCTCTGAATAAGCACTTTAGTTGAGAAAAATCTCAAACTTCTAGCCCTAAGGGAAAAGGGGTGTGTGTATACATATACACATATATATAAATCAAGGTTTGTTGTTGACGAGAATGTTATTTATTCCCTGGGAATATTCATTGAACTAAACGTGAAATACACTGTTACTCGATTTTTATGTTAAGAAATAGGGGAAGACAGCCCATCTAACAGATATATTATAAGTAAGTTAATCTAGTCTAGTTCTATAATGAAAGGACAAAAAAAATGAGAAAAAGAGAGAATCAAAGAATCAACTATAGGCACAATAAGCCAGTCCAGTACACAAGCCAAAGAGAAAGAAATACAACCAGAAAGAAAAAGGAAAAAGAGAGAACACAGAAGACCATAAATACACACAGGAAAAGACAAACACATAGAAACTTTCATTAAAAAAAACTCCATCATGAGATTTTATATAAAATAGAGCCAATAAAAACAACATTTATGTTATCTATTTGCAACTATAGATACAAAGAGAAACACCAGCTCTTTGCATTTAGTCAACGAGTCCCAAGCCTTGTTTGAATAGATAAAGGATGGACAGGAAAAAAATAACTACAAAGAAGTCTGATTCTCTGAAAATGGTCAGTCCTCAGTTCCTATGTATCAATTCACCAAGCACTGAAGAGAAATGCTATAACAATACTGTTATATATGCCTAACTTATATAGGTATACCTATATCTACAGAACGTTTTTAAGATTTTATTTATTTTTAGAGAGGGGGAGAGAAGGGAGGGAGAGAGAGGAGAGAAACATCGATGTGAGAAACAGTGATTAGATGCCTCTTGTGCATGCCCCACCCAGGACTGAACCCACAACCCAGAATGTGTCCTGACTGGGAATCAAACCAGCAACCCTTTCACTGTGCAGAAGAGTATCCAACCAACTGAGCCCCACCAGTCAGGGCTCTACAGTGTTCGTCTGATGCTACATTAAACATCCTCCTCTTCTTTCATCCTGTCCCTCTCTCCAGATCAATCGGTACATCATTAAATCTTCTTGGTCTTCTCTCAACAAGAGAGAAACTTCCTTTTCTTAACACACAAAATTTTATGTCATTCTCCGTTATTATCATATTCAAGTCATCACTGTATTCAAACATCCTATAATTGAGTATGTGTCCCTTTTGTACCCTTAAAAATTACTGAGCACTCCAGAAGCCTTTTTTTAACATGGGTTTTTTATCAATCCTTATAGCATAAGAAACTAAAGCTAGTTTTAAAACAAATATTAATTTAGCATGACAATAATTCATTATAAGTTAATATAAACAACATTATAAAAAACAACTATATTTAAAAAAAATAGTAAAGTGGCAGTGTTTTACAAAACTAATAACTGGCCTGTTAAAATGCAGTTGGTTCTCATATCTGCTTCTACATTCCGTGTGTTGTGATATGCTGTCTAGCTGAAATATTATGAAGAAAATCAGGTTTGATAGATAGTTGAAAAGGGGAGTATTTTTACAGTCTATTCACATAATTATGAACTTTGTTCTTTGATACTCTAACAAAACTTAGTTGCAATACAGAATATGCAACTATAGCAATGAACTTTCAAGTACTCTGTTAACATTAAAATCTACTGGTCCTACACCTTTAAAGGATCTTTTAACCCATGTACAATTTTGTAACATCATGCATTGGTCATATGGAGAATACTAGCTCATTGATTTATAAAATTTCCCAAATGCTCATATATATTTCATTATACAATAATCAAAAAATCACATTTGTTAATATCACAACTGATCTCATCAAAAAGTCTAAGAATTGGGAAGCTTTCTTAAATTCACCATGACAGATACAAGTCTTTCAAAATTCTGATTTTTTTCCTTGAAAGCTATCATTGGAGACAAACTTCAGCCATTATTTTCCTTGATGTAACATGTTTACTTTGTTCATTTTTAAGAAAATGTCTGCAAAATACCCAATTCCGATAGCTGTAGGTTGTCAGTCCTTTGAATTAAAAATGTTCCATGCAAAAGAGGCTACCTCAGCTCATAAAACTGAACAAATGCTTTCCCTTGAGACAGCAATCATACTTCAAAAAAATAACACAAGGGCTTTACATGTAATTCCTATTTCATCATACAGAATATTGGGAAAAGCAATTATAAAGGTAGAGATTTAATAAACAATCTCTACTGCTTCATCAAGGACATTAAGCAAAACTAGCTTTTTTAAAAAAATTGAGTTTGCAGTGGTGAAGAATGCAAAGATACCAGTAGTTTGTTGCCATACCACTGATTCATGCTGGATCAGCAGTTTTACCTACCCTTGCTTCTGCACTATCAGAGCAAATACCAACACGATTGACAAGGAAAATATGAGCATCTTAAGATGATATAAAGAGTTCTGACCTTGCAGGAATTGCAAGGGTCTACACCTCCCATTTTTAGAGATATTGCACTAGATTACAAACTTCTTGGACCAGGAAATTCATTTACTTATCAAATGTCTTGCCACAATAAATCTGTTAAATCTAAATGAATGAGTAAATGAACAAACAAATAAATGTTTTAATGAAAGAATACTGGTGAGCCATGACTGATGTAGCTCAGTGGACTGAGTGCCCGCCTGTGAACCAAAGGGTCACTAGTTTGATTCCTAGTCTAGAGCATATGCCTGGGTTGCAGGCCAGGTCCCCACCTGGGGGCATGCAAGAGGCAACCACACATTGATTTCTCTCTTCCCCCCTCCCCCTCCCTTCCTCTCTCTAAAAATACATACATACATACATACATACATACATAAATAAATAAATAAATAAAATCTTTTTTTAAAAAAACCTTGCAATAATTAAGGAAGGAATTATGCTAAAGGTTTAGGGCAATGTGCCCTATTAAAAACCATCCAAGCCCTGGCTGGTGTAGCTCAGTGGATTGAGCGCGGGCCTGCGAACCAGAATATCGCGGTATGATTCCCAGTCAGGGCACATGCCTTGAGTTGCAGGCCAGTTCCCAGCAGGGGACACATGAGAGGCAACCACACATTGATGTTTCTCTCCTTCTCTTCCCCTCTAAAGATAAATAAATAAATAAATCTTTAAAAAAAAAATCCAGAGTCTAAGAACACTCAAAGACAAAAAACATACAACTCAAGTTTTCAGAAGTGATACCTGAATTACAAGAGAGTTTATAAAAACATTAATATGAGCCTGGCTGGTGTAGCTCAGTGGATTGAGCGCAGGCCTGCGAACCAGACAATCGTGGTTCAACTCCCAGTCAGGGCACATGCCTGGGTTACAGGCTGGTTCCCTGCAGGCCAGTTCCCAGCAGGGGATGCACGAAAGGCAACCATACATTAATGTTTCTCCTCCTTTCTCCTTCCCTTCCCCTCTAAAGATAAATAAAAATCTTAAAAAAAAAAAAAAAGATATAGGGTCTGGGCTGGAGGCCTCAGCTAATACCACTAGCATTTGTTAACAGCATGGGAATCTACTTACTCTGGGAATATCCATTAGCTTTCTTTAAAAAAAAACATTAATATGAGTTTTATAAAGATATGAGACAATAAATTTAGGGAGTAAGTTCCCTTGACACCAAAATATAAGAAGTTTGAAAGACTTTCGGAAAGAACCAAGACAAACCAACCAAATAAACAGTCTTAATATAGTAGCAATATAAATATCTAGGTTAACTTCTAAATAAATCAAATGTTTCTTATGAACCATTAGGGACATGGCTACATAATGAATCAGCCACTGAGTTTCAGACAATATTATCAAGAAATAGATCGTCAAATATATGTGATTTGACTCAGTCCATTATAACTTACAAGTACAAACACTGAATGCTCACATATTGGTTTCTGATGCCATATTCTAACAAAAGGAATGAGGGCTCCTTTGAGCAATAGCTGATTCTTAGTCTGCTAAAAGAAATATACAAGATAAACCTGTGGCATCTTACACAGTGCCAGAAAGGCAGAGCTAAAAAAATTAAAAAAAAAAAATAACAATGGATTTAAGATGAAAAGTTACAGGAACCAACTAAAAGAGCTCTCAAAGGCCAAACTAAAACAATTTAAACAACAAAATAGAATACTACTGAATCAGAATCCAAAGTATAAAAATACCCATGAGTCCATACTGATATAAATGAATGAGGAAGAATAGATAAATCTCACCCTGGCTGGTGTGGCTCAGTGGATGGAGCGCCAGCCTGTGAACTAAATGAACACTGGTTCGATTCCCAGTCGGGGCACATGCCTGGGTTGTGGGTCAGGTCCCCACTCAGAGGCACTTGAAAAGCAACCACACATTCATGTTCCTCGCCCTCTCTTTCTCCTTTCCTTCCTCTCTCTCTAAAAACAGATAAATGAAATCTTAAAGAAATAGGTAAATCTCCCATGCAGAAGAAGTCCAAATAATTTTATGTATATACCCCACCATCAAGGAGGGAGAATATTAACTTCCTGCTACCTAAATGTAGGCTACACACAGTGACTTCCTTCCAAAAAGCATGGAAAAGCGTGGGAAGGGAGCATCTTCACAGTGGAGACGCCACATGAACACTGCCTGGCCGGTGGTCAAGGCTACCATCACCAGTCACAAGTCAGGGAGACGAGTTTACACTCAGTGTGGTCAGAATGGCACTTTATCTCTTCGGTCTTCCTCCCAAAAAACCATAACCCCAGCCTAACTGAGAGGAAAACAGACAAACCCCAATCATGTGACATTCTACAAAACACCTTACCAGTACTTCCCAAAGATGGCAAGGTCATCAAAAACAAGGAAAGTCAGAGAAACTGTGACAGCCAAGAGGAGCTTAAAGAGACACAACTAAATGTCATGTTCTACCCTGAATGGGGTCCTGGAACAGAAAAAGAACATTAGGCAAAAATAAAGAAATATGAACAAAGACTTCAGTTAATAATAAGGGATCAGTATCATTTCATTAATTTTGACAAATGTACCATACTAACACAAGATGGCACTAAGGGGAAAGGAGGTGTTGTATGTATGAGATTTCTCTTACTATCTTTGCAGTTTTCTGTAAACCTAAAACTGTTCTAAAATAAAGAGTTTATTCTTTTTAAAAAGTCAAGGCAAAGAGGACCAAGGAGAAGGAAGAAAGAAGTTCAGATCTCACTACTTTCCACGTACTAGGACTCCATACATAATTCAAGGCAGGTTATTTAACCTCAGGTAGATATTTAGAAATCTTCTACACTCTCAAAGAAAAAATGTTTTCAAATATTTCCTAGTATATACTACCACCACCGTTTGTATGCCCTAACTTCAGCCTACATTCTCAGAAGAAATTGGAATATTGCTGGTCTCGATTCATTATTTTAAAAAAGAAGGGCCAGTGTGGCTCAGTCGGTTGGGCACTGTCCCACAAACTGAAAGGTCATGGGTTCAATTCCCAGCCAGGACACATGCCTGGGTCGCAGGTTCAGTCCCCGAGTTGGTCATGTGCAGCAGGCAACCAATTGAGGTTTCTCTCTCACACTGATGTTTCTCTCCCTCCCTTCCTCTCTCTGTAATCAAGGGGAAAGAAGGGAGGGGGTTCACAGAGGTTATTATTTCGTGTGGGGATAAACACTGTCGAAATAAGGAATTGCTAATTAGCACTGAGTTACTGGGAAGCCCATGGAGAAATAACCCACAGGAGTTAAATTTATACTCAGAACTCAAAAACACCCAACATCACTTCTTTTAAATATTTAACATATGGAGATTTTCCAATTTCTCCTAAAACCTAAGTAGCTAAGACAGAAATATAAAAGCTACCTTTTCCAATATCAGCTTTAAAGTAAAAAAAATCCCAAGTAAAATTAAGGACAGAATAATCATTTTAGTAGAAAAAAAGATTTACTCTTACTGAGAAACTCACTTAAGGTATTCTAGAAATTTATGACTTCAGCTGAAAAAAGAGAGAATAAATAATCACGTCTTTATAAATTCCAATGCTACACTGATTCACAAAAAAAGAAAAAAGCCTGCTCAGAAATACTGTTAAGGCTTATTAAATAGAAAAATAACTTCTCCAGCCCTGTATATATACTGTACAATACTACAAAATCATCAAACCATAGATATTAAATATTATACATTAAATATAAGGTTTATAATATTTGTTCTTAAGAAATCTAAAGGGACAAATTATGGCTGACACTTAAAAGTAACTCCTTTTTTCACCCCACATTCCACTAAAAAGATCGGTACACATATATGATGTGATGCCTTCTACACGTTATTCCTATGCTGGTGCAAAACTATGCTTTCCTGTTCTTGTACTGCAACACAGCTCTTTCTAGCACACATTTATTACTTGCCTCTTTTGTGATACAATCTGAGTGACCTGCAGAATATATCAAGGGCAATTACTGTCATCATGCAAAAGAACAATGGGTTAAAACAATATCCTTTGAGCAGAAGTGGAATTACAATTTAAATGAAATTTCAGATTTAATATATCCCAACAGTTTAAGTTAAAGCCAAAAAAGAATTATATGCTTCTAAATATAAACAGTTATGGGCTGATTATGTTTATTGGCTCTCAAAATATTTAGAATCTGGTTTACCTTCTTACATTAGACCCTACAAATTCAATATTAAAAGAGATCAATGAGAAAGTAAAATGCTCGGGTATACAGGTGTCCGAAAGCTCCTGTCTATTCCCATTCCCTTCCTGTCCATCCCCCTTCTCCAACCTGATTAAAAACCTAAAAAAAGCCCAACTGAGAATCCCACGGCCACATACTGGGCATCATTGTAGTCCTAGTGATCCTCCTTTCCTCAGGAGCATTCATTTCTAAAACCTTAATGACACTCTGTCACATTCTCCTGAAAAGGAGAGGAAAAACTGCCATTAAAGGCTGTGTTCATTATAATCAGTGGCTTCTTAAACATGTTTGCAGTCAAGCAGTGATATATCTTTGGGACTTCTTTCAGAGCTTGTCTTTTAGCAGCTTCTTAATGTTTCAGGGAATTTCTCTGCACAGGAAATTATGAGAAATGCTTACAATTGCTCCAGATTTAAAAAAATAAGGAAGGCAAAAACAAATGAGAACATGGCAATGTTAAATTCATGTGTTTCCCATTTGCTATTTAAAGTATCTGTCAAAGCAACTTAAACATATTTTGTTACAAGAGCAATCTGACACATTAACTATTAAGAACCGCAAATGGGAATAAAATATCCTCAAAGTAGCATATATTACATGCAAAACACTGTAAGAAAATAAGAATCTACAGATGAACCAAAATTATTCTATATATAATGTGAGCAAATAATGTCACCCCCGCTTCCTCTCCCTTATCAAAACAGTCTTCCTAGGAATTCCCCATTCTAAAAGCCTGGAGAAATTTCAGAAAAATGTCAGAAACTGAAAATCTTCATGTAAATTCTTATTTCGGTCAGTTTTGTTTGATGGAAGGTGCAGCAGTTATTTTATCCCTAAAAATTTTAAGAGAAAAAGGGAGAAGACAATGGGAAATATTCTTCAGTGGTTTTTCCCAAATTTTTCTAATTTGGGGATATTTGGTATAGATATGCTTAAATTTACCATGTTCAATTTACCAAGTGTGAAACCCAAATTTCTTTAGAGACTATGAACTGTAAATTAAAGTACTTGTTTATTCCTTATGAGTTTTCCCCTAATTTATGAAACAAAATTCTAGACCATACTCTACAAAATAATCTAGGTTTAATTAACTTCAATAAAATCAAACTGTTCATTTATTGTTATATTATAATCAATTACACAAAGGCTTTGACTATCGTGTGGTATGCTATTCATAACTAGAGTAGAAGGCTTATAACAGAAGCTGTTTTGACAGGTCTATTTATGTTCAGAATATATTTAGGAATTTTACCTTCCATTTAATAAATTCACAGTTCATTATTGTTTAAAATCATGCAAGCTGTGCTACATCCTCACTGCCACCAAATTAAATCCTAAATGGTAATGACTTACCAAAAACCAAAGAATTTTGGAATTTACAGTGAACTCTCGCTACCTTTCTGAATTGCCTTGTCTCCCCCCCAAAATTTTAATTCCAAAACAGATCCCCTTCTGGACCACCTACTGCCTGCCATCAATCTGAACGTGGTCCAGAGAATACCAAATATTAGCCTAAGCCTTTGTTTTTCAATCTTAAGAAATATATGAACCCCTTTAAAAAAGAAAACTTTTCTTGAGCATCAAATCAATATACAAATCCCAAATTGAGAAAGGATGACTTAAGAAACAGGTCTCATTCTATACCAAGTGTCTTCAATTGTGAATTATCACTGTGAAATGTTGTCTTTATTTCTGGTACAATACCTTTTGTAAACATCGAAGTAAAACACAAATGTTAACAGTTCTTATAGAACTCAAAGACCATCCTCTCAAAATGGACCCTAAGAGTCTGAGGAAACCAGTTTAAGAAGCAGTGCTCTATTCAAAATGGAAATAAGATATGCATATATGAAAGCTTTCCTCTTCTATACCCCGACAGCTTTCTTACACCACTGATCTCTGTCTTTCTCTTAAACTACAGGATCTTTGAGGTCAGGGCCTGTGCCTGGTTCATCTCTGTATGGAGCTACATACTGCACAGAGTAAATCATAAAAGGCCCTGATTATTTATTGGCTGAGAATGGGCAGAGAATATATTTCTTTGGCTATGATTTATTGTCTCAGATTATTTATGTCTTTGTTTTAAACCAGTACCATAGATAATGGAAAGTTTACAGCCTTTTCAATTCAATGTCTCCAACATGCCTTTTAAGGTCAAAAAACAACAGAGGCAAGCCCAGTCTTTTTTCCTAATATAACAAAACAATTACTGATAGTTTAAGACACCAGGTAAAAGTCATCAAAAGATACAGATAGAAACATCATTACCATCAGTGCTTTTATAAAACATTATAAAATAGAGGAAAAAATTCCTTTATAATCAAATACTGACATGTTACAATTTTATTGAAAATTAGCTGATAAAACAGTAGTGAGTTTAAAAACTAAATGTTTTTAAGTGGTCCACAGGCCTGGCTGAACCAATGAAATCATGGCATATCAATGACTACTTTGTAGTTAGGATCTATAGGACCTTCCAAGCAAGATGAAGTATTATTCATTAAATACGGTAAGTTAAAATAAAATAATGCTTTCTTTTTAAAGGTTTGGTCTGCATTACAAAGCCATAAGAAAATCAGTTCTAAGTTACTATATACTCAAATACAGATGGTTCCTTAGAGGTTAATAAAAAGCACTATTTGAGCTTTACCTTTTAATCCCACCATGCTTGTCATGCTTTTTACTAAAGAAAGTTGTTTGCATTGTAGGAAATGTAAAAGTCCAAAAGGATAAAGCTTTGGATATAAAATTTAGCCAACAGACTCAAAAACTAGATCTCTGTTCTATTCTTCACTCAACTTCCATTTATCTTCTTGGAATTTAGATATTTGAGAGGCTTTTCCTTTCCTTCTAACTTTGTGTTTTAATTTTATGGAATAAATAAGGTAACACACCTATATCTCTACATTTGACAATATTATACACCTTTTAAGGGGTTCTGTTTTTGTTTTGTTTTGCCTATTTTTTAGGCCTCACCTGGTTAGACAGAAAAACAAAGTATAGAAGTTCTATGGGGCAAAACATTTTTCAATCACATTGCAACGTCAATTATCCCTAGAACTTTATCAAGAAAAGAATATTTTGTAGTGGTCTTATGATGAAATAGCATTACTCTAGATTCCTAAATTTCCATTGTACTGGTTGTAAAATAGCATAGTTCCAGGGTGTTTGGGTAGCAATTATAAGGAATATAGCTGAATGTTATTCAGGGTGTGATTATTTACTAAACTGATATATATGAGTCAATTGCTTATAGCAGTCACTGTTTAAGATGCTAAAGAACCAGAAGTCCTAATGAATTATCTTTAGAATAGCCTGTCGTTCACCTTTATACTTCCCATAGTTACTTGAATGTTAATTTCTGACCAATTTATTGGACTGAGCTAATTCAAACTTTAAGATAGTCCATCACACTAAACACTTCCTTCTTACTTCCCAAAGATGTTACAGACATGTTGAGTAGCAAAAACTGAATTTATCTCTCAAAAAACTACTTTGCTATTTGATAAATAACAAATCACAAGAGGAAGTTCCTATTAATTTACATCCTGTTAACTAAAAATCTTCCCTAATACCACAACCACACATTTTTAGTTTTAAAAGCAGAGGTAGAAAGAGAAAGAAATCAATTGCTAAACAATAATAAAGCAGGTATAATTTGGTAAGATAATAAGGTCAGAAATAAGGTTTATCATTTAGAGGATCTAAATTCTTTCCAAATTAGAATTAAAAGAGAAAAGTAAGAAAAATAACATACTTCTATGTGTTTCTCAGAAATTAAGTACATAAATACTAAAAAGTAAAGGCTATAAATTCACTATGCTTGAAACTAAATAAAAACCTTTATGTCAGACTTTATATGCCTCATAATTATTTCAATTATAAAATCTTCAATAACCAACTCCACGATAAAGTAACCTAGGTACTTTAAAAACTTTGGCAGTAAGGAAAGGGCTTAGAGGCTATAGTATTTAAATATGGTTCATCTAAAAATGTGAGATAAATCAAGCAGCTCTTCTAAAAGAATAAGTTAAAACAGCAATTGTACTTGTTTAAATAAACATTTACCATTTTAAATGTATCAAAAGGAACTTAACAGTCAAGCCTGAATCAGGCTGTAGGCATGTCCATTTCAAGGTGAGTACATGGAGCAATGTGTGTAACATACTCCAACGACAGGATGTAAGACCTACTGTACCGGACGATTTCCTACTAACAAAATAATCCTTCTATTTTAATTCTGGGTTACGTTCCCTGCTTTTAATTGAAAGCAGCATCTCTGATCTAATTCATAAAAACAATTTTTGTCCAAAAATTTACCAAAATATCTCAATGTTTTAAATGAAACATGTTAGTGTATGAAACACTTACTTTAATAAGAATTTCTTTAAGTCGAGGATCAAAAAATAATAAGCATTTTTATTATTAATAATAAGCATGTTTATTATTTATAACCACATAAAAAATCAACTTTCAAGCTGCTTCCCCTTTAAGTTTTCTTTATTCCTGATAATTATTTTAGAATTATTATGTTCTATTTTTAATAACACAATCTGTGCTTCTGATCTAGAAACTGGAAAGTTTTTTTTAATTTTGGAGTTTTTGGGTGTGTGTACCTCCCAAACAGTAATTTTTTCTATTCACAGCAAACGGAACATAATTTTTAAAAGTATGCATAAGAGTATGAAGCAGACTTCTACAAATCTGAAAGTATTATATGATGTAATAAAGACAACCTATCTTTCAGACTAAAGAAAATACGCATGAAAAGGAAAATTTTAAATAATTTATTTAACTTCACCATCTTCCATGCTAATTTTCAACGTCGTCCATTTTTCAATCAAGTTCTACATATCTGAAAACTTGACTATGTATTAAAACTCTCAATGAATTTAAAAGCACTGCTATAAAACTTTTCTTTAATCCATTCAGCCCCTTAACTAATCAAACAATGAAACAAATATTACAAGACAAAGTCTGACAAAAAATCATAATGAACCTCTCAGATGAGAAACTAATTGGTACTAAGTACACAATGGCTTACATTTAATCCTGTTAATAACCACACAAAAAAAGAAATAAAAGACTCACTTTTCAGTCATCTCTCTGGACCACTGGGCTAAAATAACAGCATGACTAAATCTGACATTGACCCCGTGGCCCTGCTAGGAGTTAAAAGAATTCCTTTGAGTCTTCTGAGGCCTGTTCTCCACTGCTCCAGAAAGGGTGGGCTAGTCATATACACTTGTTAGCCTTCTTTACAGTAACAGGTCAAATTAGAAACGGTTACATATACTGTAATCCACACTAGCTCTTACTTTAGACTTGAAGTCTGTACCTAACAACAAAAAGAACAATAAACTAGTGATAGCTGGCTGATAAAATGTCACAGATGGATGAAATGTAATTGGAACAGTAAGACTGTATCCCAGCAATAACATACTACTGTAAGTAAATTTAAACAGATAAGAAAATGCCCAAATTAACATGAACAACGGAAATTGAGACAAAGCAGCAAGATGATTTCTCATCTATTTGTCACCTAAAATCACTAAATTTTTAAATAGAAAAATTCTATATATAAATTTTTCTGGATGTTAACACAAAAGTTTTCAGCAAGCCTACTAAATTAAAATACACCTGATACTTCTGTGAAGTTTTGCCAGCTTTTGTGACATGAACCCATCAGCAACGCACAATGTCAAAACACACAAATCTACCTGAAATCAGGTTACTTTTCCCCTTTCATCCTTTTCCAAACAGTTTATGATTCCCAACAAAGATGATGTTAGCATCTCATACCTCCCTCTCTAGTGATTTAAAATAATTATGGATACTACACTTGATAAGATTTCTCTAGTTCTAGTACTCGTATTTTTAAATTATGTTTTCTTAAATAAAATAAAGCCCCAGGTCTTATTCCTACTTCACAAAGTCTAACTGCTGAAAATCTAAATAAACCAACACTAGCATATTTTATGCATTTGTTTCAAGTTTTTGCATTTTAAAAAAAGTATGACTCTGGTTAATTTACAACAATATTTAAAATTAAAAGGTCTAAATTTTCTATATACTGGAAGCCAATAGATGTCCTGCCAACATTAAGAAATAAAATTATTATGTACCAAAAAATACTTTGTCTCTACAACAAAATACAAAAATGTTACAGAATTCAATTTTTGCATTCTTACAGACCTTTTGTAATTTTAGCTTATCGTACTAATAAAATGGAAAAAATACCATAGTCAAAGAATTATTACTTAACACAATAACTTAACTGAATATCAGCGATCATCATCAGGGATTGTTTACTTAACTTTATAAAGGTTTAAATTAATTTAGGATAAAGGCCAGAGTCAGAATTTTAAAACTTATCACAATCAAACTTTGTGAAAAATGTCAAAGTTTAGGGGAACTCCGAGAAAAAAAGAGTTCAGGCACTCTCTCTGAAAATCTATAATGGCATATATCTCCACCTGTCAAGTGGCAACATTTGGGGAATGAGCCTTTCCTTCCGCCAAGTTCCTGTTGTGGGCTCACCCCCTACTTCTCTCACACACAGTTCAGTATGCCCCAGGAAATACCAACAACCAACTAGAAGACTGCAACACGGAAGCACCTCAAACCTACCAGGCAGTCAGACAGTTGTGAAGTGTCTCACAAACAACCCTGTTTCAAACTCTAATGCAGAGCCTACCTTTTAAAACAGAAAGCTCTGAAAGGTTTCCCCACCACACAATGAACTTGACCCTCATCAGCTTACCTTTGCGGCATTTTCGGATCTAAAAAATATCAAAAATAAAAGTATTTCCATTACACTTTATTAGTTACTTATGTATTTAGCCACTCAGTTTAAAGAGAATCTTCTGCCCATTGCCAAAAGGGAGGGAGAACAAAAAAAAAAAAAAAAAGAAATCCTACAAAATGAGAGTTTCAAATAAAAGCTGGAAAAGGAATCAAGCAATCATGACCTTAAAAAAAAAAAAGTTGTCTGATGACTGTGAAGTTTTTTCAGAGCATGAAAGCACTTCACCAGTCTGTCCCTTCCTAAATAAATTTCAAGTCCGGCTCCACAGTGCTCTCCTATTATAGCCACATACCACAAATCTGTGCCATGAGCTCTAAGAACTAATAACATTTTACACAAATATTTAATGAAATGGACTAATGGAGAAAGTCTGTTATTTTTAAAGCTGTACACTTTCACAGTTAAATCAGTTTTCATATCACAGATTAGACACTGATGTGAATACTAAAAATAAATATATTTTTGAGGTTAGTATTTCTTAATAATTACATATGACTATCAAATGTAAACAAAATACCTTTAAATGTACCAATCAAAATTAGGGAGAGTAATTTTACATACTTATGAAACCTCTATAACAATGAAGAAAGGTAAAAATTCTTAAGATTATTTTAACTGCCATGGATAATACAATAACTAATTAGACTTAGGATATATTTTCTTCCTTGTTTAAAACTCACTGATTTTCAAAGAAATTACTTCTTGAGACATCATTAGATAAAAATCAAAATGTGAAATACATCATAACTAAAAAATAGTTAAAGAAAACAAAAATTCAATAATGCCATTTCTTTCTTGATAATAACACATTCTATAAATAAATTTCATAGTCTAGTAGCACTCAAATCCACAAGAAAAAAACCTACAATTAGCAGGCATAAAAAAAGGCTTGCCCTTGCTCCAATTCCCAATGTACTTAACAGACACCCAGAAAGACACTGCCATGGAATATAATCAATTGAACAAACAAGAACCCTAAAATTATGCGTAACAAAATTGATCCTTTTTCATACTGTTTATCAACATTATGAAGTTCTCTTAGCCTATTAGTTAATAGCATATCCCAACATCATTTTCCACAGTATGTCTGGAAATTATTACAATTTTTTAAATGCTAAAAAAAGATATTTTATTATTTTACATTAATAAACACAAAATTCACTTAATGCTATCATATAATGGCATCCTCACAAAGCAAATTTAAGAGAGAAGTAGCTTTAATCACAGTAACATGATATTTTAAAGTCTTTAGATATTAATGAAAACATCTTGTGAGGAGAAGTTAGGGTTAAAGGACTCTACCTCCCTACAACAGTACCCAACCACTCGGATTCAAACTGCCAGGCCACACCACGTCTCCAAGGACAACATTCAGCAGCACGAAGTTGTTTCATGAAGCAAAATTCTTCACATTTGAAAAATAAGCCTATTCTGCGGGAATAGGCAAATTTTAAAAATCTGGTCAAGTTAAAAATGTACCATCTCAAATGAAATGTATATTCATGTCTATCTGAATATATACACACCATGACAAGAAAAACTGAATGTAAGCAATATCACATATAGGATTACAATGGATTTCCTATGAATATCTTTTGAATATACAGTAATATTTACATTAAAAACTTATAACAGTATTACTTACTGCTAATTAGTATTTCTGGTATTCACTTCTTTCAACTATAACATAAAATTTTTATTCCAACAGTAGAGCAACCATGAATAGAAAATTTGGGGATTAATAATTTTCTATCAATTTCATGCATAAAGCTAACATATCTTTTGAGTTTCTCACTGGCTCAAAAATTAAATCACTACTGTTATTAAGAAAACAAAACTAGTTTAGTTCTTCCCTGCTAGTCCCCATGGATCTAAATCCACACAATAATTCTCCCCAATCTGCAAAACAACACAAACACACAAATAGATGGGCTAAGGAAGAAAGATCAAAACAAAGGAACAAGTTTAAAAAAAAATCCTCTTTCCCTTTAGCAATCAACAAAATAACAAAAAAGAAAAAGTGGAAAAGTCACCCAGAATATATGACCATGTAAGCATGGGCACTCTTGCAGAAAACCAAGTCTGCAACCCAAAGCCATGGGAAATTTAAATTAGAGCAAACAGTCACAATAGGCAGGGAAATCTGTATAGATAAAAAGGGATTGCTGAGGCTGCAGGTATACTACTAAAGCTCTTTTGAGCTTTCCAAACAAACTTTATTAGTTTTATTAATTTAAAAAATAAGTACTATCCACTTAGTACCATAAAGATTAAGCTTTTCCCCTTAAATCAAAATATGCATATATATGCGACATATCTAAAGGAAGAGAAAGGATTCCCATTGTTTTATTCTGAGAATCAGCAAATCAGACACACTTCACAACTCTCTCTTTCCATACTTAAATAATGTTAAAGCAACTGAAAATGTTAACGAAAGAAAGCAAAGTCAGAGATCAGACCCTTCGCTCCCGACGTTAACCTCGGTGGAGGCACAATCACACGGCTCCTCTTTGACCAGCCCGTAAAGAACTATACACTGAAGCTAAACTAACCAAAACGCCTTAAAAATCAGATGATAATGGTACAACCATTACATTTCATCTGTTAAATCTGATAAAGGAAATTTCCCAAACTAGAGCATTTAAAACAGAAGAAGAAAAGGACTCATACAACAACCAAAACAGTCATGGTGTTAGAAACCAGTACAAATATTCCACAACTTAGGACCTGATAAATTTTACCAGTAACTCACCTATCCAAAAACATCCTGAATATTAGGAACTATTTTAGGAAAATATTTTATACATATAAAATCAATCAATAATAGAGTAAGAACATATTTACAGCAATATTTAAGTTACATTCATTCTCCTAAAAAACTTCTATTATTTTTTAAACAAACCAAAATAGCTGAAGTAGATACAGGACACTGACTGAAAAGCAAAATACTAATTACATGGGAGTGAGGTCATTTTCAAGTACATGGAACAACAATGAAATTGTACTGGCAATTAAAAATCTTCCTTAAATGTGGAAAGTAATACTATTTCTAAGTAAAACCACTGACAAAGGTTCACTTTTGTTTAAATCAGATCATTTCACACTAAAAAAAAAAGACTAGAGCAATATAAGGAGTAACTTATAGAATTAATGTAATTGCACACCTTTTCTTTAAATAAAACCTCCTTTCTTCAATTAAATATATTTGCCATTTTCCTCTATATCCTGAATTACTCTCACCTGACTCAGCAAAGCACAATTTTTCAATTACTTAGTAATCTTATTTATCAGCTATAAGCAGTCTATTCCCTACATCTTTAAAATGTCTCATAAACTACAAATATGGAAAACATATTGAAAAGTTTTCTAGAAATTGGGGCTCTCCCTTCCTAAATAATTCTGTTAGAGGCTCTATTCAGTTACAAAATCGAATGTGACCTAACCACTTCAAGGGAACTGTCAATAAAAACACTTTCTCTCAGTAAGTAGCTCTAAACAGCCAAACTTTCATATTGAGGTAATTATATATTAATTCTATATTTGGGCAAAAACAGGGGAGGAGAGTACAAATTATTTCCCCATTGTAGAATTGTGCTGCCTTCCCTCAAAATCAATTTGCAAAAGGACAGATGCTCTCAAGTCCAACACTGACAATTTTGAAAGCTATGACAAAAGCTGAAATTCTAAGGTAAAAACATCCTAGAAAGAAAAGCTAAAATTTAGCAAACAAGATCCACTTTAAAATAATCAATTATTAGTATTACATTTCACTTACATTTGAATCCAAATCTGTATTACAAAAATGATCCTTATCCCCAGAATTACATCTGACAGCTCATGCTATCAGATCAAGATTCAAAAACTAAAAAATAAGTCCAATCTATTCCTTTTGATAGTCTTAAGTACAGTGTATTTGTGTAATTAAAAAAATATGACTATATACATGGTGGATGCACAATTAAAATATTTATGTATTATAAGCAGAATCAACAACAATCTGGCAAAGAACTCAAAATGCCAAAAACTTAACCATGACAATCAATAACTTTAATTTATAACAGGACAAAAATAAACAATGACTGAGAGATTAAAACTTTTGGCTGGATAACTTCCATTAAGTCAACACTTTCACTTAAGTGTTAACAACCAGGGGAGTGTTGACAAGAAATCAGTAAATCACTTGGAAATTAAATATAAATTTAGCGAAGTCTTAAAAACAGGGCCTCCTACTTAGAGACATGAGCCTTGACTACTACCAGGACAAAAAGGGTAAATGTTCTCTCTTCTGTACTTCTTGTGAAAAATGTTTACAGTCTAATCACAGGTAGTTCCCATCATATTTACCTTCCGACCATAAAAATATACTGCCTATAAAATATACTTCTTAAACAAGCAATCACTATATGCAATACATTGATTTTAAAGCAAACAGTTATAAGAAAGTTACATTTAAACACTTTACCCAGATACAGTATTCAAGTTCCTATGCAAGGAGATAAAAATGAAAATGTTGCTCACCTAATTTTATGCTTCTACATTCCAAAAAAAAAAGTAAATCTGTAGATGAGTAAATAATTCATAATGGCAACTAAACTAAAGTCATTAGTTTAATAAATATACATTATGGTATCCTTTTATTAAGCAGTTTTTAACAAATTTAGTGTATCTTACCTGAAAACCAAATCAGTTTCTAAAAGAAATGTCACCCCCCCAAAAAAAGAAAATTTAATCCTCTTCATAGGTTACTTATCACTGTTGAAAAGCTACTGTAAATGAATTCAGAATAAAAGTCACAACTGACTTTGCAAGAACACATACCTAACTTGCTGATCAATAGGGAAATCACAAAAATTAGCAACATACAGTATCAACATTCCAAAATGTTAAAAATCCAACCCAAAGCTGCCTTAGCATTTCTAGAATTTCTAATGAGATTTTCAGTCTGCAGAACAATGGCCACACAAGGCTTTCAAACTTCACTCCATTCACAAGAAAAGTTGAAATTGAACATTTTTATTTCTTCTCTCCCTTTGACTTCACCATGGAACAGTGAATAAAACAGCTCAAGTCATTATGCTAATTAGAAATTAAATAAAAAGATGCTGTTACAATAGTTATGTGTAAGGTGACATGCTACGAGAGACACAGTTCAAAGCAGCTTTAGGAACTGTGTCGTACAGGCTCACAAAAGCTGAAAACACCAGGGAGGGAGCTCCTTGGTGCTCTTGGTCACTGGGACTCGAGCACATGGCTATTTTTCAATTATAAGGCAGAAATTAAACTACACGTCAATGAGAATAATGTCAAACAGCAACCCACTCTTATGACCTTTTAGGTCAGTAACTCTCAAGAACCTATATTTATTGACATTAAGCTGACTACTTAGTTGATGAATGCAAAAAAAGGAGGAAGGGAATAGTATTAAAGGTTTGAGGAGTATTAAAAGCAAAATTTAATTAATTAAGATTAATATGTAAAAGAAGATAAGGAACAACACAAGCCATGAGGTGCCGAAAGTTTTAGCTTAAGACATGCTCTACTTGGAACAGCCCTGCAAAAAATACACTTAAAAAGCTCTCTAACTGACAGCACCTGGTTCCTGAGAGAATCTACCTGCCACAAAGTTACATAAAACATCCAATTTTTTTTAAGAAAAAGAGAAAGGACAGATATAAGCAAGAAACAGGTAGGAAACACTGGAACAAAATAATGACCAAGAAATCCTGGTTAGCATTCTGAACATATACCAAACATAAATGCTCTTTCTCCTTTACATTTAGGCTGAGGTAGTGTCTAAAAAAACATACTATTAATATGTTTAATCATACTAACCACATATTACACCATTAATTAAACTTTAATGGTACCTCGCAGTCTAAAGTTTCTATTAGGGTTTCAGCTTCTATTCTTCCTTTTTGCATTTAACCTGAACTTTAAATCCTATCCATTCTCTTTTTTGTTTAACCCTCACCTGAGGATATGTTTATTGATTAGAGAGAGAGAGAGAGACAAACATCAATGTGAGGGAGGAACATCAATTGGTTGCAGACCAGGGATTGAACCCACAACCAAGGTTAAGTGTCCTGACAGAGAACAGAACCCACAACCTTTTGGTCCAATCGACTGAGCCACCCAGCCAGGGCTAAATCCTTTAAGGCTCAGTTCAAAGGTCTACTTTTCAATTCAGTCTTATACTTTGCCTACCCACAGTAATCTTTTTTATTTTTCTTAAAGATTTTATTTATTTTTAGAGAGAAGGGAAGGGAAGGAGAAAGAGAAGGAGAGAAACACCATTGTGTGTGGCTGCTTCTGCATGTGTCCCCAACCGGGGACCTGGCCTGCAACCCAGGCATACTCCCCAACCAGGAATCGAACCAGTGACCCCTTGCCTCCACAGGCCCGCGCTCAATCCACTGAGCCACACCAGCCAGGGCCCCCAGGAATTTTTTTGAAAAAATCTATTACATTCACCTGGAAATGATTATGTACTGTGCCAGGATATCTCTAATATTTGTAGAAATATATTTAATTCTGGTATTAAAGTGAAGTTACCATACAGTCATGCATTTTAAGGTTTCTAAAGGCAGGAGTTATATATAGAGTAATTCTTAAATCCCAACATCTTAATGGTATAGTGGCCTTGAACACTGGAAGCATCCATAAGTTAAGTGTTGAAATGACTTTAAAACTTCAGATTTAGTTTTAATTAGTAGATCATAAAATGTCACCAAATCAAATAAAATTTAGTCATGGAAAGTGCCATACCAGAGATATGCTTTTCAAAAGCAATCTGAATACACAAAAAACCTATAAACTTTAAACTCAAAATAAAAGTGGAATTTATATGCATATGCCTTGCAACCCTTTTTGTAGTTTTAAGACTTTTGGCAAAATATTTCCCTATTACATTAATTTAGTCTACTCACTGTCTCATTTCAGCTTTATAACCTTAACAAAATTAAGTTTATTATTTTACCAACAAAGAAATTAAGTTACCCAAAGTCACAGCTAGGCAACTGTGCAGCTGTGAAATAATAACTACCACTAGCTGAGTGTCCATGTCTGTCACCTCCCCCAGAAGTACACTTTAAACTGAGACCTGAAGTGGGGATCAGCCAAGCCAAGTAGAAACTGATCCAGTTTAAAAAAAACACACACACACATAGGTATAGATACAGATAAAATAAATTGACAAATTTTTAAAACTGAAATTCAAATAGGTAAACTATTATACTCAAATTTTAATTAGTTACCAGGTCTTGGTTGAATGGCTAATAAATGCCAGGGATACAGCAACTCATTTAGAGGCATCTAAATGAGTCCTTCATCCTCTGAAACTGTACCGAAACCTCTTACGTGCATATATTGTAGGGCGAAAGGGACTGGACACAAAAACAGTTAAAAGACTTATGGTACTTCCTTTAATAGTTAAAAGCGCAACTTGAATTTCAAAAGCTGTGCTTTTACTTCAATCCGGCCACAATTCCACTTCAACTTCACATATGTAAAGAGCACTACTCTATACACAAAGGTAGAAAGATATTCAACTAAATTCACCTATGATTTGCTAGGTACCCACCTTGTGCTGACAAACTAAAGGAGCAATGCACCAAACTGTACATCCTACATTAGTGTCAAATTCTGCACCATTAACAGTCACACACTAGGAAGTACAATGGCTCCTTCAGCTCTTAAAAATGCTATACTCTTCCTTTGTCACAGGTATTTTCTTTTTCAAATCTGAATCTATTTCATTTTTTGCTAAATCTAAGTCTTTCAAAATAACTACACGAGAAGGAAGCATTAAGACCAGGAATAAGTATTAAAGCATGGTTCTGAAGTAGACTTAGACTATTATACATTTGTTTAAAATGTATTTTAAGATTACAGTAAGTATATGAATCAACTACTTTAAATTACTATTCATTCACTTTCAGGAAATATCTGTTACACACCTAATGTATCCAGCTCATATTAATGCAGAAGACACAAAAAGAGTACACAGTCCTAGAAATGAGAAATATCTTTACACAGTACTATGGACTCAATTCAAGAACATACTGCTAACGGAAAATATGGTGGAACAAAGTGTGGATAGTATGCTACTGTTCAAGAAAGGGGAGAGAGTGTGCAAAGATATATACATATTTGCTTTTTTTTTTAATGTAAGGGCAAATCATCAATTTTGTCTTAACCCATACAGGAAGGGCAGGAACAGGATAAAGAATGGATAGAAGGTGGAGTTCTCCTAATATATTTTACCTTGTCTTTGTCATTTGAATTTGGGACCTTATAAACATTTTATATACTTATACAACACAATAAATGTTCAAAGGTAATACTGAAAAATAATCATACCAAGAGGAAAATGAAACAAGTAAACCTATCATACATATATCTAATTGATAGCTTAATCACAGGAAGAGAAACCTGAATTTAATTTTCTAGAATTTAAGCTTCTAGATCTAACTACCAATTCACAGAAAATACAGGGGACAGTGGAGTATGTTAAAAAATATCACAAAATTCACACTATATGAAATTCTAGAGGACAAAAAAAATCCAGTTAACACAATTAAATTACAAGAAAGAAAAACACACACACAGAAGAAACGGATAAAAGAGGAACCTATAAAGGACAAAAGTTATCAACCAATTATAATTAACAAATTAAATTCAAGTAATCTCTAAGAAAAAAATTAAGAACCAAATGGGGAAAAATGAACACTGACTGGTTATAATAATGAAAAAAAATTATTGGTGATTTGTTTAGGTGTGATAATGATATGATTGTTTCTCAAGAAGAATCTTTACCTTTCAGAAACATATTAAAATGTATATATGCATATAAATACATACATAAATGAATGAAATGATGTCTGTGATTCACTTCAAAATAAGATAAGCACATGGAATTAAAGACGAAAAGATTGATCATAAATTGATCATTTGTTGAAGCTGGTTTATACGACAGAGTCCATTATTAACATTCTATTCTTGTAAACTTTAAAATTTCCAAAATTAAAAATCAAAATGTTAATGACTACTCCTAGAGCTAAAAATACACCTTTCACATGCAGGAAAATAAGTTGCTGATTACTCCTCTGTAATGCTTACAGCATTTATTGCCTCTCCCCATCTTTGGCTGTCTTTTACAACAATCCTTCTCAAACTTGGTATCACTGTCACAAATAAAAAACATTATGATTTTCTCTGGTGCATATTGTCTTCCTAATAAATGCAAGTCAAACCAGGAAACCTGTCTTTCTAATAAATGCAAGTCAATCCTACTGGGAATAATAAAAGAAAAAGAAAGAATATTAAAAGGAAAACAAATGATAGAGCAGGCATTGTTTATATAAAGAAGCCTTAGGAAAAAGTAAAGAAGGGAAAGAAATGAAGCCCAGCTTGACCTTAGAAATAAACTCCTACATCCCTCAGTAGAGAAAGCTGAGAGCCAGATTTAACAGGCACTGAAGGCTTGTTTTGGCATGAATTTACTATAAACAAAGCCCTCATCATAAAACTGTTCATACTGAATAAGGCTAGGCTGAACACATTACATGTATGTCACATTCCCAAGGCCTCAGTGGAACTTCAGGAAACTATTCAACAAATTCAAACCAGAAAATCAGAAAAGTACTGAACATAGGAGGAAGAACAGAAAGGGGAAAAACATGCCTCCTAATTTTGTATTATCTGCCTGATTGTATATTATCTCTAATTGGGTATTAAAATAAAACAAATGTAAACATCTCACTGAAACTGAAGTATGAGTGATGAGCCTAACTTTTCCACAGAGCAACAGTTGTGCTGCACTCATTACTACAGATTTAACAATGGTAAACAGGAAATATGTGTGTGCTTATACAGTCCTTCACACATTCGAGTACTACCTCGAATTCACTAACCCTATTCTTTGTAGACTTAACACTCACGTTGAAGAGACTTTCATAAATTACTTACCTTCTTATTATATTTTGTCTCTTTAGTGAAACACAAGCCACTTAAGGCTAAAACAATGGAGTTTTTTGTGGGGTTTTTTTTTACCACTTTAAATCCCTTCTATGTATTCTACATAGAACAGATTCTCAATAAATGTTTGTTCATTTAGCAACTTAAAAAAAGCAAAGTAACATATAATGCCAAGGAAATACTCTAAATATAATAAGGAGGCTTTTGACTATGGAAAAGACATACCCTCAAGGAGTTTATCATGCCTGCTCTTACAGTCTATTAATATCTTTAAAAATGCCATAGTTTGGGGGGTGGGACTGAGGGGAGGGAGGGCTATACACAAAATAGCTATTGCTGCTGTTCAACAATCATTTCAAAAATATGCCAGAACTTCCACAAACTTCCACTGAGGTGAAAAAAATTTTTTCTCTAAAGACTATTGCACAAACTGAACCAGACCTATACATAGATCTGTTTAAGAATGAGGTAATGATTAGAGAGTAACAACACACTAAAACAGGCATCAGTACTGAATACACAGCTCACTAACTGGAAAGAAATAGGATTATGGCATTAGCAGATCAAGGAAACAAAATAGGGATATGTATCTGAATATCTGTAAAAGTTTCAAGAGTCAAGCCAGTTAATATATAGAATTGCAGAATTTGTTTCAATTTGGCTGGAACCAGAAAAAAAAAATCCTAGAAGCAAAGAACAGGGATAAATTTCAATATGGATAACAGGAGAATAAGCCAAATGTATAGAATCAAGAATTACTTGGGTCTTGTACCAAACATTTTTACTACTACACACACACTAAATTTTAAAAGAATACATACCCATAAGAATAAGTTTCTTTAAAAACCATGTAATAAATGAAAACATGTGAGGTTTATGTGAAAAAAATCTATTCTAGAAAAACATAAGCCAACATAAGCAACAGCTATAAAAAAATATAAGGAGAAAAAAACTAAGAAATAACAAACAGCCTACCAAATAGAAATGCACAAATCATGGAGAAATGTGCTACACATGTTATCATGAAAAAACAATGCAGCTAATGGAATCCTCGTACATTACTGGTAGGAATGCATAATGGTGCATCCACTGTGAAAAAGAGTTTGGCAATTTCTCACAAAGTAAAACACAAAAATACCAGTAATTCCATTCCTAGGTGTATAACCAAAAGAATGCCCAAAATAGATATTCAAACAAATACCTAAATATGTATGTTCACAGCAGCACTGTTCACAATAGCCAAAAAAATGAGACTAGTCCGTATGTCCATCAACAAATGAATGGATAAACAAAATATGGTATATTCATAGAATGGAATATTATTCAGCCTTAAAAAGGAATGAAATACTGATACATACTACAACACGCACAAATCTCTAAAACATTATGCTAAGTGAAAGCCAGACACAAAAGATCACATATTGTATAATTCTACTGACATAAAACATCCAGAATAGGTAAATCCATAGAGACAGAAAAAAGATTAGTGGTGGCCAGGGTCTAGAGGAGGAAAGAATGAAAATGACTTCAATGCAGGCAGGGTTTCCTTTGGATGCGGTAAAAATGTTTTGGAAATACATAGAGGTAATGATTCTATAACATTTCAAATGAACTAAGTGCCACTGAATTGAACACCTTAAAACGGTTAATTTTATGTTACATAAATTTCACCTCATAAAAATAAATACAACAAATACCCTCCCCCCAAAACAATGCAGTTCTTCTGTAGTCTACAAATATTTGGTAATTTACCAATTAATGGTATGTCTCTTCCCCTTTAAGACTAATTCAGACATACACACCTGACTCCATCTCTTACTCGGTCCCTCACCCTAATTTACCTAGTTTTTTCCTTCTACCTAAAAACATTACCAGATCTCCCTTATTCTGACAAAACTTTACTTGATTTTGCTCTGTGTTCTATTCTATTTCTTTTCAATGTACTATTCCATTTCTTTTCTTCCTTTTGTTGTCAAAGTCTCAGAGTTGGCCTACTAAAACTGAGGCAGCCGCTTGTTCTTCTAAAGAAGA
This sequence comes from Artibeus jamaicensis, assembly GCF_021234435.1. Classification (NCBI taxonomy): domain Eukaryota; kingdom Metazoa; phylum Chordata; class Mammalia; order Chiroptera; family Phyllostomidae; genus Artibeus; species Artibeus jamaicensis. The sequence goes on from NW_026522030.1 coordinate 20,110,709, forward strand.
TTTTGTTAAAATAACTATCCCATTTATTAAGGTCCACAAGAAGGGCAAAGTTAAGTAGTTAGGAGATCCTGGGGCCTGGAAACCTAAAATATTTCCTATCTGGATCCTTTTTAAAAAGGTTTGTCAATCTCTAGAGCTCCAAAGCATGCTCTACATTCAATATCATCATTTCATCTGAGGACAAGTGAGTACCATGAAAGGGTTGGAGCAACAGTAAAGTGCCATGAGTAAAAGAAAATCTTAGGACCACCAGTTTAATAGTGTGCAGGAACGATACATTTCAAAAAAAATCATTTAGAAACTACTGTGAGAGTAAGCACTACGCATAAAATGTGAGAAATGAAAGGGACTTCAAGTATCAGTACTAGATGAGTACACGTGACGGGGGAGACAAAACTAACACCAAAATTTCAATCCTCAATGATGTGGTTCTCAGAATTTGCATTCTCTCCTACAGTCCGCTGCGGACTTACAGCTTTTCGGTTTCCTACCTTTCTGACTGTAGAGTTCCTAAAATCTTAGTATTAATCCCACATCCTCTGTGTACCAGTCACTCCCTATGCCTGACACCTGGCTATCTCCTGGGTAAGCAAATCACTTAGGAAGAAACAGTCCCAACAGAGTTGGCTGAATAAGAGCACAGGACCAATGTCAGAAGCGGAGGAAGTACTCACCTGTGGTACCAAGCAGAGAGAGAGGGGGAATTAATATTTCAGGTCCAGAACTGGCTCTAGCCAAACAGGAAGAAGCAGCTATGAAACTGCTTACAGCAGAAGCAGAGTGTCTTGGATATTCTGATACACTCTTTCTGATGTTCAGACAGACCACCATTAGAGAAGCCATTAGTAAGAGAGTCTCATGAGAAACAAGGCAAAAACAAGACCAAAAAGTGAGGAATTAAATGGAGCAGACTCCTTTTGTCTAGAAAAAGCAGTCTTCTAAAGATGATACTACTTTTCAATATGGCCCATATGATACTAACCTTCATTAACAGAGTTATCACATCCCACAAGATTGAGGAGGATATCATCATCTTTATCATCAACTCCACATCCCAGCAGCATCCAGCTTTCCACGTTGTCACTTTCTGAAATGGTGCTCTCTTCCTCCTCACTTGAACTGACTTCTATAATCATAACCTCTCGGATCGTACCCGATCTCTCTCCAGGTTTAGGTTTCTCAATATTCCTCTTGTATTTCTTATCATCCAACTCATTAGAATGAAGAGAAGGAGGAGACGCTCGGGTCTTGTCTTTTGCTTGGACTCTGAAATTCTTTCTTCTACATCTATAAATACTATCTTCATCAGACAAAGTGATGACCTCTGACCCATCAGATAGCTGGATGACCTCACTGTCTGAAAGGATAATTAAGTTCTTCTGATTTGGCTTACTACTAGATGATTCAGAATCCCTAGAGTTCTTTTCTTCATGTTCTTCCTCCCTGATGACATTATTAAGATCTTGGGCATAATGAACTTGGCTGTAGAGCTGAAATTCCACTTCACTATCAACACTCAGTTCACTAGATGACTCTTCACGATAAAGGTCATCTTCATATGCTTCTATAGTCTCATAGCCACCAAACATCATGGAAGGTTGGTACCTGTGATGCTGCAAAAGAGAAAGTCACACAAAGAATGTATTTTAAAAGCTCAGATCATGCCTGTTTAGAGTGAACTTCTATACAAAGGCCATCACTTTTCTAAATGACATTATTAAAATAACTTTTTCTCTTATAGCACCCTTTTCTCAAGGATTTCTAAATCTAATTATGATTTATCCTAGTAACACCCACCTCTCCCAAATGAAAATCACTACCAACAAATGAGTTATACTTTGTAAAGGAAATGCCTTACTTTGCAGATATGTTGGAAAGGAAAAACAGGTTGTGATCCACTGCCTAACACCAAATACTTTTTCGACAAAATGTTAAAAATCCCAAATATATTTCAGCTAATGCTCATTATTCCATCTATTCTTCATTTTCTCTTTGGTTCTGGATCTTACCTTTCCAGGTATGCATTCTCATACAGGAATATTACTTCAACTATGACTACTCTTCAGTGGGTAGTAATTATATTTACCGTTTTTGTGTACACTTTTATTCTCAACTATAAAAATTAATATCATGGTTTTCTAATCCTTGGTCAAAAATAGGTAAATAAAAATATGTAATAAACCTGGTTTGCTTCTGTGATAGCTATAAAGATATTGTAAGATATAAACTTATTAAGGACCTCAAATTGAGGCAAAATTCAGCTTTGGTAGAACTTTACAAGGGGAGGACCCCCGCCAAAAGGAATTTATTTATAAAAAATTGTGTATTTATTCTTACATGTTTAAACTTCAGTTACCTTCAAAGCACGCTCCGTTTGATGCAATACACTTAGTATTAGGACATTTTCCCCCTTCTCGAAACAATTTTTGAACTCATTGATTTTGATGCCTTCTAGTGTCCCTGCCATTTCTCGTTTCACCTCTTCCACACTGGCAAAACGTCTTCCCCCTCTGAGGACTTTTTCCATCCAGGGAAACAAAAAAAAGTCACCTAGGGCAAGATCTAGTGAATGGGAAGGTAGGATACAGGGGCCATGCCATTTTTTAGTCAAAAATTGCTGAACACTCAGTGTGGTGTGAGCTGGTGCAGTAGTAAATCACCCGTCATGAATGAAATGGGCAAAGACACTGAAAGCCTTAAAAAAAATTCACTGAAGCCAAATGCAGCCTCTCACAACATTGCCAGCTGGTACGCTGAACACTCACACAGCGGAGGAAGTCTGTACTACAAGGGGCCCATGTTCCCGAAGATAATTCCAGGTCCCAGAATTCTGGAGGGTCCCCACCCTTTACTTTCCAGCTGTGCATATTAACTCCTTTCATCCTTCAACTCAACTTAAACATCATTTTCTCAGGGAAGCTTTCCTTGACCCACCAGACTAAACAAAGTGTCCCCTGCTGTCGGCTTTCATAGCACTTTTGAAATACTCACCATATTTCTAATTACTAATTTAAAGTAAATCTCCCATAAGCACAGATCACATACCCCAGGAGGGCAGGAACTATATGCATTTGGTTAAACAATGGATCCCCCAAATCCAGCAGAGTAACTGCTGTTTAGCAGGACCTCTATAAATGTCTGTTGAATTAATAAAGAATAAATAAATGAATGAATCCTCAGGCATTTGTTCTTCAGCCCTGACAAATCTAATATGTGCCTAAAATATTGAAAATATGATGGGACTGATTTTGAGGTCATCTCCAAATATTCCATCAATTCCAACCACTCTCATAATATCAACCAAAAATCTACATAGTAGATTTACCAATTAGGTACTGAGGGAATACTAATCAAAATGAGAGCTCTGCAAAAATAATTCAAGTCTGTTCAAAACCCAAGGACGACCTACATAACTATTACAATAATCACTTATTCTTTCCGCACCCCTTTTAGATATACAGATATAATTTAGAAAAACTGGCCATTTTCTCAGTTTACCAACTCTCTGCCCAAAATGTCAGGGAGTTCTGATGGTAGGCAGCTTTGGTGGCAAAACTAGCTGACTCCAAGAATCAAATAAGTAAGAGCCAATAATTATATTACTGGAATAGAAATTTTTTACAGAAATAAAGAAGGCAACTTTTGTTGTATATCTCAAACTTGCACAAGGTTTTATGTCAATTATACCTCAATAAAGCCAGATTTTAAGAAAAAGATGATTAAATTCTGAATTAACAATACTGTACTGTATACTTAAAATCTGCTAAGAGAGTAGATCTTAAATGTTCTTACTGGGGAAATGGAAGGAAATGTGTGAGATAACAGATGTATTAACTAATTTTAGCGTGGTGATCATACATATGTGTTTCAAACTACGTTGTACACTTTAAACTTACACAATGTTGTCAATTATATGTCGGTACAGATGAGCGGGGAGAAACAAACTTTTATTCCTTTCTTTTTTTTTTCAAAAGGCACATTTTTACGTATCTCCTTGCACTGCCCTTCCGGTTGCTATCCTGTTGTCATACTAGTTGAATGTGGCTGTCTGAATAATGATGCTCGTAACATTTATCAGTTTATATTGAAATGTTAGCTCAGAGCAATTCAAATAAAAGATGAATCCTTTCCTTTTTATTTAAAAGGTAAATTAATTCTAAAAGAAGTCAGAGGAATTATGCTTCCTTCAAAATCCTCACTGGATCCATCCTGAGGATCCAGTGTGGACCTAAGATAAAACATAATTCCAGTGCAGCACAGCAAAAATTAAAGAGCTAAATTACAGAGCTGCAAATGTGCACTACTCTTGGAGTCATCCCAAAGGAGAGGGATTAAGAATACAGCCATAGGCATACCTGTGAATGTACGCCAAAAATAAACTACATAAATATAATAAAAACTGACTTCCTTGGGCCTAAGGGTTTATCTCTTTCCCTGAAATGTAGAAAAATGAATTTAACAATTTAGCCCCTATGGCCTTTAAGAGGATTTTGTGTCTTCTGTACTTGAAAACTGTGCTCAGCACAACTTGCTGTTCCATTCCTGTAGTTTATGTGTGCCAGGGTTAAGGTGTGCCTGAGGCTATTTTGGTTCATGTTACTACTTTAATTAAATTCAAATGCATTTACTTTTTTTTTAAGGGTATATTCAGATGAATACAAAATATGTCTTGATTCAGAAGGCTTTTTCAGCTTCTTGATGTCAAGCATACTTAACTAGACAACACAAGGTCCCTATTAAGAATCACAGAATCTTATATCTGGTAGAGACCTTTCCTATTATCTCATACAAGATCCTCAATTTACATACAAAGAACCTGAGATCCAAAGAGATATGGAGCCCTACACAAGGTTTTATAGCTAGGTAAGATCAGAACCAGGACCAATTCACATTTCCAACTCAGGAGAGTGTTCACTAAGATTTTTAAAAATAATTTCAAGCAAGGATTTTTAAAAAAATTTAAAACTTCCTTCAAAGCCATATTTGAATTGGTTCTAACACCTAAATTTACTTCATGAATATCCACTTTACTTCCTAGTGGCATATAAAAACCATGAAAGAAGCATTTTAATTGGAAGGCAAATCATACATTTGTCAGTTTACCACCCAGGAACCTCCCAAGTTGGTACTCAAAGAGTATAGCAATTCCATGACCAAAAAAGGCTTAGGTTTTGTTAAGAAACCAAAACATTAGTTTGGGAATGAAACTTATCTAAACAATTAAAATGTCTTAACAAATATAAAACAGTCATAGAAAATAAGTGCAAAGCTCTTGACATTCCAAAGTAGGAGCAAAAATAAAAAACAAAAGTGGGAGCAATATTCATTCACTGAATTTTTTTAACTAGACAACTAAAGATTTACTTAAGCTTTTGAATTTTACTATACAATCTTTAAAACCAATAGTTCTAACAATCTAGTAACTCGTCATTCTGCTTTTATTTCCTTTGAAAGAACTTTTAGCCTACATATTTCTTCTTGGCAGCAGAGGTATCTATCTCAAAATTTAAATTTGCGGCTTGATTTCTCAACCCAGTTTTCATTGGAAAGTGACTACTACAGTTTATTTCCAACTTCAAAATTTGACTTACTTTTAGTGAGCTATCCTGACAGTGACAGGTTTTAAAAACTAAGTTGACTCTAGTCTTAAAGTGTCTGTTCTTCAAATGTCACTTGAGACAAATCTGACTGCAGTAGAGAATTCAAATGCATGAAACGAGTCACAAAAAAAGGGAGAATACAAGATGTTCGTTGGAGAAAATTATGCTAAATTTATTCAGACAAGTCCAGCTGTTCTTGGGATACATAAAGTCTTCTTATGGTGTAACTAATCCTATCTGAAAGCACTTCCTTCACCTTTCCCTCACCTCTTTTTTCCTTTCCCTATGCAGTATCTTATTCTTGTAACTACCTTAATAATCCTCACTTCTACTTCTTCCTCAGTTCATTTGCAACCCTGAAGATGCTCTAGAAAACAGCAATACTGAATGTGCCAAAAGCATAATGCTGTCGGAAATAAACACACAGCCAGCCCACTTAAAAGTCTTTGGATGTGATGGCCTAAGTATTCAAAACACAAAATCTTATATCGAAGTCGAGTTTTGGAAGGGATGTCGTCATTAAATTGAATGCTCTCGTCTTCAACTCAGAGAAACAGGGTCTAAGAAACTTATTTATTCTTTGAGCCTAAAAGATCTAACTCAACCCTGAAACCTTAAATAAGCGTAAATTCAGCCCAAGGATGAGATTTCTAAAGCCACTAGCTAATCTGCGGTAGAGACGCGGCTACACCTCATGCATGCTGACCGCCAGCCAGTTTTCCAACTGCACCGTGCTGGCTGCACTCTTCCTTAAAGTTGAAGTTCACTGCAGGCTAACAAGATCTCAGGGATAAAGGGAATCTTAGCTGACACAGTCCACATCTCCCCGTTTTACAAGAGGGAAGGGGCACATCTCCCGAAATTTTTCTGGCCCTGCTGCTATTGCTTCTGGGACAACTTCAGAGGTTGAAGTTGACCCAGGAATGTTAGGTCCTCACAGGCCAGGCCCCATCAAGGTGGGGCGGAAGCGCCGCATTAAACTGACCAGCTTCTCCCAAAGACAGGGGAATCTTGGGAAGAGTGGAGGTAAAACAGGCAAAACAGCCACCCCCACCGAGGTCACGGGCGCCCAGCCCTTTTCGAACAACGATCTCAGGCTTTGGCCCGGCAGAGAAAGGCGGACACCGCGGCTGGTCAGCTTAGCCGCGCGGGGTAGAGCCGCACTGAAGGGCCAGGAACCGCGCGCCGGCCACGAGTGTGGGACAGACAGGGAAAGCGGAGGCCGGCAAGAGAACACACGCTAGTTCCATAGCCCGGCGGGCGAGGCGGAGGGCGAGCACAGGTCCCCCGGTCACGGGCGGCTCGGGGTCCATCACACACATACTCACTGCCGCGGCTGCGACCAGGAAGCACCAACCAGGAACCAAAACGCGTAGAGGGACGGGGAGGGGCGACGACAAATGAGGTAAGGAAACCGTGTCCGCGCGGGACCCGGGAGGAGGGAAGGCACTTCCGGGGAAAACACTACTCCCAGGAGTCGTCTTCCGTCCCCGCCCACCCTGCGGGCTCTCTGTACGCATGCGTGTCATCTATTAACCCTTTCCTTCCCCGCTAATAATGTTTTGTTTGCTTTCCTTGCTTTCCCCCTTTTTTCTTCACTGTTTATTTCAGAGATACATAGGCTGCATCTATAATAGAGGACACTGTTTGAATGATTTGCGCGAAAGAGATGCTACTTACCTGTCAAAATCCGGAGCTTACGCCCTTACGTGAGCTCGAGAAAAACTACGCCTCCCATGATGCCCCTGGGCGGGTTTAAGATCGGGCTCCGCCTAGTCCTCTCCTTCTCTACGGCAACCCTCCCTGTACTTCTTGGCATAGGACCCTCCGAGACCGGCTGTGGTCACGGGCGCAAGTGGCGGGCGGCTTACCCGGCGGACCCAGAGATCTCCATCGAGGGAACAGCCTCATATAGGGCGCCTTGCATGTAACTTCTGTGCGCTAGGTGGCCTTAGGCAGGTACCTTCCACCTCTAGTTTGAAGTTGAACTTAGTTTACATTCGGATGCTTCCGCGTGTTTGTTTTTACAGGGCCACAGGTTTAACTCTTAATGAACCGTGAAGAGCTGTATTCTTACTAATGAATGAAGTGAAGAATGGTGCTTTGGAAGCTTCCAGAGGCTAGACAATTGTGTTGGGAGACTCTAGCTTCGGTTCCTCTTCTCACATTTTATTTTAATACTTAGTAGCAGTAAACCCATCTGCACAATTTTATAAATAATGAAGCACTTTATACATTCCTTGGCCCTCGACAACAATCCTGAAAGACAAGTTGGACATTGGTTCCTTTGGCCATTTATTGAACATCTGTTAGAGGCAGGCAGTGATAGCGACTGTGGGTATAGGAGTAAATTTTTTAAAAGTCTCTGATATCATAGACCTAAGAGTCTAGCTGGGAACACAAAATACAAATAATTTGGATATAAGTCTAACAGTTTGGCTGGGAAAGTAATTAGAAATTTTAATAAATATGGTAAGTGCTAGGAAGGACAGGGTACAATGAAAAGGTAAAATTGAAAGACATTTTGCTGAGGAGGAAACTTAAGAAATGGGTCACAGATTATAGATTGTTTAAGTAATGTGTATTGTGTAGAACAAATGTTACCCTAGTAAAATAATTTATTGAGCTTTTGTCAAGTGCCAGATTGATTTTTTTAATTCCTGTTTCTCAAGAAAAGGAAGTAGATTCAGAGAAGTTAAGTTGCCCACAACCACAGATTAGAAGATGCTCCGAGTTATTGTGCCCAATCCTTTCACTTAACTCATGTATTCAACCTAGGTTTACTATATTCCCAAGTTCAGAATTCTTTAGCCATCCCCTTTGAGGTTATGTCATAAAACCTAGAGTACTTCGGATGGCATAAAGGGCAATGCATGAGCTGAACCTGCCTCCCTATTCCCCACCATGCTAAATCATAGGCAGTTGCCAGAACACACTGTCCTCTCCCACATGTGTACCTTTGCAGAGGCCATTCCCACTGCCTGTAAAGTCCTTCTCCCTGGCCATCTAACATACTCCTATTCACCCTACTCTGCCTGAGCCCTGGGTCTTCAGGGAAACATACCAACAGAGCAGGCATTCCTTCCCCTAGGCTCGCCTATGCTTTGGACAAACCTCCATTAAAGCGATTATACTGTATTTATCTTAGTTGTCTCCCAGCTGGATTGTGGGCTCCCTAATGGCAGAAACTGTCATTTTGTCTTTGTATCTTCCCCAGCTAACATAGTTCTTGGCAGACAGTGAGTACTCAATAAAGGTATTAAAGGAATGAAGGCAGTATAACTCCACATAGGCTCTAGGAAAACAAGAACCAGAAGTGAGTTCAGTGTATAAATCATGCCATAACCCCCCAAAACTGGAAGGCATTGTAGTGCTCCATAGCATTAAGGTGGGTATAAAGAGCTGTACGGGTCCCAAGGATAAAGAGATTTCCAAGGAGAGTAGTGTATATACACACACACCCTGCCTTTGTATGGTGAATTCTCATTTACCTGGCTTTTAGAAATCGTAAGATCCAGCTTCCTATGGCAGTGATGGGGAAACTGAATCCTAGAAGGGAAGATGTGGCACAAGTCACTGAGCAGAGGTGGACTGCAGCTGCAACCCAGGTCTCCGAGTCTCTCCCTTTGAGGTTGCCACACACACAGTATTTCTTTCTACCTCATGCTGCCTCTGGTCTGCACTTTTTGAGATCATGGTGGCAGCATGCTCAACTATCTTGAATCCTCTCTTACAGAGAATGTTCTAAAGAGCCCATTTATCTGAGGAAGGGAGCACCTGCTTTCCCCAGGGCAGTGGAAGTACTACATCAACAGTGAGGAGCTGGATTGGGGTGAAGGCCAGGACAAAGGGGCTTGCCTTAATACGAAGGGCAGACAAGGGGGTGGGGGCAGGTATGTGCTGTAGCAGGGTTTAGGCAAGAGACACATAGTACTCATTCCCCACCCTTCCGTTGTAGATAGAGGAGCTACCTCCTTTTTTTATTCCAATTTAGTAGTAGTACCTAGAACCTCAGAACTAACTAATCATTTTGACCTCTTAACAGTTGCTTCTCAATTACTATTCATTCACTGAAGGGCCACTATGTAACAGGCCCTTGCTAGACACTTGAGATATATCATCTTTTCCATCCTCAAAATGACTCTGTAAGGGAGGTGTTAACCCATTCCACCAGTACAGAAATTGCAACTTGGCAAGGTCATGTTACTTGCTCTAAATCGCACAGATTCAAACCCAATATTGTCTGAATCCCAAACCCATGCTCTTTTCTGTGTCTAAAGTTGCCTGTCAGAAGTAAACCTCTTAAACCCTGGCTGAGTGGCTCCGTTGTTTGGACCATCATTCTATACGCCAAAAGGTTACAGGTTCAATTCCCAGTCAGGGCACATATCTAGGTTGCAGGTTCCATCCCTGGTCAGAGTGCCTTCTTGAGAGTGGAGACTATAATGACCTGTTTGCTACCTCTACACTCAGCACCTAGCTCAAGGCCGAACACATAGTGAGCTCACAGAGAACGCTATGAAATGAGTGGTCCCGTATGAAATGTCTGTCGGATGAAGGCCTGCGTGCTATGTAGACAGTGTTGTGGGACAGAAGACGAGGGAGCACCTGGCTGCATAGGGGAGGTGGAGAAACTTCCTTTCGTCAAGGAGGAGGCCAAATAAGTAGAAAGAAAAAAACCCAAGAAACTAGCATTCTAACAGCAAAGAACAACAACAGACAATTCACAGAAGAAGCCCAAAAGGCAGTGCACTATGATAAAGAGATGCTCAACATCACTGGTAATTAGAAAAGTCAAATGATCTCATGTGGTGATCACGGGAATACAAATTGGAAAAGCCTTTTAGAAAAGCTTTTTGACAGTGTCTATCCAAATTATAAATGACCTATGTTCTTAAGTGTATATGCAAAGGTAGTTTGTGATAGATGGAATGGAAATATCGTAAGTACTAATCAGGAATAAAATAAATTAGGATACATCTATATTATATTTTAAAAACTATGCTGCTTTTAAAAGAATGACATGAATCTGTATGTACTGATATAGAACAAACTCCAAGACATACAGTTGAGTGAAAAATTACAGAGCAATAGGCTTATTATGTACTCGTTTTTGTTATCATTTTAAAGGATATTTGTGTGTCTGTGTGTATGTCTGTGTGTCTCTGTGCATGCCTGTGTGTGTGTGTGTGTGTGTGTGTGTGTGTGAACACATAGAGGAAGTACTGGCTGGATACCAATCAATAACCTCTGAGGAGGGTAGTGTAATTGGAGGGGGATGAAAAGGGACTTCTGTTTAAAAAAAAAGTGAGATGTAATTCATTGAGGAGAATACCGCATCACTGATGTCATACTTCTATCAAAAGCTCATAACCTGAAGAAACTATCAGACAAACACAAATTGAAGGACTCTGTTTCTTCAAAAATGTCAGTGTTAACAGGAAGCTAAACAACAAAACAAACAAGCAAGCAAAATGAAAACAACGACACTGAAATCGAGAACAGGGGGACAGCGACCAGAGGGGAGAGGGGAGGGAATTTCACGGGAAAGAGGGGAAGGATTTATAGGAACTAGTATAAAGGACACATGGACAACAACTAAGGGGGGTGGAAAGGGAAGGGAGGTGGGGGGACGGGGGGGTGGGCTGGGAAGGGAGTAAAAGCAAGAATACTGTAGTTGAAAAATAATTTAAAAAATTTAAAAAAGAAAAAGAATAATTTCTAACCTTGAGGTCTAGATTTTGACTGCAGAGAACAGGTGCTCAATAAAAACATGTTGACTAAAGAAAAAAGATGTCAGTGTCATAGAACACAGAGGAAGCCTGAATAACTGCTCCCGCCAAAGGACAGCAGCAAAAGAGACATGATACGTGATCAATGCAATGCCTGCTCTGGGACTTGCCTTCATCATGAAGGATAGTATCGGGACAATTGGCTAGGTCCAAATAAATCTAGTGCTGCACTGATGTTATTTTCCTGGTTTTTATATTGCAGTTATGTAAGAGAATGTGCTTTTTTCCCCCTTAGGCTCCATACACCAAAGTACTTAGAGTAAAAGAACATCATTTGAAACTTACTCTTAAGGGATTCAGGGAAAACATGTGCTTGGGGGACAGAGGAGAGGAGGAAAATAATGCAAATGCGGTTAAAAAGTGAACATTTAGGGAATCTGGGTAAAGGTATATGATAATCCTCTATAGCAATTTTGTGATTTTCTCTAAATCTGAAATTACATCAAGATATAAAAGTCAAAGGGACAATTTAAAGAGCGAGTAAGAGTTTTCCAGATAGAAAAAGCAGGGGAATGTTCTGGCAAAATAACAAGAGAAGCAAAGGAAACTGACAACAGCTAGTGGCTCTGAGTGTCCAGAATACAGCATGGTGTGGGGAGAAAGGGAGGTGAGGGAGAGCAGAAATGATGAGCAACCCAACTCACAAATGGACACATTTCCCTGCTACCTAATATTGGAAATGAAGATTTAAAGTCTCCTTTATACCCAGCCTCGAGCCCTATAAGAAAAGACTTGAGTTCTGACTGCCCAGTGATTTCATTGGCAATTTCTCTTCATCAGTAACTATAGAATAATGACTGAAAGGGACATCTGGTACAACTCCCTCGTTTTGCAAAAGCAAAAAAACTAAGGCCCAAATTGGGAAAGGATTTGCCAAGTCTCAGCAAAAGTTAGTGTTTACACTGACTGCCAGTTCACCATCCATCATTTCTCCTGTGGCACCAAAGTCTTAAAGGTTAAGGTAGAAATAGAGGTTTTCAAGTGCAATGACCAAATGTTACCCTTTAATGTTTGGATGGTTTTCCATTTGCCACAAATACAGACTTAATACCTGTACAATTTAAAAATGTAATTATAGGACTAATCTTTTTTCTGGACCCTTTCCCTACCCTTTCTTCTCCTTATAGAAATGCCGGCTTGAGATGAGATACTAAGATGATTTTTGAGGGTACATAACCCTCCATCTTCTCAGATCTCTGGCATCTAAATAAGCAACCATAAAGATTTTTTTAAATGTAATTATAGAAACGGTTGTCACTTAAAACCCCTACGTTGCATCTAATAAGTGCTGTTCAATTTGGGCTCCTAGCCTGAAGCAGCAATCAAAGTGATGGTCAGAAATTCTCAGTGACATTGGTACCCATCTGGATTTCTTGAAAAGTTTAACATCCTTTTTTATTATTCATGATTTTGTGGTTCTTCAAATTGCAAGGTAGTGGAGAGAGCACGCAATTTTCATCTAGGCTATGAAATCATTCTTGAAAATTTGGACATTCATATAGATGGCTTTTAATTTTTCTTAGAGATAGCTTTTCCTTATGAAATTATGAAATTTAGAATATATGTACTATAAATTAAACTGGATAATATTCTCTTTACAATGAAATCCAAGGGATAAGGAGTTAGTATTTTGAGCACTCTATTCTTATTTGTTATCATTCCTAGTTAGAAGTGTATTCCTCAAAGCTTGCATCTAAGTGACTATAACATGAATACTGACTAGCAAAATTATTGAGATTTTAATGTATTTAAGAATCATTAGATTCCGTACAGGAAATGTCAAAGCACATCATCAGTAATGTGTTGACATAATACGCATGCTCTGCAAGGCATGTCTTTATCTCAAATGTCCATGAACCCTGGATCCCTCAGGTTCTTATTGCGTGAAGGGATGGACCCCCAAGCTTAACCAGGGACTGAGCTTATTCAGGTCTCATTCTATAAAGGGGGAAACTTTCTTCACCTGCCTGTCTCAGGCTCCAGACTAATGCAATTTTCAGTCCAGACGTGTCTTTGTAATGACATTTGCATGAATTATTTTCTGAGGACTGTAGATGGAAAACAAATACAAATTGAGAATAATCAAGATCATCCTACCAAGTGAGTTTTGTGTGCAGTTTACAACATCAACTTAAGCACAATTGTACACAATAAATTATAGATGTAATGCATTGTGTTTCAGTCATTAATATCCATTGTTTTTCACTGAATTGGTGAAACCACTAGCAAAGTGGGGCTTCAAAGTTCTGTCTCTATTCTGACACAGTCAACATCTTCTTCTTCTGCCTCCATTCTGGATCTGATATTCTTCTATAACTGATACCAGTCTGCATTTGCATGGTGTGTTTCTTATAACAGAAGTAGTAGCTACAGAAGATTCTGTCTTCCTACCTGCCATACCCAGACTTTGAATTTCCTGTACAGTCTTCAACAACTATTTTTGCATGGCCCTGGCAATCCCTGTTCTTGCTTTGCTCCTAGACAGACATATTAAAATCCTGAACTACTGCACATTTTCTTGAGAATGTTCACCAGTGTTTCTCAAGAATGGCTTTTTTGCTCTGCTGTCTGTTGCTCTTAGAACTTTCTCTCTCTCTCTTCTGTGTCTGTGCTTGGCTGTGGGGGAGCAGTAGGAGCCTTAATTGCCTGCATTGGTTTCTTGGCAAGAGAGGGAGTCTACCTGTCTGACCGAACATTGCCCAAAGAAAGCTTCAGGTTGCTTAAAAGACACAAATTCTGATTCTGTTTAGGTAGCATCATCAAAGGCTCCTGTTTCCTATCTTTGAAGACCATCTGGGCAAACCTTGACCAGATTAGAACAGCATAGAACTGTGTGAAATGAGACCAGGAAAGCAATGGGCAGGAATTGCTAGGAGCTGTACTGGGTGGCAGAAAGTAAATGGCACATTATCTGTGAAAATAGGAAGGTAGAGGTAGACCACCAGTTGACCAGCAGGGTAACTGCAGACCACCAGGACTAAAGGGATGTCATGTGGCACTGCACAGGAATGAACATCAAAAAGCCAGAAATGACGGACTCAGGCATTTTGGTGCAAAATAAACGTAGCATTTCAAATAGAGAGAAAAAAGATGAAATATCTGATAAATCGTGCTGAAAGAACTGCAAACAGGCAGTTAGAAGCCACCTCATACCACTCAAAAATAAATTACTAGTAAGTCAAATTATAAATAAATTAGAAAACATTTAAGATAGTACTTTAAGGAGGAAGATACCATAAACAAAATTAAAAGACAAATCCCAGAGGGGGAGAGATTATTTCCCTCACATAGCCCAAAAGATATCACCCATAATATATGAAGAGTTCTTACAATCAATTAGAAAACTGAATACAACCACAGAAAAAGAGACAAGGGTGTGAGCAGAAAGTTATAGGCAGAGAACTAAACACAGCTGAATAATAGGAGATGATCAACCTTCTTAACAGATAAATGGAAATTAAAATGCTACAATTTTTTGTAAATCATGTTGACAGATTATTAAAGATGGATAATAACCATCATTGTTTCACTCATTCAGATATTTATTGTCTACTGTGTGTTGTACATGGAAAATGATGAGTACGTATATCAGACCCAGTTCCCGCATATGTGTTCTTGGGCTAAAAATGAGTGTCTTGTAAATAGCATACAGTTGGATTATATATTATTCATTCTGCCAATTTCTTCTCTTAATTGATGCATTTAATTTATTTATATTTAAAGTGAAAACTGATACAGGAATATGTGTGTTATTTGGTATTCATTTTCTATATGACTGATACCTTTTTTGTTCCTCAATTCTCCACTGTCTTCTTCGGTTTTTGATTTACTCTAGAGTACCATTTGGTTCTCTGTTTATTTTATTTTCTGTCTATATTCTATTATTATTGATTTATGTGGGTATGACAGATAACGTGCTAAATGTGTATGAATCTAGTTTAAATGGATACCAGCTTAGCTTCAGTAGCAACCTTAGCTCTGCTTCCACCCAGCGGAATCCCCCCTGCTCCCCATTCATGTTGTTATTGTCACAAATTACATCTTTATACATTAACATAAACAGAATTTTATAATTATTTTTACGTGTCTGTCTTTTAAATCATAAAGGAACAAAAAGAGGATATTGAAATAAGAAATACAATAATACTAGCTTTATATTCACTTTTGTAGCTATTTTTGCCAGAGATCTTTATTTCTTCATATGGTTTGAGTTACCATCTAGTATCCTTTCACTTCAGCCTGAAGGATTTTCTTTAGCATTACTTGAAGGGCAGTTCTGCTAGAGACAGACTCCATTAGCCTTTGTTTATCTGGGAGTATCTTAGTTTCTCCTTTCATTTGTGAAACACTGTTTTGCCACGTATACAGTTCTTGAATGACAGGGTTGTTTTTCTTTCAGCACTTGAAATGTATTACCCCACTGCCTTTTGTCCCCCATGCTTCGTGATGAGAAATTGGCTGAGAACCATCCTGAGGGTATTTTGTATGTGATAAGTCTCTCCTCTGTTGCTGATTACAAGATTTTCTCTTTTTTAAAAAAAATTTTAATATTTTATTTATTTATTTTTAGAGAGAGGGGAAGGGAAGGAGAAAGAGTGGGAGAGAAATATCAATGTGTGGTTGCCTCTCATGTGTCCCCTACTGGAGACCTGGCCTGCAACCCAGGCATGTGCCCTGACTGGGAATTGAACCAGCAACCCTTTGCTTCACAGGCCGGTGCTCAATCCACTGAGCTACACCAGCCAGGGCCAAGATTTCCTCTTTGTCTTTGTCTTTCAACAGTTTCGTTATAATCTGTCTCAGTGTAGATCTCTTGGAATTTATTTTGCTTGTAATGTGTTGGGCTTCGTGGATATATATGTCCATGTACTTCATCAGACTTGTGAAGTTTTCAGCTATTATTCTTTCAAATATTCTTTCTGCCCCTTTCTCTCTCTCCTCCTTCTGAGATTCCTGTATGTGTACATTGATATGCTTGCTAGTGTCCCACAGGTCTCCTAGGTTCTCTTCAATTTTTTTCATCCTTTTAAATTTCCACTTCTCAGACTGGGTAATTTCAATTGACTTATCTTCAAGTTCACTGATTGTTCCTTCTGCCTAATAAAATCTGCTATTGAGACTTTGTAGTGAAGGCTTTTTTTTCCAGCTTTTGTATTCTTCAGTTCCAGCATTTACATTTAGTTCCTTTGTAGTTTTTATCTTTTATCTGTTGTATATGCATTTT
Organism: Artibeus jamaicensis; assembly: GCF_021234435.1. Taxonomy (NCBI): domain Eukaryota; kingdom Metazoa; phylum Chordata; class Mammalia; order Chiroptera; family Phyllostomidae; genus Artibeus; species Artibeus jamaicensis. The sequence continues at coordinate 20,127,325 of NW_026522030.1, forward strand.
TCTCCTGGCTGCTTTTAGTTCTATGTGATGGTTTCCTTTAACTATTTGGGTATACTTTGGAAATTAATTTAAAGTCTTTGTCTAGTATTATGGGTTGAATTGTGTCCTCCAAAAATTTGCAAGTTGAATTCCTAACCTCTAGTACCTCAAAATGTGAGTTTATTTGGAAATAGGGTTGTTGAAGATGCACTTAGTAAGATGAAGTTCTTGAGGACACCTCATCCAATATGACTAGTGTTCTTAAAAAAAGGGGAAATTTGGACACAGAGACGTGCACTCAGGGAAAACATTTTTAAAGAGCAGAGACCGGAGCGACACTTCTCCCTGAATCATTGCCAACCAACCACCAGAAACTGGGTGGTAGACACGGAATAGATTCTCTCTTACAATCCTTGGAAGGAACCAACCCTCCCGACTCCTGGATCTCATACGTACACACGCTATAGTGACAGAAAATATCTGGAAAGGTGCTTCACTTACGAAGTAGGCTGAAGGAGAGAGAAAGGATAGTGAGAAGTTGGACTTTCATTTTTTCACCTAACACACACTTGAATTGTTATACCTTGTTACAAATGTGTATTTCTGTTGTAATTTTGGAATATCATTGCAACTTTGAAAAAGCAATACGTATTTTTAATTAAATTGATATTTTAAGTCTTTATATGGAGTACAAAATCACCATTATTATTATTTTTGTTCTCTGAGCCCTTACAACGCATCTGAAGATATTGGAAATCTTGGATTTGAACCCTAGATTGTGTATTTTCTCTACTTCTCCAGACTCAGTCTTCTCTACCTCACTCTAATGCCCTGGGAGGGCTGATCCCCATAGACTGTGTCAATAGCTTCCTGTTTTCTGGGCTTTGGTTTTGATTTGAACAATAGGAGGCAGTTGCAGGGTTTAGGAGGCAGAAGGGAAGTGAGGTCAGCTTCCTGCTCTGCTCACCAAGTCTCTGAGTTGGCTACTTCCAAAGACCAGAGATTCTGCCAGGTGTCTGTCTGGTGCACACAGCCACTTCTTCCCTTCCTTGCTCCTTTAGGAGTAGGGTTGGTGATGTTCCCTGTACTTACTAACTCCAGAGTGCAGTGCCATCCTTGTTGGTTTCCCTCGTCGGTAAGCCCTCCTCCCCCTTTGCATATAGTCCCTGTATGGAACTTTCCTCACTTACTTACTTAGAATACACCATCTCTTTCCTGCTGGGACTCTAATCCATGCATCTTCAACATATTAAATGGGTACATCTCTCTGGACTGAACTCAGCCTGCAAAAGTCCAACAATCACTTTGCAGGTTTTCTGGCTTTTGAGTATATGTAAGTCCTTGACCAGGTGTAGGGATAGGAGGAGTTTGGTGAGAGCAAGGAAGAGAACTTGCTGCTTTTTATGCCAGATGTACACACATGAGAGATAAGACATACCCAAACCATAAGACTCTGGATCCCAATCCGAATTATTGAATTTAAGTTTTGCAACTGCAGTTTCTTCAAGTAAGAGCAAAAACATTGTTTTTACCTCTACTTCTGATTCTGTTCATCATCTATTGTCAATATCCTGGGTTAGCATCTGAAAATGACATGCTCAATGCTTGAATTTGGGGGCTTTCAAGGAGTTGTACCTAGCCCAGTTCTTGGTCTGTAACTGCCTCCATCACAAAGACCTTAGTGGATTCTACATTACCCGTCTTGGTCCAGGGAAGCATATGTGCTGGCAACATAGATGTAGTGGTTTCCAGCAGCTGCTGCAACAAATTATGAAAAACTGATGGCTTAAAACAACAGAGATTTATTTTCTCACAATTCCAGAGGCGAAAAGTGTGGGATCAAGATTCAGCAGGGCCATGCTCTCTCTGATAGAACATGTCTCTCTCCTGGACAGAACCCTTCAGTGCCTCTTCCTGACTTCTGAGGTTCTTAGCGATCCTTAGTATTCCACGGCCAATAGATTCATCACTTCATTCTCAGCCCGTCTCCACACGGCCATATTCTTTCCCGAGTCTCTCTTCTCTTCTTATAAGGCCACCAGTCATATTACACTGGAGTAGAGGCCCACCCTACTACCATATGACCACATTCTTTTTAAATTTTATTTATTGATTTTAGAGAGAGAGGAAGGTAGAGAAACACTGACCTGCTGTTCCACCCATACGTGCATTCATTGGTGGATTCTTATATGTACCCTGACTGGGGATTGAACCCACAACCTTGGTGCATCAAGATGATGCTCCAACCAATTGAGTTACCTGGCTAGGGTCAGTATGACCATATCTTAACTAATTATATCTGCAATAACCCCATGTCCAGAGAAGGTCTCATTCTGAGATACTGGAGGTTAGGGCTTCAACATATCTTTGGCAGGGGTGCACAATTCAGTCCATAACAGTATATATTCATAATTTTGAAGGTCTCAAATCTAGCTAATTAATTGCAGTCCTAGAAGAGAAAATCTCACATATGAAAAAACTTTAGAGCCCTGGCTGGTATAGCTCAGTGGATTGAGCACAGGCCTGTGAACCAGAGGATTGCAGTTCGATTCCCAGTCAGGGCACATGTCTGGGTTGCAGGCCGGTTCCCTGCAGGCCAGTTCCCAGCAGGGGACACACAAAAGGCAACCATACATTGATGTTTCTCTTCCTCTCTCCTTCCCCTCTAAAGATAAATAAATAAAATCTAAAAAAAGGGGGGTCAGGGCTTTAAAAAAAACTTTAGAAAATTTTATTCAAGGAAAGCAATAAGTGAGCAGAAAATAGCCCGAATTTGAAGTCAGAGCACAGGTTTATAGTCCTGGCTGTGACATAATTTTACTGTGTGAACTTCCAAGCTACTGAACCTCTATGCGCTTCAATTTCTTCATTTATAAAATGAGAATCCAGACTTAATAACTGCAAAGGCAGGTCCCTTTGAACTCCCAAGTGCTAAGATTCTTTATCATATGCATCCATTGCTAATAGATATTTTGCAAATAGTAGTGTGGGCTTGTTTAAACTGTTTCCTCAGACTCCTTATGCTAAAAGTCTCTCTGGGGTCGTTTCCAATTACTGTCCCATTGATCATGAGATAGTATGGTTTATTTGTGAAAACATCTAGAGGATTCACTAGACTTAATTCCAAGTGTCAAATATAAAGTCCCTGTTTAAAGCTCCATAATTAGAGCCAGATGTTTCTTCTAACGCTCTCAAATCTTCTTACCTGACCTTGGTTTCAGGAAGAGTGTGGGGTTTCCTCTCAGGGAGACTCATATGGACGAATGTCATTGGGATCGGAAGGGGAAGGAGAGGGGTGAGAAGATTCAGGGTCATGCTCTATGGTCTCCCTCACCATCCCCCCTGCACACTTGGTCCCCATACATTCCTGTCCCCACTTATCTGCAGAAGAGACGCCTCCAGGGCAGGTGTTCTATTTTGTTCATCTCTGAGTCCCTCCCAAACACGCACTAGTCCCCCACACAAGACCTGGCCCAGAGGCAGTGCTGGAGACAGGAAGGAAGGAAGGAAGGAAGGAAGGAAGGAAGGAAGGAAGGAAGGAAGGAAGGAAGGAAGGAAGGAAGGAAGGAAGGAAGGAAGGAAGGAAGGAAGGAAGGAAGGAAGGAAGGAAGGAAGGAAGGAAGGAAGGAAGGAAGGAAGGAAGGAAGGAAGGAAGGAAGGAAGGAAGGAAGGAAGGAAGGAAGGAAGGGAGATCAGTCATGAGACAAGATTCATCACTGCTCTGTTTCTACCCCATCGCTTACTCGGACCCTCATCAGATCCAGGAACTGACTCACCTTTTCTTTTATTTAAAGATTTTATTTATTTATTTTCAGACAGAGGGGAAAGGAGAGAGAAAAAGAAGGAGAGAAACAACAGCATGAGAGAGAAACATCAATCGTTTGCCTCTCATACACAGCCCTGACCGGGACTGAGCCTGCAACCCAGGCATGTACCCCAACTGGGAATTGAACCAGTGACCTTATGCTTTGCGGGATGACGGCCAACCAACCATCCCCCTCAGGGATGACTCTCTTTCTCATTGAACAATTGTGGGAAAATGTACACAACATAAAAAATGAACCACTTTAACTATTTTTAAGTATATAGTTCAGTGACATTCAATACAATACATTCACATGGTTGTGAGACCATTATCACCACCCATCTTCAGAACGATTTTGTCTTCCCAAACTAAAAACTCTGTACCCATTAAACAGTAATTCCCCATTTTGCCCTCCTCTCAACCCCTGGCAACCACCATTCTATTTATTTCTCTATAAATTTGATACTCCAGGTACCTAATATAAGGAGTATATTGTATTTGTCTTTTTGTGACTGGCTTAGTATATTGTTCTCATTTAGCATAATGTCTTCAAGTTCATTGTTATTGTAGCACGTGTCAGAATCAGGAACAATGTCTTCTTGAGAGCATCAGAACCTTTCAGCTCCCTTCCCACACTGGGATCTTCAACTCTGTAGGAAGAGGCAGATCCTTTGATTCATCAAGAGCGAGGACAGGACTGATCCGGCCTCCTGGTCTTCACAGCACTGTTTTGCAACCAGACTTTCAGGACCTCAACTTCAGAGATTCTTTGGCCCTCAAGGATTCCTTTTTTTACTTAACAGATAACTGCTTGATCTCCCTTTCTGCCCCAGTCCTATCCTGGGTGTTTACAATCTAATAGAAAGAAATAGATCTGCAAATAAATGTGAAGTAAGCTTCTAAAATAGAAGTACTTTGGAGTTCATGGGGACAAGCAAGTACTATTTCGTGTTCATATATAACTGAGAGAATGAGAAAAGTCTCCAGAAGAGGTGTTAGTGTTCTGTGAGGTAAAACCAGAACAGCGGAGAACCATGCTGGGCATTCTAGGTAGGAATTTTTTGGGATAAAAAATTTGGTTTTATCCCCAAAACACTCAAGATGCATGGAAGGCTTTAGGCAGGGTACCGTGGTCAAATGTGTGCTTTAGCGAGTCTCTCTAGTGGGGAGGACAAGACTGGAGATAAGAGGCCGGCCAGTAAGGAGAGCATTGCCTTAGACCAGCCAAGGGGTAACATGTCACGGTGAAATGGAGCCAGCTTGTACTTGCCTGTGAGAGCTGATTGTCAAGAGCTGATTTTCAGGAATTTTGCAAGCCTATTGTTAAACACGGTCATGGTTAAAAATTTAATTATACAAACTTATAATTAAATAAATTATATATTTAAATGATAATAAATACTCAAATTTCATGTTTTACTAATTAGTATACTATTATCTTTTCTCTATATTTATATCTTTGTATCTGTATGGTGAAAATACTAGATGATGGTATGTTACTGCTCATCTCTTCCCAACAAGGTAGTCAGTAAATGACATCACATCGGTAACTTGAAATCAGCCATGGTGTTTATACTGTGGACATCAGCAGCTGCTTTAAATCAAGACTTCCTTGCTCCTGCCTCCCCAAGTGCCATTTATCAAACGTTTACAGCAACAGCACACCATTAGATGAGGTTTCCGTGGCCTGGAGAGATGCACTAAGACAAAGGGGAAGTAGTAGAATCTTCTGGTTACTACCTGGAAAAACAGAGTCAGTGTGCTAGTTTTTCAGAAACCCTCTAGTTTCAGTACCCTTCCACTGAGAGGGCACTGCGCCTTCTCAGGGCCTTTGCAAAAAGGAGCAAAGATTCTGCCGATTCTGCAGGGCTAAGGCTATTATTTTGTTGGCCAATAATTTGCAACCAAGGGAGAGTAGAATTTTTTTTTTAATCCCTGTTTTTACCCCATCTCCCTGAAGTTTTGATTGAATAAGTCTGGACATCCTTGAAAAGGTTTAGCAAGGGTGTGACAAGATCATATTTTCACATTACAAATAATAGCATCACTTTAGTTTGCAAAATGATGAAGGGAGGAGGGCGGTTGCAGAGGCAGGGAGACCAGTGGAGCAATTGCTGCAGTTGTCCCTGGGTGAGGAGACAAGAACTGAACCAGGGAAATGGCAGTGGGGATGGACCAGAGAAATGTGGGAGAGAGAGGTAGAATTAAAAATACATAGTGACTGAAAAAAAAAATACATAGCGACTGGTTGAGTGTGGGGAAGGGAAAGAGTCAGTAGGTGGCTGCTTATTGTGACAAAAACTTAATGTAAGCTGTTTATTGAGACAGAGACCAAAGAGCAAATTTTTTCAAGCTAACCACTTTTCGGCTCACTGAATTTGACGTGTCTTTGGACATCCAGGTGGCAAAATCTGATAGACAGTTAAATGTAGAGGAAAGGAGCTCAAAAGAGAGAGCTCTGCATATACACATGTTGTATATTTGGGAGTCTTCAGCTGAGAGATGACCATTTGAAACCTTGGATGGAAATGAGCTTGTTCAAGAACAATGTGTAGAAAAGAAGAGAATAAAGGACAGAACCCTGGGAGTTGGACCCCAAGGTTAAGGAGCTAGCAGCAAAGGATCAAGAGGGGAGGGGAATCATGGTGGGATAACATGGTGAAGAGAAGTAGGGGAAAACTGGGAGGGAGTGGTGAGTTCCAGAAGAGACTTTGCGAGACATGATTGACTGTAGTGTCAGATAACTGGAGCACCCACAGGATGAAGCAGCCAAGAGTCCCAGAGGCCATCTTCATGCAAACTAAGTGGAAGAAGCAAATGCCAGGTGCTCTGACTGGAGAGGAAGTGGGAGCTGAGGTGATGAACAAGCATGTGCAAGTCTTTTGAGGGCCATACTAGACAGGGAGCAACACCAAGGTATGAGGTGGGGTTTAGGGGTGTTCTTAAGAAAAGAGAGACCTGAGCATGTTTGTTGCTGTGGGAAAGTAGAAAAAAGTTTGGAAAGGAAGGAAAGACTGGAAATAATCAATTAAGAGACCTACGAAGGGACACGGGAGAGGATTGGAATTGGCAGTTTCTTAAACTTGTAATAGGCACATGAGTTACCTGGGGATCTTATCAAAGTTCATATCCTGATCCAGTAGGTTAGGATGGGGCCAGGAATTCTGCATTCCCCTGACATGCTCTCAGGTGAAGCTGATGCTGCTGGTCAGCAAGCCACCAGAACCAGGCTTTGAGGAGCAGGACGCTAGAGTTCTGAACAGTAATTGTGTGTTCATTTGTCTGATTCCCTCTCTAGACCCCGAAGGAGAATTCTTCCAAATAATTCCTATTGCCTTATACTATAGCATATAAAGGTCTGTTGAATATATTGAATATAGTGGAGATGTGTATTTGGCATTATTTACAACTATGAAAAATGGGAAGGAACCCTAAAAGTTCAATAGCACAAGAATGGATAAGTTAATTTTAGTATAAATAGACTTTGGAATATTCTTAAGTAATTAAACTGGTTATTGCAAAGTCCATATGATAATAGGAATCTCCTATGACAACCTTTTAGAAAGCATGGGAGTTTTTATGTACAATATTATGATTGCCACTGTGTGATGTTATGCATTTAGACAAGAACTAGAACAGAGCAGAAAAAAGCAACTTTGATTTGTTGGAGCAATAAGATCATGGATGAATTTTTACATTTAGATTTCTGTCGATGTTATCAAAATTCAGGCAAAAAATAACACTGTTACATATGAAGGAAAAGAAATCAAACATGGATATTCTAACTGGAAAACCAAGCCAGAGACAAATAACCCCAACATATGGTAGCTTAGATGTGGGGTTGTATGCATTGTTTTATATATGTGTGTTTCTTTGCTCAGTCATTCTTTTATTCTTGGCAGCTTCCCTCTTCCTTTGTCTCTTTTTCCTTCCTTTATTCCCTTCCTTGTGCTCCTGCTCTCCCCTCCCTCTTTTAAAGACGTCTCTCCCTTACAGAATTCCAACTCCCAGTGATGTCTCATCAGAGGAGCACGTGAAGAGCTGACACTGGGTCATGCTTTGACGTTTGGCCTTCCCAAGGCATTCCCCCACCCTTGATGCAGAATAAGTTGTCAGAGCATGACGTTGGTATTTTTACATATTCTTCACGTACAGATGTCGGTCTGAAAACCGTTCCCTAGTATGATGGTACATTCTTTGTCTCATTTTCTTTCTAAGCCAAGATCTGTTTTTGTGACTTCTTTTCCTTTGGGAGTTTCAAAAAAGGAAGACAAAACTTTAATGATCCAGCTTACTGATTCTGCCAAAAGGTAAAAGTAAAATTTTACATCTCTGACCATTTTTGGCAATCGTCCTTCGGGCACGGGAGCAAACATGTATCAAGAAGGACCAGGCGCAATATGGAAGCACAATCAACAACCCACCTGATGGTGCCAGATTCCTTAGCATGTTGCAGATCAATCTGCCTGCAGAATGGCCCGTGTTTATGGGAGGAGTGACACGTGTGAAAATGATAACCTTGCAGAAAGTACACAGGAGAACCGGAAGGGATCCAGAGACAGTCCCATCCATCTTCCTACATATTCAGCAATACCTTCCTTCATGGGATCCCTGACCGATGAGCATGCAATCTCTGAACACGTCAGTGATGGACATCTCTCTACTTCATGTAGCAACCACTTCATACTTGGACAGTTGGCAAATACTCTCTAGAACTCTTTCTCCCTTCTAGAAATAGTCCCAACTTCCTTCAGGGAACTGCGACTTCTTCATTCTATGTGGTTTCTGACAGAAAACATGGTGGCAGACCGCTCCCTGGCCTATTTGCTCTTATATCCCTTCACTGGCTTTCCCCTGCCCCGTCCCGGATTGCAGAGGAGAGGAATCATCCCACAGGCCCTCAGTCTCAGGCTCCTACATCAGCTGGCTTTTGATGGGTCTGGCCAATGGGGGGCATTGGCAGGAGATTGGAGGGTGAGGGAAAGGAGAGGCCTAGGCATTTCTCTCCTTCTGTACATGGGGAGATGGTGCCAGGTTCATGTACTGCAGCGCATTTCTTTCATGCTTGGCTTCAAGTTCCCCTTGGCAGCTCCAGCATGGTTCCAACCTTCCCTGGGTGACCCCAGCAACACCACTTCTCCCTTAACCCTTCCAGTTTAGGAATAGCATTGGCCTCTCATTGTTGGTAGTATCTGAGTTGTTTCACTGTTCTAAGAAAGCCTTCCATACCTCTTCCATCGCTTGTGTGTATCCAATAAATTCCCTCTCTTCCCTTGGCTTCTTCCTTCTTTTCTTTCTTCTTTTTTCTTCCTTTCATGAATAATTTCATGCATACATTTAATTATTGATTAATGATTTCATCTGGCCATTTTTTCATTCAACACGTGTTACTCTGCATCTGCTGTCTGGCAGTCCCTATGCTAGACAGTGGGGCTCCAAAGACAAGTAAGAAGTCGTTCCTTCTCTAGAGGAGCTAATGGTCTATTAGGGTTGGAGAAGGTATGATTCAGAGAAGGCCATCTAGGGGAGGTGGCACCGAGCAGATCGTTTCTCTGGAAAGGAGTAGAGAGGAGAGGGCAATTTGGACAAGGAAGAGCAAGTGCAAAGCTACACCGCTGTGAGGAAGCTCGGCTCAGTTGAGAGAATGCAGAGCGCCTGTTGTGGTGTGTCAGAGAGGTCTGTGGGGAGAGACGCAGCTGGGAGCAGAGCAGGGACCACATTGCAGAGCGCCTGACGCATCATGCCAAGGAGTGCGCACCTTCCTCTGAAGGACCAGAGAGCCACAGAAGAGTTTTAAGCAGCATTTCACTTTTCATCATTTTAATCCCACATCACCAGCTATGTTCTTTTCACAGCACTAAAGGAATAAATATTCTGACTTCTCTCTTTTCCCATCCTCTGTTTTCTATCTGGTGCTTCCCACTGGGACCAGATAGGAAGTAAGATGGCCAGGGCACCAAGCAGAGGGGAGAAGGGTAGGAAGTAGGTCTGGAAGAGCATCTGTTTCTCTTGAAGACATTCAGCACCTTCCTCAAAAAGTTAAGAATTGTACCTGACTGATGTGGCTTGGTGGGCTGGGCATCATCTTACAAAGGGAAAGATTGCTGGTTCGATTTCCAGTCAGGACACATGCCTGGATTGCAGGCCAGGTTCCCAGTTAGGGGTGTGCAGGAGGCAACTGATGTTCCTCTCACACATCAATGTTCCTCTCCCTCTCTTTTCTTCTCCCTCCTCCTCTCTCTAAAAATAAAGAAAGAAATCTTAAATAAGATGAATTCTAGATATGAAAGCTTCATGGATGAGGAGCATTTGAACTGGGCCTTGGAGATCTTTAACAGGTACAAATAGGAAAGGATCTTCTGGAAAAAGGAAGGAGCATGAGCAGAGACAATGCACAAAAGGAGAGGGTTATATGAATACTGGAGTAGCATCCAGAAGAAAGGGGGCCTAGGAAGAAAGGCAGATGACACTGGGTTAGGAGAGCCCAGGCTCTGGACACAATGCATGCTTTGAATCCCAGAGGTGCAATTTACAATCTGTGTGCCCCTGAGCATGCCACTTAACCCCTATGCTTCAGTTTCCTCCTTTGTAAAGTGTGGCTGATTCTACACGTGCAGGTTAGTACAAACCCTGCAAGGTTGTTGTGAAGATACAATGAATTAAAATGTAATGCTGGGAACAGAGCCCGGTACACAGCAAGTGCTATATATGTGTTAGCTTCTGCTGATGGTGGTGGTGGTGGTGTCATTATGAAGGCTACCTGACTTTAGCCGCTCAGTTTGGGTACAGCTCTTAGAATGTGATCCAAGATCTCCAATGTTTCTAATGTAACCTGTGCAACACAGATTCCTCTGCCCAGCATTACCTGGCCTGCTCCTACGCCCATGAGACCTGAATACAGAGGGTGTGTGTATAAAGGGGTGCAGAGCAAGGCCATCAAGAGAAGCACATTACCTCACCTTGTTACAAGGCAACCATAAACTAATGCGTGACAAAACGGAGAGGACACAGGCCTCGGGATTGGGATACCTGTGTTCTGACCTGAGCTCTGCCGCTAATTCAGTAGGTGACCTTGGGCATGTCCCTTCTGCTCTCTGGACTTCAGTTGGACCCTCTGTAAAATAACAGGGAGGGATTATGATGATGTCTTAGGGGCTCTCTTCCAGCTCTATCATTCTGTGAGTCTAAATCCCTTTATAACAAAGTCGTGGAGAGGAGCTTTGCTCTTGCAAATGGAGTGTAAAGTTAATCCTGCCTGTGCTGAGGCTAACGACTATGCGTGTGTGGTTTATCCTACTTCATTAAACCCCGACTCCCCACAGAGCACGCGTAAGGCAGCCCAGGCAGGTAATACTGATGTGTTGCTGAACTGGGTCTCCTGATGGAAAATGATTTCCCCTCACTCTTTCTGGGGTATAAACACAATACCTATAACTCCCATTTTCCACACTGTTACTTTGCGACCTGTGCAGATTCAGACCCGATCAGAGGCATGGCAGGTTGGGTCTTGATACTTTATTTTTGTGCACCCTACTCCATGCTGCAGGCAGCACCATCATTTTACATATGAAGGAACCAAAGCTCAAACACCTTAGGGAACCTGCTGGGGGAAGGCACAGGGCCGGAGCACGATGTAGGAAGTAAGGGCAGCGCTGCTCTTGAGTTGAATGCTCACGAAGGGGTGGAAAAAGGGGAAGGCAATTGGGAAATTCTGAGGCAATGTCCCCAAGTGAAAAATGTCCCCAAGGATCCTTACCTTTTCTAAAAATTCTTGCAGAATCCCTTAGGTCACTTTTCCTAAGACTAGAAGAGAGCACCCATCTAGAATGTCTCTTGAGGACAAAATTGAACAGTAAATATCTTGGACTTCCTCGGTTTTTCTTCTTTTATTGTGAAGTATAGTACATGTACTGAAAAATGCAGAGACTGAAAAATGCCTAAAGCACCTGTGTATAGTTTCATGAGTAATTAAAAGTGAACACTAGTCATCTCCACTCCAGTCAGGAAAGAGAGTATAATGTTGGGTGAAAGAAGCCAGACACAGAGAACACACCCACGATGATCCTGTTCATGGGAAGTTAGAGAACAGACTGACTCGATGTTTGGGCAAAATGACCAAGTCCTTTGCTCACTCCTCCCCATGTGTTTCTTACTCTGTTAACTAGACAGAGTTATCTAGGCCTATGGATGGCCCACCAGAATCAGTCAGGTGGGGGGGGGGCTTTAAAAATATATATAAATGGCCAAGCTGTTTTACTAAATCCCAGTCCTATTTAAACTCCAATCTCTGGGCCCTGAGGTCCCAGAATCTGTATTTTTTCTTTTTTTTACCACAAACTCAGTTGTTCAGGAGAGAATTGAGCCAGACTGCATATCTAAGAGCCTTGATATATTAAGAGTTTTTCCCCAATATTGTTTTTGTGGTTAACACATTTTATTTTTTGAAGCAGCTTAAAAGATTCCTAGCTACGCTGCAAGGCATTCAGGTCTGCACCGTGTTTACAATGACTTTGTTGTTCATTAAACAAATTTACCCAGGCCAACCCAACATGAAAGAAATCATCTTGTTTACAGTGAGCTCCTGACAAAAGTACATGTAGCAAAGACAGACAAACACACATAAACCTGGACTGCCAAGTGGGACATAATTTGCTGCCACATCCAATTTTTCTCATTAGAACTTGTTGTATTTGAACATGACTCAGTACCCCGTGTAAACGCGAGGCGGTTAATCTTATTATTATATGGAAAACAAATTAATTAGTATGCATGCTCCTGGAGACGAGTTGTAAGGTTGGTGTTGGAAAGATTAGGGAAATACACTCATTACTCCACGTGATATCTGATGTACACGTCTGACTTCCACTTTAAGATCAGTTCCATTATATGGGCAACAAATGCAGCTAATAAAAATCAACTTTTGTGCTCAGCATCTAAATGCTGAGATTGACCGGATACAGACACGCTGGCTTTTTTGTTTTGTTTTGTTTTAAAACAAAGTCACATGATAAATAACTGCTTATCACTGTTCCTCAGCTGGGATTCAGCTACGACTCAGCTGCTGTAGATTTCTCAGGGACCAGCAGCCTCCCCAGCGCTAACCAGCTGAGAATGACCTTCTCTTTCTTCTGTTGACACATGACCACAGCAGTTTATATGCTCTTCCCTGAGCGCATTCTAGCTCCCTGCAGTGGTTACCATAAACACATCTCATTTTCCCAGGGGACTGTGTGCTTCCTGAAGGTGGGGAATACGAAGTCAGTCCAGAAAATATCCAGCCATGTGATATGAAAAATAGAGACATTTACTGAAGAAGATACAAGAAACATTGTACATAAGACAATGATGCCTCAGTCCCCTTCAAAGTAGGCACCTTGGGACCTCACACAGTTCTCCCAATTGCCATCAGCTGCCCTGTTGTATTTTTCTGAATTCCATTGATGATCTGAAATCTTTTCCATTTCAAAGGTGGTTTTAGTTTTGGGAAAAGCCAGAAGTTGCAAAGCACCAAATCTGGGCTGTAGGGGTGTTGAGTCACTTGAGCGATTTGATGTTTTGCCAAAAAACTCTGCACAAGATATGATGCAGGAGCAGACACATTGCAGTGCTGAAGCTGCCAATCACCAGTTGCCCATAGCTGCAGCCTTCTGAATCATCTGAATAGTTACCATGGAGGAATGTTCAAGCCTAATGCAAAATTTGATGCAGATTTGTTGCTCTACTCGCTCATTTTGAATGCAACGGCCACACAGTACACCTGCTCACTCAACTGCATCTACTGCCCCCACTGCTAGTACAGTAAAGTCACCATTGTTCATGCATGTGCATTTCAGTCCACTCTCCTTGGCTGCCAGGTTACATCGATGTTGCTCAACTGTTTTCGTTATATTAACAGTGGTTGGATTTTTTTCTCAGTAGACCCCATATTTTTCTATTGGAGGTTCAAATATTGATTAGAATGCAATGTAACAGAAAAAAATACAAAAAATGAAAAAGCTCTTTATGTACCAATGTGGAATAATCACCAAAATATATTGTTAAGTGCACACGTGTGGACTTCCTCTGGAAGCATATTGGTAACACTGACTCCCAGAATTACCGGGAAGGGGACCTGTGGCTGAGGGACAGAGGCAGGAAGAGGTTGTTCCTCGGGTTTTTTTTTTTTTGTACCTCTTGAGTTTGAGTCATTAAAATGTGCTACCAAGTCAAAAAGAAAAAAGAAAAAGAAAGAAAACATTGAATTTAAAGAGAAAATATAATATAAAGAAGATATTTGTTTAAAAACACAAAACATAAAACAACTAAATAAAGACAAACGTCACTTGTGGTGTTACAGACTTTGGTTAAGTCCTTCAATAAATAAGCCTCTTTTATTTGAACTCAGCGTTACCAGACTGACTTTACCAGGAAGCTCCAAAAGAAACGTAAGGTATCCTGTGTTTCCCACAGGTTTTGACCCTGAAATCCTTTGTAAAAATATTCACCTACTATTAGCTCACAAAACACAAGTGACCCACTAATGTGCCGTAGGCAACATTTTAAACCAGGGGGTGGGGGAAAAGCAGGGATATTGACTCTGCTGCCGACTTCATGAATGAACCTGGTCAAGTCTTCTCTTCTCTGAGCCTCAGTTTTGCCATTTCTAAAATAAGCCAGCTGTATGAGATGATCCCTGAAGTCCCTTCCAGCTCTGGAGCTCTGGCAAGAACATATTATAGATCTCTCCAATGAGCCCCTACTTTAAGTAACAATTGAAGGCAAGGAGGTCTATAATGTTTGTTAAAAGAAGCTACAAATGGACATGATGTGGATGTATTTTCCCAGTTTCTTCATAAACCTCAGGGATTAAAAACAAAAATAAATAAATAAACACACACACATGAAAACATATTTCAGGAGGTTATAAGAAACCAATGCAATCATCTTTGATTCATTACAGCTACTCACACTGCCTAGTCTCAGCGCTTCCACTTATTCACTTGTGTGTCCTTGGGCAAAGCCCTGAGTTGAGACTCAGTTTGCTCAGCTGTAAAGTGGGTATAACAATTGCTTTGCTGCTTCCCTCAAATTCTTAGTAAAAGCATTTAATGTGTGACAGCAACAGAGATCAGAGGTAAGAGAGTAGAAAGTGGATGGCAGGTTTGTGAATCCAAGTAAAACTGTTGCTTATCAAGTTATCTTTCGTTTATCAGTAGAAGGCCTTAGGTTGGGGCAAGAGGATGGTATGAAATTATCATACGGATCCATTACTAGAGGCACAATGAATTTATAAAAACCTTTTACAAAGTGACTTGTCCATGTATATCAAGAACTATAAAAGAATTCAGGCCCTCTGAAGAAGCAGATCTAGATCTGGAGATTTTAGGAATTAACAGAAAAGAAAAAGTGAGAGGTATAGAAATTGCACTTAGGGATTATCTGTAATAGTGCTACATTGAGTCCTTCTAAATATATAATACTGGGGAATACCATGTCTACTTAAAAGAGTATTAAGCAACCATTAAAATAATTATTAAAAATTTATTTTAAAATGATCATTATAAAGACCATGTGGAATTGTAATGATAAACTGTTAAGTGAGAAAGCTGAGTACAAAGCTGTAACTACACTAACAAATGACCTATGTAAATTTTGCCAGATGTAAGGAAAGAAGAGGAGCATCAAATAGTTCATTTGTTGGGATGGTAAGTTCATGAATAATTTTTTTCTTTTAATTCCCTCTATTGTTATAACATTGTAAAATAAATAAAATGAAAATATGGGGGAAAAGTGACAGATAGGTACATTTTGTTGTATCCTTCATAAATCCTTTCACTAAAGAAAAGGATTAAGTGTGGCTTACCATAGCAAATCATAAAATAAGACCCACATACTGCATTTCCTTCAGACCCTCCTCCCCTTCTGAGAATAAATTAAAATATAAACACCAGAGCTGATTTTTTAAAATCCAGGATTATCTCATTATTCTACTTAAGACATATAAAGAAGGAAAATGTACTCTTCATTTTCTTTTGAACGAAACGTTTTCTCAGCCGAGTTCCATATGTCTGTTCTTCCCTGTCAGTGGGGCGTGGGTCCCCACTCCTATGCATTTCTCAACTTGCGGGACCTTCACTCAGATGTGTAGATAGTGGTGGAGGAGGTCCAGTCAAACTGAAGGGAGCTTAACTGGTCCTGCTTTGAGAAATGAGCATAGTAATTTCTGCTGTCAGGATCCCCCAAGGTCTGCCACCGAGGTCAGTTGTCGGGATCCCCCAAGATAATCTGTATAAAGACCTGAAAGTGCAAGTCCTCCAGAACTGCACCCAGTGGGTCTTTTTTCTTTGGGAGTCAGTGTGGCATAATAGTGCACACACAGGGATAGAACCTGGGTGAGAGTGAGCATCTGGGAGAGAGGAGGACTGGGTTTTAGGGTAACGGGAAGTTTGAACCCTGGCCAGGTAGCTCATTTGGTTAGATCGTTGTCCTGATGTGCCAAGGTTGTGGGTTCAATCTCTTGGTCAGGGCACATACAAGAATCAACCAATGAATGCATAAATAAGTGGACGACAAATTGATGTTTCTCTCTCTTCCTCTCTAAAATCAATCAGTAAAAAACTTTTTAAAATTTGATTGTGAAGTCAGAACTGGCTTTCAAATTCCAGCTCTGCTATGGAGCCTCAGAGGTGAGATTTCACATAACTCGCAATAATGTATATAAAACACAGTGCCTAGTGAACAGTGAGCACTCGAGAATTGTCAGTTATTCTTTTTCAGTCCTGCCTGTCTAATTCACTGTGGAATCTTTGGCAATTCTATTTCCTTCTCTGGGCCTCAGTGTCTTCATCTGTCAAATGGGGCAAGGGGCTGGATTCACTGACTTTCCAGCACTGTTTTAGGGACAATGGTTTCACAGTGATGGTGGTAGCAATGTCCTTTTAAAGATTTTTGTGGGAATCTATAGCCCATGGAGATACAACCATAGAAACAGGGTTCCAGAAACTTTCTGCAGATTGGACTCTCAGCCTCGCGTACTACTGAATGTGCTCCTGCAGGTGACATCCCAAGAACACTTTTTCCGGCTGGGATTATTTGTTCAATGACATAGGGAAGACGTTGAAGCGCACCTCACACTGTCTGAGCACATACCCTCACAGGAACCCTCACTTTGTCCCCGTTTGTTCTTTCCTGAAGGCAATGACCCCCCCAGAGGCAGAGCTAGGACCAGTGGACAGAAGTCACACGGAAGTCCCTGGGTGTCCAAGGAGGGAAAGAACTCCCTGGCAGCCATTCCATAACACAAATTCCATAAGGGACTAGTGGACTCACTGTTCCTAATGGTATTCAAGCTGAGGCTGAGTGACTATTAAAAGGGATGCTATAGAAAGACCAGCCTGGATACAGTTTATACACTTTAATGAGGCTCACTATCCCAAGCTCCTATGCTATTAATGAACTATTTATTGATTTATTATTACTTTAGCAATACATTGATTGATAAACTACTTTTTGTACTATCTTCAATTTCTCTCTGAAGAAAATGCCCCCTGGAAGTCTCTTGGGGTTGGGGCTGATGGCGAATCAGATAGAACACGTGACTTCTGGCTCGTCTTTCTGTGACACTCTTTCTACAATGTATAGGATGTGTGTGTGTATAGTGGAGTTCACCTCATTATGCACTATTGGCAGCAATGATGTCTTTTCACTTTCCGTCCAGGGTCTGAGGTTTTCATCTGCTTTCAACTCTGCCCAGCGGTGTTTTTCCCCGGCAAGTCTAGACTCACACTGCCATTTCAGAAATTTAGCAGCAGTATCATGACAGCTGTTAACGTACAGCTCTCAGATGTGCTTGAGTTGAATTTTTTGTTCTTTGCTTGCTCTCGTGCAGTGTTGGCAAAGGATACTTTAAAAAGAACCACATGATTTTTCAACACATGAGTACCATCAGCTTCTTCCTATACAAACTTTCACTCATAGCTCCTGTCAAATGTTGGGCCTTCTTCGGCTCTTCCACCAAAGAAGAAATATATTGAGTCAACTAAAAAAAGATTTTCATAAAACAGCACTGGGAAATCCAAGCCCATGGTAATAATACTTCATGAAGCAAGAGCCAGGCTATTAATATGATTTGGTTCTCACAACAGCCCAGAGAGGTAGGTTAAGTGGGAGGCAATTCATGTCCTTGGCATGCAGGTTAGCAAACGGAGGGCCAGAGGGGTGAAGTGCTAGGACGTGGCACAGCAGAAAGCATGAGTCGTGAACTGCAGAGGCCCTTCACAACATGTTCCCTTTTATCACATACTCAAGTGAACAGCTTTTATGTGCAAGTGCTCTGTTGTACTGGGGTTGCAGAGATGGATCAGACACTCTCCCTGATCCCCTGAGAGGAGAGAAAGACAAAACTTGCTACAATGGAGTGACACAGACAATAGTAGAAGTGTGGGAGCCAGAGGGAAGCTGATGTGCTCACTCAGGGAGTGACCCTAGGCATAAAGCAGACACTAAAGCCCCAAAAGAAGGCAGCAGTGACCTCTGCTTAGCCAGAGGGGCTTGGCAGGAAGGAGGGTCTTGCAAAGCTCAGAAGGAAGTTCAGATGTTCCCATGGGTACCATCTGGGAGTGGCGGCTAAGTGGTTCAAACTATGAGATTGCTCCAATGCAGTTCTTACGGCACCTCCCTGGGGACTCCATTTCCTCAGCTGGCCCCAGTTCCATCACTAGGAACACTGACTAGCCTCCTGCTCTGCCAATTCATAAATAGGCCAAGCATTTTCTGTCTTCAAGCCATTGTTCATCCAGAACCCTTGGCCTATTGCACCCTTCCGTCCATCTTTTCCAACTCATTCTTTCAGGCTTGGATCAAAGACGACCTCCTTCAAGAAATCTTCATAAATTGCCCCTCTCAGAAAAGGATTCTTCCTTCATTTCCCTAACTGTATTTAATTAAAAGCCTGGTCAGATTTTGCCTTACAGTATAGGCTTATTTCTCTGCCCTGACTTTCAGCAACTCAAGGACAGAAGAGTTTCATCTCCCTTTAATACTAAGCACTTCAGTCATTGAATGGAAGTTGAATTAAAAATGGGAGCAGGGGACAGATGGTTCTGAGATCCTTCGGAGGCACACTGAAATATGGCTGCTCCCACCCTGATAAACTCCAAGTTCTCAATATTTGGACAGATGTAGACCTGGTGAGGTGGGCAGGAGTCAATGGATCCCAGGAGTTTAGTCCTTGCCCTGGAAGGGCTTTTAAGCCAGTGTTTCTCCATGGATGGTCAGGTGCATCTGACTACCTGGAGAAGTTATTGAACATTCAGATTCCAGGCTCCTTCCCATGCCACTATATCAAGCTCTCCGGATTTGGAGCCCAGGGATGTGCATGTGATTCTTCTCACACTGAAGTTTAGAAGCTACTGTTCGGAGGGAACAGAATGATGTACTGCTGGAAGAGCCTGGGTCCCAGGTGGAACCCTGCCCATCGGAGCTCATGATCTAGGAGGAGTGGTGAGGACTGGACACACTCTATCATGCCAATGCACAGGGAAACAGAAAAGAGAGTGCTCAGGGCTGTGTGGCCAAAGCAGTGAGTGGTAGCCACCAGCGTTAGCTCTGGGAGGGTCTCCCACAGCCTGGGAGGATTAAAGAAAGTGCATGGAGAACATTTCAGGCTGAGGTTTTTTGTTGTTGTTGTTGCTGCTGTTTAATTTCCTAGACTGAGGTTTTGATGATTTTTGCAAACTTCCCAAGACTGAAGGTGGGACATCAACAGCTTTCCTGTGTTTCTCTCCTTTGATCCCAGGGTCTTTTCCTTACCCCTCTTCCTTTGACCTGGGATCCCACTCACTCCAGCTGGTAAGGGGAGAACATCTGTAGGGGCCACTCTGGCCATCTTAAGGGGCTTGCACACCTTATCCATCCTCCTTCCTTTGCCCCACTCCACAAGCCACTGTGAATTCCTTCCCTCAGAATTCCCAACCCCCAAGTTCTTGGTCAGCTCCTTTCACAGCATTTTGCTTATATGTTGCTATCCAGCAGCCTCATCTGCAAAATGGCAATATTTACCATGCTCTCCATTGTCCCTGTTTACCTAGCAAAGTTCTACTCCCCTTTCAACACTCCTCTAGGTCACTCTCCACCAAAAGATCTCCTCTGACCTCCCTCTTTCCAGAGTCTGGCTTGACAACCCTGCTTGGTTCTCCTTCCGCCGCCTTTGCTTATGCCCATCCTCACACTTTTAGGGGCTAAGTAGAGGTCTGTCTCCTCCGGACAGAGCCTGGGGCTCAAGTGACAGTATACCCTGGCACTAGACACAGAGCTGTGCCCCTGGGGGGCTGTGAGGCTCAAAGACTGCTGCATTGAGACTCACTAAGGGCTTCTCTGCAAATACTCTTGCCCTCCTCTCTGGCACTCAGGACAGTGAAAGGCACTGGGCTGGCCCATGAGGCCAAGGGGGCAGGGGCCCTCAGTATCTCAGGCATCATATTTTCCCACTGGGTCTGGGGAAAGAGTGGAGGGCTATCCATGTGGGGTATGTGGCTCTTCTGGACCTGGGAGGCAGCTTCTGCCTGGGTGGCCAGAAGGACTTTAGGGTCTCCAAAGCTGCCTGGGCTGCCCAAACCCAAGCACCTGGCCTGCACTGAGAGCTTCAAAGGAAATGGAGGAACCAAACCCAGCGCTCACTACCCAGGTTTTGGTAAAAAGAAACCAGGACAAAACCCAGCTCTGAGCTTAATTAAAAAGAATGCTTAATCCCTCCCCCAACAAATGTAGATCAGCCACAAAGGAGACCAGGACTGCCAGTGGCCAGGAAGACCCGGAGCCTTATAAACAAGCACTTTGGGCTGTGCGGGACAGCTCCACTATGATCTGATACAATGACTATTGTCAGGGAGGGCTGTTTTTCCATGTTTTTGTATCCTTTTCTTCGCTTTTTCTTTTGCTACCTAATTTCATGCACCAGAGGTCAAAAGACAAAAGGTCAGGCCTGGTTTAGAGGCAGCTAACTCCCCACCACCCGGAACGTGTGTCCAAAGGGACACCACATGCAGACGGCGGCAGGTTTTCATCCCAGCCGCGTTCTCTGTTGTCACTTCGTGGAGTACACGAGTTTGCATGCAAAGTGCATAAAAAATGAGACACAAATTGCTGTACCAAGGTAGGAAAAAATCGCCCTCTGTCCATCCACTGAACTACTTCCATCTCATACCTTATTTGTAAGAGTTTGTGCCTACCAAGAAGCCCATCTGCCAGCTTCTCAACCTGGCTATGCGCAGGCCCGAGAGATATTCCTTCATTGTTTTTCTCTGGGAGAACTTTAAAGATCTCTCTAGAAAATTACTAACATTTATCCTAAAAATAGCTTTTATTGAGTTTTTAGGCAACATTTTAGTATAAATAATTTAGTATGGTTCTTTCATTCTCAATATTTTGCCTTAGACCTGCAATCTTTCCAATGGCTCATTTTGGATACTGAACAATTACTGGATTACTGAAGTAATTTGTGGGTTTTTAGTTTCCTTGTGTGATATAGGCAGACACATATTTATAAAGAGAATACAGCATCATGCTTTTCCATTGGAAATATTTTCATCATTAGGAGGGAAATGACTTTCTTGTTCTAAGTTCAGAAGTTTCTCGTATCAACTTGGGGGCATCTTGACTTTTCCTTCTTTTAGACAATTTTTTCATCTATTGACTAGAGTCCATCAGACATTTGGTGTCTGAAGGTCTGGCCCCCGCCTCCAGTACAAAGTGAAGGAGAAGTTAAGCACGTTGACAGGGGAATCTGGTGATGGCTAGACAATGGTGCTGGTGGCAGGGCTCACCTCCAGGGCCTTTGGACTCCTGCCCAGCTCCTCTTTTCCATCTTCCTCTGGGCTGAGTCCTGGAGGAAGCTACCAGCAAATAGCCCGCCAGGTTGCTAACATTAGGTACCTAATCAGCAGCAAATCTGAAAGCATTTTAGAGCAGTTTTATTTTAGGCGTGTTTTCAAATCCAGACTTTACATCCCACAGTCCCCTTTTTACCCCATCACACTTCCCCTAAAAAAAAAAAGGCCATAGAAATCAGTCCACAACTTGCCAGCAGACTGAGGCATCTGTAAGGTCACACTACAGGGTCCAGGGAAAGTGCCCCAACCCTGCTGTGATCCTCTGCTATGGCTCTGAAGTTATTACAGAGAAATAGAGAATGTAGTAAGTGAGAACATTAAAGGGCCTACTCACAGGCGGGCTCCACTTCCGTTTAACATTCCGATCTGTGTCCAAACCCTTAAAGAACTGTTTAACCTGCGCACTCACTGCAAATCGCTTGAAAGTAGGCTCCTTTACGCTCCTCTACTTCATGGAATCAAATTATATCCCATTAAAATGTTATTAGTTTAAAACATATTAAATAAATGCAAGTCTAGGCTGGCACATGAATATTTAAAGCCCACATTGCACAGAGAAATACCAGAAGAAAAAGGGTGAGGCTAGCTAACAGTTCATTGTATAATATAAACTTTCTTTTCCAACATAGGGTTTTATTGCTTACAAATTATGGCATTGTTAAATTTGAAAGGAAATATGAGAAGAAATAGACTGGTTTACACTTGTTTTGGATGTTAAACAATCAGAGTGCCAGCCAGCAAATCTTTTCAAGGCTTCGTTTTGGATTCTTGGGGAATGGTGGATTGGTGGGACGTGTTGGCAAATTTTAACTATAACTGACTGTCTGTATTCTATATTCATATATTTTGAATATAACTCCAAGAGAGTGCGTTTTATCTCAAAATTCTTCAAGGGCTGCTTTCAGATCGTCTCTGCGCCTATGTACACAGCGTACGCTCCACGTCCGCCATGCGTACCTGCGCGCTGGAAACCAGTCGTGGCACTGAATTGAATGACTGGATTTGAGCTGGAATGAACCCATCCAAAGGACCCAGCTCTGCGCTCGTTGAGGCTTCTCTCAATAACACTTTTAATTAAAGCAAGAAAGGCAGTAAAGTAAAGCAACAATAGCAACAACCCAGCAGGAGCACAGATTCCCCGAACACAGCCCCATCGTATTTTTCATTGGTATTCTAGTATTTCTGGGTAGCCAGCAGCTAGCACATGGTGCCCCAGAGAGCCAGCAGCCAGCGCCCAAAATCCTACACGCTCAGAGGACCTCACTGGCCGCAGAAATGGGTGCTTCGACCCAACAAACCATTCCTCAGCCCCTTTCCTCCGCGGGCGCCACTTAAAAACCTGCCGCTGGAACTGGCCTGCGTTGTGCACTTTTTGCGCTCTACGCCCGGGGAGAGGTGAGTGCAGAGGCGCTCCCACTCACCCGGGCGTACCCCCGAGCAAGCCCCAACCTTGCGCTGAGAGGGAACTAACTATTGGTAGCCGCTTGGCCTCCACCCTCAATCTTGATACCCTCCAGCCACGGCACACGAAGCGGGGCGGGGCTGGGCTTTAGGGATGCCGCCTGCCCAAGGTTCGGTGCCACGTGCGCACTCACTGCACCGACCCCGAATCCTGCGAGTCCAGCTGCGGCCTCAGCCGCTCCCAGAAGTGGGTTCCCAGCTTTAGGGCGGGGCTTCCTCCTTGCCTACTGCCTGGACATCAGCTCGCACCCAGTCTCAGCCTAGAGCCCGAAGGCCAGGGTCGTTCAACGCGGCTTCTCCCAGGGCTCACACCGAAGGAGGCCCAGCAGCGGAGCGCGGTGGACCAGTCTTTGCTGGATTCCTGGCTGGGCGTTTAGGGATGGAGAGGCGGGGCATTTGGCCGGAACTGGGTCCTGGTCGCGGCTCCACAAGCCCTGGAGTCCTCAGGTGTCTCCTGGCCGAGAATAGCCTGACCTAGGCTTCTCGCTACGCGACATCGGCCTCCCCCTCCCTAGATTGCCATGTTCTAGCGGGAGGGAAGCTCGCACCATGCCTAGGCCAACCCCTTCTGCCACTCTTTTCTTTTCCTGTCACTCTGTTCTCGGTTCCTGCTTTCTCCCTCTAGAAAACGCCAGCGCGTGCAGGGGCCAGAGGCGCTTCACCAGGGAAGGCTTTCCTGGTCCTCCAGTCTGCCTTTCCCCACATTGTCGACTCTCCCTCTCCATATTTTTTTCCCCTCTGTTGATTCTCCCCTCATTTCCTTGCTGGTTTAGCCAGCATGTCTTTCCGCCCCTAAATTTGCCTCTCCTTTTCTCCCTGGTGCAGCATTAAACAAATTCACGTGTACCAATGTTGAAGTTCCGGCAGTGTGGACGGAAAGAATGCTCTTTCTGCCCTCGGAACATTTCCGGACACCACAGTTTGGCTTCCCCTTGAGGTGGTGCCCGCGCTGGATCCGCCCTGCAGGCCGCTGCTACCCAGGCGCTGGCTCTCCCTTTTCTCCTGCTCTAACGGTGCACGCGTATGTTCAAGTATGGATTTATCTGTCTACGGTTGCAAACCAGAGCAGGCTCTACAAACCGAAAGCTGAGCGCAGTTGGGTTTCTAAGAGTCTAGGGCTGCGGACAAGTGAGATGGTTTTTTTTTTTTCGGGGGTCTTGACGCCGATCTCCTCCCATCCCTAACCCCTTGCCCAGTATCTCTAGGGCCGCAGCATCAATTCCGTGTCCTCCGAAGAGGCTTGCCACCTGCTCCGCGATGGGGAGCCGGCCCTCGGTCTGACGCTGCGGAAGTCGGGGAGGTGGCAAGCACTCTGGCCGGGCGCGAGAGGAGAGGGACCCCCAGCAGGCAGGGCGTGCAACAGGATGGCGGCTGGGCCTGAGGACCCCGCGAGGGGCGGGGCGGGCTCTGTGAATTCTGACTCGGGCACTGGAGCCGCAGCCCCTGCGCAGCGTTACAATTAGGGGCAGGTGCCCCATCGGGAACGCACAATTGTTTTGCCTTTGCCTGGAATGTGCAGAGCAGGACACGGAGGTGCGGGGTCAAGTATTTCGGAACCCGCGAGCCGGTCCTTCGTGATGCTTGGCCTAATTCTTTGCCCTTCCTGCGTGCGGACAGGAACGAAGTAGTGGCCGGTGTCCCCTCCCTAATTCAAAAGCCGCCCAAAGCCAAAACACACGCATTCCGCAAACACAAAAGCTGAAGCCAATACACCAAAATACAACCAAAAATCCTCATCTGAATACACAGCTCATAAAAACAAAACCAAAATCGAAGAAAACAAAATACATACAAACACAAAATTCACCTAACACAAAACACACAAACGACACCGATTGATGTAAAACCGAAACGCATCAAAGCTCCTCGCACAAGGAGCAGACTCCCAAACGGCACACAGACAGACAGCCTGCAAGGACAAAGTGTGAAACACACACAAAATCAATACACACGAGACGGAAAACAAAACCCACACAAAAGATCAAGTCTCACAGAGCAAAACCCACGAAAATGAAATCCCCGAAAAAACAACACCCAAAACACCGAAACAAAAGACTCTCTCTTAGATAATGAAAAAAAAAGAAGGCTCACCGAAATCAAAACCAAACAAACCCCCTAAATAGAAAAAACAAAACCCAAACGACTCCCGCCCCGCGTCCCGCGTCTGGGGTGAAATGTCAATTCCGGGAGGGCTTTTGATCTCGAGGTGCGGACAGGCCTCTCTTTGGCGCAGCCTCCCCGCGCGGGCTAAGCCGGCGGGCGGGAAGCAGGGGCTGGGGCCTGGCTGCGGAGGGGAAGAGTCGAGCGCTCCGAACTGGCCAAAAATCAAATCAGCAGGCAGGGACCCCGACCCGCAGTTTGCTGGAAGGAGGCGGCGCAGGGGGGCTACGCAGACTACTTGGTGCGGGGGGCGGCGGGGGGGGGCGCCCGGGAATCCACGGCCAGGGTTCCGATTGTAGCAAAATCCACTCAGTGGCTACGCGATGTCCGGCTCCACCGCGCCCCCCACCCCTTTTCTCCAGCTCTGGGCTCTTCCCCTTAGGTTGAGGCCCAGCCTCGTGACCACCCCCTCCAAAAAACAAACAGCACCCTCGCTGAGGACCAGTCACTTTCCAAAACTGCCATTGTCCAGCGGGCCAAGAGTCCTCCTGGGGCGCTCTCCCCCGCCCCGGCCAACCCTGCCCCTTCGACCACCCCACAGCGGGGCCCCACCGACTTCCAGTGGCCAAGCCGAGCTGGACGCGGGACTGGGGAGGGGTCAGGGGAGGGAAGTCTTGAGACTGGGCCGAAGAGAGCGGGTTGGACAGGCCACTCCTCTGCCCTGTCTCTCTCGGGCTGGTTTCCCCTCAGGAATCGAGTCCAGGGGCTCGGGGACACCTCAACGTCTCAGGACTTGAGGGCAAAGGGATTCCATCTATGGGCCGGGGTAAGGTGTCCGGCACTCCCGCCCATCTCCAGGACCTTCTGAGATGGGTCTGCTCCGCCCCGGTGCTCCAAAGCGGAGGCCCGGATTTGATCTCCAGCAATTCGCAGCTGAGCCGCCGCGCTCTGGGCCAGAATGAGACCTGGTGTAAGGAGAACTGCGACCAGGGGGCTGAGTGGGACCTGAGGTCGTCGCGGTCCTGGCACTGCCCAAGACTTAGGGACCCAGCAACTGTCTTAGAGCTGCAGATAGGGGTGGGGGTCGGGTAGCCGGGCGCTCTGGGGACGGGCGCCGCCCTAGGGGTGAATCTGAGGAAACGGAATGTCTGGCAACGTCTTGCCTTTGCACCCCCTTCAGAAGCACCTGCTTGGCAGATTGGTTAATTTCCTTAAAAACAAAAATCGGGCCTGCACCCCTCTACGCGGTGGGGTTTGCGTCTGGAGGGGTCACAGACCGGGCGCACCGAGAAGAGGGCCTTCAACACCAAGACGCAAGGGTTTGTTGAAGGTGCGGCCGCGAGGCCAGGGCTCCGGGCTTGCCTTAGGTCGGCCCCTTCCCGTAAGTGCGCGGGCTAGCTCCCGGCGGCCTGGAGCCTGCCTTCCCTCCCCCCAACCCCCTATAAAAGTCCAGGGCGGCGCGGCGGCGACACTGCTACGCTCCCGGCCTCCAGCGCTGCAACGCCGGGCCCGACCCGGCCCGGCCCGCCCCGTCCGGCCAGCTGAGCAGGCCCCGCTGCACAGCGCGGACACCTCGGCCCAGCTCTGGGCTGGCAGTGCGGGGCCGCACGCTGGGGGCGCGGCGTGTCAGGGGACATCTTGTGATGTTGGCGAGAACAGGACATGATCTCACATGGCGAGAAGCTCTTTAGTTCCTTAATCATTTCACGGTGCCTTCGGACGCTTTTTTTCCACCTAAAACGTTTAGTTTCAGCTCAGTGATCAGCTGCCCCAGCTCGGCGGGGGAGCGGAAGGCTTGAATTATTTCGACCTGTGAGCGGCCCCTGACGCCAAGGGGAAAAAAAAAAAAAAAGAAGCACAAAAAAGTGGAAACTTTCCCCCCCCTGTCCATTCCATCAAGTTCTGAAAAATCAAAATGGATTTAGAGAAAAATTACCCAACTCCTCGGACCGGCAGGACAGGTAGGATCGCGACACCGGCTCTAGGCGCGCTGAGCCCGGGACCCAGACGGGACCCAACCGGGCGCTGGTCCTCCACCGCGTCCGCCCGGGGGAGGGAATGAACCTCATTTTCGCTGGGATTGCCTATCTGTGGCGCGTTTGTGTTTTTTCCCCCAATCTATTCACAGACTTTTGCATCAGTCCAAGTGGCTGGGAGTTTACCTATTTTTCTCCTCTACTTCTAAATGTTTATGTAGGTGTCTAGCTGGGGGTCTGGAAGTTTGTTTGGGTCTGCGAGTTTACATAGGGGTTCGGCGTGTGCATGCGTGCTAATGAGTTTGTGTGTCCCATATTTTCAAGTGTCTGAGCGTGTGTCCAAGGCTCGATGTGCCTGTGTGTCTCTATACCCATGGCTGTGTTAGTGGGTACTTAAGAGTGGGTGTTCCTGGGTACTGTTCTTTTGTATAATTGGGATAAGTGTATGAGTGTGTATCTATTCCTTTAAGGGCCTGTGTCTGTCATACCCCAAGTAATTTTGGAAGTGAGAAAAATGCTCTTCACTGTGCACAGGCCAATATACACAAAAGTGCCAGCTTCTAGGCACAGGGATGGGTGCAGGGCCTGTGGGATTCTGCTGTGCTAAGCCTATGAACAGTCCGGTGCAGGTCCCTCCCATTCTGCTGGGAGATCCAGGCATGGAGGTGTGAACTCAGGGGGCACAGAGCCCTTGCTGTGTGGTGTGCACTGCCTCTCTCTGTGGGCACTGTTGAGCCCACCATTTATACAAAAAGGGTCTCCAGTGGCAGGTGCAGCCTTGGCAGGTGAAAGCAGGTAGCCAATAGGCTAGTTGAGACATATGTAGGGACTCCTAGCCTGCCTTCTCTTTCACCTAGACAAGCCTCTGACATTGGTGTGTGTGTGTGTGTGTGTGTGTGTGTGTGTGGTGTGCTCAAGTTTTATCTTGTGGGTGCCCCTGCAATAGAAGAAAGTGCAAGTGGGGTAGACATATGTGCCTCTCCTGGGCATTGAGTTCTGGTGCCTCTATGCATACAGGCCTTTCTGGCGGAGGACCAGGTGTGCCTCCCACAGGCCCAGGCAGTGAGTAACAGGGTGTGTTTATATTTGAGGGGAGATGGCAGACAGCAGGAAGCCTCTGTTTGCTCTGAGGTAGAAGCTGGGCACAGGAGCCACTTTTACTCATTAGGACAAGTGTGCTAACGCACACCAAACACACTCTTGGCTCCCGCAAGAGCCCCCCCTTTCCCAGGCCTGTGGGTCTGTGAGCCCCACTTCTGTACTCTAGCCTTAAACACAGGTCAGAAAGCAGAAAGAGAGGGATGAACTTGTATTCTAAACCCAGGACAATTCCCAGGGGCTTAGATATGTTTCCAAAATTGTGACTGAAGAGAAGTTAGAGCAGAAATCAAAGAGGCAAAATCGAAGGGGGTTCCCCAGGTTGGGAGTGCAGGAAGGGGAACCTGGAAACACTCTCTGCCTCCATCCCCACTCCCCCGCCTCACTTCCCCAGTGGATCCCTTAGTCTGTGGGACTCCCAAAGGTGCCCGTGCTGGGACTAGACGTTGTGTTTGTGTCGGGACGGGGTTAGAGGCCCCTAAGGGTTCAGGGGGAGGGTCTGCGTGGCTGGCCCGCGTGGCTGGCCCCGACTGCCTCTCCCGACAAGCTGTCTACAAAGAATGTAATTCATGGCGGTCGATGGGCTCTTTGATTAGTTCAATCGCCTGAATAATCGTTTAATCAATAAAGCATTTCATTCTTCAGCGAGATGGACCTGGGTGGGGTCGGGGAGGGTGGCCCACACTGGCTAGAGTTTTAAAATCTGAAGAGCCACGCCCCCTCTTCAAGCCGAGTTGGGGTAAGGGCCACTTGCGAAGGTAAATGCGAACTTCTCGGGTGACACTGCACTTTCGCCGGTCTGCCCCAGCCCCGGCCCCAGCTCGGGAAGAGGAGAGCTGAGAAGCTGGACAGCTGGGGGCATCCAGGTCCTGTCTGGGGGTTTCTTCCTGGGCTTCTTCCCTCTCCTAACTTTGAGGGGTTTTATAGGCCTCTTGACCTCCCTTTGCTTTCTTCAGAACTGTATTTTGTTCTGTCTCTTGACCTCAGTTTCCCCATCTGTACAGTTGGGAAGGAGTCAATGCCCTTATAGCTCTCAGCTTAAGATCCGGTGAGGTCGGCCCTAAGTAGGGAAGCACTAGGATTTTTTTTTTGGTCTAATTTTCCCCTTGTGGTACCAAAAAGGAAAAACGGGTCCAGAGAGGGGCAGGTATTTGTGGGGGACTTCTCTGCCCCTAGAGTTCTCATTCCTGCTGGGAGAGGAGACAGAGTCCCACCCTCATGGGTCCCCTTGAAGAAAAACTGCGACTGGGCACTCGAGCTGCTGTGCGAGTTCAGGCTCCCCAAGGCTAGGGAGACCAGGACAGGCGGAACACTGTCTGGCAGAAGACGGTGTCCAGACCCCCCGCTCTAAAATGAGCCTGGTGGGATGATGCCCATATTCTCTACCCAGGGGTCTTCATCCTTCTGAAACTTGGGAGGCCACATCTCAGGGGTTCTTCCCCCTGTTAGACACATGGGGAAGCTGCGTCCTGGGAGAAGGGGCCCTCTGCCCGAAGACGTTAGAGAGACAAAGGTAGCCCCAGAGCCCTTGTCCTTCGGGGTTCGCTCATAATGGAAATAAACCCTGACAACGACAATTGGCATTTCTCTTGAAAAATGTGGTTAAATTCTTCCCCCTTTCCCCCCACCCACTTCCACAGTTTCTGTGGACGGACCTGGGCCAGAAGCAAGGAGTCAGCTCTGACCCCACTAGCTGTGTAATTTCGGGTCAGTTGCTTTGTCTCTTTGATGTTTTTAAAATGAGGATTAGAGAGGACCCACCAAGTTAGGACAGCGATGACTGTGTCATCTCTGACTTTACCGAACTGAGCAACCAGTGGAGCCCTGTGGGCGTGCTTTGCCAGAAGTGAGAGGGAAATGGGCTGGACTTGGGCTGCGTGAGTCAATCTCAGGCCCACCGAGCGCTATAGCCGCCCCAAACCCCCGACGGCGCTGGGCGCTGGCGGGGCTGGGGGTGGCGGAGAGAGGGGACGCGGGAGGGAGTGTGTTCGAGTGAAGCCAGGTTGTCTAGCTGAGGATCGATGTGGATGTTTCTCTGAA
Organism: Artibeus jamaicensis; assembly: GCF_021234435.1. NCBI lineage: Eukaryota > Metazoa > Chordata > Mammalia > Chiroptera > Phyllostomidae > Artibeus > Artibeus jamaicensis. The sequence goes on from NW_026522030.1 coordinate 20,157,651, forward strand.
GGTGTGTGTGTTGGCTTCTCAAACGTTATTCTCAATGGTTTTTCTTTCAATAGCAAAACTTTCTAAGTCAATGCGGTTTACATAAACTGGATTTCTTTCCGGAAGGTTTTGTTTCCGGGCCTCCAGCGCTTAGCACAGGGCTGGGCCCAAAGTCCTCCTGCGGAGGGAACGAAACCACGCGACTGTTGCGCAGAGTGAGGCCCGACCGCTTTCAGCAGGGCGGCCTCGAGACCAGCTGCTCGCTTCGTTCTCTCCTGGACCCAGACTCCAGGGCTTGTGAGCTTCCGGAGGCGGGACACAGGCGTGGCAGCCGGTCTTGGGCATGGAATCGCTGTGTTATCTGAGAATGGTTTCGTAACCTCCCTGGGCCGCCGTTCATTGGCCTGTAAGGTTGGGCAAGGTGGCCAGGATATCAGGTCTGGCATTGGAAGTTCCGGGGTGCGGGCCCAGTCCGGAGGCGGTGAATTACCCCCGCGCCGGAGGGAGGCTCCCTCCGCCCCGAGCAGCGCACAGTGCGGAAGGGTGATGCTCTCGCCCAAGACACAGTCCTGAAGCAGTACACCTGTATGAAACGGGAATCTGAGCTATTTCTGTTCCATTAGCATCTGCAGTTCCACCCTACTCCGGCAGCGCTCGGGGGACTCTGCCCAGCCTCCCAGGTATGGGTTGGAAACCCGTTTGTGCGGGCATATCCTATTTGGGTTCTTTTATTTGGTATCATACCCCTACTCGCCCCGCCATTCCGCGAGAGGCTCTGGAGAGACCCTTCTGAGAAAGAGGTTCCCGGCCCCCAGCCTTTCCTCTAGCCTGGATCTACTCTGTGACGTTAGACAAGTCGCATCCTGCCTCAGCCTCACTTGGAGAATCTGTAAAATGGGGGAAGTATATAACCTCAGGGCCCTTGCAGCTCTAAGACCTTACAGTCTGAGATTCCTCAAAGAGCGAGGCTGGAGGTGGAGCTGTCACTCGCTGCGACCCTCAAGGCGACCCCACCCCCTCATCCCCTCCCCGCCCCTCAGGTGGGAATGCAGAGCCTCCCCGTCGGCATCTAGTCACCATGGATCCACCGTGGGCCACCGATGGAGCGAGAGCGGGAGCCCCAACTCATCCTGGTCTCTCTTCCCTGTTTCGACCTTCCCGCTACAAGGCGGGGTGGGGGTGGGGATGGGCGAAGATTCGAACAGGCACAGTTCCAGACAAAGAGATCATGCCGCTTCCCCACCTCAGGGGCCCCAGAAGCCAGCCTGAGGCCGTTTTCCGCAGCTGTGCCCTGAAGGGGGTGGGGATGAGTCAGCGCCGGAAACTTAACTACCCGTTCAGGGGCTGCTGGGTCTGGGCCAGGAACAGAAAGAAGTTGGGCTACAGGACAGACCCAGTGTCGGGTGCGTGAGAAATGGGGCACAGGTAGAGAGAGGGGAGACTGAAGTGGAGAACAGCCTGGGAGCCTTCCCAGGTCAGCATGTGCTCTCTCCTCCCTACTAGCCGAGGTTTACAGCGGGCATCACAGAGCCCTTGTTCTGGTGGATTTACGTTTAATATTAGAGGATCATGGCTTATGAATTGGAAATGGTGGGACTTGGGACCACTCCCATGAGCTGCTGGGGCAGGAAAGTCTTCATCTTTTCTGCCAGGACCCTGGCAGACATAAGCGTTCACAGAACTGTTGCCTCCTGGGTATGGACTGGCTGTCACATGCTTTGTTTTCAAAAACCACTTTTTTTTTTTATTGTGGTCCCAGGTTCTCACACCCCCCAGAGAAACAGATTCGTTGGTCAGGGACCTGTCCTTCTGGACCAGGAGGATTTTGTTATAAATTCCATTCATTTTGTCCTAAAAGAAACAAGAACTTCCCCAGGAGAGGCAAGGTCAGGTTTTTGAAACAGCTGATAGCTGCAGCAGGGTAGCACTCCTGGCATGGTTTGGCAGGCCCTCGCAGATAGAATGTGCCAGCCCACCTGCCCTCCTCAGGGACCTTCATTAGCACTGGTCAGGACTGGGTTCATTCAGTTCCCAAGAGGCCTTGCACGGGATGAGGATTTGCCCCTGTGGAGAGAAGCCTCCAGCTCCGAGGATCACTAAGCCCCCCAACGCGTCTGGTGGCTCCTGGCCTGAGGCTGGAAAGAGGTGTTCAGGGCTCAGTGCTTGGGCAATTCCATCCAAAGCCTCAGATAACCTCCTTTCCCCAGGAACACCCTGGTTACCAACTTTAAAATAATGTAAGATTTCTTTCATCTCAAAGTCCCTGCCTCTCGGTTATATCAGAATTGGGGACCATGGGGTAAAAAGAGGGAGAGGGGTGGATGAGGAGGCTGTGGCTTAGCAGGAGTTTGGTACAATTATGAAATATTTCCACTGGAAGGAGATTTCATTAAAGACTAATAAAGCCAACTCTGCCCATTTTACAGATGAAGAAACTGAGAATGGGACACTGTGCGCACACTATGAGTCCATCGTGAGTGTGATGGTGCTTAGATTGAAAGCCGTTTCTCTATTGCTCTCCTTGTTTTTCTCCAGCATTCGTTGCGTGTGTGTTTTCTGGAGACTGTTTCCCCCACCTTCACTCCCCACCCCCGCAGTGGCTGTCCCCAAACCTTCAGGGCATCCCAGGGTCCCGCCATGGCAGTGGATAGGCTAAGCTCCCTCGGGATGTGCAGCGGAACTCTCCAGGCACTAGGTGGATCCCCTCCCCCCTCCCTCCATCCATGCTCACTAGGCCTTCGCGCCGCGGGTTTGTCAATGAACGTGGCGCCGCCGCCTGGACCCCGCCTCCCATTTTCTCCCATTGCCCAGGTATCCGCTAATTAGGCGGGGCCCGCCGGTTTCTCAGCCAATGGAACGGTGTCTCGGGCCAGGACCGGCAACCATTGCTATGATTGGCTCGATGAAGCGTGATTGGCAGGTTAGCGCCCGCCCCGCCCCCGCCCCCGCCCGGAGGGAGGCTGAGCCCCGGGCGGCGCTGTCCACACGCAGCGGGTCCTGAAAGCGGCTCCAGGGTGGCGCGGTGGCGCACTGTGCGCGCCGAGCAGGCGGAAGGCTAGCGCCCGCGGCGGCAGTGCCGGCAAAGCCAACAGCGGCTCCATTTCAACACCAGTAGTCCCGGCGGCCTTGGTGGAGGGGACCTTTTCTGTCTCCTCTGTCCCTCCCTCCACGCCGGGGGCAAGCACGGCGGCCGTCCCGGAAGAGGCAACTGGAAGACAGTAGAACCAGACCTCCGAGAGAGGGCGGAGGGGCTCGAAGAGTTGGTGGGCGTAAGGCAGATATTCAGGCGAAGAGGACACTATCGCTGTTGTCCCTTTTCCTGGTCCCAGCGATGGGGGGGCCGCGGGAGCCGCGGGAACTTTGAAGGCAGCGGGTCCCAGGGTATGAAGGCTACAAGCTCCCGGAGACTCCGGCGTCTCAGCCCCTACGTCCGCGGCGGAAACGACTGCGAACCCGCCTGGGCCCCAGCTCCGCCAGAGAGGAAGTTCTTTGCAACTTCGTCCGAGACGTCGGAGAGCCGGATAGAAAGAGGCTGAGGCAGCAAGTCCGAGTCCCAGAGACTCAGAGAAGCAGAGAGGAAAAGGGTCCGGTGGAGATCAAGAAGTCAAGGAGAGACTCCAGAGGCAGCGAGGCCGCGGAACCAGCCTGGCAGTCCGCGGGCCTCGCCGCCCCCTGAGTAAAGCCAAGGGCCGAGTGTCCTGCAGGCCTCCTCAAAGCCGCTCCCCTCCGAGGTCACGGGTGCCTGGCCGTCCCGGAGGCGGGCCCCTACGCTATGCCCCCGAGGCTGCAAACGCCTTGGCAGCAGCTACCTCGAGTCGCGTCCGGAGACGCCGCCTGAGCGAGCCCGGGAGTAAAGCCGTCAGGAGTTGGGCTCCCCTCATCCAGCCTGACTGCACTGGCGCGGTTTCCCGCCTCTAGGCACAGATCTCGGCGATCTCCGGCAGGGCGTCTCTGGGAGAAGCCCGGAGGCTTCAGCAGTGTTTTCTGAGTCCAGCTCTCACGGTGCCCGGCCTGGCAGCGCAGCTCCTGAGCCGCGCTGGGCAGCCCCTTGGCGCCAGGAGGCGGCGGCGTGGGCCGGCCTGCAGTCTGGAGCGCCCCGATGGAAATACACTGTAAGCACGACCCGTTTGCATCCATGCATAGTAAGTAGGCGGCGAGCTCGCTTCTCTCACTCTCCGGCCGGGACGGGGTTGGGGTGCCGGACTGCGGGGCAGGTACTAAGGCCGGTAGGACCCAGGACTTCTGCAGCTGTGCGGTCAAGTTTGCGAATTGCAGGGCTCCCAGGCAGGGATGTGGAACAAAGTGCCTGGGCGCCTGGGCCCGGAGCACCTGGCACCAGGAATCCCGCCTCCACCAACGCGTAACGCAGGCAGCGAGCTGCAGCCTTTCCTGCAGCCTTTCGGGGGCTCTGGCAGCGACATCTCAGTGTGCTGGGAGAATCCAAGCTGGGACCTGGAGAGGGCTCCGACTGGACTAGTTGGAGGGCACGAAGTTGTAGCGAAAGGTCAGTCTGAGTCTCAGCGCCCCACACCCAAATCTCGACAGCGCCTTTTTCAATGGTGGGGCTAATAAGACAAGGGCTTAGAGGGAAAGTGGGGCCCCAGCCAGTGTCTTTGTGCTTCCATGTGTGAAGGTTGAAAGATAAGCGAGACACCGTGCCCAGAGCTCCCAAAGTGTTCTGGAGTTGAGGAGTGGGGTTTGAAAAATCAACCAAGTCGAGGTCCCTGAACTGAGCTTCTGCTTAGAAGCCGCCAGTTCTTACACAGACCGTTAAAGACACCTTCAAATCCTTCTATGCCGCACGCTTGCCTTATGATGGCTTCTATCCTAAACAAACAAACAAAAAAATCAAGAAGAAGCCAATTAGTCAACATACAGGCGCCCCCGCCTTCTGGAAGACGCTGCGTGTGTAGGAGACGGGAAGGGTCATTTTGGGCGCGAGCGACGCCGGCAGGGCCCGGCAGCCTGACCCGCCGGGTCTGCCGGTTCACACTTCAGCACAGCCTCCTGTGAGATGAGCGTTCCTCTCACGGTGAGTTAGCGCCGGATTAGAGTCGGAGATTTCAAGGAAATACCAAGCGGAACGAATCGCGTTTTCCCTCTGCGCGCTGCAGAGCTGGGCCGGAACAGGGCACCAGGCTTTGGCGGCATCCAGCCGGGTGCCCTGCTTGGGTCCCCACCGGGCGCAGGTCATAGGGGTGCTCCCTGGGTAGGAGCCGTCCCCGAGCCAGCTTCTCAGGCAGCCCAGGATCCTGCTTACTAGCCGCGGGTCCCCTATTTAACAAAGGCAGCAGAGACCCGGCTGGAGAGAAGGGGAGCTTTTCTGGGCGAATTTGTCCTTTTTAATCCAGAGGGCCGAGTGGCCTGGTAGGCAGAGAAATGCTGATCTTGGCGGCCCGGGCTGACTGCCGGCAGGTCAGTTTCTCTTTGTGTCAGTTTCCTGAGTCGGAGGTAACCACACAAGCTGTGGGGACGTTTGTACAGAGAAGCCGCTTGCTCCGGTCCCAGCCCGAACGATTCCTCCTCGTTTGGGGCCTGTGCTAAAAAGGTTTCTAGTCTGTGGTGACCCCAGCGCCCCCGCAGCCGGCTCCTGCGCACACTTGAGCCAAGCTCGGGGTGGCTCTGATCTGCCAGAGCGAGTCAGAAAACAGGCGAGTTGGGGTCAATACTCTGAGAGGCAGGCAAGCTCTCAGCTCGGCCGAGGAGCCACTGGGGGGCAAAACGGGGAGGGCTGGCCGCTACTCTTCTCTTCTCGCGGTGGGGGAGGAATCAACAGACCCTCACTGCCTCCTTTTGCGTGAAGGGGCGCCGCAGAGGTACTGCACAAGCCCTTGGGGAGATAGCGTGAGACCCGGTGGTCTCCCAGCTGTGCAGGATGATGGAGAAGGCAGCTTCTTACAGGTGCTGTTAGCCAACCGCTAATGACTGTGTCTCTGTCCCTCCTTGTCCTGGCCTCCATCTGCCCCCTCCTTCAGAAGTGCTCCCTCCTCCCATTTTCAACCTTCCAGGCAGCGCGGTGGGGGCTGGGCCCCAGCCAGCCGAGCTTCCAGAGCTGGCTTCTCTGGAAGTGCCCTTGGTTCTGACGTCCAGAGCTATTTGCTTGCACAGTGTAGGCCCTCTATGGGGCCTCAGTTTGTTGGTGATTGGAGGTGGCAAGTGGGGTGTGCAGTAGATCCTTAGAGATCTCTGGGGCAGTAGAGGCTCAAAGGCTTGCCTCCTCCTCATCACCCTTCTTGGCCTGGGTCAAGTTCATGCCCCCACTCTCCTGCCCCCATTGGAATAGGACAGCTTTTTGTGGGGGGTTGGGCAGGGGCAGACCCTGCCAGGAAATGGGCTTCTGAGTTCCCCTGCCCCCACCCCCTATTCCAGACTCATCACTTTCTTCAGCACAATGCCTCCTCGCTCTCTCCCCAGATGTTTTCCTCCCTCAGGTATGACTACCATTTATAAAGCACTTTTATAACCAGTCTCCCACCTGAGATTTGTCTAAACCTTTAGCTACAACCATTTTATGGAGTGTGATATTGGGGTCAGAGAGACAAAAGGACTGAAAGTTCACAGGGGCAAACCTGGAGCTGGTTCTTGGGTCTTCAGGGAGCCACAGAAGCAGAGAAAGAGGGACTCAGGTTTTTGAAGGAGGAGAGGGGACTGTCTGAGTAGGCACACACAGGTGCGCGGCGCTGTGTCTGGTTTAACTTTGTCTGTGTCTGTGGCCCGCCTGTCAGTGTGTGTCAGCATCTGTCTGTCATTTAGAGAGTGCAGTAACGAAATTTCATTCCTGCTCTTCCCTGGGTCCCTGTTAGGGTGTCTGTGTGTCCCTTCATTCATCCTCTTGGGTGCCACTAGGAAAAATTTCAATGACCCTGAAAGCCCTGGAGTTCAATCTTTGACTGAGCAGGGACCCTCTCTCTAAGACCCTGTGCCCAGCCATGTGGGCAGCACGTTCGGACCAGGGCCCGAGGAGCAACTGTGGAGGCTGGCCCTCCCAGACCAGAGCCACGGAGGCCCCAGGGGCATCTGCAGTTCAACCTTTCTCTCTCTGCACCCCCCAGACCCTTTCCTGTCAGTCCTATGGGGGCAGGGCTGTTTCCCTTGTATCTGTGTGTCTGTTTCCTGGTCTTTGCCTTAATTTGTTTCCATCTATCTTTGTGTCAGTCTCTCTGTAAATTCTACTTGGCCCTGAAAAGTGTAGCTGAGTCTGTGCTCCCCGCAGCCGCCCCCATGGGATAAACGGGTACCCAGCTGGAGTCCACAGGAAGTAGAGGCTGGGCTTATGTTCTCTGGGGAGATGCAGGGCTGGAGCTGGGGTTCCAGAAAACAAATGTCCCCTTCCACAGAAGTCCCCTGTGCCCCAGTTTCCCCCTTATTGGGCCTCCTCCATTTTCTCTTCTGATCTCCTGGCCTTCCTCTGTGCACCACGCTCACCTTTCTTTTCTTCACCTGTTCTGGCCTTTCCTTTCGCTTTTTCCCTCCTTTGCCTTCCTAACTGCAGGCTTCTCTTCCAGTCTCGGCTCTCTTTTCTTGCTGCCTGTCTCATTTAGTCCCACTCTTTGCACCCTTCTCCTGACACCTCCCTTTCCCTCTTTTCTTCCCCATGCTGCCTCCCCTCTCTCAGCACCTAGTTTTACTTCTTTTTAACCTCAGGGTAAGTGGCAGACATTGCCCTCTCAGGCCACAGTTGTAAACCGCCTCCCTACCAGCCTCGACATGCTTGATTGAATAGGACTGTGACTGAGGCAGAGAGAGCCAATTTGGGGGGCCTTTCCAGGGGACTGCCTGGTCACTCTGGGTCTGGTGTCAGCTGTGGACATGAGCATCAGACTCTGGAAGAGTACTGGTAGCCTAGTCTTTGTGGGCTCTGAGTATAGAATGGCTTGCTATCACCTAGGATGTCCATGATACAAATGGTCCCCGAAGCTCCCAAATGTCCTATAGGACTGCTTTTGAAATTTGAGTCCTCTGAAGGTTGGCATTGTGTTTTGGGCAGAAAGTTTAAATTGCCAGTGATGTAGGGAACAGGGTCTTGCAGACAGGCTACAGTGCCTAGACTAACAGGTTATCTCAGAACTGTGCTGGGTGCTTCTGGTTTCCTTTTTGTCCTTCCAGAGGAGCTTGTACCAATTTTGAATTTACCTTCTTCTTAAATCCAGCCTGTTCTTGAAAGCTCAGTACAATTTTTTTTATTAGGTGCTCCCAACCCCAGAATGAAGCCTTCTTAAGGCCTTTGACCATGGTGGCTGCAGCCGTTCAGTTTCAGGCAAACTGTGCATTCATGTTCTAATCATCAAGTCTCGTTCGGGATGGTTTCCTTTTCTCGTGTCTGGAGTGTTTTAGAACAATCAAAACTGATTCATGTTCACTTTGAAAATCAGAGAGAAATTCAGCTTAGAACTAGAATTAAGTACCGTCGTTGTCTATAAAATTGTGTTTTTCCTTGAAATCAGCCTGATGTTGGAAATTGAGGGATACATTTGATTCAGACTCTTCTAGGAAACTTCATGAATTGGTTTGGCAGTTTTTAGGACATAAGTTATGTTATGGGTGCCTTTCTCCCCTGGTTTCAGATGTGCATGAACCTGGATAGTAGTTGAGAGCTGGGGAGGGGGTGGAGAGCTGAGATGAGGTGGCTATTTTATGTTTTAGAGTTAGAAAGGGTGTGTGTGTGTGTGTGTGTGTGTGTGTGTATGACCTCTGAGACGCCCTGGTTTCCATGGTACAGTTTAGTCCCGGGCAAGTCCCAGTGTAGATTATCAGCCCCCTCCCAGCCTCTGAACTGCCAGCAGCATTAGTAAATGCTTGAACTTGGCTTTTGACAGCCTTCAGTGATGTCAGGGGCTGATTAATAGCTCCAAAGTCAATAATGTTGCTACCCTCTGTGTTTACTGGTTTGGCTCTTCAGTGGCCTGTGTCTCTGTTTCCCTCCAGATGGATCTGGATGTAAGAGAAGGAAGCTTACCGGGCAGAGGAGATTCTTTCCTAGACTCTTTCTACTTAACATTTGTCTCAAAGCCATTACAAAACCTGGGACTCACAGGCTTTCTTTGGCTTCTTTATTTCCCCTGAACCAACTTACAGCTGCTTGTCAATTGCAAAACACTCCACAAATTTTAGGAAAACTCCTCTACAGCAAATCCCAGTGCAGTAGAGTGGAATGGGATCCTCTTACCCATTCCTTTTGTGTGCTCTGAGACGGGACAGTGGTCAGGTCTACGTATCAGCCTCATCTTTTTTGTTTATTTTTTCTAGCTTTATTGCCATGTGGGACTGAGCTTCTTAAGGAAAGTGTTTTTATTAAGGCAGTGGTTGGGTTTTGTCTCGGCACGGTGCAGATACTATTTAAAAATTTTTAAAAATACCTAAATCAGATTGCTAATCTAAGAAAACGATATTCCCGCCGCCCCGAGATCTAGGTTTACAGGGGTTGTCCCTGTCGCTTTTGAAGATGGGTGTTAAAAGGAAGAGTTTCATCTTTAAAAAATCTCTTTACATTTGATGTATTTTAAAATGTGTTTCCTCCCGAGGTGTTTTTCTTAGACCTCAGCATCATGAACGCAGTAACTTGTGTCCCCAGCATAGACTGAGGTCGTCACATGTTCCATTGTTAGAAAAGGAATTGCAAGGAAAATGCTAGTAACGGAAGGAAAAATGGTATGGAGATGCTTGCCCTCGATAGCCCAGTAGACTGGCTGAAGATTACGCTTAATTTTACAAAGCGATTTAAGGTGTTTACGTAGTGAGCGTGATCGGACTTCAGGCTGACGACACCCGGTCTGCAGCCATTTCTGTCCGAGGGGTGCTGGGTGCTCGCTGGAGCGCTGCGCCTTCTACGTGGCCAGTTCTAACCACCCTTTCCCTTGCTTTCTGTTTCTGCTCTGTTTCAGGACATGGAGGAGTGAATCAGCTTGGGGGGGTCTTTGTGAACGGACGGCCACTCCCGGACGTCGTCCGCCAAAGGATAGTGGAGCTCGCTCATCAAGGCGTCAGGCCCTGCGACATCTCCAGGCAGCTTCGGGTCAGCCATGGCTGCGTCAGCAAAATCCTCGGCAGGTAAAGGCAGGAGCTCCAGGCTTCCCTTGACTTCCCAGCGTCGCAGTGAGAATTGCTGTGGCACTTCATCCACGTGCTCAGCACTTTAGAGTTTGCAAAGCCCTTTGGAGGCTATTCCATTGAAGTAGTCTTGGGAGACCGCAAGGACATGTGGAACGAGAACTCAGGAGGGGTGACATATTTTCTTTTCTTTTCTTTCTTTATTTTTTAGAGGGGAAGGGAAGGAGAGAGGCAGAGAAACATCAGTGTGTAGTTGCCTCTCACATGGCCCCCACTGGGGACCTGATCTGCAATTCAGGCATGTGCCCTGACTGAGAATCGAACCTGTGATTGACCCTTTGGTTCGCAGCCTGTGCTCAATCCACTGAGCCACACCAGCCAGGGTGGGTGACATGTTTTCTGAAAGCCTGGTTAATTATTCCAAAGAACCCAAGAGTAAGAGGTTCTTGGGAATTTCCCCTGCACATCTTAGGTGAGACCAGGGCTTGAGCAGGGCTGGGTGGGAAATCCACAAGTTAAAAATCACCAAAATTACCAGAGTTCAATGTTTTGTTTTAATGTTTCCAAAAAGCACAGTCCATTTTTTAAAGTCAGCTATCATTTTTAGTTTAGGGTTATCATCAACCTCATGTTGGGCTACAGTATTTTCCTTCTTTGCTTTGTTTCCTTCTTGTGACAGGCATTGTAAGTAGATATTAAATTAGAGGGGGGAAATTCAAACAAACACTAACTCTCAAGTTTGACATTTGAAAGTTGCCACTTGACCCAGCAATTTGCTACAAGCAAAATGCTACCAATGATGATTCTCCCAGAGGGCTGTGCGGCCTTTAGCATTCCTGTTGAATGGCGGGAGGGAAGCAGTTTTGAGATAAGGAAACAAACCTAGAGAAGCAAAGTGGCTGACCCAGGTCTAGCCTGTCAGTCAGTTCCTGGGTGGGGAAGAGGACTCAGGGACCCTCAGACCGTGCGCGTCCCACCACACCCTGCAGCCAAAGCCACAGGTTTGTTTCCAGGCGTCTGAAGTTGTTAGAGGTCTGACCCAGCAGCCAGGAGCAGCCTGGGCTTTTAGCTGTTCAATGTTCTCTCAGGGTTTCTCTCCCAGGGTCAGAGAACAGTTACCTTTGTCCTGTAGCTTGCATTATGGCTTGAGAACAGATGCCTGAATAGGAAATGAATATTTTGAAGTATGTCAGTGACATCATGACTTCCTGCTTGCTCTTTCTCTTCCATACGCTGGAATTTAAGAAATTCTTTCAGATGGAAGGGGATGACAGTTTTAACCTTGGGGAGCCTTGCTGGAGGCCAAGGAAGAAGTTTCAGGGACAGAGGTCTGGTGGTCCCTTTGGGGACCTTGATCCCTGTGCTCATTCCTCATTGCCCAACCCACCTTGAGTCACCTCAAGCAGTGGAGGCTGTGGGCTCCACTCCTGTTTGGTACTCGGCAGCAAACAAGCCCCAGGCAGAGTTCAAGGAGGAACATAGGACATCAGCTTGGTATTCCTATTAGATGGAGGCTTTCTTGGATGGGGAATCAATGTGAGAGTAGAAGAAAATAGAGGGAAAGAGATAGGGAAAAGAGAAAGAGAAAAAAACAAAGAGAAAGGAGAAAGAATGATTAAAAAAAAGAAACAGAAAGAAATGAAGACAAAAATAGGAGAGCAAAAGAAGGAAAATATTTTAGACTTTCTCAGCATCAGACTCTGGGAGCCGAATGGATCTTAGATATCTTCTTGGGAAGCCTCTTCATTGTATGGAGAGCGAGAGAGAGAAAAAGAAGGCCCTTCCTTTGTTTTTGCCGACACATCTGTGCCGAGCCGACATTTTGCTTGCTATTTGAAATCTTCTCAGGGCAAGATGCTGAGCCCTCCTCAGAGGGGATGTTTAGATGCCCGGTCTTCGTATTTCGGTGCCTGGGAGCCCTCCACATCTTCCCCGGAGACTGAAGGGACCAAGAATCCTCCCAGAGCCAGCCAGCCCGCAGCCTCCGACAACCAGAATAGATTTGTCACTAGGTAGAATGGCACTCGGAAGTTACGCGCCGCTCCGGTGCCTGGCCGTTTAAGTTGTCAACAATAAATTGGAATTTCATAGCTCATTATTTTCATAACTAAGAACCACAGTGGACAAAATGTCACTCTAATTAGAACTGCCTTTTAAGAAACAAGTTCAGCCCTAAAACAGTGTGACTGGGAATTTCTGAACTGGGGCTGTTCTATCCACTGATTTTTTTTTTTTTGTCACTAAAGAATTTGATGGGTGCACACGGGGTGACAGATTGTAGAGAGTGTGTGGTGTGTGGTGGCCATCATTTTCAGAGGCTGTGTGGCAAGGCAGGCAGAGTCCCCGGGGCCGGCAGAGACCCCCGTCATCTCAGGAAGGTGGCGGTCTGCCAGGAGTGTGGGCATTCAGTTCACAGAGTTCAAGGCTCCAGAGGGGCTTGAAAGGCACAGCCCAGTGGTGTGTGAGGCCCATTTAAATCCACCCAGAAAGCCAGGCTGTTGTCTTCTTTCACTAGAGCTCGTCTGGGAGGTTCAGCCGTTTGGAATTGGGTGGTATGTTACATAAACACTCAAAGGGTTTTAATCTACAACCCATGCTCTTTATATTTTGCAGTTTTTCTTAATCATCCTGCATTTCTGTCTTCACAACAGCACTGCAAAGCAGGCAGGGCCAACATCTTCCCCTTGTTATACAAATGGGATAACTGAGGCCCAGAGAGGCTAAGTGAGTTGGCCAAGGTCACACAGCAAGTTTGTGTCAGAGCCACTGACTAGCATCTATATCTCTTTGCTCCCAAACTAATGCCCTTTACACTGAACTGCGCTGTGTGTTGGTGGCTGCTGTTCGACTGCTGTGTGCAAGCCAAAGGGATGTGTGACTCTTTTGCTGAGAAGAAAGGGAGGTTATTTAGTCTGAACCCTCACTTGACACAGTTGCCAGCTGGGGTTTTGTGGAGTGTTAGGGTTGCCTTCTGAGTGTCTGGCCCATGTGTCAGTCAGAAGGAAGACAGAGCCGTCTCACGTGGAGAGCACAGCCTCCTATGGTTGGCACAGCTCAGGTGGGATGGGTGGAGAGCCCGAGCACTGCCCCCCGAGCCACGCGAGCAGGGCGAGTGCTGGGGGTCTGGTGGGGGTGGGGGCTTCGTCCTGCCACCTTTTCAGAGTTGCTGCCTGAATTGCAGTTCCATCAGTTAACATACGCTGAGTAGCCAGCACAAGGTGGTCTGTGTGTCTGTGGCCCTTGTACCACCACAGTGCCAGTCCTAGCAGGTACTTGGTGACTCTTGAACGAGTGAGTGGATGAAAGAAAATAAAATGCATGTTAAAATTCCTGGTAAACGGTAAAGCTTTCTGCAGTCGGAAGGGATGATGATGATTTAAAATTTTACAGCCAAAGCAGCAGTTGGCTCTCGTAGAAGGAACTTCAGGTTCAGAGTCAGGTTTAAAAGCTGAGGCTGCCCCTGACTTCCAGAAGGGAGTTGCACGGGTCACTTAGTCTTCCAATAATTGGTTTTTCTTTTTGTAAGACCCTGTGGGCCTTTTTGGGTCGCTGTGAGGATCCAGACCATTCAAGAAAGAGCTCCGTAGACCTCGGGGCACTGTGTGTAAATAACAGGGTGTGTGTTGATATTAACACCCGACTTTCTACTGTAAAATCAAAGGGATAATTGAAGGCTACAGAGATTGCTGCGTGGCTTGATTCAGCTACTTTTCTAAACTTCTGGCAAAGAAAAAGCATTTTCTTAAATAGTTCTAAAGACCTTTCTTAAGTCTAGTAAAAATTTTACAGCAATTACAGAAAGAAGGAGGATAGGCTGAGTTTTGCCTTATGGTCCAAATTTGTACATGACTCACTCTTGTCAATGAAAGAATCGAATTTCCAATTCCACATCACTGGTCCCAAACTATCTCATCCGTTTCTGGAATATTCACTAACTCGGCCCTGCCCAGACTTCCCTAGGCTGAGAATTTCAACATCTCTTCCAATGTAAGCAGCCATTGTTCTGGGTGACCTTTCCCACCCATCCTGTGAAAGGATCGCCTCTTCCCTTTGCCAATTATAAACTCTCGTCGGATTTGAAAATTACCCGTCATTTCTAAAACGTCTTGCTGGTTAAAAAGAAATTTCAACTGTAAGATAATCTCCTTTGCCAGAGGAAGTCAGGAATTCCTGTGGGCATGTTGAGAGAGACATCCAGTGAAGGCTCAGATTCAGAGACGGAATCAAGTCATTTCGTCGCCCTGAAATGATCTTTCATGGCACTCTTCTCCCTGGAATCGGTTTGCCCGTGAAGCCCTGACATCCTATTTGTGTTAACGAGGGAGTGCCGAGAGCATGGAAATGCCCTTAGAAACAGCGATTTAGCTCCGGGGAGGTCCCCGGAAGAGCTGCCGTGACCTGTGGGTGGGTTTCTTTTTGTTTTGTTTTGATTGGGTGGGTTTTGACCTATAATTCCAGTTAATTCTGAAATCCAACACTCCCTTTAATTTTATACCAGGGTTGTTGTTGTTTTTTTTCTTATGGATAAATAAGTTGTATGTTAGGGGACCATTTTACAGAAGACAGATGAGCCTGCTAGCGGGTGGGAGAGGTGGCAGATTAAAGGTGCCAGCCTCTCTCTGGGGAAATTGTAGTCAGGAGGCTGGGCCTCAGGTCTGGTTTGGCTGGTGGGTTTTTTGTGGCCGTGAGCAAGCCGTTTAGCCTCTGTGGGTCTCTGTTTTATACTGTAGATGGCGATCCGTTCATTTATTTATTCACTCATTCAAAACGTTAACGTGCCATGGAACTGTTGCAGGGATCAAATGGGAAAACTGACTTGGAAGTGTTCTGTAAACTGTGAAATGGCAGATAAATATAAAGGAATAAGTGAATTCATAGTCTCCTGACCATCTGTCCAATAGAAATATAATGTCACATATGAAATTTAAAATTTTCTAATGACACATTTAAAAAAGGAAAAGAAAAATAGGTACAATTAACTTCATGTTAATGTATAATGTATTTTATTTAACTCAATATATTAAAAATCATTTCGCCCTGGCTGGCGTAGCTCAGTGGATTGAGCGCAGGCCTGTGAACCAGAGTATCGCGGTTCGATTCCCAGTCAGGGCACATGCCTGGGTTGCAGGCCAGTTCCCAGCAGGGGATGCATGAGGGGCAACCACACATTGATATTTCTCTCCCTCTCTCCTTCCTTTCCCCTCTAAAGATAAATAAATAAAATCTTTACTAAAAAAAAGTTCCTCAAATATTTTTCAAAAATCATTTCAACATAAAACCTACATCAAAAATTATTAAGGAGGTATTTTACATTTTTTGTACTAAGTTTTGAAAATCCGGTATGTATTAAGTTTAAAGCATGCACCAGTGAACCGCACTTCAGATGTTCAGAGCCCTGTGTGGTGAGTGGCTGCTTCCCTGGACAGCACAGGTCTGAACCTTTTCTGGGCCTGTTTTCTGCTGCCAGCATCCACTTGGCTGCTTCCTCGCGGCTAAGCCCCTTTCTCCTTGGTCCTAGGTACTACGAGACGGGGAGCATCAAGCCGGGGGTAATTGGAGGATCCAAACCAAAGGTCGCCACGCCCAAAGTGGTGGAAAAAATAGCTGAGTACAAACGCCAAAATCCCACTATGTTTGCCTGGGAGATCAGGGACCGGCTGCTGTCAGAACGAGTGTGTGACAATGACACGGTGCCCAGCGTCAGTTCCATCAACAGGTGAGAGGTGGCTGCCTGTGGCGGGGCTAGGGGTCTGGGTGCCGTGGGGGGTCCTGGAAGCTCTGTGTGTGCCTGTTCTGAAGATCTGGTCTTTCCTTTCATGAAGGCCCTTAGGGCCATCGGACCAGAGAGGAGCTCACTGGGCCAGAGAGGTCTCTCTACTGCCCTTTCTCTCCAAAATGGGCAGGAGTTCTTGACCCCAGGAGAGAAGGCCATGCCAACCCTCTGGCTCCTTGAGATTCTTCTGAGTCTCCATCATTCTCTTTACTGCCCAACTCTGTGTGGAGGCTTAACCGTGAATTGCCTTGATTAGGCCTTCACATGTCTCTTCCTGGTAATCCAGGCTCAAGGTCTTAGCACTGGCCCATTTCAGAACTTTCCAGAAAGAAAAGTCCATGCATCCAGCTGGGGCAGGGGTTTAGCCACTGAGTGTGGGAAACGCAGCCCTGATGCCGAGTAGGGAGATTTAGCCCCCTGTCTCAGGTGTGCCACTGGCTCAAAGTGTGACCTTGATGGAGCTCTTCCTCTCTTTGAGCCCAGGGCCTTGGTGGTTCCACTGTGGGTCTGTGACCTTTAAGAGTGATGTTCTGGGTGCTAAGATGCTGTGGAGTTAGAGAGTTGCTCTCTCCCCGGCTGCCCCAGATCTTACCATGGACAGAAAGAATCCGGGGAACCCCATGCGTGCCAGGCCCTGGGCCTTCCTAGGAGCCACAGTGGCTCCTTCTCCTCTCCAGTCGGACCCAGGCTACATCAGACAGAGCTCTCAGAGCTTTAAAAATAAATTTCTGGAAGAAACTTTTCCACTGCAGGTGGTACAGTCTCAACTCTACTTAAAGCCACAGAGTCAGGGATGAAGTTTTGAGATAAACAGAAATGGTTGTTCTATAAACTCCACAAAAAAGAAAAGAAAAGAAACCAGCAGACTGAAAACTTGAGCAGTTCCCATTTCTTCAAGGTCATGCCCTACCCTTGTCAGCGCCGAGTCTGTCTGGGCCAGGGAAGCCCTCACACACCCCAGAAAGGGTGGTCAGACTAGAATGTCTCTGAGATTCCCTCTGGTCCTGCCCGTTATTCCTTCCATGGCAACTCAAATGCACAGAATCACTGTGTGGATACAAGATGATGTTTTGAGCCTCGGCATTTGATAAACCTTTAGCCCATTCTTCTTTTCTCAGTAAACCTTTACCTTGGCCCTGACCTCCTGCAGGGTGCTGAGGAGAGAGAGGGAAATCGGGAACACAGTCTCCCAGTCTTGGTTCCAGAGGAACTGCTCACCGAGGCTGGGATTCTGGTGTGCACGTGGAAGTCTGGACAGCCTGAATTATGCCCGACACAACAACTCCTGTGGTGGGCTCAGGAAGAATCGCTCCTGCTCTTTTTCTGGATTGCGAAGGGGTCCAATGTGCTTTGTGCATCCTCTGCTTTTGGCTTGTTGCAGGATTTCCATGACACAAAGCAACATGTTTTTTTCTGGGTCTCCAAAAGCCGTAGAAGGAGGCACATGCTGCCCAGAGCAACGGAAGAGCAGCCAGCCTGCTGTGCAGAGGGAGCTCCGCTAAACCTGTGGTCAGGCTCTGGGGGCCCAAAGATTTCCCGGTGTGGGGTATACATGAAGTTGGTGGATCAAAAAGTAACTAGGTTGCTCTATAGGCCAGACATGATGTAACAAGCAAGGCAGGGCAGGCATAAAATGATAGGGAGACGTTGGGTCTGTGGCAGACCACACAGGCTTGTTGGGAAGGGGCAGTGGCTTCTCGGCCCCAGCTGAGCACTGCCAGGAGCATGGGCCCCGTGTTGGCCAGCCTCTTCCCACCCTTAAAGAGAAGCTGGAAACTAGGACTTGCATGTACGTGAGTGTCTGTATGCTTGTGTATATGAAATCTCTCCATTTTTAGATGGTAGCACCTAATTTCCATGAAAAGATGCTGATGTTTTCTTGTAACTTAGTTGCAGGGCTCCAGCTTCCATCCTCTGTAACATGAGGAGGAAAACTGTTTCGAGATGAATTGGTTTGAATGTATTTTAGGAATATATACCCAGCACACGAAACCAGTGAGTGTGAACTTCATGAACTCCCCTTGCCTCCTCATTTGTAATAAAGAATGAATATTACCTATAAAAGTCAAAAAGCAAGTTATTTGAAGGAAACACACAAAATAGAGAACGTGATGATGACGGATGTGGTGGAGGCTACGAAGAGAGCACGTGAGTGAGCGTTTAGGGAAACGGTGGGTCGGCTGATGCTTTGTGCCTGGAGCTGGGCTGCGCAGCAGTGGCGGGCGCCGCTCTGACCGCTGGTGGCTGGGGCCATGGCTAGCCTCGGGGGCCTCCTGGCCGTCCCAATCCATAGTGGCGACCCAGCTGGCTGTGCCTCTAAGGTGCTTTCACAGCTGTGGTCTTCTACAGCCTGCAAAAACCTCCATCTGCCCTGTGACAGGTATAAAAACTGAGGCCCAGAAGGGGAGTGGGGAGGAGCAAAGATCTTGACATAGAGAAGGTAGTCGGGCCTGGGGGCCTTGCTGGTAAGAGGAGAGTTTGTCTCTTCCACCACTGCCCCGTCGGACTCTGCCAGCGACAGAGCTGAGGATCCATGCGAAGAGAGGCGAGGAGTAAAGCAGTCATTCCGTCTTCTTCTCAGAGCCTGGCAGCCTGCAGGTTTTGCTGCCTGTCTTTGGGCTTCCTCTGGGGTCGGTGCCCCCTCTCTTGTGCTCCTCAATAGTGGCCCCTCTCCAGGAGCGCTCTCCGGCTCCTCACCACGTTCTTTGGTGAGAGGTCTCCGGTGTTTTTAATAATCGGCCCTACCATGCAAATTAAGTGTGGGACAGTGTCCTGTTGCTGCATTCCGTTCTCCCTCCCCCAAGAAGCCCGAGCCATCTCAGCAGTTTTACTTTCTATGTGAAGGCAAAGCTCCCCCCGCCCTCAGATGGATACAGCTTCTCAACACTGTCTTACAAATGTCTCTGTGTGAAAGGGTCCTCGCTCTCCCAACCCCTGCCTCGCTTGGAGGCAACTTCTCACTATTCCCACTCTACAAACATCTAGGGAGGGCGTGGTGGCTGGGTTTTTAGCTTTTCCAGGGGCCACAGGGTCATCTTCACTGTCCACCCCTAGAAGTGTGTGCTTTCCCTCTGGTATCTGGGGGACCAGCCTGGGGACCCATGACTGGCATGGGGTTAAACAGCACTGAACCAGTCCTGCTAAGCTTATGGGAGATTTCCTGGGACACAGGCTGTCATGTTGCGGTGGCTCCTCAAGGACAGATCCACGCCGAGCTGCTGCACAGGCGGCACGGTGGGTCTTCGGATGCAGCCTGAGCGTTGGGGGGAGCTGACAGGCCCAGATGTAGGGGCACAGGAAGCCGTCCTTCTCCTATTCCAGTCCCGTGGCTCCGAATCTCAGGCCACATGCTGGGAACCTTCCCAGTCTAGAGGGGCAGCTCCGTTCACGTCAAGTGGTTGTTGCCATGTGAGAATGTAGGGCCAGAATTGCCAGGTGTTCTGTTTTTTGTTTTTGTTTTTGTTTTTCCAAAAGAAGCTAGAAGTTTGTGTATTTATGTAAAAGCTCCTAACTTAGAAACATGGGTAACTAATTCAAATAAAAATAAATATACGGTGCAGGCCAAACAAAAATTCTCCAGTGGGAGATTTAGCCTGAGGGTAACAGTTTGTACAGCCTGCTTTTAACCCTAACTTGGGCAGCAAGCCTTGGAGACCGTTTACCCAGACCCTCCCGCTGTCTTCCCCACACTGGTCACAGGCCTGGGTGTCACCTGTGGGCCCTCTCCCGACCCGGCCCAGTGGACCCTGGATTCCTAGCACCACCGACGGCCCAACTGTATTTTGGCTGTACCAACGGCAGCTTGGCCGGTGCAATAGACACGGGCACTTCTTCCGTCTTCTCTCCCCGTTTCCTTTTTTAAGGCAGCACGACTTTCTCTTTCAATGCTATTGTGTGCGGGCAGAGAGGGGGTGGTGGTGAGGAGACCTAGGCTTCCAAAAGAGCAGGGGTGATGTTGAAATGGCATCCTTACAAACGCCTGTACTCTCTAAGTTCCTCAGGCTTTTCATCCTCAGAGTCTAAATGGATTTTGACTCCAAATAGGCCTTATGCCTCATATAGCACTTATTTAGCAGAGGGACCACTTGCTTTGTGACTCAAAAAAAAAAAAAAAAGTGTCAGGCATGGGAGCTGCCTTGCTGTGTGACCCCGGGCAAGTCACTGGAGTGCTCTGGATCTCAGTTTTCCCACTCCGAGGAGCTAGCCGGTGCTGAGCTCCCTTCTCTGTGGGACCCTGAGTTGTAGGATGCTCACGTGGCGCCCAGGACCGCGCTCACGCTCAGTAGAGATAAGGCTGCACCTTGCAGTGCGAGCTGCCAATTGGCCCCCACGGTCTCTTGTTTAGAAAAGGCCCTGAGGGTGGCTCTTATTGTGACAAGCCTTGATGTTGCTTGTTATTTTTTTATTTTTTATTTCTTTAGAATTGCTATGATTCAATTAGTCTCGTTGTTGCCCCTGTTATTTCTCCTCAGTGGAGACGATGCTCTTTGTCCTTTTCTTGGCAGCTGCTGCAAGCAGATGGGCACAACTTCCACCCCTGGGGACAGCTTTGGAGGGCTTCCTGTAATTCGGGTCTCGCCCATAGAGGACAGTCCCACTGCAGCCCTACAGTCGGCTGTGGGGATGGTCACCTTACCTTACCCCCCAGCTCCCACGGGGACCCATGTGTTTTTAAGACTTTTTGGATATATGACCCTTTTAAGGTCGAAGCTGGTCATTAATCTTTATGAAGATCTTACTGACAATACCAGCTAACATTTATTGAGCGCTTACCTATGCAGCAGCCTCTGCTCTAAGTCCTTAATTATTAACTTCATCCTCATAATAACCTTTTGAAGTAGGAATGAAACTTGGTTCCATTTTACAGATGAAGAAACTGAGGTGTGGAGGGGCTAAGTAATTTAGCCAACATCATGCAGCTGGCAAATGGCAAGAGCGGGATTCAAACCCCAGCCTGGTTCTGGAACCGGCACGCTCCGCCATTGCTGTGCAGCTGCCCTCAGTGATTCATAACAGTTGATGATGTTTTATGAATGATTTATACATATTTTAAAAGAAAAATAAGGAAGCTATAATTTTATTTTTTAAAAATTTTATATTTATTTTCAGAGAGAGGAGAAGGGAGAAAGGGAGGGAGATAAACATTAATGTATGGTTGCCTTTCATGCACCCCCTCGCTGGGGACCTGGCCTGCAACCCAGGCATGTGCTGCTGACCTGGGAGTCACAGGCTGGCACTGAATCCACTGAGCCACACCAGCCAGGGCAGGAAACCATAATTTTCTTTGCTTTGCTTATGTACAAATTTAATGGCCCGTCAATGCCTTAGAGTTAGGACTTCATGCTGGACTTCAATGGGAAATAGTTGTGATATATTTTACCCTATATTTGTATATAGATAAACTATATTTCCACCTGGTATATGCATATGTTCACATAGCAATATCTCTTTAGATACACACACACGTATACACAGAGAAGATGACAGACAAAAATATAAAGATTAGAGCAGATGCTGGCTTAACTCCAGGGGATCAAAAGGATTACTTCACTCCCAGCTATTTGTCAATATGCCGCATGTTTGCTTAGTGAAAATACGTGGTTTAAATATTGAAGAAAACAAAACAAACAAACACTCTGAACGTTTTTGAGGCAATGCTCATGCTGACTTGTTAAAAAAGGGCTAACGGCTATGGAGACTCGCGTGGCCTGGGCTCCAGAGGCCTGAGGTTGGGCGTGAACAGAAACGTTTGGTCCAGGCTACGCGCCCAGGATGCTGAGCGCCCTCGGTGCCCCACGCTGAGCCGTGAGATCACAGAGGGTGACGACAGCTCGGTGAGGTTCAGTGGAGGCACCTGCCACTCTGTCCTTCCTTTCCATTTGCACCAACTGGAGACCCAGGGCAGCTTGAAATGAACGTCCAGAAATAATGGCCTGGAATGGGAAAAGATTTTCCCTACAATGTTGAGTGAAAAGAGTAGGATGTAAAACCATCTACATGGTTTAAATCTGGGTTCTGTTAAGGAAAAAAAATGGGTGTTTCCAAATGTTCACCAGAATGCTCGCATAAAGGAAATACAGTTGACCCTTGGACAATGCAGGAATTATGGGTGCTGACCCCTGAACAGTAGAAAATCCATATATAACTTAATTCCCTAAAAACTCAACTATAATTGCCCCTCGGTGTCCTCATAGGTTGGTTTTGGGACCTCCATGGAGACCAAGATCCTGAATGCTCATGTCTCTTGTATAAAATGGTGTAGAAAAAACGCAACAGGTGGCTCTCTACATCTGCAGATTCCCAACCTGAGACTCAAAATACTGTTTTTGATTGGCAGTTGGTTGATGGGTGCAAAATGGAGATACTGTGGGTTGACCATATAGTTCTTGAAAAAAGTTTGCGTGTAAGTGGACATGCACAGTTCAAACCCATGTTATTCAAGGGTCAGCTGTACACAGAAATGTGGTTTTAGATGTCTTCTTTAAAGTGGTCATCCAAATAGTCTACAATGACACAAAGTACTTCTATGATTAGGAAAAACTCTAATAAATGTTCTTTTAAAAGAGAATAGTTGGTGGTTCGAATAGAACTTTTCTCAAAGAGGCTGAACAATTTATTACCACCCATCCTTTTCTCAAATGCCAGGAAAGGAACTTTCTTGCAGACACTAAAGGAACTTTTTGACTTGGCCATGGTCAACACAGGGGCCTTAGGATCTCAGGGAGGCCCCATGTGTTGTCCCAGCTGGAAATTTGCAAAGTAAGCTTCCCAGAGTCCAAGGTTCTGCATAAGGATACCAGAGCTGCCAGGTGGCAAAGGGGAGAGCACCACTATTATCCCTTTTATACACTGAACTTTTCCATGATTGAGAGGGAGGAAGAGAAGGATTCAATTACTTGAAGTAAGCAGAGTGCTGTGTTCTAATTACTTCACTGTATTGAGGCCCACAATGGAACCGACTTGCCCAGGGTCACAATCAGGTTCCTACTTGAATGGAAGCAAGGTCCCTGGACAGACAGGACAGGATACCCCTGGCTCCTAGCCCCAAGATGAAGCATTTTTCATGAGGTTTTTGCAGACTTCTCTTAGCAAAGCCAACCAAGCTCTCTTGGCAGCACTTTAACCCTTTCTACTTTCAGAGCAACTCATACATCCCCTTTTGATGGGTGGGATGTCACTTCTGTGGCTGTCTAAGGCAGAGAAATAGGAGCTTGAGGGCTTCCAGGGGACAGAGAGGTCATCTTGGCCAGTCCTTTCATTCCACAGATTCTGGGGGCTGAGGTCCAGGGAAGGGAAGGACCTCCCTAATGTCACTCGATGAATTCATGGAGCTGGAGCTGTTTCCGGGAGAGGGATGCCTTCATCACATTAGCACATCATCCTTTTCTGTACGAGAGGCACTTGATGCCCTTGGAAGGGTGCAAGTTACCCAAAGACACCCAGGGAGGTAGGGACTGAGTTGGGACTAGTCCGTGATTCTTCCAACCTCCTAACTTCTAATCCGGGTTTATAATCTCCCCCCTCCTCTGCCCCAGCTTGAGCTGTGACCCAGCTTGATATGGGTTTTCTGGTTGTCCGTGCGTAGCTAGTTGAGATCTCTTTTCTGTTATGGTAAATAGCCATTTATTTTTTCCCGCTGCCCACAGGATCATCCGGACAAAAGTACAGCAGCCACCCAACCAGCCAGTCCCAGCTTCCAGTCACAGCATTGGTAAGAACTTAAAAAAAATTTAAAAATCAAATGGGCTCCAAATATTCTAAAGAACTTTTAATCATTCTTATGGACAGATAATTCTGCATAAAACACTTCGGCACACGTACTAATGCGCCTTCTTTGTCATTCTCCAAGGGCTGAACCCGGTAAATGAATTTTATAAATACTGCTAAAAGGTTTTGAATTTTACTGATTATTATGATAAATAGCTTTCAGCATGAGACAGAAAATTGAAATCTAAGCCAAAAAAAAAATCCACTAATGGGGGTCTATAGAATGTCAGATAATTAAAGTAATAAATCAAGAAAGGGGTACTTATTCATAACATTTTCTGCATCATTAGTCAGTAAGTAGTTTTGAATGTGTTTTTTTCTTCTATCAACGAGCCCTTCTACAACTCTCTGTGCACTTGCAGTCTTGGGTGAAGATGTGGCAAAAGTTCTCAAACTTTCTCTCTCTTGCTTTGATCTCACATAAACCATCAGAGGCTGCCAGCAGGGCTTCTGACACTCACAGTGAAGTCGGACAGCGACCATGACTTGTAAGAATGGGAGTCATATTTCCTACTAGTTGACCTTTGAACAATGTGGGGGTTAGGGGAGGCATGGTACCTTCCTGCCCCTCTTCCACAGTTGAAAGTCTGGGTATAACTTTTGACTGCCCCCAAACTTCACTGTCCTTCAATATCTGCGGTGGGTTGGTTCCAAGACCCCTGCGGATACCAGAATCTGCGGTGCTCAAGACCCTTATATGAGATGGCACAGAATGATGCGTACAGTAGATCCGCTGCACCCGCAGACTCCCAGCTGGTGAGTTGGTTGGACCTGCAGATGCAAAAAGACAGTATACAGTGGGCTGTCTGCATATTTATTTTTAAAAATCCACGTTTAAGTGGACCTGCGCAGTTCAAACCCATGCTGTTCGAGGGTCAGCTGTACTCGAGAGTTCAGAAGTTTCCCTTGGCCTTCCCTTCTCTGCAAAGACATGCGTCTAATTAACGCATATTATTTCTTTGCCTGGGATAAAGGAAACCCCTCTGCTTAGCTGGGGGAAGGTTATTCTGCTGTAAGAAAGTGGGCAACTACTCAGCAAGCCTCTGACAGATCTGGCTGACAGTCCCTGCCAACCTCACTTAATCATGCCGCGGACTCTGTGTAGTTTCCACACCTTTGCCACTTCTTTAACTGGAAATTCGAACACCCTGTGGTGATGGGGACCTGGCAGAGGCCCGGCTTAGCATTCTGGCTCTGTTTTGAACTCGCCCGGTACACTGTGTAAGTGCCTTCTTCACCTTTCGGAGCCTCAGTTTCCCTGTTTGTGGACTGAGGTGAGCCCCCTCTGAGGGCTCTGGTCCTCCATCATTGCCTCTTTGGATGAAGGTAAGACAGATGCCTCCCTGCCAGAAAAGCATTATTCATTTAGTAATTGATTCAAAAAGCATTTGCTAACCCCTGCTATGCAGACCTTGGCATGGGAGACTACTATTTTAACGAGGGGGCAGGACAAAATCCCCCTTCTTAAGGGCTTCTCAGTCTCATGGGAGACTGTCACAGAGAGAAGTTTGCAGAGCCCGAGATAAAGCTCAAAGAGAGAGTTTGGGGTGCCCTGGTGGCCAAAGGGAGAGAACCACCCGCTTTGCTGAGCTGGGGCCGAGAGAACTGAGAAAGGCTCCTGGGGAAATGTTTGCGGCTGAGATTTCACTGGTGTGGCTTTTTCACTATTTCAGGTCACTTAGCAATGAATAGCAAACTAGGAGTAACTGACAATATTCTTTCAATTGTGTTAGAGGAATAATTTCACAACACTTATAGGTTAGCAGAATGCTTTATGTCCAAAATTTTTGTAAAAACCCTATCATACAGGTGTATACAGCTCCTTATGGTTTACGCACTTAAGGAGGAGTGAGGAAAGAGAGGCTTAGAGAGATTAAATACCCAGCCCAAGGTCACCTTGCCAGTAAGTGGTAGAGCAAGAATTGGAGCCCGGACCTTTGGAGTTCAGTATCGTCACGAAATGTTGGAACTTATCTCATTGGCTCTGTTAGCAACCTGGTGAGCTTTAGTTATATGTAGTTGTTGTTTAAAGTACCAAATGACTTGTGGTCTTCTTTCTTCCTCTGTTCTTTGCACCTTAACACAGAAAAGGTTGTGAGATTTGCATAAATCTATTTTGAGTAGCTGATTCTGGTGAAAGAAAAGAGAAGTTAACGATTTCTGCTTCTCCGTCTCCTAAGGAAGAGCTAAAATCAAACTCCAAGAAGAAAGGCGCTGGTCCCTCTAGGTCTGCAGGAGCGAGAGCTGGATGTGCTCCAAGGAAAGCAACCAACAGCTTCTCGCACAGTCACCACCACTTCTCACAATTTCCTACACGGTCCCGTCAAAGGCAGCTCCACCTGCCTCCAGCTACTTATAGCCCAAGGAAATGTGTCTGAGATTGGTGTGTAGGTTTTAATGAACCAAGAAAGAATTCCCACGGCTCCGAAATGGAAATTCAGCTGTACAGCTTGGGACGACCCTGATGACTGACTGGCTGGCTTCTCCCTTGGACTCTAGGGGCCAGGAGTTAATGCAAAACTCGCACAAAACCTCCCCTCCCCCGTTCTTATCATTATGAACTCAGAGATCTGGCTTCAGTCACAGCAAGTTGCTGACTCCTGCCTACGTTTCTGGGCAGCGGAAACCTAGACTTGAAGTCAGCAGACCCACGGCTGAGCCCGGTTGCTACTGCTTCTTGGCCAGATGGCTTGGAACAAATCACTTCACCTCGGTGAAGCCTCAGTTTCTTCACTTGCTAAATGGGGATAAATAATAGCACTCAAGGTTGTTGCAAACATCGAATGAAAAGCGCCGTATTATGTGAAGCATGCTATTGGTTTTCATTATCAATCAGTGAAGTACAGATTACTGTAGGGGTTAAGACTAGCTTCTGGGTTTCAGTCACCACTCTGCTTGTTATTAGCTGTGTGACCTTGGGCAAGTCCCTTACTTTCTCTGAGCCTTGGTTCCTTTATCTTTTCCATGAAATAATAAATGAGCTAATGTATAAGATTGTTCTCAGAATTACATGAGAAGATGCCTCATGCCTGGCACAGAGTAAGTTCTCAGAAAATGTTATCATTATTATATATCAGTATCATGATGTATTATTTTTAGTACTCTATCGATCTTATGTAATTAATATTAAAATCTAGGTGAACCGGAAGGAGAAAAGACAGCGAGGAACTTTAAAAAGAAGGGACAGTCCATCAGTTGGAGCTCGGTTGGCCCTGGGTGCGAGAGTGCAGGCATCTGAGTCTGCAAAGAGGGGTGGGGGCGTAAGTGGAGTGAACCCACCTAATGAGAAAGTCTATGTGGTTTTCATCACTGGCTGGTGGAGGGCTCCAGCTCCCTTTTCTCTTCCCTGTCTCCCTGCTTCCGGTGTCCTTGGACAGGCTGGGACTTGAGCTAGTGACCTTCTTACACTGTCCCTTGCTCCTTTCTGTACCGTCGGTCCTCCTCACTGCCCATCCGGCCCTGGCCCCTTTCCCAACAGCAGAGAACCTGGGCAAATGGTTGGGGGGCTGCCCAGGTGTGGCTGCTGCCAAAGGGCGAAGGTCCTCAGCACGCACCTCTTCCCCGTCTGTCACTGCACTCCCACCCTCGGCAGTCACACCCAGCCCAGTGCCGAGTGAGTGCCTTTGTTCTGGCCCTCTGCTTCTGCTCCCTCTGTCCTGGCGCATGTCCACGGCCCTCCTGCTGGGCCCTGACAGCCCCTCTCCCTCTGCGCAGTGTCCACGGGCTCCGTGACGCAGGTGTCCTCGGTCAGCACGGACTCCGCTGGCTCTTCGTACTCCATTAGCGGCATCCTGGGCATCACATCCCCCAGCGCTGACACCAACAAGCGTAAGAGAGATGAAGGTAAGAGTTGCGGGCAGGCCCTGTCTGCGATGACCTGTCCGGGCCTGCTTCAGGGTGCTCTGCTCACCCAGGGGTGGAAGCAGAGATGCCTGCTGAGTACCCCCTGACCTGCAGAGCACAGAAGCTCCCCTTCCCTGGGAATGGAGACCCGGAGAGGGTCAGACAGGGAGCCACTGGGGCTGTGGATTTCTTGCTGGCCTTCCCCCATCATTCCCCCTTGAGTGGAGAAAGGTGTTGGGCCCGAGCTTTGTGGCCTTTAAGGAGGCCTTGTGTGTACAGATGTGACACAGGGTGTGGAGCGTGTGCACTCAACACCGCAGTCCCCTTTGTGAGCGAGCCCTGGAGGAGCGGGAGGGGCCGGGTGTCCTGCAGCGAGGCGGGCAGCCTGGGGTGGAGGGGTCAGGGCCGGACTCTGCTCCCCTCTCGGAGAAGGCCTCCAGAGGGGGTGATGGTGGGGGCTGAGGAAGTTAATAATCATCTGATCTCTGCCCCGGGGCCTGGAAGAAAGGAGTGCGGGGCCTCCTGGGGATTACAAAGACCGCAGTCCTCCCCCTCGTGGTACCGGCTGGGGCTTCTGGAGCTGGCTGCCCGGTCCTGGGCACTGGCCCACCTTAACCCGGCTCTCCTTTCCCCTGGATGGGCTGCCAGCGCAGCTAACATTAATGGGTTTGAGAGGGAAAGTGAACCCCTGGGAGTCTGTAAAACCTTAGTTGGGAAGGGAAAAAAAAAAACAAACAGGCCTTGGTCGAGGGCCTGAGAGCAGCGTGACAGAAATCTTGATTCCATTATTCTGTTCCTCGGCACAATTCCCATTCTCAGCCCCTGTAAGGGATGCATGTTCTGGTGAGCCCATGCCTAAGTACTAAAGATCTGTAACTAGAAAACAGAGTCGGCCCACCAGTGGATTGGCCTGTGGTCTGCGCATCCCGGGCACTAAAGACGCTGAGCCTGCGGCCTCAGTTCGGAGTCCCGTGTGGGGGCGAATCACAGCTTTGGGAACCTGCCTCACCTCTTTGCCCTGCTCCTGCCACTCAGGGCTGATGTCAGAGATCCTGACTCAGTGGGTGGCTGGGCAGTGTTACTGCAGGAGGAAGTGGGCCTGCCACCTCTGGTCCTTCAGGGGGCTGGTGGTGTCATCTGTTCTCCTATTGTCACCTGGGCTCAAAGCAGGTGTGCCAAGCTGGGGCTGGGCTGCATTTGATCACGATGGAGGGGCCAGCTGGGTGCAGCTTCCTTGGAGGCTGAGGGAGCCAGGTTTTTGGAGGAAGAAAAAAATCCAGTGTGATGTGCACTGCCAAGCAGACAGGTCCTGACGGAGGGTTGTCTTACTGTGTTTGTGGAGGGCCAAACCGACTTTCAGCCTCTGGTCAGGGGTCACTGTTTAACCTCCCGGCTGCTTTCAAAGGTGTCGAACGGTCAGCATGTGGGTGTTGTTAGTCTAGACTGCTCTGTGCTGGTCAGATCATTCTTGTGGCCTATTGGGGGTATCGACCTTTAATGGGGACAGTGACCGATTAGGGTGCGTCCAGATGGGCGTGGCCTGGGTGAAGGGGGACTTGGAGAATACCTCAAAGCTCTAGGGATATTTGGCACAAAGAAGAGAAGAACGAGCAGAGCTGGACTGTTTCCTTGAAGTACTTGGAGGGCTGGCTGGGAAGGCGAGAGCTGTGAGACTGCTGTGTGGCTCCCAAGGCCACGTGTGGCAGACTCAGAGGACATTTCAGTTCAAGTATAAAAAAGAACTTTGTGAATATGAGAATGGTCTAGGGCAGGTCTAGAGAGGTGGTGAGTATTCTGTCACTAGAGTTATGTGAGTTGAGCCTAGGTAGCCTCTTAAATTGGGCTGCCGTACAAATGGTGTCAGGAATCAGGTGCAGGATTGGATGATCTTTGAGAACCTCCCGACCGTGAAATTTACGACTCAGTCCTGATCTCCAGAAAGACTTGGGAGGTGACCTAGTCTGTGTTCTGGGGGCTAAGGGGGAGTGACTCGATGGTCTCAGCAGCTTACGGGATTGGGGAGAACGGGAAACCAAGCAGCAACCAGGGCATCCCACTCCCTGCCCTGCAGCGCGGAGAGTGTGTGGTTGAGCGGATAGGTGGGGCGGAAGCGCCCTTGCTTGTACCAACACGCCGTCTGGAGGGAGTGCTGCCCAGAGTTTCCAGTAGAAGCGCTTGGTCAGAGTGGGGTGAGAAAGAACCAGCCGCGGGGGAAGCACAGGGGAATTTCCGGGCGACCTGGAAGGCCGGCCCGTTGGGACAGCAGACTATGGCGCTGTTTTTCTCAGGAGACCTCAGCAGCCGGGGTTGGGGGGGGGGAGGGTGACGGGGCAGAAGAGACATCAGGGAGCAAGAGGAAGACTACTGAGGGCTCTCACCCCTGTTTCTCAGATGAGGTGACTGGGGCTGGGCAAAGTGGAGTCACTCGTTCAGCTCTTGTTCAGAGGCATCTGTACTTGGACTTGGGTTTTGCCCTGTGGTCACTTTCTGGTGCCACCCTTCTGCCCAGGCTTCGGGGCAGGACTGGGTGATAACAGAGTCCACTCACTGCGGGCCTGCCCTTTAGAGCTCGCAGGCCAGCATGGTTGACTGGCAAGCCCAAAGTCCCTTCGGCGGGCAGTGTGCGCGGCGAGATGCGATGAGGGGGTGACAGGAGGGGAGAGCAAAGCAGGAGGAGCTGGTGTTGACCAAAAAGATCTGAGAAGGCTCCTCAGAGGAAGTGGCCTTTTATTGAGAAAAAAATATTTTCCACTGCTTCTATTGTTAAATTAGAAATTTAATTATTCAATTGCACCAGCCACATTTTAAGTACTCAGTAGCTACATGTGAATACAAGTGTGTGGCACATAGTAGGTGCTCAATAAATGCTCCTTGGTACAATGGATGGTCACAGGTCTGTAGAGGCTTCACAGTTAGTGAGGAAGGTGTGTGTAGGGATTCTCAACTAGTAGTAATTCTGTTTAATATTTCGGACTTCCACAGAAAACTCTTGAGTAAGGAATTCTGCAGTGAAAACAAGTAAGTTAGAATGAATGCTGTTAGACCACTGGATTGCCGAGTGCTCTTTCAACCTAGAGATTCTAGGCTTCCCCTGAGGGTGTTTGCCTCCAAGACAAGCTTTGGGGATGTGGCCACTATGTCGGTATCTCAGATGGTGGAGGCAACAGATAAGGTCCCTGGGGACTCTGAGAGCATCTGGGGCAAGTGAAAGGAGGCCACAGGAGGCAGAGTATGGCTCAGTGCAAGGGACAGCTTTTAGGCGACTGCCAGTCTGCACCAAGGATAGAAGCATTGTCTTGGAAAGGCTGTGAGTTCCTCGTCTTCTGAGATGTGAGCAGGGGCTGGACAAAGGGGAGCAGAAGAACCGAAAAAGGCATTCCGGTTTGGACTCCGTGACTTCCGAGGGCTGTAACACCCTGGTAGCCCGTGCTTCGATAACTGCCCTGTGTCTGGAAGAGGTTCTGCCTGCTTGTTTTCCCTCCTGCCATCTGACCCTGAGTCTGCCATTCACACAGACTTGCCTGGGCAGGGACCATGTAGTACGGGGGTGTTTCCGTCCCCAGCCCGGCCCCATGGCAGAGGGCCGGGCACAGAGCTACTCAGGAGGCTTGTGGATGGGATGGCCCGAGAGCCAGGTTAGGGCGCTGCCCAGCTATGGCTTGCAGCGTCTTGTCTCTTGGTTGAACTGACCAGAGAGCTGTCATGGAGGAGGTGGTGGGGCTGGCCTCAGGAATCCAGCTGGGCTAGGGGGACAGAGCCTGAGGCGGGGCTTCCCTCCCCGGAAGGCCCAGAGGAGGCGGTGGCGGGGCTGGACTTGGCAGAGCAGGCAGAGCTGTGAATAGCAGCCATGGGTGAAAGGGCAGCTCCAGACCCGCTGTTCCTTCCTGGGCCTTTGATCTCTGGTGGGGCCTCCTTCCGCCCCCATTCAGGTCCCCTCGACCTCCCCCTCCCCTCATCCCCCCAGTGTTTGAAAGGCCCTGAACACACCGAGGTCAGCGGAGTGAGAATCCCTTTCACTAGCTCAGAAAGCCACCCCGTCCAGCACCAGTGTGGACTCTGGGGACCAGAAGCTTCTTTTCAGGCAGCAGAGGGTACGTTGCAGGTGGGATTTCCCACATCTGGGCCCTGGACTGCCCTCTGTCTGAAGAGGCGCAGGAAGGGCAGCCCAAACCCAGAGGTGGTCTGTCCTTTATAAGACGTGCCAAGTCCAGCAAGACCCTCAGGAGGTTTGGGGGCATTTAGCAGGGGCTTCTGTCGTGACTGTTCATCCCTCTTTCTGGGGGTGTCTGTCTTCTCTCTGTCTTGTCTCATGTCTTTTGTTTGGGGGTACCTCTCATCCGGTGTTATCTGTGGGTTTGTGCCCTGTTTATTGAGACTCCCTCTGTGTCGATTTCTGTCTCCTGGTCTAGTGTCCTCTCTCCCTGTCTCTCTCTCTCTCTCTCTCTCTCTCTCACACACACACACACACACACACACACACACACACTTCTTCCTGTATTCATTCTTGCTCTCTCTTACTGACTCCCCTCTTCCAGGCTGGGAGCTGCCTCAGCCCTGCCTTGCAGACCTCCAAGGGGCCCACCTTGGGAAGGGGAGGGCTTCAGAAGCTCACAGGCCTCCTGACTGTGAGCAGGCCCTGGCCTTCCTCTCTTAGGCCCCCTTCCTTTGCTGGGCACTCAGACCCTGTCTGCTGCTCCTGGGCTGGGGACCGAAGGCAGAGGCAGGAGCAGAAGGTGCAGAGGCCCTTCTCAGATTCCCCAGGAGGGAGTGGGAGGTGTGGAAAAGCTCCCCACCCCTGGAGGCGTACGTGGAGGCCGCACAGAGGAGCGGCAGCAGAACCGTGGAAGGCGTTCGGAGGGCTATTGCCATGGGGCAGCACGTGCTCGCTGTCTGGAAGCAGCACTGCCTACTCGTTTTTTTTTCTCCTGCTCCCTGAGACGGAGTCAGGAGTTGTAAGCATTCCTTGTGGGGCCGAGATCCCACAGACCCCTGATCTCTGGAGAGCCCGAAGTACGGCGTTAGGTGCCAGGGCTCGCAGACTCACAGGCCAGGGATGAGCTGATCGGAGGGCTTTCTGTGATGAAACTTTTGGCAAATCACTCGATCTCTTCAAGCCTCCCTTTTGTCTTCAGACAAAGTTTTATAGGTTATCGTGAGGATAAACTTAAGTCACACCCATGAAGGATTTAGCCCCAGGGCCCGGTGGTCAGCAGTAGGCACTTCATAAATGGCCACTGAGGGAGAGGAGACTGGGCTTGGAGGCCGGGAGGCCGGTCCCGGGCCGAGGGCAAGCAGGCTCCAGCCGCAGTCCTACTTGGCAGCTGCCGGGAGCTGCTGTGCCCACCCCTACTTCCTGTTTGTAACAGGCCGCTCCTGTGGGCATCAAGACTGAGCAACAGTGCCCCCAGGTGTCAGCCGGAGAACCAAGGGCCACTCGCCTTCCTGGTTTCCCAGCCCCCTTGATGGAAGAATAAAGGGGTCAAGCCTCAGTTTGCCATGGAGAGTGGCCCTGGGTACACAAGGTGGTGAGCCGCCCAGGACGGAGGGCAGAAGGCAGAGCGCCTGGGCCTGGGAGCTGGGGTCGCTGGCTTGAACCTCCAGACTCCCCTGTCAGAGCTGGAAGGCCACGGAGCGCATCCAGGACACGCCACCCAAAGGGAGACAGGCTTGGATATGAGAAAGGGTCTGACCAGGTCACACAGCAAAAAACCCAGAAACACTTGAGGGAGAGGCGGACCCATCAGAAAGTCCTTGGTGTCCTGCTGCCATTCGATGCGACAGGTCTCATTTTCCCCTCTCCCCTCAGTTCTCCCTGGCCTCCCATTCCTCCTCCTCTTCCCTCCCCTGCTCCCTGCCCCTGACTGGTCTCCGAGCTTTCCCAGCTGCGGGCCATTATCCACCCCGGGCCTTCTACCTGGAATGCTGTCCTTGAGGCCTGTCAGTGGCCCTGGCCTGGTTTCCAGAGCCAGCCCAGGCCCTGGAGACATAGTCAGTGCTGGGCCTGTGGTCCTTCACAGCCGACCCAGGCCCTCGGATTCACCAGGGGCCAGCATGGAGCTTGGCTGACCAGACGCGCTCTGCAGAGAGCGGAGAAAGTGACCACCGTTTTGTCTTGGTGTCTCCTGGGGCTTGGCCAGGGCAGCTCCTCCTCACCTCTTTGTCCTCCATAAGGTATCCCCTGGATATGCCCTCAGGCTGACCATGCAGGTGCAGAGACCAGGACCAAGGTACCTGGCCGGGGAGGGCATCACTTAGAACCCAGGTGGCAGTTGCCAGCTGGGCAGTGATGCTTTACTTGGCTTGCCCTGTATTTAAAATGACTTTGAGTTAGTTGCCAACGTTCGAAAATCAGAAGATTTCATATATAGATGTCTGACTTTTCTTGGGGGAAATAAAAACATACGATCTTGCAACACTTGGGCGAGCTTCCTTTCGTAGCAACGGTCGTCTGGAACTGCTGGGGCTGGAGTCTTCCACTGCTCCCTTCTCAACTTGCTCATGGCCTTGGTCCTCTATTTTTCTTTGCCCTCGTGCCTTTGAGTTTCTGGATTCTTAGTGTGGACTCTCAAGAACACAGCTGGTTGAGTCCAGTCTGTGGCAGATGAAGCCAATGGGAGGCAGGGCCTGATGAAGCCGCGTGTGTGTGTGTGTGTGTGTGTGTGTGTGTGTGTGTGTGTGAGGGTGGTGGTGGGGTGTTGGGGACCTGGGCAGTCAGGCTCTCAAGCCAGAGGCGGGTGGGGTGAGGGAGGCCGTGGGGCAGGGCCAAGGCGTTCCACCTCTCGGCGGCCCAGAAGAACAGTGAGATGGAGGCCATCCAGTCCACACCCTCAGGCAGGGCTATCCAGGTGCAGTGGGCACGGGCTTGCCCAGGGAGGGCAGGGCCTGGTTAGTGGCAGAGAGGATGAGGTTTTCATCTCCCGGCCTGGTTGGCCACTCCTTCCAGCTTTGCAGTCACTGGCCCCTCAGCTGAGCCCCAGGGAGACAGATTTCAGAGGCTCCCCTCAGTAAAGCAGAGGACGTAGGGCCAGGTGGTCAATCCGAGGGTCTCACTGGGCCTTTCCCTAGTGCCTGGGGCCTGTCCCCTGTGTGGTGGGTTAGGTTTCAGTTCCTCCCGGCCCCCGGGTCCCTCAGTTTCACTCTGATTCACTTTGATTCACTGAGTGAGAGGCTGCGTGAGAGAGCCATCACCATTGAACACCCCCTCCACCCCAACCCCACCTGCTTGCCCACCTGCTTTGCCCCGGGCTCCGCCTCCCCTCTCCCCACTGGCTCCTCTTCCCATGGGACGGTGCGCTGGTGTCCGGGGCACCCCTGGGGCACGTAAAGGGTAGGGTGGCCCAGTGGGCCACTGAGGACGTCAGTGCAGAGAGTCAGTTCTGAGGTCGCCGAGAACCTCGGTGTGGGGTCAGCTGAGGGGACAGACTCTCATCCGCTGTGAGCGGGACCCTGCCAGGGCAGTCTGGAACTCGGGGTGGAATGGAGTGGCTTTCTTCGCACCCTGTGTGCCTTGTTGCCTTGTGGGGCAGAGGGTCCTGCGGTCCTTTCTCTCTGGCTGCACAGTCTGTGGTTCGGGACTTGGCAGCACTCAGGTTACTGGAGGGAGACCTGTGAGGTCGGGAAAGGAGCCTGGGAGGAGGGAGCCAGGGGCTTGGGGTTCTGGCCTGACTCTGTGGCTGACTTGCTAGTGACCTTAGGGAAACCCCTTCCCCTTTCTGGGCCTCAGTTTCCTCACCTACCATACAGGATGGATAACTTCCTGAGGCATTTTTTGTTACCAAGATGAGAGCTTCTCCTAGTCCCATCTCAAGTCCTTTGGCATTATTTTAGGCCAGAGATTCTCAGACTTTTTGTTTTGGGACTCCTTTAGATTATTTGAAATGATTAAGGACTGTAAGGAGCTTTTTAGTATATGTGACTTAATTAAAATGAACAAAAATTTATGCCTTGGCTGGTATGGCTCAGTGGATTGAATGCTGGCCTGCAAACCAAAGGGTCTGTGGTTCGATTCCTAGTCAGGGCACATGCCTGGGTTGTGGGCCAGGGCCCCACCCAGCTGGGGGTGTGCAAGAGGCAACTGATTGATGTATCTCTTGCACACTGATGTTTCTCTACCTCTCTTCCTCCCTCCCTTCCCCTTTCTCTAAAAATAAATAAATAAAATTCTTAAATTTCTTTAAAAAAGAAACTGTCTCTCAATGTAGGTTCCTTCCATTCTCTTTTAAAAAATAAATAAATAAAATGAACAAAATTTAAATATTTATTTATTACTAGTATTTCATTAAAAACACCAGTAATAAAGAAGACATATAAATAACATTTTTGAAGTAAGAGAGAACTCTACTTTCCATATCTAAAAATTTAGTTAGAGTGGCACTGCTTTGTGACTGTGCAGATCTCTTTAGCGTCTGACTTGACAGAAGACCGCTGGATGCTCATGTCTTCTGCATCTGATCTGGCGTGGTGTCTCGCAGCCCAGAGCCTTTGGAAAACTCCACTGCATACTCATGGCAGAGTGAGAGTGAAGAAGTCTAATAACATCTTGGTATTATTATGAGGATAGTTTGACCTCACAAACCCCTTAAAAGGGCCCTGGAGGACCCCAGGGATCCCTGGACTAGACCTTGAGAATCTCTGCTTCAGGCTGCTGCAGACTCAGGTTAGTACTCACACAGATAGGAAGAGCAGTTAGGTGGTTTGAGTTTTCAGGGAGTGCCGTCAGTTTGCCCTGTTCTTAGCTCCTGACGGCAGTGAGAGCCATGGCAGGTCTTTGAGCTGGGGAAGGAGTGAGGAGACCTGCTGGGCTTGTTTTCTAGCAGAGCGGGGGGTGCAGCGCATCCCCATCCTCCCTCAAGATTGAGCTTCCACAAGAAAGGCACAGCTACTGAGTTTCCTTTCCGTTCCAGTGGGATATCTGTAGGGTTTGAGGTTCGATCTCCCCACAGTGGGCTTCCTTTGGGGGCCAACAGCAGCCATCCGGAGCTCTGTAAGAGCTGGGGAGTGGGAGTTTGGGACCCAAGCATGTTTCTCCTTCCCAGCTTAGCTCTACATTAACCTACAGACCCCTGAGACCCCACCTGGGTATGGTTTTGGTGGGGGAAAAAAGCAAACACTATTGATGAGGAATGAAACAAAATAAAAAGAAATAAAGAAGTGGGTGTGGTATTTATCTTGGCTCCTGGCATTTGAGGGCTGAAGGCAGTTGAGAAAGGGGAGGTCTTTGTTCTGAATCCACAGGGACCTCTGGGTTGTTCTGGAATGTGTGTGGTCAGTCACTCATGTGTGTGCATACTTTTGTGTGTGTGTGTTTAATTTCACTTTGAAATGTCCAGTTTTTATTTTCACTGGTACAACTTTATCATTTGCGTTAGTGCTTCCTGGGTCTAATGGATTACAGTGGAGGTGAGGGAGAAAGAGGGGATGTCCTAAGGTGATCTGAGAAGCACTGAGCGAGGGAGGATAAAGGTGCTAGAGCAGATGTGTGCGAGAAGGAGGTTGGTTCCGTGAAAGGACCTGGGTTGTGAGAAGAGACAGAGAAGGGCGTGGCTAGAGAGACTAGTAAGGATGACAAAGGGGTCAGACACTTCCCAGCACCAGCCACCAGGTGGCACCATTGACCCAAGACAGCTTAGTTGCCATCCAGGGTTAGGGACAAGAGGGGTAACAGGGCAGTGTGTACTGGCCATTTGTGGCATGCTGGTAACTTGGTGGGGGGCAGCAGGGCCCAGGTGTGCTGCCCATTTGCCAGAGTCTCACTTCTTCGCCAGTACGTAGTCAGGGCACGGGCAGGGGAGACCACTGCCTTTGGGATCAGTGAGGCCGTTCCTCACCTCTGTGGTGCAGGTGTCCTGATACGAACCACGCTGGAAGTCCAGTTCTTGGCTCCTATTCTAAGCCTTTACTGGTTGTGTGACCTTGGGCAAGTCACTCCTCTCTGCCCTGTGTTCCTCATGTAAAACGTGGAGATTTGAACAGGTGATTTTAAGGATCTTTGGGCTCTGTCTGACATTCCCTGATGTGGTGGAGAGAGCCCTAGAGTTGGAGTTCATTTCAGGATTTTCATATCTCAGTTGTGTGACCTTGGGCAGCTCATTTCCCATCTGTTGAGATGGTAGCAACATCCCCCTCACAGACATTTGTATGAAACAGCAGGTTGGGATAGGCTTTGAAATCTTTTCTGGTGAGGAGAGGGAGGGGTTGCTATTTATTATTTCCCCTGGCATCTAAGTTCGCCAGGAGCAGCCATTCTGCCATTGTCACAGTTCAGGGAGTCTGTGCCTCTGCCTGTGGCCATGACAAGAGGCTGTATGGCAGGTGTTTGCTTAGGCTCACTGCATCTCTGCCCTAAATATCTTTGGAATCTGCTCATTTTTCTCCGTCCCCACCGCTGCTGCCACCTTGGTCCAATCATTTTCTCCTCTCGTCTGGACTGTTGCTGGGGCCTCCTAACGGTCCCCACCGCCAGTGCGCCTGGCTTCTCCACACCACCCTGCACCTCAAGCGTTCCCCCACTCCTGCCTGACCTCAGAGTCTCCATTCTCCTGCTGAGTCTGGCCCCATAGAAAGGATCTCATGACAACCACTTTGGAGGGGGAGGGGGCTCTGCCGAGGTCTGAATACACACACGCATGCACAGACATGCGTGCTGGGGCCTCCGGCCCTGTTCTGCCTGCCTTACCTGAGCGTGTGTTCCAGGTGAATACAGCCCACGGCCTCTTAACAGAACACCAACCATAATGGCTATAGCACTTATCGAGTGTTTATTATACATATTTCAAATCATTAACACATTTAACACTCACCACCGCTGTACCAGGTGAATACTCTCACTATCTCCATTTTATAGAGATCCAGGAAGTTGCCCAGGCCACACAGCTCCACGGCGGCCGTGTTGGGGGGGGGTTGGTTCCAGAGTAGCCTTACCTGCTACCCTGGTCTGTGTCTCACAGAGTATAAGGACAGGATGACGTCAGTGGGAATGTCCCCACCTCTCTCCATTATGGGTCTTCATTCCACCTTTTTGTCCCCTAGTTCTGCTCGGTCCTCATCACCTTGCCAGGCTGAGCTGAGAGGGACCTTGGCTCGGATCCCACTTTCTTACTCAGGTACCCCAACACTGCTCTGCACACTTTCCCGTTGCACCTTCCAGTTGGTCAGGTTCAAGCAGAGCTGGCTGATCACATGTGGATTTTAAGCCAAGGCAGGGTAGTGGCCAGGGTTCGAACCCAGGCCTCCCAGTCACTAGCTGTGTGAGCTTTGACGATGGCCTTCTCTACTTTGAGCTTCAGTTTTCTCACCTGTCAAAAGGGGATAACAATTCCTGCTTTTCCTGATAGTTAAAAAACATGACCTATAGTATTTGGATTAGGACTGGCACATGGCAAGTTTAAAAAATATCAGCTACTATTATTTCTATGATCAGAGAAGTTTTTACCCTGAATCCAGATTCCTCAAGACAGTCTTGTTAAGAACTTTCTAAATTCCCAGGCTTTTTTGTCTTTTCATTCTCTATTTCTTAACAATAATTTTATTTATACTGCTGTGTCTAATGGTAGGATTTTTCAGGCTACGATCGGAACAAAAAAGACGTCCCCACCAGAATTCAGGCTGGTGGGACTTTAGCTCCGTGTCTCAGAAGCTAATCACCTACGTTGTAGACGGGACGAGGGCAGCTTGCTGAGGCAGGACAGGCAGTGAGGCCTGGACTCCGGGTCCCAGTTCGGCCGCCGTGTGGCTGTGCCATCTCAGTCACGTCCCTGCCTTCTGGGTCCTCGATTTGGATGCCATGAGCCCAGACAACCCTTCCAGCTCCTGAGCCCCCCCTCCCTGCTCCCTGCTGGTCCCCCTCCCTCCTCCTCCATCTTCTCTTTCTTCACCTCCTTTCTGTCTGACACACAAATGCCATCCAGCACTTTTGAATGGTACTTTTGTTCCGCTAACATCTCTTTTCTGAAAAGCAGGATCAGTCAGGTTTGTATCTTTTAAATGCTAGCACGTTTTATCAGTTAAGAAGGACCTGCATACCTCTCTCCCAAGAGTAGCCTTAAGGAGACAGAAGCAACCAAGGGAAAGTCGTGGAGGAAAAGCAAAAAATCTCTTTGGGGGCCTGAGGTACAGTCGGTCCTTCCAGCAAATGCCTTCTTTTCTGGGAGCCCCCTTTCCCGCTCTTCATGACCCTAAGCATTCTAGCCCAACTCTAGTCATGGCTGGTGTCCCCTCTTACCCCCCATAGAATGGGGGCGCAGGGGGAGCAAGAGCAGAGCCTATGCCTGAGTCATCCTTGTCTCACACCTCTTTGACGTAGGGTTTGGAGCACTGGACTGGGAGCCACAGGGCCCTGGGTTGGAGTGATGACTTCGCTCTCCCATGCTGGCAACACATTTTGTGGGCCTCGGCTTTCTTAGCAGCAAAAGAGAAAGCAGAGAGTCTTCCTCAAAGTCTTGTGTGAATCCAGTGAGGGGCAGCACGTGAGAAAGTGCTTTGTAAACTGTAAAGGTCTGTGGAGGTATGAGAACATCCTTGTAGTTCATTTCCTGTGCCTGCTCTGTGACCTTGGACAAGTTCTTTAACTTCTCCAGGGGTCAGTTCTCCCATCTGTAAAATGGGGACCATAATCCTTAGGTCGTACAATCACTGTGAGAATTTAATAATGAGTGTAGAACACCTGGCACAGTTGTTGGCAGTGGCGGGTGCCCAGGTCCCGGTTGTCCCTTTTCCCTTCTTATTTCTTCGCAGGACCTCTGCCTGTAACTACAGGGAGCAGTGATTAGGCCACAGGCTTCTGAAGGCTGGCTACCCTGCCCGAAATCCAATAGGCTGTTTCTTGGCTGGGGGATCTCGGGCAACTTTCCTAACCGGTGCTGTTCCATTCTCTTGCCTGTAAGGGAAGGAGATTAATACCTGCTTCAGAGGGTTGTTGAGCAAATAGAACAGCGTCGGTAAGTGACTGGGGACAGCGTCGGGGCCAGGTGAATGTTAGCGATCCTGCCAGAGCTTGTTCCCTCCGCACACTCACTCAGACACAGCACCCCAGCTGCCATCTCAAGCCCCTGAGCCAGTAAAGAAAGCCAGGCCTGAGCAGAGAGGAGAGGGATTCGCTCAGGGTCGTACCAGAACTCAAATGCCGAGGTCTTGGAGGAATTTTCAGGGTTTCCACTCTGCCTGCCGCCTTGCTGATAAAGCCCCTCCAAGAGGCCAGACCCTCCTCCTAGGCCCTGCTCTCCGGGTCGCGCCCCCTTGGCCCGGAAGCGAGGGCCAAAGCCTCCCAGGAGGGCATCAGGATTTTCGAGCGTGATATGGAAGAAGAAATAAATTCGACCGCGTCAGAACGTGGAGCAAAAAGAAGCAAGCGCGCGCGGCGCCCTCGGGAGGGAGGCGGCCCTCCCGCCTGGCCTCCGCCAAGCATTTGCAATTTAATTGACATTTGGCGGCAGGAAGCCAATCAGTATAAGTCAATTGACGTTCCGAGATAAAACTAATCGCAGGCCGGCGCTCCCCACGCCGGCGCAGCCCGGCTGGGCCGCGGGGCACAGCGTGGCGGCCGCGGCGCCGGCAGGTAATGGTGCGGGCGCGTCTCGGCCCGAGAGGGGGCAGCCAGCGGCCCGCTGATTGCCGCGCAGCCCACGGCGGCCGGCAGAGCCCCGTAATGAATGACTTTATTTGCCGGGGCCCTGCTGAGAACAATTGAGTTTGTTATGGTAACAACGGATGCCAGCTTCCCGGGCCCCGGGGAGCGCGGCGGCGGCAGCCGGGAGCTGGGCAGCAGAGCAGATGATGCGCGCCGAGGCGAGGGGCGCGGGCGGCGGGGAGCCCGCCCGCCGAGGAACAGGAGCCCGCGGGACGCTGCGCGCGCCCTAGCCCTTGGGGGAGAGGCCCGCGGCCAGGCGGCCTTGGCCCGGGGTGCTGGGGTGGCTTGATGCACACCACTCTCCCCTTGGACCGCAGTGCAGAACTGGCATTGGATTCATAAACTCCCTGCTAGCTTGTTGGACGGGCCAACCTCCTGGGTGTCCCTGCAGCCCCTTCTTCCCACTGCCCCAAGCCTGGGAGGAGTCGTGGAGGAGGGAGGGGCGTCTGGCCTTGCTGAATGATGCCCCGAAGCATGAATTTTTTTGTCTCTTGCACCAGCGGGACTAAGAAAAAGGCACAAAGGCTTCCCTGCTTGGCCGTGCCATGGCTTGACCAATTCAGGACTGCATTTCAGACCCTCTCGTATGTTTTGGCATTATCTCTGTGCCCTGGAGAGTGGCCTTCCTCCCATCTCTGTCCCCTGTCTGAGTCCCCACTTTTTTTTTGGCACTTCCCATAGGAAGCCCTCCTGGCTCCCACAGAGAATGCTGTCAGCCACATGACTGCCTCTGAGCCTGGAAGCCTTCTACCTTCCTCCATCAGACCACGGGTTTCGGGGTCCGGGGCCCTCTCTGCTCAGTCCCAGTGATTCCTTCTGCGCCCAGCTTGGGGCCTGACAGAGGACACAGATGTGGAAGGAGTGGATAAGGGGTTGGACGTCTTTCGTCTTTGCAATCTCTCACTTTCCCTGGGGTTACAGACAACAGAATTCCTTTCCCTTTTCCTTTTCCTTTTTTCTTCAGTTCTGTTTTCAGGCTTGCTGTCATTCATTCACTCAACAAACAGAACAAACCATGTCAGCTACTCTGACATAACAGGCCTTGCCCCCGGGGAACTTACGCACTGTTGAGAGATGATAATGCAATGCATGTAATAAATATGTGTCAGGCACCTACTGTGTGCTGATGAGTGGCCGACATTTCTTGAGCTGGTGAAGGCTTAATAAGGGTTTGCTGAGGGTTTTTCCTGCTGCCATTGCATTCAGTGATCCATGATACCACTCTGTGACAATCACCTTCATGCGCAGATGTATAAACTAATGCTTGTTTAAGAAGCAGCATGATGCTTCTGGAAGGAGTCCAGACTGGGAATCAAATACCAGTTTGCTGTGTGAGCTCTGTCCATTTTCTTCTTCTCTCTGGGTCTCAGTACCCTCATCTGTAAAATGGGGGAGTTGGAATTCATGATCTGTGCTGGCCAGTTGAGTGGGGCTGGGCAGGGGAGACGGAGCCAGGATCTGGGCTCTGCTCCCAGTCCAGTGCTCCCTGGTTTTGCAGCATGGCCAGTGGTGGGGTGGGATGCTCTTTTTTCAGCTTTATGAGGCTGGCGGTGAAACTGAAGCACCCAGCGTGTGAAAGGCACAGTGCTCACAGCAGCCTTAAGAAGTGTAGGAATTACCTCTGTTTCCCTTTTGCCGATAGAAAAAATAAGAGGTTAAATAACCAGTCCAGGGTCACACAGCTAGTGAGGCACAGGGCTGGGATGTGAAACCAAGCCGTCTGTCTAGTTTCAGAGCCCGTGCACTTAAGTACAGGCAGCAGTCAGGCATATTGCTGGTTTGGTTCCAGACCCACCACAAAGTAAATATCGCAGTGAAGCGCGTCACAGAAATTGTGGCGTTTCCTAGTGCACAGAAAAGTTATGTTTACTTTACACAGTAGCCTATTAAGTGTGCAATACCATTATGTCTAAAACACACTATGTATGACTTAATTTAAAAGACTTTATTGATGAAAAATGCTACCTATTATCTGAGCCCTCAACAAGTCGTCATCTTTTGGCTGGGAGAGGGTCTTATCTAAATTTTTGAAAAGAGCACAGTACCTGCGAATCACAGTGACAGTGGAGCGTGGTAAGGGAGGTCTGTCTGCACTCCGCTGGTGGCGCAGGCAGCACGAGACCCCTCCCGCTCCTCCCCTGCTCTTCCGCCTCACTCTCGGTCTCACCCCACTTGCTCCCCACCTCCCAAACTCATCCTGCCTGTTTGCAGGACAGCAGAGCACTGATTTTTCAAGGGGCCTCTTCTCCCCCTGCCTTTTGCTCTTAACCTGGATACAGATG
Source organism: Artibeus jamaicensis (assembly GCF_021234435.1). Taxonomy (NCBI): domain Eukaryota; kingdom Metazoa; phylum Chordata; class Mammalia; order Chiroptera; family Phyllostomidae; genus Artibeus; species Artibeus jamaicensis. The sequence goes on from NW_026522030.1 coordinate 20,200,966, forward strand.
GCCGAGAAAAGGCACAAAAGAGAAGCTTCTGCAGAATCGGGGCCCCTTCCTGGTTCAGTCCCAGCTGGATTACTGTCTTTGGGAAAGAGGTATCTGCAAAGGGTGAGGGGAATCCAGGTGCTGGCTTGCAGGAACAAGTTTTCACTCTTCACGGCTTGAGGGAGTCCATTTATTTTAGGGTCGTTTCTGGCACCCATCTTCCTGTCTCTCAAAATGGGTCTAGGGAGCTCTCTCTCCCGGGCAATATCCCTTTTTCAGGAACATGGATTAGGAGGACAGTCTCCCACATGGGACAGTCCCAACTGGCAAATTGAAGGGGCTTTGGAAATCACACACAGTGATTTTAATTCTGTGGATGTAATGTCTTCGCTTTAAAACAAACCCTTTGTAGTGCCTCATTTGCTACTCAAAAGTGAAATTTAGAGAAAATATAACCTACCCTCATACATAATTTTAAAAGTCCATACAAAGCCCCAATTGTAACAAAAAGGGGAAAGAAAAGTAAAATCATAATAAAATGATGTATTTCATTATGTAAATGCTCAGGCATGACTACACCAGAAGACATAATAAAACAGTCAGTGGTTCGCACTGTGTGGAGAATTACCCCGGATGCAGAGGCTACAAATGTGGACAGCTGTGTTTTCTGGCAATACGAATACCTCTGGTGGCCTTGCCATCCACAAACTGATTTTCTGAAATTGTAAACATGTCTTGACAAAATTCCAACCAAAGCAAAACGTAATCTTCCCTCGATTTACGTAATGGCTGTACTCCTGGAAACGTCAGGGTAGATCGAAACACCGAGTTTGTGTGTACAGGTAAAACAGAGTTAGGTTCACGGCTCGAGTATTTATACAGAGGTTTTCCCCCAACCTGAATGCATGACGGACATGCCATGGGTGTGAGGGATGTGGGGTGGTCCTGCGCTGTGCTCCTGGGCTGGGGCTGAGTAGCGCCCCCAACTCTACCCTCAGCAGGCCGTGACCCTTCCCCAGTGACAACAGCTTACAGATTTCTAAAATCTCCAGTATGATCATCCTTGCTGAGATCCATGGGAACAAATGAGTTTGTCTCTGGGGTTCCTTCCTCCGGGAAGTTCTGGGACTCGGTTGAAGAGCCAAATCTGCCAATTCCATGAACCTGTTGTGTGTGAGACCTGGTGGTAGGCACCCGGGAAGCATGGCCTCATTGGTATGGGAGGCTATGAAAGTTATCTGACCCTGCCCCATGGGTCCCAGGCTCCCAGGGGCCCCAGTCAGTGAGTATAGCCCACCCAGTCCTTCCCTCCTATCTAGGATACCCTCTGTCTCCTTCCTGCTACGCCCAAGTCCAACGTCTGCCTCAAATACCACCTCCTCCCTCACCCCTCTCCTTTTACCCCCAGGTCCAGATAGGTTCTCTCTGCCTCTGGGGCCCTATTGCTTGCTCTTCGGGCCGGTGCTTTTGCATGCTCGAATCATAACTCCATCTCCAGGCCGTGTCTCTCTGACAGAGAATAGGCACCCCTGAGGGCTGAGACTGGGTTCTCTCGCAGGGCCCGGCTTGGGGTCAGAGCACCAGCAAAAGAGGAATGAATGCTTGAACCGAGCCATGTGACTTAGCCAGGTGCCCCTCTCTGTACACATCTTCTCCTTTTTAAGCAAACAAGTGGCTTCCCTTTTCCCACCCTTACTCCCCGTCCTCATTGGCTGACATGAGATGTTTGCTCTGCAGACAGTGCCGTCTCATTTGGGGCCCACCAGCTTGCTTGCTCTGACCCAGTGCTGTGGGTTCGGCGGGATTTATTGACCCCATCGCACAGATGAGCTGAGCTGAGTAAAGACCACACAGCTGGCAAGTGGCAGAGCCAGAGCTACCACCTTTGTCACTCAACACTTCCAAGAGAGGATCCTCTCCCCTGGAGTCACTCATTCCTTTGCTGGCTCCTGACTCAAATGCTGGGCACTGTAGCCTTGGTGGTGCGCAGGCCTGGAGGCCCCCTTTGTCTGTCCTTAGGAAGTTTTGGCTCCAAAGTCCCAGAGAAGTGGAGCTCTGATGCCTGCAGGGAGGGTGTGGCCACTCTTTCCCAAGGAGTGGCTGTCTCCATTGTACCTTTTTTTGGCACTTTGAATGAAATGTCCACTTTTACCCATTCGTACCACAAGGTATTTATCGTGTGCCCGCTATGTGCCAGGTGTTGCTCTAGGTGCTGGGGACACGGCAGTAAACTAGAAAGACAAACATTTGCTGTCACGAGTGACATTCTAGTGAGGGAGGAGAGGGTAAATAAGGAAAATAAACAGCAGGTTCCGTGCCCTGGAGGATAACACAGCTCGGTAAGGAGACAGAGAATGAAGTAGGGGCGGAAGCAGGGCACATGCTGGTTTGCGGAGGGTGGGCATAATGATGAGATGGCAGCTGAGGAGAGACAGACCAGGGAGGGACGGGTGAGCCAAACAAGTATGTGGGGAGGAAGGTTACAGACAGAAGGGACAGCACATGCAAAGGCCTGAGGCAGGGGTGGGCTCGGCGTGGCTGAGGGACAGTGAGGAGGCCCGCGTGAGTGGAGCCGCATAAGTAGGAGAGAGGTCAGGAAGGTGGGGTTGCAGGGCAGGTACCCAGATACAGTAGGGCCTCGTAAGCCTTGATTCACTGGATTTTGGATGGGGCACCAGTGAATGGCAGCCCAGAATGTCTAACAGTGAACTTCGGAGGTGAGTTCTGTCTTCTGCTGCCAGCGAGTCACTAACTCCGGCAGCACTCCCCTCCTAATCCTGAACCCGGTTAGCCATTCCCGTCGTTAGCTCTCTCCTGGGTGACAGCCTCCATCTGGCCCGGGGGCCTCTGTCTCATCTCCCTCCAGTGGGGTCTCTACTGCTGTGGCCAGATCAGAGCACATGAGCCCCTCCACCTCACATCCTTTACGTCTCTGCAGTGAATTCAAAATGTATTGATATGACCAGACAAGGAGCCAGCCAGGGGACCTGGGATGTGGGGATTGAGGGAACTGGAAGGTGGGTTGTCACTTGGTGGGGAGGGGAGGCAGCATGCTGTAGTTGGAGGCCCAGAAGTCCCCCCACCATCCTCAGCAAACCCCTAACCTCAGCCGTCTCTGGCCTCTGCAGTGGCTCCCTCCAGAGGCGCCTGCGTTATTTATTGCTTTTCCCCAGTTCCCCGCGGGCAGAGGGAAGTCCATTAGTGTGTTTGCAGACAGGCGGCTCTGAGCAGATGCAAGGCTTATTTGCAAACTGTCATTGCCCTGGCTTTCTCCAGAGACCTACATGCTGGGCTCAGCCTTGTGGTTCCAAGAGCCACCTCCCCCAGGCAGACAGCCAGGCTGAGCCCATCCCCTGATTTCCCAAAGCGCAGAGTCTTGGCTTGCAGTTGGGAAAATTAAATTAAATGCCACAAAGGAACCATAACAGCACATTGGCCCATGTTGACAGTGGAGAATGAAGTTCTCTCTGTTGATAGGAGCTCAATGGCTTGGCATAAATTAGGGATGGTGTTGAAAGAAAGTGCAAAAAGCCCTGGGCCTGGGGTAGAGGTCTGAGTCCCGGTTGGGCTGCTGAGTGTCTTGGTGACTTTGGATAATTTATCACTATCCGCTGGGCCTCAGTTTTTAAGCTGAACAAGACCCTGCAGGCAGTCTTAGAATCCATCATTAGCTCTGAAATTCTCTGAATTGAATTTTGAGGATGTTTTCTTCATCCAGTAGTCACAACAGTGTGCCCCGAATGGCTCTGAAATCCCGACCCTGCCTGGATGTCAGCCTCAGCAGAGTAAGAGGCACTCAGAAGCTGAGACAGCAGGGCTCCCAGTCTCATCCGACCTGATCATTCCGCTGTGTGACCTTGGGAAAGTCGCTTTCCCTCTCTGAGCCCGTTTTCTCATCTGTTAAATGGAAGTGATCATTGCTTGCCCACGTCCTGAGGTTGCTTGAAAATGAGATTATCTGACGAGTGTGAAAGCTCAGTGTAAATATGTACTTGAGGAGTGGTAGCCGTGGCCATTATTATTGTTGTTGCCATTTTCACCCACTCCTCACCCTGTCTCGGCACATATGCTTGCCAGTATGACACAAGCCTATGCCCCTGTGGGGTGCAGAGCCCAGACAAGTCAGTTGAACTGTGCAAGAGGGAGAGAAGGGGCCTCTGTGCAGCGTGAAGAGCCCTATTCATTTGTGCTGGCTCCATTCCACGCCACCACAGATCCACCACTGACGTGTGTGTGTGTGTGTGTGTGTTTGGTGAAAAACACACCACAGACACACACAAAAGCCTCTCCAGTTCTTTTCAGTGGGGACAGGAGACGGCACACGTTGGCAGGCAGAGGCTGATCTCTGTGTATCCAAGAGGAGTCGAGCCGGTCTGAGTATATCTAACAGGTCAAGCTCTGAAATGAAGAAGCAATAAGCCAGTGAAATGGTACTATCACCGAAACATGATTGATCAATTGAATTCTATCAGAGACAGTGGACAGTGAGATTAACTCAGGCTTGATAGGTTCAATGAGTTAAAGCATGATGTTCATTTCAGCTTCATTTCACCAGTCTTTGCTTGTGAAATTGGTCAATCAATAGAGGTTGAAGATCATATATATATATATATATTGAGGACCATCTTATGGGGAATATAATCTTGGCGGCCAGCTCCTGGCTGGGGCTGCCTGCCCAGGGTAATGGAGACAGAACAGGGACTCTATCAGCCCCATCGAAATGGCCTGATATCTTCTCCAAATGAAAAGTATTTTTGGGTCTCTGATGATTTATCTTTTTTTCCTCCCACTCACTTTGATCTATGACAAAACCCATACCCATCTTGGAGAAAGATAGTGATTTCTCCTGAAAACATTTGTGTGATGATCAGATAGATACACTTCAAAATAGGAACCTCTTTTTTTTTGTTATATTGTCCTTGGGGGAAAAAAAAGAGTAATTTAAAAACTCGAATGGGGGTAATGCAAAGATATCAGAGTAAATATGATTTTTAAACCCATTTATTTATTTATTTGTGCACAGCGGGGGTGGAGACAGACCACTGGGTACGTGAAAGCTGAAACAGGGATGCATGCACCCGAAGTCCTTCCAGGTGTAATTAAAACGAAGCCTTTAGCGGTCCTTGATCTCATTTAAAAGCACAATTCATGGAAACAAATCACCCTTTTGCTCCGAGTAGTATTTCATTTGCTTTGGAATATTTTCATTATGATGGTTAACATCCTTCCTAATTAGTGTGCCTCTCTCTCTGGAAGGTGGAGTAATTAGGTACTACCGTATGAGGTAATGAACTTGGACAGTATGGATTAGAGAGAACAGACATGTCCTGTGGCCATGCACAAGGTATTCCTTCCATCTGCCTGTTCTCTGAAGTCATCTCGATTCCTCTAAGTATAAAAAAATCTCATCTCTTCATACCAACACTGTGAGAGCTTCAATAACAGACTTGCACTGTTGGTACATCAGAGTGAGTATCAGGCTCTGGATAATGGTGCTGCGCAGCTAAACAGAGAGGAGAGAGCCTTGCACACATTGCTACCCAAGTCTTGCATTCTGATCCTACTGAATTACAAGCACCTTATAACCTTCTCTCATGTATCATGCTTTCTTGGGCTTCTAGGCCTTTGCATCTGCTGTTCCCTCTGGGTGAAATGCGCTTCCTCTTCTCTGCCCATTTCTTTAGCTACCCCCTTCTTACTCTTCCCTAAGACGAGTTTCATCTTTTCCAGGGTACCTGTCCGGATCACCCTGCCCGACGTCTGGATCTAGTGAGTGGTTTAGCACAGGGTTAGGGACAGACTCTGGAGCCAGACTCTTTGGGTTTGGGTTCCAGCTCCTCCATCTCTTAGCACTGTGAGCTTTGGCAAGTCACTTAACCTCTCTGTGCCTAAATTTCTTCATCTGCAAAACGGGAAGGGGTAACAACAGACTGGACATCATCGGGTTGCTGTGAGGATTTAATAGATAAGGTGCTTGCAATAGTGTCTGGCACATGGGAAGCCCAGATTAGGGTCGGCTACTACCCTTTGGCTCCAGGGGCTGGCTCTGTTTCTCAGGCCCCCAGCGCTTACTTTTCTATGCCCGAGTTACCCACTTGTCTGTGTCCTCTGTACTTGAGGGCAGACACTAGAAGTGAAGTCGTCTGTAGCTCAGGTGCCAAGTGCAGGGCCAGACACCCATTTGGTGCACATTGCTCAGGAATGAATGGACCCAGGAGGCTTGGAATGGGGATTGGGGGCCTGGTGTTTTCCTACCCGTCCCTCGCCTCAGACCTTCCTTCTGGCCCCAGACAAATCCCTCTGCCATCCCTGAGTGTGCAACCATAGGTCCCTTGGGGCCTTTCTCTCCCTGACAGCCCACTACTCATTGGGAAACATACGACACAATCAGATTCACTCTGGTCGAACCGGAGCATAGTTGGTAATTGTACAATTGCGCATTTTCCTTCTCCAGGACACAAGATTGAGTGAAACTAATGGCTGAATAATGGCAGTCCCGATGGAATTTTCCTCCGTGCCACTTCGATTTTTCTCAGCCTGCGGTCCCAGTTTAGGACGGGATTTATAAAATCACCCAGGACATCGACTTTGATTCTGGGCTGCCACAGGACATCTCTAGTCCTGCCACCCCGGTCCCCTGCACAGGGCCTGGCTCATAGTAGACGCTCTGGAAATTTCGCCAACTGACTCTTGTTGTCTGTGCCCGGTACCCTCCCTCATCTCAGGTCTCGCTCTGATGGTCCCTCCTTCAGGTTCCCCCACCCTGTTGTTGGTCATCTGCAGGTCACCAAAGCGTCTCATGCCACGGTGCAGAGACCAGAAGCTCTGCAAGTGATTTTAAGTAGGAGAGTTAGTGGCGTTTGGTTGTCATCCTTGGACTCTGAGCGATATAGGATCTGCTGTGTTTTCCTTTGGTGTATGTTTGCCAGGAAGTTTAGAGCTCAACTGAGTTCTGGTAGTTTCTCGTCCTCTTGTATACATTTTATGAACTGCCTCAAATCTTTCTTAGAAGTAGGTAGAACATAAACCCTTAGTTGTATGCTGCTCTGGGATCCCAGATACAATGGAAGTTACTCCCAAGAATTTCTACCAAGTTCTCCGATGATGCTGGAGACCGTCTTCCTGCTGAGCTCCCTTGAACCATTTGGGCCTGCGACCCCTCGAGGTCACTCATTCAGTCAACAAACCTTGATTAGCATCTTCCATGCTTGAGGTGAGACAGACCAGGGCTCTGTCCTCAGAGAGCTCATAGTATCAGTAGGAAAGGAAAAAAATAAAGCTGCTTGAAATAACTCAGGTTTATTGAGCACTTACTATGTGCCAGTTACTATATACTAAGCATTTTACATGATCTTCATTCAATTCTTTCATCAACTGCAGATATCATTATTACTCCATTTTATAGATGAAAAAGTTGAGGATAAGAGAGGTTAAGGAAGTTTTTTAATTATCGTAAATTTGTAGGAGACAGAGTGAGGATTTGAACCTGGGCCTGTCTGGGTTTGGGGTGCCCAGGCTTCCCTAGTGTGCCATCTGTTACAACATTCAGCTTTACTCCATGTTAAGAGGTGTGCAGGTCTCTGCCATGTATTTGCTGAGACCTTGGATATGTTACTCATTATCTTTGCCCATTTCCTCGGCTACAAAACGGGGGTTCTGCGAGGACCACCCTCATAGGATGGGTCGTGGGGAGTAAAATGCAGGCCAGGTGGTGGCCTGTGTAGCTGGCTGAGGAAGCCCAGGGGACAGTTCATTCAGCTTTGACTTGGAGGCAGCTTCAGGGAGGAGGCGGGGTTTAGGCTGAGCCTTGATGGGTAGAGGTGAAGGGGGAGCAAGCAGAGGGACTGGAATGAATGGTGGCATCAGTGAGTGGCACGAAGGGACACTTGAGGAATGAAGAAGAGCCTGCTGGGATGGTGTCGTGGGGAGACTGCAGGGGAGGCGCTGGTGGGAAGGGCAGACCATGGAGGCCTGGAAGGCTTGGGCTGTGCCCTTGGACAGGTTTTCCTGGTGAAAATGACGATGGCCACAGCTGACACTGTTTAGACACTACCTTTGTGTCAGGTACTCTGCTAGGTACCTCCTGGGGATTGTCTCATTTAACCCTTACAGAAGCGCCAGGGATTGCCCCGCCCACCATTGTGCTGCCCACGTCCAGATGAGGAAGCACAGGGCTCTGGTCTTAGTAGTTGCCCTGAAAGTAAAGGGAAGGGGAGAGAGCACTGGATCTTCAGGCAAGGGATGTAGCCAGGCACGAATCCCAGGTGCTGCTCAGTTACCTCTCTGAGCCTCAGTTTTCTTATCTGGAAAATGGGATAAGAACACATCTCACACAGTTGTTCTGAGGATCAGTGACAGGTAATGATGCGAAAGTAACTTGGCTCAGTGCCTGGCCCTGGGCGGTGCTGCATCCAGGATGATGTCAGGGGCGCTTGGAGAAGCCTGCGTCCCCATCATCTGTGGCAGGACCCCTCCATTCTTTGCTAGACACACGGATGCTCTCTCAGTTGTGTGCAGGGCATTTGCTAATATAGCCCCAGAACAAATGCCCCACGACCTTCCTTTTATAACCCATGGGCATGCCTAGTCCCTCCTATGGAGAAATTCTAGAGCTGCTATTGCCCTTGGCAAGCCTCCATTGCCTCTGAAACAACTTGTTAAAGCTGCAGATTTTACTGGTCTGAATTTGGTGGATCCCTGCTTTAAAGATTGCTTTTAAGCCACTGAGGAGATCAGCCCCAAGCTCCCTGCCTCACTTGACCAAAGCTAGAAACATCCCAGGTCATGCCAGTTCAATCTTTCCAGCCACACGAGCTCTAGACTACTGTGCAGATGGCCTGCCAAGGCCTGGCTCTGTCCCCTTGTTTTCAGTCTGGCAGGCAGGTCTGGGGGCAGGGTGGGTGCCAGAGTCTTGGGGGAAGATGCAGCAAACAGGTGGGATGGCAGCTACCATGGGACCCTGCAGGCCAGGTCTGGAAAGGACCTTGAACCCTGGGGTAAGGGAACTGGGGACATTGTAGGGCATAAAAACAGTAATCGTGGGATCTGGGAGTTATTTTCAGCATTTTAAAAAGACTAAGGGTAAATGCACTCCAATGAAGAAAACAGAGATCTCTTCCTGTCTCTGACTTCCTCCCAGAAGCCCCCCTCTCTTCACATGCCCATCCTAAACCAAGTGCAGGCAAAGGCAGGGTTGGGCAGTCATGTAAGGGTGGAATAAATTTTGGGAGGGGGTCCCCTAAAAAGACTGCACAAACAACCGAAATGGGGAAAATGAGTTAATAGCTATTTAATACTGTTTGGTAGACCCCAAATCTAGGCAGATTTTGGAGGAGAAAACAGTTAGAAATGACCGATTAGGCTTCCTTAGTTTATTGATGGGCACCCTGAGCCCAGAGAGGGAGAGGACCTTGCTTGGGCTCACACAACGAGTAAGGGCAGAGCTGGGGCTAGAACCCAGGTCTGCTGGCTCCCAGCCCTTTTCCCACTGGGCCCTGCCACTGCCCTGCCGTGCTGAGGAGCAACTAACTGTGAGGATGAGGGAGGCTCGTGAGGGTTCAGGCTTCGGTAGGGCTTTGTGGAGAAATGGCACTCCAGGAGAGGTGGGGCCTACCCCGGGGCTCCAACCCTCTTTCCTGGGGGATCCTGCAACTCCGGCAGGGGTTGTGTCCTGAGGACCGTGGTGCCAGAGGGGATTATGGAGATTCCTGTTTGTTTGTATTATTTTCCTCCCAGTGAGCATCTGCGGACATAAAGTACATGATGATTTTTAAAGAAACAAACCAGAACCCTCCAAGAAAAATGCAAAACCCCTAATTCTGCCGTGCTCTGAAGAAAGCGCGATGGGCTTATGATCTTTTAAGACACACAAGAGACAGCTTTCTCTTGATAGATGGGAATCTGAGGCTGTTTTGCTTCCTCCCCCTTTGCGTGACCAGACCCGATTGTGTAAAGCTTTTAGCTTCAAAGCCAGGTTGTGAATAACATTGGTTTAACCTGAAATTTAAAGCCAGCATTTCTTTGCTCCCTGAGACGGGGCTTCCTGCCCCTTGCTCCCCTGAAGCTAGCTTCCAGAATGTTAATTCTAACAGCCATGGTTGGCTAAGCCCAGCACTGGGTCTATCACATATTATTTGATTTGGAGTAGAAAAAAAAGATTTAAAGATACCATGCCCCCTGTATACCTTTGTACTTTTGCCTGTGTCTGTCCACGTATTTAAGCATACCATTCACATCGCGAGCTCGGATTTTTCTCCCTGGAATGAAATGGGTCCGAGAGTCTCTGTAGCCTGCTTCCCAGACCACATTCTCCAGGGAAGTCTGACAGCATCTCTGAGGCACAGATGAGAAACACTGTGGAAGCTTCCGCTTGGAGGCCTGGAGGTTCCGATCGGCCTTCGTGCTGTGGCTGATTTTCTGGTACTCATTTTTGTAGTTGTCTATGAGCATATAATCTCTTTGTTTGTGTACCTACTATGTGCGGCGCCCAGAAACAGATCAGCTATATCCCTTGGCCTGAGAACCATGAGCCTTTATTGATTGACACTTGTACCTTTACTGGTCTGATTATTTTCCAATGAACATTTGCTGATGTAACTCCATGGCGACCAGGGCTGGGCAAGCATCTGTCCACCACTGTGTGCCTAGTGTTAGCACAGCGCCCGCTCAGTAAGACTGGCTGAGGAAAGGAGGAATGAATGCGCAAAGTCAGACAGAGGGGTACTGACATTCCCAGATCAGATCTTCGGAGTGAAGGTGGTCCTCACAGATATTACCGATTTGTTCATTTATTCCAGAAATGCTCCCTGTGGAGGAGACAGGGATGAATTAACTGCGGCCCCTCCTCCCCCATGGTAGCTAATAAAGCAGAGCGAAAGCGAAGGGTCCCGGGAGAAAGTGGTTAGAGGGGAAAGCGGCTGGGACGCACACGGAGAAGGGCACCCCAGAGGAGGCGGCATGCGTACTGCGGGCTGTGTCTGTCCTGGCAACACCGCGCGCGTCCATGAGGAACGCTTCGCCTTTCACGCGGGCCTGGTGGGGCACCTGCGGCTGACAGGCTGGCTCCAGGCATCACCTTCAAACGCCCACCTGCACAGAATTCATGCTGCCAGCTCCTGCTCTTTCTGAAAGAGGAGGCTGGGGAGCAGGAATTAGACAACATGGCCGTATCTAGAGGGACTAGTGATTCAGGCCTGGGATGGAGAAGCGTGAAGGCCGGTTGTTTCCCCAGCCCCTTCTGGTGGCTCCCCACTCAGAGTCTCCTGGGGTCTCTGCCTGTCACCCCCTCTGTTCCTTTCCTCCCCTCTCGTCTCTGGGCCTCTGCACAGGCAGTCTCTGCTGTCTGGTACCCCCGCTCCACCCCACCCTCTGTGCCCTGCTGACCCCTCCTCCTCTACTTTCAGTTCAAGCAGGACCTCCCCCTGGAAGACTTCCCTGACCCTCCCTATTATAAACAGTTAGAGGTAAATATGTCTAGACACCTTTTCTACTTAGCAGTAATCACAGTGTGTAGTCACAGGTCGGTGCAAGTACTTGACTCAAGCAGGCTGCCCTTAGTACGTTGGAAGGAGGGGCCTGGGTCATCACTGTCTCCTCTGTTTTTGTTTTTAATATTTCCTGGCACAGAGTAAACACTTTATCAATATTTGTTAAATGAATGAATAAATGATTATATGTTTAGGAGTGTCTAAAGCTTTCTTAAAGAAATGGCAGACCTTAGGCATCTGAGCAAAGTGACAGGGTAGGTTTCATCCACCTTCTGAGAAGAGAAAGCAAGTAGAGGTGCTGGCCGAGGCAGAGCAGCAAGAGCCATCACGGTCAGGGCGAATGCCCGGAGAGGTGGCTCTTCCCACCGCAGTCCTCCACTTGGAGTATCTGGGTCAGCAGGACAGCTTAGGCAGCCTCCCAGCCGTGGAGGCCGGGGCCAGCTGTCAGAGAGCCGGAACAGGACGCAGCGAGTCTTCCTGGACGACTGGGTGGGGGGCCCAGTGGGGCTGCCTCTGCTTGGGGTATGTGCAGTGACCTTGGGGTATGTGCAGTGACCTTGGCGGGGATGGGCCTCCAGGACTCCCAGTGCGTGCACTTGAGGTGGCCTACTCTCTGAGTCTTTACTCTGTGTTGGGCTCTACTTGGTGACCAGACAGTGACCTTGTATGCAGCTTAGCACCTTTTCTGAGCTTCTTCAGTGCAGGCGAAGCTCAACCCGGCCTCCCCCCTGCCATAAACTCTGTGGGAGAGGGAGCGAGCCTGAGGGTGTTGTGGGAGGATGGCCTGGTGGATGGGCAGAGGCCTCCTGGAAGGGCAAAGTTGGGGCATGTTCAATGGGGGACCCCCAGTGGGAGAGAAGAGGTGGGCAGATGAGGCCTTGGTGGGAGTTGTCAGGAGCTGGCGGAGAGGAAGGAGCCTTCATTCAGACTTTCAGGCCTGGCTGGCAGGATAGGGAATGGGGGGTGGGGGGTGTCAGGAAACTGGTGGACAGAGAGAAGTCTCTTAGGAGTGGATGTGGTCTCTCTGACATGGAGAAACTTGATAGCAACACCGTTGGACCGAGGCCAAGGTCAAGGTTTGGCAGGAGTGGCTGGGGCCAGGATGGCTGGCCAGAGTAACAGCTGAGGAAGAGCAAGCTGAGCCTTTTCCCCTTGTGAGTGTGTGTGTGTGTGTGTGTGTGTGTGTGTGTGAGAGACCTTCGATAACAGGGTTATTTGGTACATGCCAACTAGTGAGAGAACACGCTGGGCAGACACAGATCGGGCCGGGAGCCCCCGCAGCCCGCTAGTCTTGGTGCCTGTGGGGATGAGCCATTATGGAGGAAGGGGCATCATGGTGCCGATGAGGCTGATGTCCTGTGCACAGGGCAGAGACCCAGACTCTGGTGTCCTCTGTGGTCAAAATTTACCTGGGGTCCATTTTCTCAGGGTACGCCTGAGCCACCTCTGAGGCTCTTCTTGTGGAAGATGCTGAGGTGCTCTGAGCTGTCACGTGGCAGGGACTTCCATGTGACAGCCAACACTCGTGTGAGCCCCAAAGCTGGTGTCTTTGTTCAGCTGTCAGGCCCTGCGTTACAGCTGCCCCCAGACAGGACAGTTGGGGAAACACCAACTTTTGGCAGCATCTCAGTGACACTACATCCCCCTGCTCCGGCTCCTTGGTTTGGCCCCTTTCCTCACGCGGGGGGGAGGGGTTTAACGTGACAGATGAAGCCCAGGTCAGCAGCGTGGGAGCAGGGGGCAGGGTGGGGGGCAGGGCAAGGTCTCGTGTGAGGAGGGGTCCTACCAGGGAGAGAGCCAGTGCGTGCTGGTTCCCCCAGTGCTTGCTTCCCAGTTGCACAGGCAGAGGCAGCGTCTCGGGGCCTGGGTTCCGGCAGGGTCTCTGGGCGGCCCGCACGCAGCGTGGTCCCGGAGAGCCCCCCGGCCCTCGAGGTGGTTTCCACCCGGAGACTTTTGGCCTCCTTGTTTTTGTTCACATTGAACGGTTCAAGCCCCAGGCTTACAGAAGATGCCCCATCCCATTTGCTTTTTTTATTGGTAATTTATAATATTTTCGTTGGCACATGAGCTCATCCCCAGAGACTGTTACAGCGGGGAGAGCTACCAGTACAGAGCACGTGGAGAGTTTAAGTCTATACTTTCTAGGTGATTTACACTTTTGAAAAGGCAATACATTTAAAGTTCTGCAACAAAACAAAATAAAACAGGCATACTATGGAAAGTCTCCCTCCCCTTTGTTTACTTTCACTTGGTTTCTGTATGCCTGAATTGTCTAAATGTCTCTGCTGTTTCCTTACAGAGTTCTTGTGTGTGCACATGTATACATACATTTTTATATAAAAATACATTTTAATATGTATGCACATCATGTAATCTATACATCACATATAATATATATGTATATTGGTATATATTATATCATTACACCATGTTAATAGGTATATAATGTTACATTAATATATTTATATTTTATGCATTCTATAAAATGCATTCTTTTCTTCCTTTTTACACAAAAGGTTGTAAGTGTATGTGCTGTGCTGTACCTGGCTTACTTATTTTTCATATAATAATGTGTCTTGAAGTTCTGTCCACACCGATTCACAGAGCGCATCCCCTTCCCCCTGGCAGCTGCACAGAGCAGTGCGCGGTGTGGGCGCAGTGTGGGCGCAGTGTGGGCGCCCGGTGGGCTCGCCGGGACTTATCCGTGTGGCCCCTGCCCACAGACTCGGGCAGTTTCCAGTCTTTTGCTTCTGGGATCCGAACATGTGTCCCTTCCCGCGTGTGCAAGGCCAGCTGTGAAGAGGTTCCCAGAGGCGCAGTTGCTCTGTGGAAGGGAATGTGCGCTGATGACCCTGACAGGCTTTGTCAAACTGTCTGCCGTGGGCATGGGGCCGATAGGCTCCCCTCAGAATGGCGCGGGCATGTGTTTCTCTACAGCCTTTCTAACAGCGCTGTATTGGCCGGTCACATGATGTGGCAGCACATGTCCTGGGGAAGGGCATGGACTCTGGGACAAAGCTGCACCTCCCAGGGGACTGTCGGTACAAGTGAGGCAGTGGCATCTGCTGATTAAGCCTCTGAGTCAACTTTAGTGCCAGTGCTCGGGCAAATCACTTGATCTCTCTAGACCTCAGTCTTTTCATCTGAAAAGTGGGAAAACAGTAGCATCTTCAGTGGGGTCCCTGTGAGGGTTAGACGAGGTGATGCGTGTGAACAGGGCATGCAATGCACAGTGCCCGGTGTGTGGCTGAGGGAGGCCGTCTGTGTGCACACCAGCAGGGCGACTTTGGCCAGGACCCCCCTGTCTGTTTCTGGGCCCGTGTGTCTCTCAGGCCCTCTTCCCAGTCTCAGGGTCTGACGTGTTTCTCTTCAGCAGCTCGTGTAAGCCGCACTCACCCTTCCCCTCTCATGCTCACCCAAGGTATTCAGGAGTCTCCAGTGCCGAACGGCCACTCCCTGCCGGGCAGAGATTTCCTCCGGAAGCAGATGCGGGGAGACCTGTTCACGCAGCAGCAGCTGGAGGTGCTGGACCGCGTGTTTGAGAGGCAGCACTATTCGGACATCTTCACCACCACGGAGCCCATCAAGCCCGAGCAGGTACGCCCCGGGACACGCTGCCCGCCACAGCCCCACCCGAATGCAGGCCTGGGGGTCCTCCCGAAGGCGCCTGGCCGGGTGTGGGTGGGAGCACCCAGTTCTATTCACAGGCGGCTTCTCCTTGTTCTTGGCCAAGCATCCCACGAGGTCAGGAGGACTTGCTGGGGGTTCTGGAGACTTCTCGCCCGGTGCCTCTGTTTCTCCTCCTGGCCAGGAGGGGATGTGACCTGTCTGGCTGCTCTGCATTGTCTTGCCTGGTGGCCCTTCCCAGGGCTCTTTGCACAGGGGGTGTGATGATCTTCTGGGCCACTGGAGGTGGTCTTGCGTCATTATCCCGTCAGGGTGAAGGCAGAAATACGTAAGCGCCCTACGGCCATAAGCCACGTTATGATGGTACTGGTATGCACCCCCCGTCAGTCCCCTGGTCAGGTTGCCTGGTCCTGCTTTTAGAAACTGAGTCTGAGGGTTTGGAAATGAGGAAATGCCTCACTGGACAAATGCCCAGCTGAGTCATTGGCAAGAGAGGAGAGAGCAGGAGGAGGACCCCTTGCAGAGCAGCCCCCTGCACTGCCCTGGGGAGAGAAGCAGTCCCTGCCTGTGGTCACAGAGATGGGACAGAACGGGTCTGCCCAGGGAGAGGCTCCCGGGGCCTGGGCGAGGTCCAGACTCAATCCAGGACAGTAGTTCCCGATGCTCCGTCTGTGCTAGGCCCTGTGCTGGGTTCCTTGCAGGCACGAGTGGCTCAGACATGGTTTCTGCTTGCCAAGGGCTCCCATTGGTCTGAGAGACCTGTGGGCAATGGCTTTCCCAGAACTTTGCTATCTGGTGCTGGTGGTGAGGCCTGGTTATGCCGAGCTTCTTCTGCATGCTAATTAGATGATGCTTCTGACATTTTCTGGAAAAGCAATTCCAAACCAGTACGCTGTGTACACAAAGTCTTGTAGAGAGGAAAGTTGCCTGAGGGGACCTTGGTGGCGAGGAGTGCATGAGGCCTTCGGGCCACCATCCTATGACGGTCTGGCCACCTCTCGGCATTTCCTACGAGAGCTGTCCTGAAGAGCACTGATCCACTTGGTTCTCAGACGGGGAAACCAAGGCCCAGATGGGTGAAGAGACTTGCCCAAGGCTGCGCAGCAAGTTGTGTATTCACTTGACAAACACAGATGAGCGTCTACTAGTGCACAACACAGAGCAGACACCAGAGGTCCATTCGTGAAAGAGGCAGGCTTGAGCCTGCCCTCAGGGAGCCTACAGATGTGTGGAAGGATCACGATGAAGAATAACTCAAAGGGTATGGATTGCAGATGTGCTAGGTGCTGAGGAGGGCATGTCTGCAGCTCTCCAAAAACACAGAGCAGACACTGAGCCAGCTTGAAGGGGAAATGCATTTCTGCAGAGCCCGA
The DNA here is from genome assembly GCF_021234435.1 of Artibeus jamaicensis. Lineage (NCBI taxonomy): Eukaryota > Metazoa > Chordata > Mammalia > Chiroptera > Phyllostomidae > Artibeus > Artibeus jamaicensis. The sequence continues at coordinate 20,217,431 of NW_026522030.1, forward strand.
AGGGGTTGAGCTGAATCAGAGGAAGGGACACAGGTATGGGTGAATGTGTCTGGCAGAAGGAAGAGCAGGTGCAAAGGTCCTGAGGCAGGAGGGAGAGAGGCAGGAGTGAAGAACAGAGTTGCTGGCCGTGCTTCAGGGAATGGCTGTCAAGACGGGTGGGAGGGGATGTCGAGAGGTGGGTCTGGTCCCATAGACTGTGTCAGGATTTGGTCTTTATCCCGCAGGTGGAGTGAAGTCTCCTCCAGGAACGAGGTAGCTGAGTGGGCTGGACAGGCCTGATCCCACACTCAGGTTGCTGGGTTTTAGGGAAAAGAGTCTCTTCCCATCACAAACAGCCTATCCCACTGCCCAGAGCTCTTCTGAGAGATGGCTAGAACCACATTTCACCTGACAGAGCAGGAGGAGAAAAGGGATTTAGTCAGGAAAACCTCCTTAGGGGAGGTCTGCCTTTCCCTCCAGAATCTGGGAGAAAATGTATCTTCCAACCATTGACAAGATCACATCAGCACTTGTGGGGATGACAGCAAGCCTTCTCCCTCCATCTTTAAGAGGCCCAGCGAGGGCACAGGGCTTGTGGGAGGTCACCCAGTGAGTGAGGAGTGAGGCGCAGGGGCCCAGGCACGGAGACTGCCGCATGCCCGGTGAGCCCCCTGTGTTTCCCACAGTCCTCGGAACCCACAGAACCTGGATCGTAGTCCATGTAGTTTAGAACGCCCAGAAAGACCAGGCAGACACTACAGGGCCTCATACTTGGGAGGACTCCAGCCACGTGTCTGTCCAGTCACTTGCTCAGACACACTCACATGCTCATTTATCCAACCTGTGTTTTGCACGCTGGCTGTGAGGCTGGCACAGCGCCGGGCACCCCGGGGAGGGAGAGATGAACCAGGCACCACCTTCCGGGGGCAGTGTGGTGTGGATTTGGATTCTGTAAGGGCAGGGAGAATGTCCTGTAGCCCTGATGAATGGAGACGTTGCCTCCACTGGGAGCATCCGGGGCAGTGGTACAGAGGAGGTGATGTTGGCGGACCGGTTGATGGGCCCACGTAGAGATCGGGCCTGGAGGAAAGAGACCTGAATTATAAACTCGGCGAGGGCTCTGTTTCCAGCGGTCTCGCTGTGCAGTGTCCTTCAGAATGATGCGGACACGGCTGCGGGCCTGTCTCTGACGGTGTGGGCCGAGGCAGGCCCTGCAGGCGAACCTCGTGGTGGGATAACGACTGACTCAGGGCTTTCTGGTTAATCTCCTTCACCTCCCCGTAATGCGCGGTAATGAGGAGAGATGGAAGGTGAGGCTGTGGGGCCGCTGGGCGCACACACAGGCACTGGACTATGAATGACATACCCTCGCTCCCGACTCCCAATCACTTTGGACAAATGATGGTCTGAGCAAGGAGCTGCAGGCTGGGAAGGCAGGCACGTCAAGGGTACAGGTTCCTTGAGCCCCGTCATGCTTGCTTTCGCCTTGCCCCGTGAGCCCCAGAGAGGACACGAGGGTGGAGACAGGAAGGGGGCCTGGAGCTCCGGCCGCTGAGGCTGGCCCCTCTTCCACTGTGAGCAGATCTGTGACTCCAAGGGCTGGGGGCCTCGGTGGGGGCCTTGCTGTAAGTTTCATTGAGCAGCCCGATGCGGGAGAAAGAACGTTTGCTGGCCTTGGAGTCAGGGGAGTTTGACTTGAATCCTGGCTCTGCCCTGTTGGGCAATTTGTTTGACTTCCTGGAAGTCAGTTTCTATATATGAGGCAGTAGTGACTGTGATTTTGATAATAACAACGGCAGTAGCAAAGCCACAGTGGTCTTTCTCACCTCCACATGATACGGTAACAATTTTGAAGTACCTTTCACATCCGTAGTCTCTCTGGACCTCAGTGTAAATGCCTGCTAAGCAGACTGGGCAAGATTTGTGAGCCCCATCTTACAGATGGGAGCATTCTTTTCAGACCGTTCTCCCTATGTGAGGCCCAGGGGACTTCTGAGATTTGTCGAGGCCACAGAGCTAGAATTTAACCTCAGGATCTTTTGTCTTCATCTTGCATGAGACAGTTGCATGGGCCTTCGTGTCTCTGAAAGATTCCAGAAGCCAGTGTTCTGACTGGCTGGTTTTCAGAACCAGCCTTTTGTGGCCAGAGTCTGCCTATTATCCTGGAACTCTCAGACACTTGGGTGCTGAAATCCTCCTGACACTTGGGTGCTGAGGGCTGGGCAGAATCCAGTGCTGTGGAGGCTGTAGAGTTGGCTGGAGAGGGTGTTCCAGGCAGAAACACCAAACCCCCACGGGAAGAGCCTTCTTCAGGGCCAGGCTGGGGTCCTGACAGTTGCTCCCATGAGCTCAGGGCCTGCCCTCACCTCGCTGGTAGATCTCTTCCTGCCAAGATCTACCCTGGGCGATGGGCCCAGGCTTCTTCCTCTTATAGGGCAACTTAGTAAACCCTTGGACCTGGGTGGAAAGGGGTAACATAGACACACTGCTGGGGCAAGGGAACACTTCCTTTTCAACATATCTATATGAAAAGCAATTCTGTTTTCTCTACACGCGGAGTGAGTAAAAATCACCTCAGGGTAGGAAAGGAAAACACAAAGTAACAACTGCTGGTGCGTGCATGTGTGTGCATGTGCACGCTTACACGTGTGTTTCTGTTTCAGACAGGGAAATCTGCGTCAGTAAAACTCGAGCTGACGCTGTCGTGGGTGCTGTGCTTCTGGCGGGAGGTGGTCCCTCCTTCGGCCGAGGCAGGGAAGCTGCCACCGAGCACAGCCTGCCGTATTTACTCTCGGCAGACTATTAACCAACACCAAGCTATTAATCTGGCTTTTGAGCCTTCACTAAAGCCCATAAAAGCTCACAGTTGTCAAATGGAGTTCATTTTAATTTCCTTTCAATCACAGTAAATTATTCAGGTGATAAATCAGCTGGAGCAGCCTCCTGGCTGTAATAGAAACCCTAATTCCTGGCTAATTATCCAGCCCATTGCTGCCAACAGATCAATACGGGCACAAAATGGAACGGGCCCAGGGCTCTCCCTCCCATTGGGCCAGAGACAGAAAGACAGCTGGGGAAGGGGGACATGCTGCTGACCTCCCAGGAAGTTCAAAGGTCACAGGGGTTAAATCAGGAGAAGGCCTGTCCCTTGTCTAACAGAGAAAGCTACCAGAAATGCCTCCGGCTCTCATACGCTGCTTTGCGCTCTGGACAGTGGCATTTGTCCAGGCTGGTGTGTCTGGGGCCGAGCACTGCCTACTCTTGTGGGTGTCCCACTCCTGGGAAGGGGCTGGTTTATGTTTTTGACCATGTTGAGTTGGGTCATTGGGGATGGCCTTGGACGCCTTCCTCTCTGCGTCAGAAAAGGGGCTGGGACTGTGGGAGAAAAGACGTGGTGCCGGACATGCTTTCTTCAGGGAGCTCAGGTTCCTGTGTAGAGTGGGCCAGAGCCCACCAGGAGAGGAGGGGGTGAGGAGACAGGTGTGCAGGCTGAGAAAGGGGGAAGGCTTCCTGGAGGGGGTGTCTTTAGTGCTGAGCTTTGAGGGATGGGCAGAATCCAGTGCTGTGGAGGTTGTAGAGTTGGCTGGAGAGGGTGTTCTAGGCAGAAGGAACAGCCTGGGTGAAGTTAGGCAGAAATGCGGGGCTGGCAGGGAACTGCAAGCTGGTCCAGGTGGGTGGAATGCAGGGTGAGTGAGAGGAAGTCAGGGGCCTGGGGCTGGGGAAGCAGGAGGGGACCTGAATCCCAGAGGGCTGGAATGTGCAGATGGTTTGGCTTTGCTTTGGGAACAGTGTGCCCCAAAGAGCCCTGAGTCCGTGGCCCGGACTGTTCTGCTCACCTTGAAGCAGCCTTCACTGGGGCCTCCTGCCTCTTGCCCTGTTCCTGCTGCTGCTGTTGGATCTCTCTTCTGGAGGCCCTTCCCCACATAAGAGCCCCTCGTGGTTTCCCACCACTCCAAATCCAACCTCAGCTTTTTATCCCCATCACGACCCTTCACCGCCCCCACGTCCCTCTGCCTGCTTATGAGAGGCTCCGACCGTGGCCGGGCCTGACCCCTCACTACCACACATGGGCTTAGCTCCACCTCTGTCTGAGACCACGAGCTGGTGTGTGCGTCTGTGTGTGCATGTGTCGGTGTGCATGTGCACGAACAAGGGAGCACCAGGCTTGGCTCTGAGCAGGCAGGTGGCAGGTACTGCAGTTATTACTTTCTCAGTGTTGTGGCTCTCACTCCAACCTCCTGCTCGGGGTTTCCCTGCATGCAACACTCTTCGTCTGTTTTTAAATCTACTCTGCCCGGGCCCAGCAGGAGAGCTGCCTGCCCTGGGAGGCCTTCGCTGACCCGCTTCAGCCTGCACTGACTTGCCTCTTGTCAGAGCTCACAGCTGCTTCGGGTTCTCACCATCACTGTAGTCCTTGTCGTAGCGACTGTGCGTCTGCTGCTCACCACGGGCTCGGCTGTGTTCTAAGAACCCTTCTCCCCTCTTTTGCTCTTTATCTGAGCCAGGAGAAGCCTGTGAAACATTTTAGACCCAAGGTTATTGGGATTCAGTCCAATACAGATTAGAGTATTCTGACTGTTGTGAGGAGAGTTGGAGGGTGGGAGACTAGGAGACTATTGGAAAGGTGCAGATGATGTCGCTGTCCCCTGGATGTCACTGTATCCCCGGGGATGGTGGTCTGCCCTGTCCCCACAATGCCCTCATTGTATCTCTCCTGTCCCCTCTGCTCCCCTCTCTTTTCCCACCTGCCCCCGGGACCCCCAACTCTCTAGCCAGGCTCCTGGGGTTACTAGAGTAGAGCTCATATTTGGTTCTGAGCTTCCTGGTGGTCAAAGCAAAATGCAAAACACAGTCAGCTGTGTGCTTCTCATCATCCACCAGGAGAAAATAGGCTGGTTCCCCAAAGGAAGCTATGTTTTTTCTGACACTTACATGGAAAGGAAATTGTCGTATGGGGTTCCAGTGGGAGCCCCTGCAGAGGTGGCAGGCGCAGTCTTCAACACACCCATAGAGATGCCATGGCAGGTGTTATAGGGCTCTGTCCTATGGATAAATGCCACGGTCACATGCTAATCAGTGCGTGTCTGCAGGGGCAGGGCTGCTGTGAACACGAGCTCTGCCTTTCTAATAGCCCAGCTTAAACTAAGAAAAACCCCATCCGCTCTGGGTGGCCAGTCTTAGGTTTTCCAATTTGATGCTCCAGGAAGATGTGTCTCCACTGGGGGGCTCTGTGACCTCCTGCCACCCAAGCTACCTGTGGGAAAATGTCCCCCCGCCCCAACTGGAGAAGCTTCTATCTCCTCACCATCAACTCAACTCTTGATGAGAAGGGGAACACCGTGGTTTGCACTGGACTTCTCTGATGAGGGCTTGGTGTGCAGGAACTTGGTGGGTTTTGAGGAGGGAAGAGTCATGTGATTTAGAGATTACAGGAGCAGACGGCTCACCCACCTGGCTACAGAGGGAGATGACGGAACTGAGAGGGGTCGTGGCTGGGCCTCCACTGGGGAGCAGGCGTGGGCTGATCTGCCACCTGGAAGGCTGATAAGCCAGAGGCAGACTTCTGACCTCAAGGCGCAGCAATGTGCCCAGGGAACACCGCCCAGTGAATGTCCCGGGCTCTGACCAGTCAGAGGAGAGACTTCTCCTGTGGAAGGAGCTCCGAGAGGGTGTAGTGGCAGGGACACGGGTAGGAGTTCCTTTTCCAGTTCTTCTCAGTATGAAGAGAAAGGATTCAAACCCCCTCTTTCTGAATTGAGATGCTTATGCAACATTGAACTTGGGTGTCATCTTCCCTTTGGAACGAGATAACGACAAAGATTGTGCTGGAATTCTTGCCCCCTAGACCTCCAGAGGCACTGGGTGTCTCCCAACCATATTCCCCCTTACCCCTTACTGTCACCATCGCGAAGTGACACAGGGGCCTCGGCCTCCTCCACTTGCTCTGCTGACCAGGATCTTGCCTGTTTCTTCCTAAGATATTTTCCACACGGCTGAGTATTCCGAATACTTTTGTCTTCCTGTGGATCACACAGAAGGGTATCTACCCGAAGAATCACAAAGCACTGTGCTGGATTTGCAAGACTGGGCACATTTGAGGGAACACCGAGCATGTCCTCATAGTGTAGAAGCACAGGACGGACCCCTGGGCTCTGCTGGCTCTTGGGATGGTCCTTTCCTCCTGGGTCCTGGTTTCCGCCTTTGGGGTCAGGGGTCAGACTGGGTCATCCCTGAGATCCATTCCAGCTCAAACATTCTGTAAGAGACAAGACGAATCGGAATTCCATCTTTGGTTTTTATTTTGACTTGTTTACAGTTTTTCCTCTTGTCTGCTCCACTCTTTCAGATGACAGGTAAGTTCTGTGTATGTAGGATTTAGAGATTACAAGCGACTTGTCAAAGAGCTGCCTGTGCCATGCTGGGATGTTCTTCCATTCATTTATTCATTCATTCATCCAAGAAATTTCTGCAGATGTGTCATGTCAGTGACAGTGACCACCTGTGCTGTGCCATGCGGCATAAAGTGAGAGCAATAGATGCAGCCAAAGGCTCTGTGTGAGGTTTGACTTTCGAGCAGAGCTATTTCCCCGTAAACAAGACTCGCCAATATTTGCAGTGAACAAAAGAGACAAAAGAACAGGTCATTTCAGGTCTACAACTTGTTTGTTTTGAGAGTGCACTGGAAGTTGGGCGTCAGAAATTTGGCCAGTCACAAAGCTCTTAAAAAACCCCAAACCTTTATTATATCGTAAATTGTACCCTCCCCCCGCAAAAAGAACATAGATTTCTGGTTTGATAACAAGGTCTGAACTATTGCAGACTCCCCTCCCACCTCAAACAATAGAAATACTGGAGCAAATGTGACAATTACTTTATATATATATATCTGAGGTTTACATAATGAGAGGGAAATCGTCAGGATCTAGAAATTAGGAAGGAGCTCAGAGTCAGAACTTGACATGGCTGAGCCATTGTCTCGGTCTCCCAGGGCGCTGGTCCTACATATAGTTCCCAGTGAACAGGGCCTGGGATTTGAGGCTGGTGTTGAGACAAAAGATATGGTGGCCTTAGACTTATGTGTGATATGGGAGATGGAACGTGGACTCTGGAAAAAACTCAAAACCTGGAGGGACTAACCTTTGCATGAATGAGTGCTGGGCAAATGTCACCTGCAGGCTGAGGCCTGATCCTGCATGGGACTCAGAGTGAAACAAAAGCTTCCCATGAGCAGCTGAAATCCCAAGCTTGTGCCATTTACAGGCGTGGCATCCCACGTCATACCATTCACAAGAAACCCAAGAAGAGAAATTAATATAAAAACTGGGCTCATGTCAGTGAAATTCCTCAGATGCGTAGCAGAAGCACATGCAAAACTTTCATCCGGATCCTTCCACAGCCCAGTACGCACAACACGCTGGAGTAAATGGTAACTACGGCAGCAGAGCTTACAGTCCAAAAACTGCAAACCACACGAGGCAGTGAGGGCACGTCCGGAGACACAGCAGCAAAGTGAGTATTCCAAGAACCTAAAGTGAGAATCAGAAAGAGACTATCAAATGACTAAAGAGACGAAAAAAGGAGTAGAAACACTACAAAAGAATAAAACATCATGAAGAAAGGATAATCAGATTAGAAAAACAAATTAGATTTCTAGAAATAAAAATTTTAGTCACCAAAATTAAAAATTATATTTGTTTTTTTAAATATCAGGTAAGACCTGGCTGGTGTGGCTCAATGCATTGAGCGCTGGCCTGTGAACCAAAGGGTCACTGGTTCGATTCCCAGGCAGGGCACATGCCTGGGTTGCAGGCCAGGTCTCCGGTGGTGGGCACAGGAGAGGCAAGCACACACTGATCTTTCTCTCCCTCCTCTCCCCGCTCTTTCTAAAAATAAATAAATAAAATCTTTTAAGAAAGAGAAAGCACTGGGCATCTCAAAAGCAATAATTTAAAAAATAAATAAATGAATACCAGGTAAGACACAGCTGATAGAAAGTGAGCAGTTTGAGAGACAGAGCTGAGAAAATTAACAGGAATGTAGCACAGAGATCTCGAGTTGGGAAATATGAAAGAGGGGGTAAGAGATTAAACAAAATTTCATGTGAAGGTCCAACATACACCTAATAGTTGCTCTGGGAAAGTAAATAGAAAAAATAGAGGTGAAGCAGTATTGAAGAAATAATGGCTAAGGAATTTGTGGAACACAGTTGTTGTAAGACATGTATCACTACGTTGAAGAAGCATGCTAAATCCCAAGCAAGTTACATAAAGTAAGTGCGGGTCTAGGCAAAAACCAGTGAAACTGATCAGAGACAAGGAGAAAATTAGAAAAGTAATCAGAGAAAGTATAACTTTAAAATCGACAGTTGCTTTTTAAAGCATCAACAGAAGACAATAGTCTGAAGACAATAGAAAATATCTTTAAATGTTAAGGGATAACAATTAACCTATACTCAGGTACTATGATCATTTTTAAAAAAGATTTTACTTATTTACTTTTAGAGAGGGGAAGGGGAGGAGACAGAGAAGGGAAGAAAATCGTTGTGAGAGAGTGACACATTGCCTCTCACACGTGCCCCCAACCAGGGACCTGGCCCACAACTCAGGCATGTCACCCGACATCGGTGACCTCTCGGTTTGCAGGCCTGTGCTCAATCCACCAAGCCACATCAGCCAGGGCAGGTAAATGATCATTTAATAGTGAATCCAAATAAAGACATTTTCAGACAAAAAGGGAGAGAGTTTACTACTTGCATACTTGTGCTGAACAGGTAAATAATGTATTGTAATAAGAAGAATCTGAAAAAAAAAAAGAAGACTCTGAGATACTTCCAGTTTCAGTTCTGACATGTAAAGAACTTGGAAGTTGTCACCTGCATATTTACAACAGGAAATAAAGCTGAGCAAACTGAAAATCAACAACTTTTCTTGACGCTTCAGGGAACTGAAGTTGCAGGACAGGCAGCTACTGCAAAATCCGGAGCAACGGGAGAATATAGAGTGACGGCTGCGCTCTGTCAGCTGGATTTAAAACTCCGTGCTAAAGATTTACTTACCTTAGTTTCTATCATCCAGTATATCACACCCAGCTTTCAACAAAAGTTAGGCAAGAAAAAAACACAGTGTAAAGAGACAATGTGAGCATTGGAACCAGACTCAGCTGTGACACCCATCTTAGAATTTTTAGACAGGGAATTTAAAATAACTGTGATTGATGTACAAAGAGCTCTCAAGGAAAAAAAGTAGATGGCTTGCATTTTATGCCATACAAGAACAGGTGGGTCGTGTTCAGCAGAGATATGGAAACTGTAAGAAAAATCAAAAGGAGATGCTGGAAATAAAAAGCACAGGAACAAAGTACCTTCGATGGATTCATCAGCAGATTGGACAGAGTCAAGGAGAGAATCTGTGAGCTTGAAGGCATGTCTATAGAAACTTCCCGAACTGAAACGTAAAGAGGAAAAAAAAAGAATGGGGAAAAAAGCAGAACAAAAAAATCCCAAACCCCAAACCACTAGAACAGAATATTCAAGAATCATTTAAAAAGGAATAACATATGCGTAATTGAAATACTGGAAGGAGAAGACAGAATGAAGAAAAATATTTGAAGAAGCTGAGACCTTTCCAAAATTAATGACAGATACCAAACCACAAATGCAGGAACCCAGAGAATATCAAGATAGTTTGATATCTGCACCTCTGCTATTAAAAAATCAGAAAACCAAAGGTAGAGAAAATCTTTTTAAAAAGCCAGAGGGAGGAAAATCGCCCTACTCATTGAAGAACAAGGGTAAGAATTACAGTGGGTTTCATGAAAGACACCATTGCAAAGAGGAAGAGAGTGAAATGAAATACTTAAAGCATTGAAAGGAAAAGCCACCAACCTAAATAGAAATCTGTATGTTGGGAAATTACCCTCTAAAAGTGAAGGAGAAATAAAAACTTTCTCAGTCAAACAAAAGTGGATGGAATTCATGACCAACAGACGTCCCCTGCAAGAAATGTTTAAGAATAGTGTTCTTTAGGGAGAAGAAAAATACGTCAGAAACTCAGGTCTACAAAAAGAAAGGAGGGGAATCAGAGAAAGAACAAATAAAGGGAAAACACATTCTTTGATTTTTCTTTTTCTTAGCTGATCTAAAAGGTACCTGTTAAAAGTTATAGTAGTAATAGTGTGTGGGGTGATTATGACATTTGGATAAGTAAAATGAATGACAGCGGTGTCACAAGGGGCAGGGAGGGGCAGGACGGGGCAGGAGACATGGTTGTTGCGAGGTAGTTTTATCTACTTGCAGCAAGTAAAGGAGACAGGAGATTCATATCCAGAGCTCTGCCTCCCCAAGGGGGGGCTTAGGCATTGCTCATACACACTATTCGGTCAATGACACATCCATTGCAGTTGGCTGAGCTTGTCTGGGTTGGGTTGCTGTCAAGCTCATCCTGGTTACAGCTGGTCTGCAAAGTACTATGCTCCAATGTAACATTTAGCAAGAATAGCATTTAGTAAGAATGGCCAAGACCTTGAGACTTTTGTCCTATCTAACACTTTTACAGGATACTCTAGGGTCGGGGTAATGGAATTGGTGATATTAATTTTTCAGGGCAGATCACTTTATCCACTTGTAACTCACAGGAGTTCCTGGCCAAGAGCTGGCTCATCAGGATGAGGGTGTGAAAGGAAGGTGATGAAGGGCTGTGGTCAGAATGAGCACAGGGGTTTGAGGTCTTGGAGCTGGACCAGTTCTAAATGACAGGGTAAGGTCTTACTTGTGGTCATCCCCTGGGGCTGGGACTGGAGAATGGAGAGCAAGACCAATGGAGTGAAAGAGGTGTGCCCAGGGCAGGGAAGACAACAGTGGGAGGACCCCGGGAAGGGGGCACCCATCAGGAGGGACGGAGGCAGTTACTAACAGTATGAAAGGACTGGCTCGGGCAGGCGTGGGGTTCGGAGGAGGAGCCATGGTGGCAGAATGGTGTGGTGGAGCAGTGCCTGGAGGTGGCGCTGGGAACAGTGAGTATGCAGCTCTTCTGTCCCTCCCAGAGGGTTACGGGGAGGAGAGGAAGGCGGCTTCCACTGGAGCCGTCTCGGAGGCAGTGCAGCATCGGGGTTAGGAGCACAGGCTTCCAAGCAGGGGCTTGTGACTTTGCCACCTGTCGTTACTTTTGAGCCTCATGGGAGATACTGGTAATAAGTGATTGCCGGCTTACCTCAGAGCCTGTGTGGTTCTTCCCCGGTTCCTGGGCTGGAGCGTGCTAGTCCCCATCACGCCCCTGACAAGCATGCGCTTCCTTTGTGTGCCAAGTGTTACCTGAAACCTGCTTGGCTTTCCCACCGCTTTCACCTCGGTTTTCTCCTGTGTAAAATGGGATGATGACAACTGTGTCATTTTGGTGGTACAGATTAAGTGAGGTAAACATAAAAAGGGCTCAGCCAGGGATCCAGCCCATAACAGACAATCAATAAATGTTTCTTTTCTTGTTATCATTATCAGTAGCACCAAGGAGCATTTTTGCCACAGCCGAGGTCCCGCAGAGCAGAGAGGAGAGGTCGTGGTGGGGACGTGGTCAGGGCTGCTTGGGCAGGACGGGAATTCCAGGGGAGGCAGAGAGGCTGGCATTGTCGGGAGGGACGAGAGACGGTCCAGAGGCGCTGTCTGACCTGCAGTGGCGGAGCGTGTGAGCTGCGGAGTTGCCGGGAACTCCCCAGGCTTCGCCTGTTTTCACTGTCTGCCTGGCTACAGAGTGCACAGGCAGATGAGCTCAGGCTTGGAGGGGGGAATCCCATTAAAGTAATCAAAACAACAATTTGTACCATTTTTAGTACTTGTGCCTGAGGAGCTAAGAAATCTTTGTCATAAATTATTAATTCTGGGTTGTATTACAAGAACTTCCCCTACAAAGAAGCAAGTTCACATTTCCGTGTGGGTGCAACAGAAGACCAGAGTTCCTGGCCCCCAGGATTTGTCTTGAAGCAGGAAGGGGGCATCCGAACGTAGACTGAAACTTCTGAGCTTGCGAACGTTGCTCCGGGGAGGAAGGGCTGGGGCTGCTGGTGCCTGGGACTGTGCGCTCAGGGTCGCCTGCCTCGCACTCAGCCTGTCTGGGGATTCAGGTGGCACTGCACTGGTCACTCACGTTGGCCATGTGGCAAGGTGGTTCAGAGCAAGGGCTCTGAAGTTTCCTGGTCCTGCCTGCAACCTGGTGGCTGCACCTATTGGCTTTGTGATCTGATCAGGTTGCCCAGCCTCACTGAGCCTCACTGAGCTTCAGTTTCCCCATCCACAAGAGGAAGACAGGGGTCCTAGTGTGGCCCTCTCTGGGCCGGTGCAAGGACAGAAGGGGAGGTTCGTGTATGTAGGCCCTTGGCCAAGGGAACACTCATCGGGTGGCATCGATCATTATTTACATCCTCAGAGAATGCCTGGGCGATGCAGACAAGGCTCCTGTCCCCACGGAGCTTAGAGTGTCGGGCTGCACAGGCAGTGGGTGTGGAGGAGGATGGACAAGGGGGTTCCAGGAGGAGAGGAGGAAGAGCCAACGCACAGAGGCCTGCGCATGTGTCATGGGGAGACATGGTTTCAGGGGGGCCAGAATGTGAGGGTTGATGCCCCTGCAAAGCCTGTTTAAAAATAAACACAACTCGATACCATATCTAGACAATGCATGCAGTTCACCATTTTATTTGTATTATTCATGTAACCCTCATAACAAACCCTTCCAGCTTAGTGTTTATTTTCATCACTTAAAAGATGAAGAAAGTATAATGGGGCTAAATAGTAATGGGAAAAATACAATAAAAATTGTTTTAAAAAAGATAAGGAAGCTGAGGGGATGATACTTGATACACTACAACAGGGGTGTCAAACTCATTTTCACCGGGGGCCACATCAGCCTCGTGGTTGCCTTCAAAGGGCCGAATGTAGTTTTAGGACTGTGTAAATGTAACTCCTCCTTAACTTTAAGTTGAAATTACATGCGGTCCTTTGAAGGCAACCTCGAGACTGATGCGGCTCCCGGTGAAAATGAGTCTGACACCCTTGCCTACAAGGTTTAACTTTTTTACATTCTGTTGGCCTGGAGGCAGACAGACACAGTGGGTTTGGTTACACGTCTTGGAGGTCTTCGTGCTCATCACTTTTGGTTGCTGGAGGGTGAGGACTGTGACTGGAGCTGCTGGGAAGGGGAGCGTGGCTTCCCTGAGGGACACTTAGGAACAGGTGCAGTAATTTATCCAGATTTTTCTCAACAAATTCATTTATGAACAGGATGTGGGTGTCGAGCGATAGCATGTGGAGTGAACCTGGAGACTCCCTGTGCTGCCGGGCCCTGGGGGCTGCACTGTATCCGTAGACTCTCCTGCTACCAGCCTTTCTCTGGGCTTCTGATCCACTTTAGAACGAATACTTGGGATTTGGAAAAAGCTAGCATTTCCCTCCTGTTTGCATCCCGGTCATGGCTGACTCCTCATGTATTCCTTGTGGCTTGGGAAGTTAGGCGCGAAGGAGCAGAAAGTGGTCCCGGGGCTTTCAAATTCTACTGGGGACCTGCCTGTTAGTAAATAAGTTGCCTCAGGTGTCTCCTGGGGATACCTCGTAGCTCACCATTGAACCCTAATATCCTACCATGAACTTTAACCGCCAGGGGCCAAGGTGACCCTGTGACCTATCTCCAGCACCCGGTTTTCTCCTCCCTGAGCCGGAACTGAGAACCTGTGTGTGTGCTGGGGGAGGGTGGGTGAGAACGGTTCAGAAATGCTCACATACAGCCGTGAAAGATGAGCCCTCATTGCCTTGGAGAAGCTCAGCTACAGGGAAAAAATCTTATTTTTCCTGTACCTGACATTGGCAATTAGATCCCATGATATGGTAGATTTGGGGCCATAATCTCTAGCTGTTTCAACCTGATGCACATGGGCCCAGGTTGTGGCTGGGTCTGGGGAAGTGTGTTGTCTAAGCTCGCTGAACTGCGGTCAACGGCTTGCATTTTCCAGGTCTCGAGCTGGGTCCCAGTAGCAGTTACCGGATTTAAAAAACTCCGGCTGGCTGCCTGGGCACCAAGAGACACGGGAATGAATGCTCAGAGCGGCGCTGCCCACCGTGGCGGGGGTCCCAGGGTTTGGGGCGGGTTGTGTGGGGAAGGCTGGGGGGCGCCTCTGTGAGCCTTCTGATAGAGCAGCGCAGTTTCTGCAACGCTTTGTGTTTTAAATTTGCTTCTTTTGGGGAATGATGTGTCTCCACCTCCCTGAGGTGGAGAACTTGAAGTCAGACACCCCCTAGTTCAGGGCCGTGCTGTTTTATAATTACAGAGCGTTTACGTGGTGCCAAGCACCAGTCTGAGCACTCTGAGTGCGTTGACTCATTTATCCCTCCTACAGTCCTGGGAGGTGGGGACTTTTAGTGTCTTCATTTTACAGATGAGGAGACTGAGGAACAAAATGGCTCAGCAGCTTTGCCAAGGTCCTGCAACTGGTGTGGGGCAGCCCTGGGGTCTCGTTCAAGGTGCAGCCCGAACAACTGGACCAGCTGGTCCAACGTGCCAGAAAGAATGGCCGTGGGCCAAATATTCTAAGGTTCTAAAAATCTAAAAATAGTTCTTATTTTTAGGATCTGTTTCCCAGGTCGGAACAGAGTTATAAATAGCCATCTGTTTGAACCAGCTACTCCATTTGCTGGACAGATTTCACCTAGGGAGGCACTTGGAAGTAGCATTGATTGAAGCTAGCTGTCCACAGGCAGTTTTATTTCCTTTGTGTTTTAACGACAGAGGTGGGAGTGCGGCCACACACCTGCCCCAGATACCTTCTGGGGCCCAACCCTTGTATCAGTGCTAAACGGAGGAGGACTCTGGGTCTCCATCTTCCAGAGAGTGTGTGGCGGTGTGGACCCCAAACAGTGTTCTCAGGACATTCCTTCCCTGCTGGCAGGGAGTTGCTCCACTCGCCCGTGTAAAGTCCAGGCTTGGTCCCTGTTGGACGCCCTCCATGGGTGTCAGCGCTGCCCCTGGCATGGCCTGCACGGAACTGTGGGCACGGAGTGGCTTCCCTACTGCCACTTGGTAGGATCACAAAGCTTCCCATTGTTATGTGAGTTGGGCTCAGAGAAGCAATTGTTAGCGGGATTGCTTGGAGAAAGTGTAACCCGTGCGTCTTCTATGTATCCTGAAATTATTCCCAAATAAATCTCTGTGCCCTCTGTGGCACTTAATTGGCTCACCCCCCATACAATCCGCTTCCAGTTACTTTTACCAAGTTGCGCTTTGGGGGTGATGCCGGAACCTGCCTGAGGAGCACCCTAAGGGACCAGCGGTGGCTGTCATCCCTGGGTCTGGGGGACAGCCATGATTTCTCGGCCTGCTCCTTAGGGAGGGTCTGGGAGAGCCCTGGCCCGTCTGGGAGTCAGTAGGAGAAGCTATGAATAATGGAAGGTCCACATCTCATGCGTTCCATGAAGTAATGCAATGTACCAGGTTTCTCTTCTCCAGCTTGCAGCGAGGAGGGCCAGGTGTGGCCTCTCCTGTAGCAAGTTCATGAGCCTGTAGCCCCTTTCTTGGCTTTGAGGGTATGGAGAGCATGGAGTTTGAGAGTGTGGGTTCTAGAGCCAGACTCTGGGCTCTGGGTTCTGGGCTCAGTCCCCACTCCGCGGCTACCAGCTGCGTGGTCTTGGGCAGCTTACTGGGCCCCGCTAAGCCTCCATTTCTTCACCTGCGGAATGGAGGTGGTGAGCGCTGGCCTTCCAGGGCTGTGTGCGGTTGAGGTGAGGGTGCTGTGCAGCACAGAGCCACAAAGCATTTGAGAGCCGGAGTCTGTCCCTTCCCTCCTTCCAACTGCAAGTGTCACTTTTCTGAGACCTGAGCTCTGATTTGGACCCACCTGTTTCCGGGTGTCCCTTTGATCCAGTCTTCCCCCCTCAGCAGGCCTCACGTGTCCACCTGGAAATTGGTGAACGGAGACAGCCCGAATCCTTTCCAGCTCAGACGCTGCCTGGCCCTGTGGGTCTGGTGTAGGAGGCTCTCAGGGCTTCTCCTGAGCTGGCGGGTGGGTAGGTCCCAGACCGGGGAATGTATGCGTTCGTGCATCCAGCCCCCGGCTGCCGAGTTCACCACCCGGGAGACTCGTGCGAGACATGCTGGGCAATGCAGAGGCACACGGGGCAGCCCTCACAGCACACGGGGTCCTGAGGGGCCCTGGGCGCAGCTGCGGCCCTGTTCCAGTCCAGGCAGGGCATGCTCATTGCCTTTACCTGACGACATTCTTATTTTGTTTATTAAAAATACATTTAATACGTAGTATGTGCAAATGCTAACATTCTAGATAATATCAAATGTATACAGTGAAAAGTAAGTCTCCTCCTTACTCCTTTCGCTCGGCCACCCAGTTCCCCTCCTGGGAGGCAACCACCGTGACCAGTTTCTTATTCTTTAGAAGTTCACATGAAGTGCTTGGGTGGGGATAAGGCAGATGTGTATATGGGCGTATTTATACATGTCCCCTTTGAATGCATACAGTAGCATATGACATGCCTTGTTCTATTTTTACTCTTTTCCTGTAGTAGATATTTCCTCGTGATTGTTCCATCTCATCCTTTTCAACAGCTACATAGTCTTCCGTTATATGGAGTATCATAATAGGAGCCCAAGTCTCCTATTAGCTGCTTCCAATTTTTTTTCTCTTTCAACAAAGGCTGCAGTGAGAGTCCTCCTCCATGTTATTTGTGCACATGTGGGAGTATCCTGCGGGCTAAACTCTCAGAAGCGCAGTGGCTGGATCAGTGCACCGAAAGCCTTGTGAGTTTTGAGAACTGGACCCCCGCTGTCCAAAGAGGTCCATTGGGGGACGTGGGAAGGCCTTGGGGGACACAGGAAGGTCTCACTCCCTGGACCGCTCACACAGTGTATCAGTAATCTCTTGACTCATTGCTTGCCTGATAGATGAAAAATGACACATGGTGGTTTGAATTTGCTTTCCTCTTATATGAGTGAGCTCTGGCTTCTTATTTTTTTAATGTAAACTTCTTATGTGGGAATAATTTTAAATTTGCAGAAAAGTTGTAAAGATAGTTCATAGAGTTCCCACAAACCTCTCACCCAGTTTCCCTGCTGCTAACATCTTATGTAACCACTGCCCACTTGTCGAAACTAAGACATTGACATTGGCATGATACTAATGACTAACTTGCAGATTTTGTTTGGCTTTTGAGCCAAGGTTTCCCGTTCGGGTGAAGGTGAGGTAAGGTGTACGCTGAAGGTGGCCGTGCAGGCGCCTCGGCCTCCCAAGAAGTTGCGCGGGCCTGCGATTGACGTCATTCCCAGCACAGCACGGCCTGGACAGAGCAGCGATTGCTGCTTCTCTTCGTTCCTCTGGGACAGAATCACTCTTGCTGTTAAATCACATACAGGCCCTTTATTGCCGGCCCACGGGCATTTTCCTAGCTTTTGGTTTTCCAGGAGAGGGGATAGCACGTGCTAAGGCACAGAGGCACGAAATTCCAGTCACTTCAGAATAATCCTGATGGCACAGGTAGTGCTTCTAGTAAAATGAACACATTACAGAGACGGCTTAAACCAGCAATACTGCTGTCAGTCCCCCCTTCTGCCTCCTGGGGGCGCCACCGCCGCTGCTTTGGTGTCTATCCTGCTGGACCATTTTCTAGGGGCACAGACTTTTCAGGCTGCAACTAGAGGTGGGGTAGCTCGTGGTGCCATTGGGCAGGTGTGGGGAAGTTCTCCTCTTCCTTTTTGGCTCACGCTCCTAAGGAACGCTCATGTTCCTCCCCTGCAGACCGTGCTTTATACAGTGAGCTTCACTGCATGGCCTCGTTTGAGTCACAGCAGCTTCAGAGCGGCTCTGGGCGGGGAGCATCTTATTAATGCTCTTCTTGGACAGGTGAGTGAAAGCTGAGGCCCAGAAGGGTGTGGTAACTTGTTCCAAATGACACAGCCAGAGGCGAAGTTGTAGTTGAACTCGCTTCTGTTGCTACCTGAAGAATAATAATAGTCATATCAATATTAATGGCAAAGCTTGACCAAGCACCAGTCACTCTGCACACATTATCTCATTTAACCCTCGGAACAACCCTGTGAGCGAAGTACCATTATTAGACATGTTCTGGAGGTGAGGGAGCAGGGTGAAGTGAAGTGGTCGGTCCGTGGTGGGTGGAGCTGGGGTTCTAACCCAGCCGTGTCTGTTTCCCGGGCCTGCAGCCTTCGTTTCTCTGCTCGCCATCCTCGCATCTGGAGCTCTCTCTTGCCCCACAGCTGCCTTGCAGTTTGGTTTAGAGTGTCCTGTGCGTTTTCACAGCCACCCAGATCAGCGGTACCAGCGCTTCTGTTCCTGCCTCATTTCTCCCTGGGTCTGTGCCTCTGGCACGCTCAGCCTCACCTTTCTTCCAGGCTCTTCTCACCCACTCACTGCCGGGGCTCAGGTTCCTCTCATTGCACTGCTCTGGGTATAGCAGGGTGCAGAGCAGACAAAATGGAAAAGGGCTGTCCTGAGGGAGCTTCCATTCTCCTGGAACAAAGACGGTTCCTGGCCTGAGGCTTGGGTGCTTCTCCAAAACAGGCGGTTCTGAGTGTCCCTCTGCTGGACCCTGACGGTTCTGCCCTCTTACTGTTTGCTCGGCCAGGGGCACATTCTGGTGTCGGTTCTAGAGGTCCTGCCTGTTTTTCCTCCTCCTACTGTGGCCTGGGAATGTCGCTGTAAGCTCAGGGCGGGTCTCGGGGTGGGTCTCTGGGCTGCCCCTGGGGAACCTCCGTCTGTGTGATTTACCGTGCCTCACCGGGCCACATGTCTTTAAAATTACAGTGCCCATTTCCCACTGAAATAATTTCCACAAAGAGTAGTTCCTATTACCGCAAGAGGCGTGCAGACGTCATGATTTATTATTATTTATGGTCCCAAGGCCTTGTTTATGCAAGACGGGTTAGGTGCGTGCGATAGAAATGCCATTATGCAAATGACATTGAATGTCCTTACTGCGCCTAAATAATTTTTGTGTTGGACGATTAAACCTCATCTGTTATTGATATGGGCTGCAGTTGGGCTATTACAGAGTCCCAACAGTACTTACTCCCAGTAATGGGAAAATTGAGAGAGAGACCAACACAATTGCCTCAAGTGCACCGTGAGGGTCTGCGAGGAGCAGGACATCTCGGAGGCCTGCGCGGAGGGAGCCTGCAGGCTCCTCTGGATGAATAAGGAGGGCAGCACCCAGCAATAAATTAAGTCTTGCGTTTGAGCGGGTGCCTTGGAGGATTTCCGGCCGCCCGGGGGTGTGATCCAGCTATCTGACTGAGTCAGGGGACTGGGCAGCCCCAGCCCGAGTCCCAGGGGGGCCCACATTGAGGGAGCTGCTGGGCTGGAGCAGAGGGCGAAGTGAAGAGGGGTGGCGGCTGATGACATTGGGCATCCGATCTGCTGCACGGACACCCCGGCCTCCCGCGACCGGCCCCTGTGCACAGCGGCCAGCCTGTGCTCGCACTCTCGCTCCCGATCTCTCCTCTCATTCTTTTGCTCTCTCTTTTTTTTTTGACACAGCTGTGAAGTCCCATTTTGATCAGTGTTGATAGCTTATGAATTCCAAAATTGACAAAATTTACAGAAAAATGAGGATAATCCATCTTCCTTAGCGGCCTGTCAGGAGCTGGCCATACTTCATAATCTCCAATTACAGATGCTATTTTCCGACATTTACATGCAGATATTAGAACCAAATGAAAATGAGAAACAAAGAGAGAATGGAAATGCAGCTATTTATATGTATAAAAGGCAAACAGGTAAATTCGAGACGTTTAGATTGGATTTGGGGTCCCTTTAGGAGGCTACAAAGAGACAGCGTTGAGCACGTGTGGTTTCAGATTAGAATGGTGAGACTCGTGGTCCCGCCGGCCTGCCCTTGGTCTGGCAGTTTGGGTTCAAAATGGGTCAGCTCCGCCGGAGCAGCTGGGGGACACTTGATTTGGGTGGGAGCATGCAGGGTATCCCCCAGGATTTAGGGGTTCTCTAGGGATCACCCAGAGCTCATGCTAACTAGGGAACCACACTTATTTCACAAATGAGTAAGTTTAGAATCTTCAACATTTGTTTAAAAAAAAATGATGTGCATGTGTGTCAGGGAGGCAGAAAATGCCACCCGAGTAGGCCCTCTCTCCAAGGCAAATTCCCAAAAGTTGAGTCCTCATCCTGTGGACCAGTGCAAACACTGCCCCGAGGAGGGGACAGGGGAAGGTGTCACGGCCTGTCTCGGAAGGGCTTCTGGCCAGGTGCACCAGGAGATGCACCAATAAACTTCAGAAATGGGATATAAATAATAAAATTAATGGGGAGAGAAGGAGTTCTGATATATGGGTCATCCGCTCCCTTCTCCGGGCTAATCTGGCTGGGAGAGGAGGCTTTGTAATGAAAATGTTCTTCCCATAAAATTGGAGGGAGCACTGCCTTGTTGCCCTTGCAGCTGTGTGTGGCACCGGCTCCTGGCAAGCCGGAGATATTAATTAGCACTGCTCTGGATTAAACTCTCCCAACCATGTCGGATGCCACGATTTTTTCTCTTTGTGAGGCTGACACGGGTGGCAAGGAGAAGTCTGCCTGGGTTTTTCCAGCTTACTATTATCACTGAACTTTGCTTTTACTGGGGATCAAATCTCTTTCTCTCCTGGAAATGAAAATGAGATATTTCAGGGCTTCCCTGGACAGTCGGTTAGAACAGGCTGTTTTGTTGGAGTAGGCAGAGGAGGTGGAGAAGGTTGGCTGGGGAGATGTGAACTTCTCTGCCTGTGCCTTGAAGGCTTTTTTTGGTTTGTTTATTTGTGTGAAATCTCTTCCCAGCCAGCAGGTTTGATCTGTGACAGAGAGGTGAAGGAAACAAAACTGCGAGGTTATGTCTAACATATTGCACGTATGAGCGAGGAAAAGGAATTGTTAAAAAATCAAACCCGAACCAACCTTCACAAGAGTGTTTGTTGATGTGTCCAATCTCAAGGCCCATGGCTTGCCTGGTTAAGTAAATTATACGTATTAGCACAAAAGAGATTATTTATATGTTGTTTCCAGGTACAAAAGTCAAGATTCACAGAATTGACACAACTGCAAGATGCAAATGTATTTTCAGTAATTAAAAGCAAGGGCTCTTTTTAAAAAGATTTTATTTATTTTTAGACAGGGAAAGGGAGGGAGAGAATTAGAGAAACATCAGTGTGTGGTTGCCTTCCACATGACCCCCACTGGGGACCTGGCCCGCAACCCAGGCATGTGCCCTGACTGGGAATTGAACTGGCGACCCTTTGGTTTGCAGCCTGCACTCAATCCACTGAGCTACACCAGCCAGGGCAAGCAAGGGGTCTTAAGTCAAGTTAACTTTGGTAAAAAGGTGGGTAAACAGCACCATTGTTACTCTGCTAGATTTTTTCTTTATTATTTACATTCACTAAAATTTGGGTGTACAAATAATAGCTAAAGCCATAGTGTAGGGTCTCCTTTCTTTAATTCCTGATTTTTCAAAAAGCCGGAATGTCCTTACCTTCCGTGAAGAACACGGGGCTTGAACCAAGCAATCAGTCCGATGCCCGAATTCCCCTTCATGGTGTCACATGCTTCTATTTATTTTTCTATTATTTTCCAGGAATGTTAAGCCCAATTGCTCATGTTGACAAAAACCTGAGCGCAGCTGTCCTCTGAGTTCGTCACATAGGTTGTCCTCTAGTCTAAGTGGGGAGAATAGAGGGTAAAGCTGACATCTACGGCTGACCCCATCTGCAGACATTTTCTGCCGGAAAGTGTTCCCAAGCCCTGTGGGTAGACAAGGGAAGGGAAGGGGGCTCAGAATGGAGGAGTGGCCTTGTCCCAGGTCAGAGCAGGCAGGTGTCTGAGGGGATCACCAAGCACCCAAGGGCGGGCCTGGTGTGCAGGCCGCATTCCTCCTCTCTCTGGACACCCACTGTGAGGCACTGGGGAGTCACAGCGAAGAACACAGGCTTGGGGACCAGACGGTACTGAGCCCAGCAGCCCTCTCCACGGCTCACTCAGCGGCTCTGCCCTCACTATGCTCGCTCACACCGGGATGGGGTCCATGGTAGTGGCGGAGAACTGATGCACAGTGGCATTCGAGACCTTGGACTTCGAGTCGCATGCTGAGGGTGATTTGGACATATTATTTTGGCCCCTTGTGCCTCATTTTCATCATCTATGAAAGGGGAATCCTAATACTTACCTCATAGGGTTGTTGTAAGGAGTAAATAATATGTTTCAGCATAGAGGACAGTAGCTGGTGTAGAGTAAGCGTCCAGGAAATGCGAAGGATTCCGACCCCTAACTCTGTGTGTGAGTGTTGAGGTGAAAGCTGGTCTA
The DNA here is from genome assembly GCF_021234435.1 of Artibeus jamaicensis. Classification (NCBI taxonomy): domain Eukaryota; kingdom Metazoa; phylum Chordata; class Mammalia; order Chiroptera; family Phyllostomidae; genus Artibeus; species Artibeus jamaicensis. Next base: position 20,239,748 of record NW_026522030.1, read on the forward strand.
CTCTTTTGAATTGCGAACCCGGGAGTCCAAATCAGCCCGGGGAGGCCGGCCTCCTCAGCCTCCTTTTCCTGGTACTTCTCTCACACGGTTTCTGTTTGGCGCCGGCAAACCTTGGTGACGAAGTGGGTACTCTCTCCCAAGGTTGCCTGTTTGCCTTTGCAGAACATTGCCTGTTAGCAAGTTCTTTCTGATGGGGAGCTGAAGAGGCAGAGAGGTGGCCTTTGACCTGAGGGGAGAGAGAAAGGGAGACAGACAGACAGAATACACGTGTGCTGTGACTCAGCAGCAGCAGGCTGGGTGGTGGGCCAGCTAGGCCCACCTCTCTGCCCCCGCCCTACCAATCTTATAGAGCGGAGGGAAGGCTTTTCATGTATGGCCCCAGGGTAACCTCTGTGCTCCTGTAGCCGGGGAGTCTGTTCAAAAGAAAGTGAACCCTGAGCATCCTGGGATGCACCCTCCACTCTCTTATCAGCTTAGGGCGGGAGGGGCCTTCCTTTGCATGTCCCCATGCAGGCCACTTGGTAGCCAAGAGGCCTGTGTTCCTTTAGGGGCAATGGGCCTCCCTGTCCTTCTCCCTTCCTCACCCTGCAGCCGATTGGGATGGCCAGGCCACACCATGCACCGCCTGGAAGAAGCCTGTGGAATCTGTCTGCCCAGGACAGAGCTTTGGTTTGGAACTCCTCCTCCTCTCCTCCACATTAGGGTCTGCAGCTGCTTATCACACAAGCAGGCAGAGTCTGAGCAGACCCTGAGCTCCCAGTCAGGGAGTCCCCCTCCCTCTCCCCCACACGGCTTCCCCCCATTGCATCATCTTATCATTCAGGAGCCATGATGATCCGGCTCTTGTCGACCAGGGGAGCTCAGTGCTCCGAGCCTTGGCGTTTCTTCTCCTGTGTTTGGGAAGACAAGTGCAGTGCTCTGGGGCCAGGGCCGCATTCTCTTCCTGCAGTTTTCTCAAGGTTCAGGGTGGCCCTGGAGTCGTTTGCTCCTCCCCTTTGTCCCTGGCCCGGCCTCAGTCCCGTAGGTCCTGCCCGGTCCTGCCCAGGCCTGCTCGGGCAGCCGGCTTCAACCAGGAGGGGATGCTGCCCACAGGAGCCGCCCCAGCTCAGAGGGAGGGCAGATGCGGTGCCCAGCGACTAGAATAAAGTAGCATGGGAAAACGTCCTAAACAGAGAGTAGGGAAAATGTCATGGGCATTTAGAGAAAAAAATGCTTTATTTCAACCAAAGAGACTGACTTAGGAAAGTATCCGGGAAGAGATGATATTTGAACTGGACAAACTGGGGTGAGGCTGGGAGAACAGCGAGCAAAGGCTTTGAGTGGAGAGGCACAGGGAAGGGCGTGTGTGCGGTGCGGTTCAAGTAGAAGGCTGTGTCTGGAAGTAGAGTAGATCCAGGCTGAGGCGGGAAAAACGGGTTGGGGTTTGGACGGGGTGCCTCAGGCCAACATTACCAAACGGCCGTAGGGAGTCAGGGATGGTTTATAAGTACAGAACGTTCTGGTTTGCAAATAGCACATTGCTTAGAGCTGGGAGAAAATGACACTTAAAAAAATCATATGCAAAACCACTTTCCATTTCTAATGAACTTGTAGTGAGCTCTGCGTTAACTGTGAGAACAGCATGAGTCAGCCAGGTGGTGAGGCCACAAGAAAAGCGGAAGCAAGCTTTTTATGCCCCATTGAGGGAATGCAGAAGGGAGGGATTGAGGACTGAGACCCTTGCATGGGATTCAGGTGGGGACAGCACCAACATCTGTGGCTTGGGAGGAGGTTTGTTGGGACTGGATCCCAGAGAGAACCACTGAGACTAACACTCAGAGGCCTAGAGAGGCGGAGTTAGCTCTATCTCACTGCCTGAGCTGTGTGGCCACAGAGTGCCTGCCTCAGGAAGTAATGAGTTCCCTGTCACTGGTAGGATTCAAGCAATCTTATATAAAGATTGGCCTCCATAACCCCCGAGGTCCTTGGGACTCTGAGATTTGGGCTCACTAAGATTTTCTTAGTGGCTGGGGTGTAGGGTGCAGTGGGGTCGGGGCTCCTATTTAGTCATTGCCGGAAAATTTTTCTGCTACACAGAAACCACACTATGTGATTTCAGTCTCCTCTCTTGGGCTTCCCCTGCTGTTCCACACCACCTGGGAGCGTGCCTGGGGCTGTGCTGGAAGGGCGTCTGGCAGGCTGTAAACTTCACAAATCTCTACCTGGAAACCCCTCGATTCCACAGTAAACCATTTGACCCTGGCATGCGCAAGTCTGGGCAGTCAAATGAGTAGAGGTTATGTCTTTTACACATATGGTCCTTTCAGATGAATAAAAGCACCTTGATATCGCTTATCCTCTCAGTGACCCTGGGAAGCACCTCTGGTGCTGTTGGCAAAGCCGGGCCATTGTACCTGTCCCAGTTCATTTGGTTCCACAGGCATTTATGCCGTATCTGTTCAGTGTCGGGCACTGAGCCAGGAGTGGCTGTCACAAAGATGAGGGAGGCACAGCCCCACCCTCATGAAGTTCATACTCAAGTTGGGGGATGAGGGCCCTACACAATTAAGTGTACAACGTAGAATGCTAAGTGCAGTGGTAGAGATGTGTCCACTTAGGTGTTCTAGGTACACAGAGGAGAGGAAATCAGGGAAGGCTTCCTGGAAGTGGGAGGCCATTGAAAATCTTTAGCAGCCCCCCCACCCCCTGACCAGTTAATACTAACAGCAGCGCTTTATAGATTATGGAGTACTTTTGCAAGCATCATATTCCCTCCATTCAGCAAACATTTTTATTTAAGTTTAATTAATCTTTATTAGGTTTTATGGGGGGTGGAATTCTAAAAACTTGTTTTTTGATTTTTATTCTTTTTAAAAATTAAACTTTGAGATCTTTGTAGATTCAAATGCAGTTGTAAGAAATAATACAGAGGGACATGTATGCTCTTACTCAGTTTTCCCCAATGATGACATCCTGCAAAATTATAGTGCAAGTTCACACTGGGTATTGGTGGTGATAGACTCAAGATCCAGAGCAGCTCCATCACCACAGGATCCCTCCTATTGCCCTTTTCAGCATTTTAAAAGTGTTTATTTATATGTCTGGCCCCCAAGAACTCAAAAAATGGGGACCTGCCATTCTCATCAGCCCTTCTGTGCCTTCCACGACTTGGCGAGGTAGGCCGTATATCCCTTTGCTACAAATGAGAACAGGAGCCCAAAATGTGAGGTCCCTGGCCTAGCTCCATAGAGCATGAACTTGGCCGTGTCAGACTTGACCCCTGTCCTCCTGGCCCCAGGGCTGCTGGGCTTCCTCAGCCCACTCCTCCCCTAATGGCTGCAGAAGCCTGGATTCAGGGGCCTGGGTAACACAGGCAACGTCTTCACCAGCCACAGAGCATAGTCTAAGGCAGCCTCAGCCACGTCAGACAGAAACCCATCCCACACTGTGGAGTCCCTACCTGGGCGGGGCACAGTCCCCAGTGAGGCCTCAGAACAAGAAGGGCCCTGACAGTTCTGGTCCATCTCCCTCATTTGACAGATGGTGTCACCGAGGCCTAGAGAGGGGTGGTGTCTGCCCAGGTCTCCAGGCTCCCTGCCAATCAGTATAACCCATTGTAATCAAGACAGAACTATTCTCTAACCTATGCTTTGCAGGCACAGTTTTTGTGTACCCAGGCCTGAAAAGCGTGGAACCTTCCTCCTTCTTGCTTCAGATTCAGAGCTCTCTCCCTAGCTGGAGGAGTAGCATTCAGTCTGTGGCCAGGGAGCTCCACAGAGAGGACGTGCCAGCCTCCCGCCTTAAGTGAGCTTTCCCCTCGGGGCTGGTAGTGAAGACTTTTCCAGATTCACCTCTGGTGCAGCGGCCTGGCACTGAGCTCGGGGTCGGCACACCTGGGCGCCCCTCCCTGAGCCCTGCCTCTGCGTCTGCCTTCACTCCAGGGCTCCCAAGGATCTAATGGCCCTGCAAGGGCTTTGCAGCCTGGAGAGTGCTAGGCAGATGAGAGACCTGACGCTTCTTGTGTCTGGAACCGTGGAGCCCCTGAAGTTGGAGGGTTAATGGCCTTGAAAAGAGCAAATGCCTGGCTGTCCGCAGCCTCTTGGGTCCTCTCGTTATTCCACAGGTGCTTGTCGGACAGCCGATGGGCGCCGGCGTGGGGTGCCGTGAGTCAAATACATGCTGTTTGGGTGTTTGGACTTTAATTATGGAGAATTTCAAAAGTAGACGGAATAGTCTACTCGCCTGCTGAGCACCCTCACCCAGATCCAGCGATGATTGATTCACCAGTCTTGTTTCGTCGACACTCCTGTGCTGCCCACACTCTGCTTTATTTTCAACAGCTTTATTGAAGTACAGTTTTTATACCATAGAATTCACTCATTTGAAGCACCCTGGCCAGTGATTTTTAGTGACTTACAGCAACACCAGCACCACGGTCTAGCGTTCGAATGGTTCCGTCGCTCCACGAAGACCCCTTGTGTGGGTGCAGAGTGGACCCCTGCCCTGCTTCCTGTCTGCAGGTTTTCCAGTGTGGACACCCTGTTTACACCCGGCTCCTTTCACTTGGCCTGCGGTTGCGGTTCGTCCGTGACGTAACTCGCCTCAGTGCCTTGTTCCTTTTTATTGCTGACTAGTATTCCATCGCATGGACAGCCTGCATTGTGGTCATGCCCCCTTACTGTGAAGCCACCTCCAGACCTCAGAGCGATTCATCTGATCATATTTCGGAATGGCTCTTGACAGGAGGAGGCCTTAAAAAGCAGGACCATGATTGGTGCCATGATTGCACCGCACAAGTTAGTAAATTCTATAATGTCATCGAATACCTGATCAATGTGTATGTTTCCAAATACTTCATTACGCCGTAATATATTGTTTAAAGATTTTACTTATTTATTTTTAGAGAGAGGGGAAGGGAAGGAGAAAGAGAGGGAGAGAAACATCAATGTGTGGTTACTGCTCACATGCCCCCTACTGGGGACCTGGCCTGCAACCCAGGCATGTGCCAGGACTGGGAATCGAACCAGAGACCCTTTGGTTTGCAGGCTGGCCCTCAGTCCAGTGAGCCACACCAGCCAGGGCTATATACCCTAATATATATGTTTTACATTTGTGCTTTTTCCAGTTTGTTTGCTGGAATCAGGGTCCGTGGTGTAAGTGATTGATGCGTCTCTGAGTCTTCTCTAACCTCTGAGACCTCCTCCAGCTCTCTTTTGGTGCCTTGGTGTTCATCTGCTCCGGAGGGAATCTCTGCTTTGTCACGCGGCCAGCTGCAGAGGCAGTGAGCATCGGGGGTGGCAGGCAACTTAGAGATCAGGCGTAAGTCCTCAGACAGATGGGGAGGCAGAGGTCGGCGAAGGGGAAGACCTGCCCACGGGGCCCTGTCGCACCCTGGCTGCCGCAGGCGTCCAGACCACTCTGCCTCCTCGGTCTCAGGTCATCAGGCCAGGCCCTGGGGACGTGCCTGTCACACTCCAGCCTTCATCCTCCTCTGGGCAGGTGTATAGGTAGGCAGGTGCCTGGTCCCTCAGGACGGGAGTGGTTGGCCTGGCTCTGGCCCGGCTCCTGAGGCCACCTGAGTCCCGGCAGTGAGCTTGAAGGAGCTCAGTAGGTGACAGGGAAGCCTCGTGGCCCAAGCTGGCCGCCCTGCAGCCCGCCCTGCAGCCTCGCTCCCGCGCTGCCCTCTTCGTGCTGCCCTTCTTCTCACGTGTCTGTGTTTCTTCTCTCCTCCATGCTATGGCAGTGGTGCCCCGTGCTGAGGAGACAGTACTTGGTGCAGCCCCAGGCAGTCCTTTTCCAGGTAATCTCCTAGGGACCCACATGACACCCAGCGTACACCTTCCTGGGGCACGTGCCTCCTTGAGTGCCTTCTAGGATTCCTTAACCCTCAATGCTGCTTAGTTTCCAAAGTGCTACCCTTCTGTCTCCTTCGGATGCTCACCATCGCCCTGGCAGCAGGCAGCGAGGGGCTAGACCTTAATCTCATTTTATTAATGAGGAAAATGAGGCTCAGAGAGCTCAGCTGGCTTGCCTGAGGTCACACAGGTGACAAAGAGTTGGAGCTGAGGCAAGGACCCCATGTTACCGCTCCTGGTTTACTGTTCTTTCCACCGTGGGGTCAAAAGGATCTAAAAGCAACACATAAAAATGAGCTAAGGAAGTCCATCCCCCTGCCCCTGTTCCTCCGTTTCCCCTGGTTGGGAAAGATGACCCTGAGTATCCTGCTGGCTCAGGCGTCTGGAGCGTGGTGTCCGTGAGGAGGGCGTGGCGTTCTTAACCTGGAGGTCTCACAGGGATCGTGGCAGTAGGCAGAGAAGTCTGATTCCAATTGGTTGCATTGGAGTGGACAATCTGTGAATTGCTGACCTCAGTTTCTCTTCCTGGGTCACAGTCAAGGACAACAACAGGGGATCCTGATGGGAAGGGAGCAAAAGCCCAAAATGACATCCTAAGAAAGAACTCCAAGAGCTCAGAGAAGTAGGAATGCGGTATACAGCTATTGCCTGTGACCATCAGTGGCCAGGGGTGGGAAGAAGGGGGCTGTGTTCACAAGTGCATGGGTGCACCAACACACACCTGCGTGCCTGTGTGCATTCCTAGGGCCTGTGCACCCCACTGTTCCAGCCCTTGGCTTTCTATAACCAGAAAAGAGGCACCAATCATGCCGTCTCTCTTTTCATTCTCCCTTCTGATCTTCCTTCCTCTTTCTTTTTCTGTCATTCTTTCCACATTTCCCACCCTCTGCTTTCACAAAGGACTTGAGTTCTCTTGCAAAATAAACAACCACAGGTATCTAAGTTAGTTAAGGTGGAAAAAAGTTAAGAAATTACGTAGAAAAAAAGGGAAGACCACTGCCCCAGGTGTCAGCGAAGATGTGGTTGTGGCAGTGGCGCACTGAATTTGACTGAGCTTCCTGGCAGCCAAAGCAAAAGTGACCTATGTAGTGGTTTCCAATGTTCCTCTTCTTCAATCAGAGGCAAATTAACCATTCATTAAGACAAAAAAGTTTTTCCTGGTAATGAATTGTAGGAAGGATTGACGTGGAATTTGAATATTCTAATGGCCATGTCTCCAGGGGTTAAAAACATTTCTTTGTATGGGTGTTTTCTTCATTGCCTCTAACCAGGGTTGAATGCCTGACATTCCACCTCAGACCAGAGCAGACACTTCTCCTGGGGCTTTCACTAATGCTCTGCAAGGGACATTGTTTTCTGGTCACCTGGCTTGATGGGAAGTAGAGGCAGAAGGTTAGTGTGTCACTTGGAGCTGTCGTGGAAGTAAGCCCCAGTTAATTTCTGAAGGTTGCCGCTAATGTCATGCTGATGGACTATACTTTCATTCATTCAACAGCACTTAGGGATGTTTCATGTTCCATACTTTCCAGGCAACTGAGAGGGAGATAGACAAACGTTGTGTGTGCTGGGATGACGGAGGTCTGTGCGAAACGCAGTCGGCTAGGGAAGCATAGACAAAGACGTTATGGTTTCTCTGTAGCAGTGGGACCCCCGAGTGGCTTCATGGAGGAAGTGGCATTTGAGCCGGGTCTTGTGGACCAGGTACGAGTTCACTCAGTGAATGAGTGAGATGGGCTCCCAGGCAGGGCGGTGCCTGGAGTTCCAGGGAGTCCGGGAGACTGAGGGGAGTGCAGTGGCCTGAAAACCACAGGCAGTTCAGAGGGACAGACAGTGGTGAGGACTTAGGGAATAATCACATGCCAAAACTAAGTGACAGACAGCAGCTCCGACTCATGTGGAGCAGAGGAAGAGCTCTGGGCTCCCACCAAAAAAGAGAGACTGGGCTCCAGCCAGCCCTGCCAGGTGGTAATGGTGGGAGCCACAGATGGGAAAGGGCAGCGAGGGCGGGTCCCCAAGTCCTGCTGTCCCCTGAGCCGCGGCTCTTTGGGGAAGTTCACTTTACCTGTTGGCAGCCAGTGGTGGTTGGGCCCTGGATTTTTGGACCTTCCACCGCATGTGAAATGCAAGTGAAAGATTTTGCATTTTGAAAAGATGATCCAAACTCAACCGTTGAAGTGACTGGACAAACTTTGATAGTGAATTTGTTGACAAAAACAAAATCAAATAACAAAAAGGCCTTTCTATGTGGACATTAAGGAAATTAAGAGGCATGACACCTCCACTGGCCACCCTCTGGTCATTTTCTTAAACTCAGATGGCTCTGCTTTTTTGTGGGTGGGGTGGGAAATGGCGGCTTTCTCTTGCAGACTCAGCTGTCCAAACCGGAGTCTAGGGAGCAGAAGGCTTGGTAGTGGGGTGGGGAGGGCTTCAGGGATGCCGGCTCTGGGCCGAGATGCTTCCTGGCCCTCCAAAGGCTCACTCTTCTGCTGTTCATCCCCACGTTCGCTGTGCGAGCCCCTCACAGCTGAATCCCAACTTACTGACCGGTCCATCTTCACTTCTTCCACCTTCTCCAACTGTTGGCATAGGCCCTGTTTCTGGGTCACTCCTGTCCCTTTATCTTGGAACCTTCCTGCAGCCCTTCTCAACCTTGGGGGGTCAGGGATTGCTCAGACTCGGCTTAAATACAGCCTGTCCCAAGAAACCTTTCCCGACCTCTTCCTGCCTCATGTAAATTCATGGCTTGTGCTCTTATCCCTCCTGGATGGAGCTTCTTGGGGCCATGTGTCTTTTCCCTTGGGGTTTGTGGATGGAGGCCATCTGGCCTTCACGTGCCATCTTGCACACAAGACAGGCTCAATAGTTGCTGAGCCGCCACTGTGCTCAGGCCTCCACGAGGCCTCGGACACTCGGGGACACAGGGAGGAGGGATCCCAGAATCCTGGGACCTCCAGGAGACGCCATCTAGGAGGAGAACCTTATCGAAGGCATTTTGATTTCCCCATCTTTGCACATAGCAATGAACTGAAAGAACTGCTTCCGGCGAGCTTGACTTTCAAGTTTCATCTTAGCAGACTGGGAGGCTGACACCATGATCAAGTCCCATTCTCTGCATGTGGGAAACTTCTGCCCAGAAAAATCTGGGCAGAAACTTTTTCCCAATAGGTCCCAATGGCATGGGATGAAGACTTTGCTGGCTGTAGCCCATAGCAAGAAATATGTTTTCATTTCTTGCTAGTACATCTATAACCACTTATATGTGAAACCAAGATTCGCAAACAGAACTTACTCTTTCTATGTGTGAGACCCTTAGATATTTTCTAGTCCGTTCTAATTTCATTTTTAAAAATGTTGGTACTAGCAAATTGATTTCATGTCTGTTAATGGGTCAGGACATACTGTGGTACGAAAATAATTAGGGCAATTGTCAGGACTATAAAGTCAGATGGACCCGGGTTTGAATCCTGGCTCTGGCACCTAGAGATGTGTGATTTGGGCAAGCCACTTACCCTCTATAATAGGATTCTCAGTTTCTTCACCTGTAAAGTGGGGATAACATAGAACCTATTGCATGAAGTGATTGTAAGGATTACATGGGACAATACAGGTAAAGTTCCTGACACAGAGTAAGTGATTGATAAATGTGAGCTTTTGATGTGGTTGTAAAGCTTATGTCCTGGCACCACCACTTGTTGGGGTCAACAGAGAGAAGGCATGACTCCCGCCTCTCAGGGAAATGGTAGTCAGGCAGGACTTCCTGGTGGAGGAGGCATTGGAGCAGAGAGGCAGGATGATCGGAACCCACTATGTCCTCACAGTGACCGAGAACCTCGTGAGTATCCCAAGTCTGCTTGTTTCCTTTCCATGAAGGGCAGACTTGTCCCCAAATTTGGCCACACTCAGACTGACCACAGTAGATGCTTTTGCCTTTCACAGTTAGGTCTCTAATCCACCTGGAATTGATTTTTGTGTCTGGTGTAAAGTTAGGATCTAATTTCTTTCCCCCCCTTGTTTCTGAATGGATAATGGGTTACCCTGCACCGTTTATTAGAGCCATCCTGTGCTGATTTGTATGTCGCTGAGCTCATATATCAGGGTTCCATATACGCACAGGTCAGTTTCTGGACTCGCTTCTGTTTCATGGTCTATTTATCCGTCCCTGTGCCAATCCCCACTGTCTTAATTACTGCAGCCTTATAGTGATTCCTTGGGGAGGAATCGTCCCTATCTTGCCCTCCCTTAGAAGCCCCTGGGCTGGCTTCAGGCCGGTGCTCTTCTCTGCAGTTCAGAATCAGCCCCTGCTGGAGATGACTGAAGGACTCCGGGAGCTCTGGACAAGTGGTCCTCAGTGAGACTGCATCTCAGGGGCTGTGCCCGCAGCACCTCCAGGACTCGCGGTCACCATCCTCCCTGGCCGGCCTTCAGGCTGCCCAGGAAGCACTTTCTAATTCATTTGCAGAGAAAAGCACCAGCAGCACGTCTGAGTCTGAATCCCCTCTGCCTGCCCCTTGCCTAGGGGCCCCTCTGGTTTCCCTCCCTGTGGCTCAGTCCTCGTCATCCTACCCAAGGGGCTTACAGCTCCTTTCAGAAGACTGCTTGCTTCCCTGTCCCTGTCTGCCAAGGACGTAATTCTGGACAAACAGGGGTGTGTCTTCCATTGATGATGCCAGGGTCCTGGCGGGAACTCCCACGCCGGAGCTTGGTGTGTACAGCTAAATCCTATGGCCTAGGTGTTTGCAAACATTTGCTTTACCTGAAAATAGGCCCAGGGGTTGGGTAGGAGGAAGAGACCTGTCACTCATGCTTATAAGTCAGTCTGTCCTAGAGTGGGAAGATCCAAGTGGCATTGTTGCAGCCTTCTCTGGAGACCAATTCTGGCAGGGGCTTGGATGCCAAGGAAATGACTTCTGGCCAGCTCTGCTTTCATGACGTGGCTTAAAGGGAGGAGCATGACTCACGGGCCAAATGCACGCAGCTGGTACAGGCTTGGTAAATAGATGTATGCACCGTGCAGTGTTTAGCCTACAGGTATTTACACACTTCCAGAATTCCCAAACACTGGCTGGACTGTCCGTGTGTTGGATGTATTGAATTTGGGGTGAGAGGTTATGGAAACCCATCCCCTGCACTGGGGCTCGGCCCTGTTGGCCTAGGCAGAGCCCTCCTCCCCTTGGGCCTCAATTGACCCATCTATGAAATGAGGGTTTGGATTGGCTGATGTCTCAAATTTCGGTGTCTGCAGTTTCAGAGCACAGAATCAGCAACCTTTCTTTCCAGCTTTTTGTCAACAAGGCTGTTATGTCCCCCTCCCCACACTGAAGAGGACAGCTGTCTCTGGCGGCTGGGGCTGGGCGAGGGGGCCTGCAGACCCTGGAGGAGCTGGGTTTGAATTCTTGCGAAGCTGCACTGAATTCTGCCCACCTCTCCTCCTGGGTGGGGTTGTCAGTTCGTGAGCCCCCTGAAGGCCCTGGCCCTGGCACCGCAGCCCAGCTAAGTGGCTGAGCCCAGACTGCGGCGGTGGCGTTTGGTTGGGGTGCTCTGGAGTCTCGGTGCTGAGGTGTCTCTTTTGCTTTCTCTTTCAGACCCCTGAGTATTCAGCCATGGCCTCACTGGCTGGAGGGCTGGACGACATGAAGGCCAACCTGACCAGCCCCACCCCTGCTGATATCGGAAGCAGCGTGCCTGGGCCGCAGACCTACCCCATTGTGACAGGTGAGGGCACCTGGTGTGGGGATGAGTGGCAGGGAGAGAGAGAGGCAGAGAGAGGGGGAGAGATTGAGAACACCTATGTGGAGGGAAGAGCGGCTTCCTGGTGCTTTTGGACTTGACCGGTCATTTTCATTTTAACGAGGTTGTAAGGTCCCAGAACAGGTCAAGCAGGAGACTGCTGGGGCCAGGGGCTGTGGCTGCACTGAGACCCGGCTGTAGATGAAGACACGGCTCTGATGAAGCTGGAGGACAGCAAATGCCACATGGAGTTCGGTCTTCGGGGGGGTGGGGGTGGGTGGCAGGAAAGTCTCGTGTTGAGGGCCCCATGATTTCAGGATCCTCTGTGTGTGGGGCCGAGCGTCCAAAGGTCTGGGATTTATCCCCCTTTGGAGACAGGTGCCCCTAGTTGGCTCCAGCCTCAAGGATGAGTGGGCCTCCTGGCAGATGTTGTTGGCATTTCAGATTTCAGGCAGAGGTCAAGTCCTGAAGGGCTGGAAGGTGCTTGGTGTATGCAAAGCAGCCGCCTTTCTGGAAGGCCCAGGGCCAGCCTCTTGAGCTGCCCATGTAAAGATCAACAGTCTGGGCCCTGGAGGTCCACTGCTGGGTTGGAAGTTGCCATTGACTCGCTGTATAATCTTGACTAAATTATATAAGAACTATGGGCTGTGGCTTTTTAATCTCTAAAGTGGGAATGGTGATAGCACCTACCCTTTAGCATTATAAGGGTTAATGCATTAATGCATGCAAAATGCTTAGACTTTTGTCTAGCTCCAGCAAACCTCCAATACATGTCACTGTTGTTATTTCTTGGAGCCCTCTCCTGGTGGCTGGTCACTGCTGGGATTGCTGCTGCAGAAGGGGCTGGACATGAAGGGCCCAGACAGAGTCCCTGCCCTGTTCCAGCAGCGCCGGGACAGACTCAGCTCTGGGAGGCTGTCCAACCTGGCGGGCGGGAGGCGGTTTCATCTGTACAGACGGACAGTGGGGACTGATGATGGCACTCAGGCCAGAACCTTTGGGTCCAGCCTGAGGTAGCAGGATGTCCTTGCAGGCTGGTAGACTGGACTCAGTCAGTAGTGACCAAGACAGGGGTTTCTGGAAGTGCAGGTAGGCTGTGGTTGTATCATGGAAGCTGGGGGCTATGTCTGAGTTAGAATGCTGGGGAGGGGTAGGAGGAGACGAGGTTGCAAAGCAGGGACGGCCCAGCTCCGAGACCTGGACTAGCAGGTCTGCTAGCACGGCCCTCGTGGGGCTGTGGCAGAGGCAGCCGGGACCCCATTCACAGGTATGGGCACCACGTGGGGATCAGTCAAGTGGCAAGAGTGACTTAGTCCCCTGTCTGTCTGACATGCAGCTGAGCCTGCAGGTGGGGAGGTGTCTCTGGTGGGGCAGCGATGGGGACATGGGAGCCTCAGTCAGCGTGATATCCTACAAGGTCTTCTCCCTGAGTGTCACAAGGGTCCGTGACAAGACCTCTGATGGCACACAACCCCCATGTTATATATGCAGAAACCAAGTCTCAGTGGGGTGGGGGGGCAGTGACTCGCTCAATAGAAGGGATGAGGGAAGAAATTGGAGCTGGCCCTCAATCCTAGATCCTGGTTCTTGTTGTTTTCAAAGGACTTCACATAATAGGGGGTAAGGGGAGTAGAGTGGAAAGAAAGCCAGTTCATCACAATAGTAGCTGTGGCTTTATCGGGTAGTTACTGAGTACTGGGTGCTCTGTAGGCGAACTCCTGCTACCCTCAGAGGAACCCTGGGCGGCGGGTGCTGTTGTGTGCGGGCCCACTTCATAAACAGGGAAACGGAGGCTTTGGAGCCATCACAGAGCCGGCCAGAATTCACAGCCAGTGAGCGGCGAAGTTAAAGATGGACTCCAGGGCCTGCACAGCCGGCTACCCTGCCACACAGATAGTCGGGGGCTAATCCCAGAGCTGCCACTTCCTTGCTGTCTGGCTTTGGACGCCTCTCTGAGCCTTGGTTTCTCCACCCTTGAAATGGTGAGAGCCCCTTGAGGATCAAATGAGACCCCCCAAGGGGACCGTTCTGCAGAGGGGCCAGGGTTCATAGGAAGCTTGGCTTTAGGCAGATCACAAGAAGATCCTATTCTACTGTCTCTTTCGATAGAAAAGAAGCCAGTACGCGTTGAGACTGAGATGGCACGTCTCAGACACTGGTCCACCGAGGTGGTAAACTGGTGGCCAGCCAGACAAAAGATAATCCAGCCCATAGATATGGTTCACTGGGCCCACACTAGACTTTTTAGAATTTTGAGTCAATGTTTAAAAAATTTTACATCTGAATTTCAGACTTCCCTTGAAAAATCAGAAGATGTGGCTGCGCTGAACCGTATTCCCATGTGACCGTGGTAGGCAGGGGCTCAGTGGCAGGAAGCTCTCAGGACAGGCCCCCCACCCCACAAAGCCACGCTGGCATTATTCTACAAGGCCACCTGAAGAGGAAGTGGGGTTGCGCGCCCTGGCCCACAGTCGGCGCTAAGAGCCAGCTGGGGGGCACAGCGGTCGGGGTCTGCAGGCGGCTTCGGCAGGCCGAGCAGCAGGTCTGGGTGTGGGCTGGGCTTCCAGGGAGCCCTTGACCAAGGACTTCTTTGTATTTTGATTTGTCCATTTAAAAGTGACATCCTAGAGCAGAAAAAGAATATAAATATCCCAAAGTCAGAACTATGCCTAATTTTTAAATTGAGAAGTATTCTAATTATAAATATTTCTTTTGTAAGATAAACAGATTATAATATATTTTAAATATGTTATAAATCCATTTAAACTATATTACAACTACATTTAAAATATAATATATAATCATTAGTTTCACATAAATAAACAATAGCTAGCTAGAAAACTTAATAGAAGAAAACATTTACACTAACACCAAAAGAAAAATGGAATACTAAGGGATAAATTTAACTTTCAAACTCCACTCAGGGGAGTTAAAGAATAAATGGAGATGCATACTTTGTTCTTAGATAGGAAGACTCTATATTATAAAGATGTCAGTTCTCCCTAAATAATTGATTGATTCAAAGCCATCTCATCAAAGTAACAGATTTTTTTTTGGAACTTGTCAAAGTTACACTGAATACTGGGTAAATAAACCTCAAAGGTAGCTAGAAAAATTCTGAACTAGACACATGATTCAAACAGCTTTTTTTTAATTTTTATTTTTTGATTTATTTATTTATTTATTTATTTATATTTTTTATTTTTCAAGTATAGTATTCTGTCTTTTACTCCCATCCCAGCCCACCCTCCTGTGCCCCCCACCTCCCTCCCATTTCCACCCCCCTTAGTTGTTGTCCATGTGTCCTTTATACTAGTTCCTGTAAATCCTTCCCCTTTTCCCCTGAAATTCCCTCCCCCACCCCCCGTTGCTGTCCCCCTGTTCTCGATTTCAGTGTCGTTGTTTTTATTTTGCTTGCTTGTTTGTTTTGTTGTTTAGCTTCCTGTTAAAGGTGAGATCATATGGTATTTGTCTTTCACCACCTGGCTTATTTCACTCAGCATAATACTTTCCAGTTCCATCCAAGCCATTGCAAAGGGTAGGAGCTCCTTCTTTCACTCTGCTGCATAGAATTCCATTGTGTAAATGTACCATACTTTTTTGATCCACTCATTTACTGACGGGCACCTAGGTTGCTTCCAACTCTTGGCTATTGTAAATTGTGCTGCTATGAACACTGTGGTGCATAGGTTCTTTTGGATTGGTGTTTTAGGGTTCTTAGGATATAGTCCCAGCAATGGAATTGCTGGGTCATAAGGCAGGTCCATTTTTAGTCAGACAGCATATTTAAAGACATTGTGATAAAGTTACAGTAACTGAAACTACTTGTTACTGAAATGGAAGTAGATAGACCAGTGGAAAGGCGTGGAGTCCAGAAATAGATGTGACGCTGTGAGGGCGTCTGTAAACGCAGCCTTTCAAGTCAGCAGAGAAAAAACCAAATCGTTCGGTTAGAGGCATCGGGACAATGGGCCCGTGGGACCCGCACCTCGTTCTTTACATCGAAACAAATTCCAAGTTGATCAAACTTTAAATGCAAAAAAATAAAACCATAATAAAACTAGAAAAAAAACATGAGGAAAATGTTTTATAATCTTAGAGTGAGGAAGGCCTTTTAAAATCTGTTCCAAATACTAAAGACAAAGAAAAATAATGGAAATGACTGTTCACATTTAAATCTTTTGTATTTAAGAAAAAGACAAAGAACAACATTAGAGGGAAAACAGTAGAACACAAATGACAAAAAACTAACATCTTTAATGTCTAAAGAGCTTTTAGAAATTAATAAGGGAGAAAATAGTTGAAAATACAGGTAAAGAATGTAAGTATAACATCCATCGAAAACTGTGGATTTCTAGTAGCACATGAAAAGATGGACACCTGACTCCTAATTTTAAAACTACAAATTAAGATAATCATAATCATGAGACACTTAAAAAATACCTATTGGCTTATCAAAATTGAAATGTTCTTGAGGTGCGGTGTTAGAGAGGGTGTGAAGACACATTTTCATACACTGCTATAAGTGTGTAAATCCGTGCAATCTTTTTTTGAGAGAAATTTGGCAATATCTAGAAAATTTTTAAATGCACACACCCACCTTCTAACCTAGAACTTTGAGGTGCCCAGTTAGGACTTTGGTTCACAGATTTATTTGCACAGATGCCCAGTGATTTCGCCTCTGTAAAATTGTTACAGAGTTATTTATAGTGGCAGACAACACAGTGTCTATCCATAGAGCCGATTAGATAAATCGTGGCTCCTTCACACAGCCAAGCACTCGGCAAGCATTAAAAAGAGCTAAGTAGAGCTCTCTGGGCCGACATGAAAAAATGTCCAAGATTCATTTTTAAGTAAATAAACAGTTTATAGGGTGATATGTTAAGTATGATCCCACTGTTGTGAAAGCTAAAAAGGGCATGACACTCGAGGCACAGACTCGGACACGCAGGTTGGATGCTCCTACGTGGGGGGTCAGTGGGAGAAGATGCCCGCACTGCCCCCCGCTGCGGGGGCATTTGGTGCTCTGCTCAGACTGGGCTCCTCCGCCCAGTCCCACCAGTGTCCCCTTGGGTTAGCAAATACTAACAGTGCCTCTTTCCTCTCCTAAAATTAACTTCATAAAAAAATATAGCCCGTCTTCACATCTGATTTCAAATAAAATAAAAATAATGCCTTAACTGTGAGACGGAGGAGGAAGTGAAATTGCTCACAGTGAAGTGAGGTGTACTTTGAAAAGTAAACAGCTCCGCGTGTCTGACTGTGGGACCTGAAGACGCAGCCTGGGGCTCACCCCGCGCCCAGAATCTCTGCCAAGGCAACAGCCCCGCACACAGACTTCTGCAGGAGGGTGGACTCGGGGCTCGTCCTGACCGAGGCTGCGAGTGTCTTTGCTGGTAGGTGAGCCACCCGTGGCAGAGTTCCAGGTAAAACGAGGTACACCCTTTGGCCAGCTTATACGGTAGTTGCACTCCTGGGGAATTCAGTGTATAGTAGACCGTGGAAATTGCAAGTTCACATTTATATGTAAATGAAGTTCAGTTCTGGATTTAAGTAATTACAAACAGATTTTTCACCTGCGCGAATGTTTGGCAAGACATGGCAATGGCGTAGAATGAAGGAGGACGATTACTGCGTGGGACTGTTCCACTGTAAACCAGTGACACCCCTCAGTCACGTGGAAGTTCTCACAGATTTTCAAAACACCTCCTGGGGGGCAGTTGCTGACCCTGCTGCCGAATGTTAGACCCCCGTGAGGAAAACCCCCGAGAGCCAGCAGGGTAGATGGGCCTCCTGGTCACCATGTGGCCTTTCGTCACATCCCCCCATGTCAGTGGGTGTCCTGACACAGTGCTGAGCTCTTCAGGGGAGAGCTTGGGTCTCCCAGCCACAGGCCTTACCTTCTTCCGCAGCCAGACTTCGAGCCCAGCTCAGGGCTCTAGCTGGGCCGTGCCAGCCTGGGGCCTGGGGAGGGGCTGGGCAGGTGGCCTCGACGCTGCTCTGGCCCCGCCCTCACACCCTGAGCTGCCTCGGGACGATCTCATTAGAGAACAAGTCAATTTCTCTCCTGCGCTGGTCTGCCACATTAAATATTAAGTTACACTCCTGCTCCGCCAGCCAGGGCCATGGTTCAGAAACTGCTCAGCGTTTGCAAACCAGTGACATGGGCAACTGGTTCCTGCATCGTCAGCGGTTTGGGCCCATCCTGATTGGGACTAATTATCTGCAGGTGTGTCCTTGGGACACAGGCCTGTAATGTGCCCAGCTCCCAAGGAGGCAGTGGGTAGGACGCCAGCCAGCAAAGGGCCAGGCAATCTTGCCCCAAGCTGTGCCCAGCCGACCCTTCACTTGAGAGAACAAAGGAGTTGGGACAGCCCGTGTGCTTGCTGGCCCCTTCCCCTGAGGGCCATCTCTCTGCATCAGCAGATTTGAATGGCGGGCGGAGACTTCTTCTGGTTAAAAAGTTTGGGAAACACCGGCCTGGTGGATGACCCAGGCCCTGGAGTCTGAGGCTGCCCCTGGGCACCGTCCCCTTTAAGCAACAGACCACACACGTGCCAGCAGGTGAGCACCTGCAAAGACAGACAGGATGACTGCCGAGTCTCTAAGACCAGCAGCCCGGATTCGCTGGACCTCTGAGGTCTGATGTCTGGAACCTTGGGCCCCAAACTTGGTTGTGCAAGAAAGTCCCTCCTTGGCCCTTTCCGTCCAAGACGCAGCTGAGGGCTGGCGGAAAAGGCTTGGGGCCAGGAGTCATGAATCGGTTGACATCTGTTCTCTGCCACCTGCACTGCTCTGTCCTTTGGCAAATAGATTGTCCCCTCTGAGCCTCAGTTTTCCTAACTATGAGACGGGCATGGCAATTTCTACGCCATTGGACTCGTTTGGTTGTCTCAGGGATATACTGAAGTAGTGGGGGAAGAGGGTTTGAGAGCCACCCAGGGGGCATCTGAGTGTGCGTGGCAGTTGCGGGGGGAGGAGATGGGTAGGACAGGAGGGTCCTGCGGTCCACCTGCTTGCTTCACAGCTGGAGAGGCCCAGGTCCAGAGAGGGGAGGTGGCCTCAAGGCCACATCCAGTGAGTCAGAGCTGGGCCTGGGGCTCACCCGGGGCCCTCGCTGCTGTTCTGTGATAGGATGGACTAAGAAATTCCAGTGTAAATGTTCAGAAGGCATTTCTTCTAGCATATAATTGAGAACGTCAGCAGAAAATATAGGCTGTCCAGTTGGAAGCCCAGCTTCACTGTGTTCTAAGCTGGTGGCCCTGGGCAACTTCACTAGCCTCCATGTCCATGTTCCCCATTTGCCAAAAGGGGCCCCCAGTCTGACTTCCTCCCAAGCTTTCTTCGAAGGTGACGTGTGTGGTCCTTGCAGGGTCTGAGCACAGAGCCTGGCACATAAATCCCTCAATAAATGTCAGTTAGCAGTATGTCCCTGGGCTCTTGTATCGAAAAGTCTGGCCTGGTGCCCGGCTGCCTGAACAGCCACGTGCTCCTCTCTCCCTGGGGAAGAATTCCTCTGACCTGTTTCTTATGACCCTTTTTGAGGCTCAGTCAGACCCAGCTAAATAACTTCCCCCAGAGTGAAATCATAATGAATAATAAAAGCAAAAAGATGAGAAATGCCTTATGTGTCCAGGCAGCCGAAAGGTGCAGGGGAAATGGCAATAGAAGCTGCCACCTGCACAGACCTCGGGCGGCCAGGGAGCTCTCCTGGGGGTCCTGTGGAAGGCACGGGGTGTCCGTGGTGTCGTGCGCGGTGGAAAGGGAGCGGAATATGGGGGGTGACTGTTCAGTGGGCCGTCGCACTATGGCTGGTTGGGAGCACAGAGGTGGTCATGGTGGACGGTCTCTGCCCTCACTGGGCTTCCCTGCTGGGGACAGCCAGACAATTCAGAGCAAATAGAAAAAAAATTGGGCAATGTAATTTGGTAGCAAACCGGGAAAGAAAGCAGAGAGAGACTGGGGTTGGCGGGTGGTGGTGAGTGGAGTGGGGGGAGGAAGCAGAACCTCTCTAGGAAGTGGCATTTGATTAAGGATCCCAACCATGAGACGCCTCTGAAGATTTGGGGGAAAGGCAATTCCTAAGGAAAATACAGCCTCAGAAAATGCCTCTTAAGTATATTAATGAACGAGCAAATGAGGTGACAAGAGGGCGGGACCATTTCTCAGTTCGCTCTCCACTGCCGCTTGGGTCCAGCCCAGGGTCAGGCCTGGGGGACTCTCAGAGTTAGTTGGAAACTAACTTCAGAGATTAGGCAGCCCCACCTTTCACCCAGCCCTGGGATCTGTTTTACACCAGGGATTGCTCACCTCTGGTGATGGGGATTTCACTACCTCAAAGGCAAAGAAGCTTTAAACAGCACTCACCTGAAGCTGTTCTCTGTTGACGTGATTTCATTTCCTGCCGACAAGCCAGAAGCCGAGGTGTCTGCTGAGTCCAGGCGTCTGCTGAGTCCAGGCCAGCACTCAAGCTATGAGCTCACACTAAGCACTGCCCAGGACGTCCCTCCACTGGCATTTGGTGTCCCTACGATCCAGCCCAAAGATGTCTTGTCTGCTTAGTGTTTTTTAAACTTAAAAACATAGCCCTAACATTTTAAAGATCAGAGACAAGCAACCCAAATATCCATCGGTAGGGAACTGGTTAAGTGAAGAATGGTTCCTCCCTACACTGGAGTACCGTACAGTTATAGGGAAGAACGAAGAAGCTCTGTATGCCCTGATGGGGAAGGATCTTGGAGATCCATTATCCGCACTGAAGCCAGAACGGGGCGAGCAGGTGCCTGCTTTTGTGGAAAGAAGAGAGGGCCAGTGGGGACGCCTATCGGGGTTTGCGTGCACCTGCATAAAGAAACTCTGGAAGAGTAACCATGGGAACTCACTGTGAGACGAGGATTGTTTACTGCACACCGTTTTCACTTTTAATTCTTTGAACCTTGTCAGTATGGCACTGTTAAAAGTTACGTTTAAAAGTGCCTTAAAAATCAGGAGACTGAACATGAAGATTCAAATGCCTAACCTGTCTTGAGAAACCGGAAGACTTGTCCCCCTTGGGCCCACGTGCCAGTGTGGCCACACTCAGACAGACTGAGAAGGGGTTGCCTGCTCTCGACCTGCTGTGCCCTCCCATTTGTCCCAGAGGCTGCCTGGCCGGCTTGTCGCTCTCGCTTTGCCTGCTGGCCCCTGAGGGCTCTCGAGTTTTGGGCCCTGCTCCAGCCCCATCCTTCCTGTGTCCTCTTATTTCTGCTCTTGCCCAACAGAACCCCCTGTCCCCTGTCAGGGTTCAGTGTAAACGCTATCCAGCGGGAGGGCCTGGAGTACTGAGTGCGAAGTTCTCCAGAAAAGCGCAGCATTTCATTCCAATGTGGTGATGGCCAGACGGAATGGTGTGGCCTGCTTCAGGGCAACACAGCCCAGGGAGAAAGCGTGACAGCCAAGACTGGAACGTTCCCACATAAGGAAGGCTATTTGCATTCCAGAAAGAGTCAAGATGAATCTGACTGGAGTTTCAAGTATTTGGCTTTGGACCATTAAGTAGACTCATACTTACAGATTCTACAGAAACTTAGAGCGCTGGAATCTTAGTGTTTGGAAGGAGACTCAGAGGTCCAGAGAAGCTGAAGAGCTGACCATTTTTAAGCCACAATGAAATTCAAGCACCTCAATAACTAAAATGCTCATCAAAGGAAAACAGGATTTGCTTTCAGGTTAGCACAGTGCTCCCCCAAACTATTGTTGAATAAACAAATGAATATATGTGTAAAGTGCAGTGTCAACTAAAAAAATCATTTCAGCAGAAAGCACTCTGGTTGTTTCTGACCTTGCATTTTGCAGGATAAAATAAACAAAGCTGGATGGCCGTCCTGGTAATACACTCATAGATTTTTACACTTGCGGGCAGCTCTGAAGCCGACCTTTCCAAATAGCCTTTGAGCAGGTTTCTGGGCCTCCAGCTTCGCAGCGCGCCCTGCTGTGATCCATCTTCCTAAAATAGAGGTTTCATTATTTGGAAATTGCTTGTTCTCCTGGTCAGAGATCCCTCCTGCCTTGCCACTAGCAGGGAGAGCGAATGCACCAAACTGCAGTGCCTGGCAGCTAGTAGAGCCGTTATTCATGCGTTCCTTCCTTCTTTCATTCATTTGCTCATCTCTCCGTCAAAACCCACTCCTCCTCTGTGTCAGACCATAGCCTAGGCTGGATCTTGAGGGTCATAGGGGCCTGCCCTCAACATACCCATAGTCTGATGGGGGAGGTAAATGTGGACACATGTACAAAGTAAAACAAAATAAAATAAACAGGAAAAAAGGATAAAAATCATGGGTGAAGCCAAGTGCTTTTGATTGCTCTTAGATCCTAGGATCCGGGGAACATTTTTATGAAGGACGCTATGTCTAAGCTGCTCTGGGGGAGACACATTCTCTTGGCTTCTCTGCTCTGAAGCTTGCTTTAGTCTCCCTCAGCCTCCCTTTGATAATTCCTTTTAATCACAAAGGAATGCAGGCTCATTGTAAACTAAATTCAAATGACTGGAAGGATGTACAGACCTGTGACTGTGCCTCCTCGCCCCATTCCTAACCCATCTGGCTGAGGCCATCAGAGTTGATGGGTCGGTATTATGCCCTTTCAGAACTTTTTCTGTGCAAAAAACATAGGTTTTTACTCTTCATACTGTTGTTCAATTTTTTTAATGTCTACTGCATGCTTATGGACACCCAACACATAGGTAGGTACAGAACTCCCATCCTCTCCAACGTTCTAAGTGAACCACCATGAACTTCACTGGAGCAATATTGGCTACAGAGTCCATGCTCTCGGGGCTAAGAGGTGACTTGCTCTTTGACACCCAGGGCTACAGACAGAGAAGGACAGGGTCCAGGACGAGGAGAGGGCAGGGAACCTGGTCATCCACAGGCCCAGGGCTGTTGGCTTAAAGACAGCTGACCGGGGCCTGGATGCTGCCTCCAAAGTGCTCAGGGCCGTGGGGAGAGAGGGCGCATCGGGGGAAGCCACAGGGAGGCGAGCTTTAGTTGAGCACAAAGAAGAACTTTTTTAACAGTTCGAACTCCTGGAAAGTGGAAAAGGTTGCCTCAGGAGATAATAGCAATGATAGCTAATGTTTATTGAGCATTTGTTACGTGCTTTGGTTCATTTAATCCTTTACAATACATAGGTGCTATTTTTGTCCCAACCAACACCTAAGGAGACTGCCTGGTTTTCTCCTAACGCTGCACTGTGCCGCTTTTGGGGGTAGTAAGCTCCATGTCTTCGGAGATATGCGAGCAGAGCTCTCTCACCTTCACCTGCAGCACAGCTAGACCGGTGGCGACTGGGGTCTGTGGAAGCTGATCTAGGCCGGTCTTTTTACCACCTCCCAACTCAGCCATGCCCGGTCCTAAGCCTTTGTTTCTGCTGGTCCCTCTGCTTAGAAGGCTTTTGCCATTTGCCCAGAGGTGGCAGCAGTCTGCTGTGAAAGGAAGAGCGTTGGGCTGACTCAGTGGCGGAACCACAGATCTTCACCTGGCTGTGCCCTGACTCCCTGGTGGTGCTGGGAACACTGCCCCCCAACGTTCTCTGCGCCTCGGTTTTCACATCTGCCCATTTGGAGCTGTGATCCTGGCCTCCTGGCCGGGTGTCTCCCCGCAGGACCATGGTGAAGTGCACATGAGCTGGAAGCTAGAAGGAGCTATGCCCTTGGGAGTTCATGGAGCCTATGCCACCTTAACAGTGTTAGGTGGTCAGGTCCTGTGTCCCCAGCAGAGAGGCAAATGTGAGCTGATGCAGGGCTTTGCCTGTAAAAGGTTCTCCAACACCTGCTGAGGGACTCAGGAACCAGCCAGGTGCCAGTCTTTGCTATGTGCCTTTAGGGCACGTGTCCAGGGAGCAGTCCCCAGGTGCCACCTCTTCTAGGAAGCCTCCCCCACTGAGCCCATAGTCGGAGTCATGTTCCCCTTATCGGGGCCCTGGATCAGGCTGCCTATTATCTCATTGTACCTTGATTTATAATTCTTCATGTCCAACTTGACTTTCTCTTTAGACTATGAAGTTCTGACCTTTGCCTCCCCCGCACGGCCTAGTGACAGGCCGGGAACCTAGTAGATACTCAGGAAGTGTCTGCTGGGTGGATGCGTGGATGTGTTGATAAATGAACTGTCTACTATGATTGGTTGTTACTAATTTCCCCAAATTCTACCCTTCCAAGTAAGTGATTTTCAACCAGTGTGCCACAAAAAAATTTAAAAACAGGCAGTATCTGTTTAGTCAGGTGCGCAGACCTCTTTTTCTTTAGATTGTCAAATACAGAAAATGACAACAGCCAACACAGTAGCCATTGGTGTGAATGAGTCAAAAGTATACCTATTTTTTGTCAGGTTGGCAAAAAATATATTTTTGGGTGAGCTGCAGAATTTTAGTCATTAGTTTATGTGTGCCATGGGATAAAAATGTTGAAAATCACTACCTCCGGTCATTGCCAGGGTTATTGACAGGATTCACACACTTGCATGTACATCTTTGATGAGCATGAGGGACATTAGAATGCAAGATATTATCACAATTATTATCCCCCCCGCCCTGTCGCCCCTCAGGGTTCTCAGCCTCGGGAAGAGCTTCTCTCTAGTTCGCCTCTAGTCACTTCTTTCTCATCAATGCAGAGGCTGTAGAACTACTTCCCCCGCTAGACCGTCTGTAAATGTTCGCAAGGCCAGTTTCAGCATGAGTCCTGAGGGGCACCTGCTGCTGTCTGGACTTGGCCATCCAGAGAAGGATTTGTCTTTCCAAAGCCACTCACTTTCTTTGTAAGCCTCTGTTAAACCAGGTTGGGGATGGGGTCGCATGCCCACCTCAAGAACAGAGTGGCAAGCACTCACACCGGGATGCCAGAGAGGATGCTGGGGTAGGCGCTGTCCTGGTCCTCACATGGGAGCGGGCTGGCGTGGGAGGAATCGCCTAATCAAATGGAGCCTTGAGGTGTATCTCTTCCTCTCTTAAATCCCTGTCTTCCCTTATGGTCAAGGTGTCTGGATGTGGGGAGGGCATCCAGAGGGTCCAGGGGAGCGGAAGAGGTGGCAGAGGGTGTACTCTATGGCTCCTGGCAATGACTCCTTCCCAGCTGGCCCGGCAGCCTTACAGCATCTTTCACAACCGGTCATGAAAGCTTCTGTCTGGGTAGCTTCTCAGAGCGTTGCCCACTGGCACAAATGGCCATCTTTGGCAATATAGGGGTGTAGTCCAAAGAGATACCTGTCTTTTTCTTATTATCTTTAAATCTCTTTTTACTAATGAGGCTGTTGAAATGAAAGACTTCTGTAGAACCCCGTCTGGGGCCACAGAGCCCAGGGTAGGGCTGTCTGGCCTCTCACCATGCTGTCCTCTGGTCCTGCAGCCCATTCAGCTGGCTCCATTCAGCGGGGTCTGTGCCAGTCTGCGGCCTGGGGCAGGCCCGGCAACTGCCCAGTCTCTCTGGGCTGAGCACACCTCTGGCTGGGACCGGCCCTGCCCGTGGCACGACTCCCCCCACCCCACAGAGGAATTCCTTCTTTGACCTTTGTAATTATTCCTGTTCAATCTTCCTTCGTGTTTTTTTCCTCCCCCCTTCCCGAGGTGCTCAACTCCTGCGCTCTCTCCAGTGTATTAAGGATGTGAGTGAAATTGATGACTGGGATGTCTCGGGTCTTTATGATGATGAATGACTTTCACTGACAAAGCTTTTATTGTCCGTGATTTGGGAAGAAGGGGGAACTGATATATCAAGGCTGCCTGTCACACCATTTAATACAGTTATAAATCCTGACGTCACTAACCGGTGGTCGGGGGCTGGAGAACTCCACCGGCCCCTGCTTTGCCAAGTCTTTATGGGTATTTCTCCCCCTCTTCTCTCTTGGCTTGGCTGTCACAATTGTGTTTAGGGGAGGGGGACGGAACAGCTGGATGGTGACTTTAAAAATCCCAGGGGCAACCTGGGCCAGGGAGGAAAGCGGGAACCGCCCCACCGAGGAAGGAGCAGATGGCGGGCCTTTGGTTCTAAGCAAGTAGGGAAAGTGTTCGGTGAGACCAAGTCCTAAAAGCAAGCTACTGTCTTCTTGCGTGTGCACCGCCCTTTACAGCTGACCAAGTGATTTTATATCTGTTATTTATCAGAGCTTCCTTCCTGTTTTGTGGGGGAAGGTGGCAGGGAGAGACCGTCCCCCCTTTTACAGAAGAGGAAACTCGGCAAAGTGCTTGTCCAAGGTCATGCCACAAACTGGGCACACGCAGAGGAAGACTTCCTGGGAGAGGCAACAAGCCCCGCCCTCTGGAACTGTGGGTGTGGAGTCAGACAGCCCGGGTTCCCATCCGAGACTCATCACTGTCTGGCTGCTGGTCTTGGGAGGGTCCCTTCATTTTTCTGACCCATTTTTCGCACCCAGGAATGAGAATAACACTCTCCTCATAAGGTTGTTGAGAGGATTAATTGAGATAATGCATGTAAATTCTTAGCAAGATTCCTGCCCCATCAAGAGTGCTTGATAAATGTTTTCAGGAGGTGGAACTGCAACGAGAGAGGCGTGCGGTAGATCTCACAGAAGCAAGGGCCTCCTGAGGCTGTGTGGGAGGGGTGGCCGAGGAAGCTGCCTGCAGGAGGCGACACTGTGCTGATTGGAACGAGTCGGGATCAGCCAGGCTGGGAAGACAAGGGAGAAAGGACGTACCGGGCAGAGGGGCAACAGGACAACAGGATAAAGGCAGACACAGCACAGGCCGGGTGAGGAAGTGCAAGCAACTCCAGGCGTCGGGAGGTGTGCAGCTGGAGGTGAGGGAGGGGGCCAGACCAGGGAGGTTCCCAAGGGCCTAGGACCACAATCTCCGGATGCTGGGGAGCCTCAGGGGACTTGAAGGAGGGAGCGGCATCTTCAGAGAAATCTCTCTGGGGTCTCGACAGAGGGCGGATATAATGAGGATGAGACCTGGCAAAAAGACCCCACGTACTGACGGTGGTTGTAAAAGTCCAGGAGAGAATGAAAGAGCACCTGCACCCAGGCAGCGGAAGTGAGGGTAGAGGAAAAACTTTGAGGGGCAGATTTGGCAATAGTCAAATACCAGGTTTGGGAGAGATGCAGAAGTGAAGGATGGATCCCCCGTTGGAGTTTGGGGCACTGGGTGGATAACGGAGCCACCAGCTGAGATGAAGACAACAGGAAATGGAGCCAGTTTGGATTCTAGGACTTTATGGGGCCCTAGGGATGCCCAAGTGGAAATGTCCAGAGGGCAGGGGTGGGGTGGGGTCAGGGCTGGGGATATGGATTTGGAAGCCATGGGCATGACCCTATTCTACCACAGTAAAATGAGGGTCACTCAGTGAAGGTGTGGAGATGAAAAGGATCGAGAAGAGCAGAGATCTAGGAAGGGACTCCAGAAACTAGGGCAGCAGAGAGAAGAAGCCCGGGGAAGTCTGGGAAGAGCCAATTGGCAAAAGACAAAGCGCACCACCAACTCAGAGCCTGTTGCCGTCTCAGCTCTTGGTTGGGAACAACAGAATTCTCTGCGGCTGCTTAAGCGGAAAAGGGATTTTCTGAAGTATATTCAGATCCTCAAGAGGACCACAGAGCCAGACTTGGAGACTTCACAGCCGGGAGCTGCACCTTGACCTCACTTGGACGATGGAAGTGCCCTGCTGTTCTGCTCCCAGGGGGGCGCCACACACAGGCCCGTGGACAGGCTGGTGCTGCTGTCCCTGGACACCAGGTGTCACCACTAGAGCCTCTGCCTTGGCAGACAGACTCCACTGTCGCCACTTCTGTGTGTCACTACTTTCTGAATGAACGGCTCACATGTGTGCCTGCCTGGCAGAGCCGGTGGGGCCTGTGTCCTGGCTGCACGAGGGGCGGGAGCTCCAGCTTCTGACTTCTGCCTTGAGGTAGAAATTTCCCCGAGCAAAAGAAGGGTGTTCGATGGCATCCGGCGGCCCAAGATGTTGGAACAGTGAAGGAGTGAGAGAAGAGATCCCAGATGACGAGGGGTGAAACAGGGGCTGGGGTGGGCAGGCGGGAGGGCTTTGTTCTTGAGTTGCTTGTCGACTATAGTCGGCCCCTTCCCATGGGGTTTGAGGCGTTGTTAAACTCAAACCCACGGGCGTGTGCACATAGGCCAGGAACCACGGAAACCAAGGGGGAAATGAATGCGCTCGACTCCGGGAAAGCCTTCGGGAGGAGAGGCAGCTGGGCGGGAAGCCTCGAGGTTGGGCTGTGTTTCCAGGCTTTAAGTGACTGAGTGAGTGACGGGCCTGGGGGAGGAAGCAAGGATCCAGCGGCACAGTCCAACCCTGGGGGACCTGCGGGTGGCTGGGAGCTTATTCCCTTCGCTAGAACTTGGGTAGCTGCTGAGCTTTGGCTGGTGGCTTTTTTCCAGTGGGGAGGATAGGAAGTATCTCGCCTCTTGGGCTCAAAAAGAAAGCCTCCCATTCCTTTTTCTTTTTAATTTTTTTCTTTTATTGATTCTAGAGAGAGGGGAAGGGAGGGAGAAAGAGAGGGAGAGAATAACTGATGTGAGAGAGGAACAGGGCTCAGTTGCCTCCTGCACGAGCTCTGACTGGGAACTGAACTTGAACCCAGGCATGTGCCCTGACTGGGAATCAAACCCGTGACCTTTTTGGTTTGTGGGATGACCCCCAACCTACCAAGCCACGCCAGCAAGGGCAAGCCTCTCGTTCTTAAGGGTGTGAAATCCCCAACACCAGACATAGGACTGGGCCCAGAAAAGTGGCTTGGAAAAGGCTTTTTGAGCAAAGGAATGAACGAACCAGTAAGCATGAATTCATTCATGAGTTCAGCTCAGGCATTGAGCTGGCACCAAGGGAAACAGATCAATGGGCCATGGGCCATGGTCCCTGCCATGGAAGGGTTCAGTCTAGTGTCTTCTACCACAGCCAGCAAGCGCTGAACCATGGAGCTGGACACAGGGGCTCTGGGAGCACCGAGGAGGGGATGTTTGGTTGTGGGTGGGTGGGCAGGGTCATCGGGAAGGTTTTCCACGGGGGGTGACACAGATGGAGTCTGCTGGGGGCTCCCAGGGCACGGCAGCCACATTTGCTGAGGCTTGGAACCAAGGTTAGGACCAGAGGGCTGAGCAGCTGGAACCTACTCTACTCCAGTAAAATGGGGGCAGCAAGCGTTTGGACTTGATCCGGAAGCTGTGGGGAGCCGTTCAGGGAGGGAGCCGAGGAGTACAGGGCCCTTCTGCAGAGGGCCTGGCGTGTTGGAGGAGGTTGGGGCCAGGCCGGGAGACAGCTGGGGGTGGGTGGTAATGAGAGTCTGAACTGTGGCCAGAGCTGGCCATGGATGTAGAGGGGCTGTGACTTGGTGACACCCCCAACCTCCACTCCAGGGGTGTCTGTGGGAGAGGCTGCGTCCTTGGGTGCCAGGGTGTCCGGGCCAGGCCTTCTTGTCCGGGGGCGCCCTGGAGCCCGCTGGGTGCCTCATTATGCTGCGGACGAGAGCAGCGAGGAGACGCCCATGCCTCCTGCTGTGTGCTGAATGCCGGGCAAACCACATGAGATCCCATCTCACGCGTAACGTGCATCCGAGGACAAAATTAGATTGAGAAGTAAATGGAGCCGAAAATTTCCAAAGCATTTCCCGTCAAGAAGCTGTTTGATTGCGTGTTTTAATTCCGAGTCCTCCTGCCCAGTAGTCTCATTTTGGTGGGGACGGCTGGAGCAGAAGGTGACAGGAGAGAAATGCCAGGGACCAGGGCCCAGACCTGACGCGACAGGAGAAGCCTTTACTGCGTGGTGGCCGTGAGTCTGGCTCCATGTGGCTTCATCTCCGGGGGGGCCTGGTGCAGACCTCTGACAGCCCTTTGGAGAGGGTGTTATTATTGTTCTCATTTTGTAGACAAGACAAAGAGGGCAGGAATTACGTGGTAACCTGTCAAGGTCACATAAACAGCACATGGTCGGCGGGGCTGGCAAGCACTGGCCTGTTGGACTTTAAAACTCAAGCTGATGACCATTTGAATGGTCTGTCCTTTAGCCAGAGGCTCTGCCTTCTTTCTCCTTCTCCTTCTCATTTCCTCCCTCTCTTGTTCCTCCCTTTCCAAAGCCCAGGAACCCTGGCCGGCAGTGCAAAAAGTATATTCCCATTTTGCAGATTTGGAAAGTGAGACTCAGTGAGATACAGTCATTTGCTGGTAGCATGGAGTGAATTCTGTGAAATCTGATCACTGTGTGTGATCGCCCTACCTTCCTGGACCAGCAGGGTCAATAAATATGAAGATGCGACCAAAAAATTCTCTCAATCTCTCTCTCTCTGTCTTGCATGTGTGTGTGCGTGTGTGTGTGCGCGCGCACACACACACACACACAACACAGTTAGAACTGAGTCTGGGCAGGAACCCACCTGCTCCCCTATGAGGGCACAGCCCTCTCCTGGCTGCAGAGCCCCAGCTGACCTCAGCCAGGCCTGCAGGGCCCAAGAGCACGCCTACACTCTTACATCAGCTCACAGAGAAAAGTGCTCTTTTTGCTTCATCGGGGACATTTGCGCCCTGGACTACTGGAAGAAAAAAATTGAGAATCAGTTTCTGGAGCCTGAGGGGTTTTCTGTGAAGAGAGAGGGAAGGGGCAGAAAGGAATTTTAAAAACCAAGGAGAGGAAACTCGGCCTGGGGGCCCCGGTGGTTCTTGGGCCTCAGGCCCAGGGAGGGCGCACACTCTCTGGCCAAGGCTTGGCCTCGAAGGGGCTTCTTCACTCACCAGTAGTGTGGGCAACTGGAGATTTTCCAACAATTATTACATTTTTTAACTTTTTTATTAAGAAAATTTTTATTCGCATAAAACCTTTGTGGGAAGCCCTTAATGTAAACCAGTTTGAGCTGAGGTTCAGTGGTGCAGGGGGTCCCCCAGGGGGTCCAGAGGAACGCAGCTGGAACCCCCTGCACTGGCTGAGCATCCTTCGGACTCTGGGGCTCCCCGATTCTAAAGCGGTCTTCTGGCCACTGTGAAGGCTGCACACAGGACATGTGCATCTCGTACTCAGCCCGATTCTCAGTTCCCCTCTGAAACCCTGGTCCTCACGCCTCACCCCCCAGTTGCCCACCTGCCTTGCCCCAACCTCTGCCTGTGCCTGAGGAAGCAGACCAAGGCCCAAGCACACTGCCTCTCGCGGCTCATCCCCTGGTTCGATGGGACCCCCTCTGACCGCCCGCCCTGCCCTGACTCTGCCTGCGCCCTGCTCCCGCCACCCCCCCGAGGACCCCTACCCACTGAGACCCAGTTCCAGTGCTTCCTCCTCCAGGAAGCCTACAGCCTGACTTCTGGCATCGAATCCTAGGCCTGCTCTTTGCTGATTGTGCGATCTAGGTCGGGACGTGTCTTCTCCCTCAGCCTCAGTTTCCCCAGATGTGCTCATGGGGATGGTGAGTGACTGGCCAGCTCACCCCAGGCCTGACTGACTCGTGCACTAGTCCCCACAGGATGCCCCCTGCTCAGTAGAAACCCCACCCCGGGTTGCATGAAGCACCCTCACTTCTGTGATCCCACGTGGGGCTCCCGATGGCCCCTGAGGGAGTCGGGGCAGGGGTAATGCCAGAACTGACGATGGTTTACCAGCAGGAGCCCGAGTGACACAGGGCCTCTCAGAAGCTCTTACCCCTGACTCGGACTCTTTGGGAGGGGAGGGGCACGAAGGGATGGGCTGGCGCCTGGGCAGCCTGCAGTGCCAGCCAGCAGTGTGATTTGGTGCATGGTCTCTGCAGCACATGACTTTGCCAGCCCCCTGGGAGGTGCCTCTGCGCGTGGGCTTGGTTCTCCCTGGCAAACAGTGCGCCTGCCCAGCCTGCCTCTCACGTGGGCCCCCTGGGTAGTTACCAACTGTGGCCTCACTGTGTGGTTGGGGGAAAAAGCAGGGGAGTGGCTAGGATTTCTCGGCTCTGGGTCTGGCTCTCTGTGACGTCCACCGTCCTGTTATCTTCTGGACCGAAAGTGGACCGGCTGAGGCACTCTTTTGGGAATTGCGGCAGGCCCCCATCCCTTTACAAGACATCAGAAGCCTGTCTAAGGCTTTCTTGGCTTAGACATTTACCTACCGACTATTCCTTAAACACAGGGGCTGCCAGCCAGACAGACGTGGCAGGGCAGAGAGCCGGGTCAGATGCCTTCCCCACGTCTCTAGCATTGTTTCATCTCCCCCGGTGGGTGGCCTGGGGCTCAGACGGTGGGACACAGAGAGGGCTGGGGACCAGCCTGAAGCACAGAGCTGGAAAGCTTTCGGACCCCCACGTCCAGTGCTGGCTGGGCCTCAGTGGGCCTTCACCCTTGGTCCTCCAGCTCTGACCTTACCCTCGGGAAGGAGGACTTTCCCGACTGTCAGGGTTGGGAAGTACGTTCTGAACTGGCAACTGGAGGTGGGCAAATGGGATGGAACACTGTTGGCCCTGAGTTGGAGGGGGACAGGGGGACTGGCTCCCCTCCACGTTTCAGTCCGGCCCTGGGACTCCAGGGTTCTGAAATGCCATGGGGCCAAGAGATGTCTACCACATCCTCCATCCAGCTTGGGCGGGTGCGCACCGTGACCAGCCGTGGAAGCGTGGGGGTTTCTCCGTCAGCACTCTGGTCTCCTTCGATCTTTGCCGCCGACATGTGCCACACGGGGGTTCTCCGGGGCCCCTCTGGTACTGAGATGGATGCTGAGCTTTTTTCTATTTGCTAGTTATGATTACAGAGGTCCCATGCCAACTTTCAAAACACTAGTGTCTTGCAGAAGAGAGACACATCATTATGCTGCAGTGACATATGTTCACCCCCCTGCAACGACCCCGCCTGGGGTCATCTCTGCAGCATCACTGCACCGGGCCCAGGACAGAGGTCTGTAAGCAGGAGGTTTGCCTTCCGCCAGGCACTGCAGACTGCTGAGGTTTGGTTGTCTCAGGTCTGATTACGTTGTTCTCCTGTCTCCATCGTGCTGCTCACCTGTCACCTCTCACTTGTCCCAGTGTCAGTTTGCCTGGCTCTGGAAGTCTCTCTCCTCCTTATCTTGCTGTTTTCAGTCTGCTGGGGGCTGGAAACCCAGGCACCGAGCTCACTGGAACTGCGTGCAGCAGTGATTGGGGCTGCCAGAGCTGGTGCCCAGAGGGGCCCTGGGGACAGGCTTTGTGCCCACCTTTGGCGACCCGCAGCCAGAACGTTGGGCTGCGATGGCTTGCTGGCACATTTTGGGTTGGTGGGACAGCACTGTACTCACTGCCCCTGCCAGGGCTGGCTGCTGGCGGGGAGGAGGACTAGTGGGACCGTGAGCCGTGAATGCATGACTTGGCCAAGGCGCTCCTGGCATCATGATGCTGCCCTTGAGAGCGAGAAGTCCCTGCCCTGACAGCTGTGGCCTGAGAGCTGCAAAGGTGGGAGCTGTGGGCAGAGAGGAGCCATGCGCTCTGAGCACCTTGGATTCATCGTCGCCTCCCCTTAGAGACTGTGAGTGCGCCCCTTGGGAGCACAGACAGTGTCTGGTTCTGAAGATAAAGTTAATTTTAAATGAAAAAGCTAATTTCAAATAAGGAGTAATACATCCACATAGTTAAATATTCAAACCATACAGCAAAATATAAAATGAAAAGTAAATCTCCTGCCCCCGGCTCCAGCCCGTCCATTCACAGTGCCTCGCTCGAAGTCAACAGTCTCGTGCACACACTCAGTGACGTTCTTCCGCTCTCTCAGCGTGTCGATGTGTCTCTATGTTATTAGTGCAAATGGAGCCGTACTGCACACAGTGTTCTTCTGCACTTTGTTTTACTCACCCAGCAATGTATCACGGCACTTTTCCCACAATCCACACATTCAAGTTGACCTCTCTGTTTTTCAAAGCTGTGCAATATTCCATCATAGGGAAGTATCAGAATTTATTTAACCCAGCCATTATGATAGATAGTTTGATCACCTTCCTTCTTTCCTTCCAGATTCCCAGAAAATGTAAATATTCCTGGAGTTTTCTGTGTATTTCCATACGTAAAGTCTTGGAAGTAGAACAGTGCAGGGAGGGAGGCGGCAATGGTGTGACTCTGGCCAGACGGCCTCAGTTTGCATCCAGCCTCACCTCCTCCTATCAAGGTACCTTATCTGCAAATTGGGGATTATAAAGATTTATATCTCCCAGGGTGGCTATGATACTTAAGTGAGATAGTACATATTAAGTGCTTAGAATGGTGCTTGGTTCATAGCAAGAGCTGTGCAAATGCTAATTGTTATTGTTGTGAATAGTATTATTATTGTCGTTGTCATTGCTGCTATTATCATCTCCCAGGTCCTCTGGAGCACTCAGGAAGGGGCTTCAAATTTAGTAGGTTTCAGATAATGCGCACATGCATGCACCCACACACCCACGCATGAATGAAGACATGAGCTAGCCCAAACTGCGCCCGTATTGCCCTGCTGGAAATACTGGCTTCCCTCTGTCTCTGGAGCAGGGCCTGTCCTGTCAGGGAGGCCCAACCCAGGAGTGTGGCAGACTCTGCAGCCTTGCTCATTAAATCCCTGCCTTTGTGGGCTTCTTACATTGGACCAACAGTTGCTAGTTCAAGGAAGACGGTGTCACAAGTGTGCATGACAACACTGACTGAACCCCATTGCCTGCTCTGAAATGCCAGGCAAATGAAATTCCCACACTGTCCAGACACTGAAACAAGGGGTGGAGTCTGGGTGTTCCCAGTGATCCCGGGGAAATAGGCGAGGTGGGTTCAAATGAAGGAACGGGAGTGTGAAGTCTGCCAAGTGAACAGCGCCCTGATGAATGACCCAGATCAGACCTTGAGCCGGTGCAACTAAAGGGAGGCCAGTTAGAATTAGTTAAAAGTGGGGTGTTAAGTGATTTTGAGAAAAGAAATGTAGGGTTATTATTTCTAAGCAAATAATAGCACCTAAACTAGTAGCTAACAAACGCATCACTAGGAGCTGGCCGGGTCTGCTGTAACGACACGATGCAGCTCGTGGGCAGTGAGCGCGTCCACTCTGTGCGGGCGAATTGGCTGTTCCACCTCCGCCAGCCTTTCCCCTGCAGGTGGAAGACTCGCCCTGTGCACCTCCCGGCTGCACGTATGGCAGGGCCGGACAGGGGGAGGCCTCGGAGCCGGCCCTGTTCAAGGTGTCACACGTGTCAGACGCTGGCTGGAGGGAAGGAGCCTGGTGGTGTGCACAGGACCTGAACACACACACCAGTACCACTCCCCTCCCTGACCCCAGGGGTGGGCCACTCCTTCCCCCACCCCTCAGGTGACAGATTACCACCGTCATCTGCCTCGGTGTTGATGGAAAACCGTCAGCTCCTGTCACTCAGGCACAGTTGACTTTTTTTCTATAACACGTGTCAAAGCTTAGTTTTTTTTAAAGTTAAGGACATAAATAACCCATGTACGAATATAAAAGGAACACCTGTGAAGATTTTATTCAACTCATGAATTAATAAGGGAACATATAAAAAGATAAAAGTCGTTCCAAGAGCTTTTAGAAACTAGGGGTTTGTATTGTCCCTCAGGAAAAGCACTTAAAAAACGTTGAATAAAATTGCGAGATCAGGCACAAAATTGGTTAATGTCCCTTGGTTAATGTCCTACAGGGCAACACACCCAAACTATTGGGGCCGTCTCTTCTGCCCGACAGAAATCCGCACCTTAACTTGTAACTTCCCCCCGTCTGGTCTTTGAGAGTAGAGAATCGTCAAGCACAGGTGCCTTCTCTTAGAGGTATGATTCTGGGATCTATGGTTCTTGTGCCTAATAAATAATGCCTGTTACATGGAAAGGCTATGCTTTCCACCTTGATGACCTGTTTTTAAAAGTTTTAGTAATAGTTTTTTACACTCAAAAAGGTTTCTCATGGTTCTGCGACTCTGAGGAAAGGTTTTCTGGGAAAATGTTCTAGAGGCGCCTGCAGGTTCAGGCTAAGTGATCGCACTGGGGCAGAATGAGAGCTTTGGCTTCGGGGCCTCCCCGAGTTCCCACGTGGTTCCAGATCGCCCTTCAGGGTGAGCAGAGTGGCTGTGTGACGGGGCACTGGGTAAGGGGCCTCGGAAGGCAGTCCAGAATGGGGGGCGGGGCCAGAGGCCACGGAGGAGGTAGCGAGGAAACAGGGGAAAGGGAGAAACAGTCTGAACTGGGCCGATCAGGGCCATGGGAAAGAGGGCACTGCGGGGAGTCACCAGGGGCTTGGGGACAGAGTGGACATGAGGGAGGAGGTGTTGTTGAAGCTGGCATGGCTGGGAGGCTGGGCTGTCAACCACGAGAACAAGAAAGATGACAGGAGTTGAGGGCTTTGAGAGATGGATAAAGGTTGAGAACTGGCAGTCTGAGAGCTAAACATGGCCTTTGTACAAGTTTTCCTTGGCCCTCCGTGTCTATTTCAAAAACTGGATTAGTGTCAACATTCACAGGCAGGAGATTCCCAAATGCAGTGAAACCGGAGTTCTAGCTTCTTTAGCAAACTAGCCAGAGAGCTGAGTGGGGGCAGCTGCCCCGGGCCAGGTGCCCGATCGTCACCCAGGTGGACGTGTGGTGAGAGGGCCATGCAATGGTGTGGAGGTTGGCAGCCCCCATCTGATTCTGCCAGTTCCTTTCCTGGAGGCAGGGAAATAAGACGGATGCTTACCCTCCTTTCACTAGGACTTAATCCAGGGGCTCCAGGGAGACTGATGCTAGGGGCACTCGTGCCGAGGCAGGGTGGGCAGGAGCCGCCATACCCATCTGGACAGCAGCCAGCACCATCAACACAGGAGTGAGAGATGCCTCTGACTTAGGGAATGTTGGAGCAGAAAAAGCCCCGAGAGGCCATCTGTTCCCACTGCTTGAGCAATCAGATGGGAAAACCGAGGCCTAGAGAGAGATGGAACTTACCTGAGGTCACACGGCCAATTACTGATGCCCCTTCCAGGGATGAGCAGGCTTCCTGGGCATTAAAAGTCCCCAGTGGATACGACTGCCATTTTGTGAAAAACTTTGCCTCTCCCCGCCGGCTTCGCCATATTCCCTTAGAGTCTGGGCCTTCTGTGTGGGCTTGGCCTTCCTCTGGGCAGAACCCCCAGCCCAGGGCCTTCCGGGCCGGCAGACCCGCTGCAGCCAGTGAGCCGCGCCAGCATCCTGCCCTCCCCTCCCATCCTGCTCGCAATAACTCCTGGCTTCTCAGCGGCTTTCTTGCTTCTTTCCCTCGCTCACACACACAGTCAGGTAGGTAGAGGGGGCGCTCGGTTGGCGCCCTGTGGTATTCAAAGTGAAGGGCTTTCACACTGTCAGGGTAATGAATTCTGTACGGGTTTGAAGAGAGGGGCTGGGAGCATCTCCATGTCATGTGTCTAGGAGTGACAACCCCCAGTGGTTAATTACTGCCACACGATGAGAACCGAGCTGGTAGCAAAATGAGATAAGTTCATTATGAGCTAAATTTGAAGTTAATTGGATTCACATTTCCCCCCATTAGTGCACATAGAGAGAGCCTACCTAGAAATGAGCTGCATGAGAGAAAAAGTTGCATCTAAGCAAAACCCAGATAAATCAGGCCTCCTTAATTCCGTGGAGTTCATGACAAAGGGCTTCCGAGATGTTGGTGAGACAGGAACCGAAGTTCCTTTCAGATGGTAGAACTAATGTCTGATTAATTTCCTCCTGGCAGTCTATGGTCTTACCACCCTGAACATGCCTGATCTTGTCTGATTTCATCTTGGCAGATATTTCCGAGCATCTACTGTGTGCCAGCCAGCTCAGGGGCCTCGTAATGACTGATTGTTAAATACCCCCAGCCTTGGTGACATGCCGGAAACGTGTTAGAGACGGGACAAAGGGGAAAGTGCTCATGCACTGCAAGGTCACCGAGCCCCAGCCTGGTGCCGGGAGAGTCCTTGTAGGCCATCAAAGCAAATGTGAGGCTTGAATCCACTCTGGGATTTCCCGCCAGCTGGTGTCTAGCCTCTGCTCATCTTTGGATAGTTGTCCTTAGAAAAGTCCCAGGTAGCATGATGAAGAAAGCAGGTAGCATATATGAAGTCTCGTGTCAATCAGCTATTGCCACAACACTGATGCTCAGCAAACCACCCCAAAACTCAGGGCTTAAAATAACAATCATCTCTTCTTGCTCATGCTCCTAGGCACTTGGTTGGGGGTTGGCTGATCTGGGCTGCACTTGATTCCAGCTGTAGGTTGGGTCTGTCTCTGCTCCACATGTCTGTCTCCCTCCTTGTAGCAGGCTAGCCAGGGCCTGCTCTCATGGCGATGGCTGGGCACATCCAGCTGCACAAGCCTGTGAAAACTTCTACTTGCCGAATATCTGCTCACATTCCATTGGCCAAAGCAAGGCACGTGGCTGAGCCCGACCTGAACGGGTTGAGAAGCACTCTACCTCCAGCAGGAGGAACTGCAGAGTGTAGTTTTTCATAAAAATGCATTTATTTGTTTTTAGTTATTTTTGAATTCTTATTTTAAATTCATTTGGTTTAAAAAGTTTAATATTATGTTTTCCCCGCATTTTTGGTGTCAAATTAAAACATCTTTTTCAAGATGATGGTTATAAGGACAGGGTTAAGTGTTACAGTCAATAGTTCAATCTTCCATCAGTGCTCACTGGGGTTTACGTGTGTCTTCGCACTGACCCGTCCCCCCAGGGCCCCATGAAAGAGACCTGTTGTTGTGGCTGCTGCTGGGAGGAGCACAGCATAGGTGTTCAGAGTGCAGGCTGGCCAGCCAGACTGACTGGGTTTGAAACCTGGCTTTCTTACTTACTAGCTATGTGACAGTGAGCATGTCCCTTAAACTTTCTGAGCCTTAGTAGCCACCAGTAAAACACACACAAGAGTAGCTCTCTTGTGGGCTATTGCAGGAATAAATGGAGCATAGTTTCCTCTCTATAAGTGTTAGCTATTTTTTCTTCTACATGAGTGTTGGCTGTTGTTATTCCCATTTTACAGAGGAGGAAACAGGCTCAGAATGATTAAGGAACTCTCTCAAGGACACGCAGCCAGTAAGCGCTAAAGCAAGGATTCGAGCCCGGGCAGAGCGCCGTGCTCTGCTGCCTTTCTTTCCTTTTTGCACGGCGGTCAGCTTCCCTGTGACTTCCCCACAGGGTCTCCTAAAGTTTATTGGGAATTTTATAAGCCGTGAGGATGAAATGGAATAATGTTTATGAACAGCCCACCCCCGTGCCTGACGCAGAGTCGGGAGAGGGTCAGGGGCCTGGGGGTGATGCCGATGCTGCTAGTCTCTCCCTTCTTTGCCCACCACACCGCAAGCGATAACTCAGATCTGCCTTTGTGGCCAGTCCAAGGAGACACACGCCACCTCAGGCGGTAACCTCTGGATCTAGGGACATTTGCTGGATGGAACTGGAGCCATGGACAATACAAAAGAGTTCCCTAGTGACAGGGAACTCAGAGGCAGAGTTTTTTGTAGGACGTATGTGGCCATTCGTTGGTTCCTCACCGTGCGCAGGAAGCAGGGACTGGGCGTGGAACAAGCTCCCCGGCATGGTGGCCAAGCCCTGAACCCTTGCTGGAGCTCACACCAGACCCCACTAAGGCTGGAAACTGGCAGCATGCAAGCCCTTCTTCCAAGGAGGACACATACACCCCCCAGGCAGCAGCTCACATTACAGGATTGACTGTGGAGGGCCCAGAGCTGCGGGCGCAGGCGCAGTTGAACTTTATCGTGGAAAAGTCTACTCACAGCTAAGTTATCCTGTGTGTACACACACACACACAGACCAGTACGGGCTCTTGGATATCATGGAGCTAAGGGCTTTTTTTAAAACTGGCAAAGACTGATGCTCAGAGCGAATGGCTTGCTCAGAGCCCTGCAGCAGTCCAGCAGCAAAACCGGGGCTCCGATCACTTAAAGGCCCTGCATGGCCTCCTCGCCCTGGCTCTCCAGCACAGGGCCATCAGCACTTGCTGTGTGCCAGGTTCGAGCAGCCCCGCCCTCGAGGAGCAGACTGATGCTGGAGAGTTCATTCCCCAACAGGCACTGACACACACCTTCCGTTGCAGCTTCTGACAACCCTCTGTGACCCTACCCTCTCTTTCCTGCTTTAATCAGGCTACCTATGCTTCCGGTTGCTAACCTAAACAGCAAAACCCCCCAGTTCTCAGCCTTCCTTATTTACTTGTCCCTGCCCCCTGCTCTGACACACACACACACTCCCCTTACCCCACCCAAGAAGCTCTGGTTGGAGCCCCCGGAGTCAAATCCCTGCTCTCTTTCCTATGAGCTGTGTTACCTTAGGCTGCACACCCCCCAACCCCCTCATTGGAAGGGGTGGCGTGGGGAGCAGGGAGACCATCAGAAGAGGCAAATACTTAAAGGGACTTGAAAAAGTTGACAGAGAAGCTGGCTCTTGAGGGTGACATTAGGAGACTGGATGAAAGGTTGGACTGATGGGAGTGAAAGGAGAATAGTGAGAAAGGGAACAGCACCAGCAAGGGCGTGGGGACAGCAAAGATGTGCAGGGCGGTTTGGGGAATGACCTGGGACTGAGGAGTCGGTGAGGCTGAGAAGGTCACAGGTGGAGGACAGATTGAGGAGGGCCTGGGAAGCCAAACTGAAAAAAATCTATGCTTAATGGAAAAGGCAGCGGGGAGCGACTGAAACCCAGGGAGGTGTTGATCCTAGACATCCATTACCTGGCTGTCCCACCCGACTTTTTTATTGGTTCTCATCGGTGAGCTGATTTGCTTGTGATTTTCCAGATTGAAGATAGAGCCGACTAATTTTCGAGTTGCCTCTCCCCACGGTTTGTGTCTCTGTCTCCTCTTCTTGTACTGGCTGAAACTTTCAGATCAACTTTCAAGAATAATAGGCTTCCTCGACATGTTCTTGACTTTAATAAGAATGCTTCAAGCATTTCACCAATTCGGTACGATGTTGACTCTAGATTTAAGATCAATATCAGATCAAAGAAGTGTACTCCAATGCATGTTTCCTAAGAGGTATTGTAGGGAATTAGTATTGAGTTCAGGCCAATGCCTTTTCCATCGCCTTGATATAATCATATGTTTTTCTTCCTTTGATACATTAATGTGATTTCCCAGCCGATGCTTTAATATTGATCAGCCTTACACACCCCAAATAGGCCTTATTTGGTCATGGTATACTATCCTTTCTCTAATATTGTTTCATCAGGGACATTGATTTTTTCATGTATATTAATAAATTGTGAGACGAGTCTTTAATTTTCATTTTGGTGGGCCTTTTTAAAGTTTTTACAGCAGGATTATGCTAGCTTGGCAAAATAAATTGGAAAGGGTTTTTTTTGTTTTGTTTTGTTTTAGTTTTAGTTTTTACATATGCTAAAACAGTTTAGGAACAGAACACATGTGTCCTTTAAAGGTTTAAATGAACATGCCCCCCCATAAAAGAACTTGTTCAAGGAGCTTAATGGATAAGCCATCTTGTTTTCAAAAATAATTTAAGAAACAACTATTTATATTTCTTCTAAGGTTATTGAGCTGTTCGTATTTTCTATCTCTTCTTGAGTTAATTTTGACAATTCATGTTTTTCTGGAAAATTCTACTTTTGTTGAGCTTTCCACATTTATTAGGAGAGGCCGCGCATTTTCTTACTTTTTTTGACATCATCTCTTCTATATCTCTGGTCATATCTTCTCCCAGTTCCTCATCTGGATATTTGTGTCTTCTTCTTTGAGTATTTCCCTAGGTTTGTCTATCTTATTGGCCTTTTTAAATAACAATTCTATCTATTGCTGTGCCTGCTTTTCTGTTTACTAATTTGTTATTTTTTGCCTTTTCTATATCAGTTCCTTTCCCCTCCTTTTCCTAGGTTTATTTTCTTTTTCTTTTTTAAAGCCGGCTTCTTGTGTTGAGTGAAGCTTTGGTGAGGCACTGACTTTCAAACCTTTGCTTTCAGGGTCAAGGTTGTAAAGCACGTGTGACAGTGGCAGAAACGATTAGAGTTTAGCCCCCCAGTGAAGAAAGAACCCAATCCCAGGGGCTGGCGAGCTGGGTTCCAGCGCCAGCCTTGCCTCCGATCAGCTGGGTGTTTTGCTTCATCCCTTCCCCTCTCAGAACTCTCTTATACCCACCACAGGCACCCAGGCAGGCTGTGGACCTCAGGGAGCTCGGCCCTGCACCAGACTCCCGCTAGCAGGATGACACCCTTCGTCTTCCAAGGGGCAGACGTGGCAGGGCCCCCCGAGCTGCTCCTGGGTCTCATCCCAGCACGTGTATCCACAAAAACTATGCGGTCGAATTTCAGTCTGCATCACGGAGCTGATAAACAGTGGTGACATTGTGGCCTGAAGGCCACGCTCAGCCCGGGCGTCCCAGCTGAGCCATGTGGAGCCTTGGGGTTGCAAGCACAGCCAAGTGTATGTACCAGGCAACAGAGTGCCATGGCTGAACTTGGCTTTGACATTGTACTGCTTAGATTTGAATCCTGGCCTGTACTGTGCAACCTTGGACAAATTACTAGACCTTTCTCTGTCTCATTGTCCTATAAAATGAGGATAGTATCAGTACCTTACCTCATAGCATGGTTGAAGGTTAAATGAGTTAATACCATACAGTAGTAAGAACAGAGCCCGGTGTTTTGTAATTTCTTTTTTTTTTTTTTATTAATTAATTTATTTTTTTTGAATTGTTTATGCTGTTACAGTTGTTCTATTCCCCCCTTCATTCCCCTCCACCCTGTCCCCCCAACCCCCCATTACCCCCCCTTTAGCTTATGTCCATGTGTCTCAAGTCCTTTAGGTTCTATATTTCCCATACTATTCTTGCCCCCCCCATCTATTTTCTATCTACTGTCTATGCTACTTGTTTTCTGTACCTTCTCTCCCCGTCTTCTCCTCCCACTCCCCTGTTGCTAACCCTCCTTGAGATCTTCATTTCTATGTTTCCACTCCTGATCTAGCTGTCCTTTTAGTTTGCTTTCGTTTTAGGTGTGGTTGTTAATAACTGTGAGCTTGTTGTCCTTTCACTGTTCGTGTTTCTTTAACTTCTTTTTCTTAGATAAGTCCCTTTAACATTTCATATAATAAGGGCTTGGTGATGATGAACTCCTTGAATTTGGTCTTATCTGAGAAGCACCTTATCTGTCCTTCTGTTCTAAATGAAAGTTTTGCTGGGTAGAGCAATCTTGGTTGGAGGTCTTTAGTTTTCATGACTTGGAATATTTCTTTCCAGCCCCTTCTTGCCTGTAAGGTTTCTTTTGAGAAATCAGCTGACAGTCTGATGGGGACTCCTTTGTAGGTGATTGTCCCCTTAGCTCTTGCTGCTTCCAGGATTCTCTCCTTCGTTTTAATTTTGGCTAATGTAATTATGATATGCCTTGGTGTGTTTCTTCTTGAGTCCAACTTTTTTGGTACTCTCTGGGCTTCTTGGATTTCTTGGAAGTCTGTTTCCTTTGCCAGATTGGGGAAATTTTCTTTTATTATTTGTTCAAATAGTTTTTCCACTGGTGGTTGTGTCTTTCCCCCTTCTGGTACCCCTATAATTCGGATATTGGAGCGTTTATAGATGTCCTGGAAGTTCCTAAGCTTCTCCTCATTTTTCTGAATTCTTATTTCTTCATTCCTTTCTGATTGATCATTTTTTTCTTCCTTCTGGTTCACTCCATTGAGTTGAGTCCCAGTTTTTTTTCATCTCTATGGATTTCCTGTGGAATTCCATTCATTTCCCTTAATTTAGCCTTCATATGTTTCTCTAATTTGTGGCTATAGTCCACCAGATCTGTGAGGAAGCTGACGACCAGTGTTTTGAACTGTGCGTCTGAGAGATTTGCTATTTCTTCGTCACTTAGATTTATCTCCGGGACTTTGAGGACCCCCTGCGACATTTTTGGTCTGTTCTGGCCCTTTAAGTGAGAGAAGCGGCGCCTTGGAGTCCCAGGTCGCTGGGTTGTGACGCTGTATGTGGGGGCGTGGTCAGAGCGGGGAAAATGGCGCCGCCGCAGCCGGTCCCACCGCTCAGTCAACTCGCTGCCACCGCCTCCCCACTGATTCCTCCGTAGTCGCTCCCCCGGTGGGCTGCTCACTAGGTCCAATCCTGGGTTTGGAACCCGTGCGACTGGATTCGCGCGTCTGGGTTCCGCGCCCACGCCCGGGTCGCTCGAGTTCTCCTTTGTAACTCCTGACCCGCCGCCCGCCGGTTTCGCCGCTTACCGGCCGGGCCGAAGAATTTGTTGTTTGCGGACTTCCTAAAAGTCGCGCGTCTGGATTCCGCGCCCGCGCCCGGGTCGCTCGAGTTCTCCTTTGTAACTCCTGACCCGCCGCCCGCCGGTTTCGCCGCTTACCGGCCGGGCCGAAGAATTTGTTGTTTGCGGACTTCCGAAAAGTTCAGTTTTCCGTGTTCTGGTTGTGTTTTCTGATGCTAATATTTAGTTGTCCTTAAACTTGGTTGTGAGAGGAGGCAGGCACATCCACCTTAAACCTCCATCTTGGCGGAAGTCCTGTAATTTCGAAGTTAGCGTTGGTGGTTTGTCGTTGTCATCATTGGTGTGTGAGCCTGGGGGCGGGGCCCGGGTGGGATCTGCTGCACGGTTGGGTGGGGGTGCCAGCCCACGGGGACAGCCCCAGCCGCCGCTGTCTCCTGTCCACACCTTGTCGTCTGGCCCTGGCACTGCGACCGTGCCCTGACCAGTCTGATGC
The DNA here is from genome assembly GCF_021234435.1 of Artibeus jamaicensis. Taxonomy (NCBI): domain Eukaryota; kingdom Metazoa; phylum Chordata; class Mammalia; order Chiroptera; family Phyllostomidae; genus Artibeus; species Artibeus jamaicensis. The sequence continues at coordinate 20,283,902 of NW_026522030.1, forward strand.
TGCACTCATTCTTGACAATGAATGGAAAGGACTGCTATGGACTCCAGAAAACTGCTTCTGTAGCAGGGCCACTTCTTTCATTTTCTCAACCAATATTTGCAGGCCTGTGCCATTCTGACCTGGGTACAAAGACTTGATCCTGGAGCTCACACTCTGTGGAGAGGAGCTGCTCCCGAGGGTGTGGGGGCTGACTTGGAAGAGGAGGAAGGGGGAGGCATAAGATAGCTGGAGGCTTGGGAACCCCCTTAAATCACTTATAAATGTAGGCAGTTCTGCCAACTCCATTTATCTGCTTAATCTCAGCTTTCATGGGGCGTCATATGCAGATCTAATGGGGGAATCAAGGACCCCCGGGGGCATTTGCTCCCCTGTCACCAGCTACGCGTGTCACAAACCAGGATGCCCAGTCCAAAACTCGGAGGGTAGTACGCAGAGGGAAGGTGGGAGGCCCCTGTCCGGCAGCTTCCTGGGTTCTGGAAAGTAAGCAGAGCCATGTGAACTGAAGCAGCCTCTGGGTGCTGGCTGGGCAGTCTGCATGACTAGCACTAGACGGACTGTTCCTCTCTCCGAGAAACGTTCATGTCTCACACCATGTGCTGGCTTACAGTTTTGGGGGGTGTTGGTCAGAGGTGGTCCTTCTTGCTGAGCCCCCTGCTAGTGGGGCTGAGCTCAGAGTCATGGCCTGTGTACCACCTGCACCGCCCCGCTGGGCCTTCCGGGAGGCTCCTGGGCCCAGCCTGCTCTGTGCGGTCAGGAGCCTCTCCCCCACACCCCCGGACCTCTCCTCACCTCCTCGATCCTCAGCGTCCACACCCAGAACAGGTGGAGGTTCTGCCCTCCCTCCCTCGTCCCAAGGCCGCCTCATTTCCCACCTTCTCCCCAGCAGGCACCCCCCTCCTTTCAGGAGCAACTGTCGGTCACACCCAGCGGGGCGGGGCTCATCTTCGGGGGGGCCCCCAGGTAACCACTGCACAGTGTGATCTCCCGGGGTCTGGGTTGTTGGTCTTGCCCACGAGCGCCTTGTTGCCTACACGTAACTGGCGACACGTGACGGGGCTGCAGCCCCACTCCTTCCCCAGGGGCAGACATGCCTGAGAGGCATCCCCCTCGGAGTCCGGCTCCTCCGACACTTGGGTGCACCGCCTGTGCACACGTTTCTTCACCAAGGCCCCACGAGGCGCCGAGCTGTGTGGTGGAGGCAGGCTGTGTGGGCTGTGAAGGAGGAGTCACCCCTACTCTTCCAGCGCTCAGGCCTGCCAGGAGGGGGCCACACGCTCCCCAGGATTTCTGCTTCCAGGGGCTGAGGCCTTAACCTTCAGGTCCCTGTGCCCAGAACGGTGTCTGGTATCAGAAAGGACTGGCTCTGGGCCAAAGGAAGAAGAATTCAGTGAGAGCCAGAGCTGTAGGGGTGTGAGGCAGAGGGAGGCGTCTGAGATGTTTTTGAAGGTGGAAGGTGGGGGTGTTGGGCTGCGTGCAGCTGGAGGAGAGGGCGAGGTGTGGTGGTGCAGAAGTCCTGGTCCCACTGGGGGAGGAGAGAGCGAGGTGAGCCAGCTGGAGCCCCAGCTTCCCAGGGACGCAGCCAGCATCCCTGGTTCCTGCTGACGAGGGCCCAGGAGGCTGGAGGGGTGCATGCTCCCCCCTCCACGTGTCCCTGCGGGTGACGTGAGGAGCTGGGGGCATGTTGGCGTGCAGCGTCCAGACGTGACATGCGTGCAGCTGTCTGGGGAGCTGTGGACAGGAGCGGCTGGCCACGGAGACGCTCACCCTGTGATTTGTTGCTTTGATTCCTCAGGCCGAGACTTGGCGAGCACGACCCTTCCCGGGTACCCTCCGCACGTCCCCCCCGCCGGACAGGGCAGCTACTCAGCACCAACGCTGACAGGGATGGTTCCTGGTGAGTGTGCATTGTTGGCGTCTCTGGGGCACGGCGGATGGGGTTTCGGTGGGGGTACCCCCCCAAACAGCCCTGGTGACCTCTCTGCTTCTGAGAAGTGGACCTGAATAAATCAGGCAGAGGTCTGCACTCCCGGCCTCCCCTGCAGCGAGGCCTGCAGGGGGCTGGGACCAGGCAGTGGCGGCACCAGGGAAAACATCAGAGAGAGGGGGCTATGGGCTGTCACTCAAACATCCCCTCATCGGCCACACGGCAAGCCTGAACACAGAGGGGGGCAGGACCCGGTCGAAGGTCACCCAGCCAGTGGGGAGTGGGCCCTCCCCACCCCCTCTCCTCCCCCCTCCCTTTCCTACCCACTCTATGTGACATGAACACAAGGAAGCACTGCTGAGGTCCCCTCTGTGGCCTTACTCCGTGGAAGTGAGGACCACGTGCTCAGGACGAGCAGCGTGTCCTCTGGTGGGTTTGTCACTTGATTCGCAACTGAACACCCTGTGACCATTGAAACCTGATGCCCTCGGGCTGGCAATGTGTCAGTTTCTTTGAAGACATTGGGAAAGGCGGCCACCCCGTGTGCTTCCATGGACAACACATCACATGGTACTGGCTGGGGACCGAGGGCCCCAGGGCAGCAGGGACCCGAGTATCGTCTTTTTGAAAAATGTTTTAAAAAACCATCAGTGGAAAATTGGGTTGAAGTATAGTTACACTTCTCGGAAGTGCCCCCTGTTTTGAGTCACCTGTAGGGGCCGCCCCCCCTCCCAGCACACACAGTGACTCTCTCAGGGCCTGTGAAAAAGCCAGGCCGGCTACTTCCTCCCTCCCACCCGATGGGTGTCTCTTCGGAGCCTCACAACAGCTCTGAGAAGTAGGTGGGTGGGTCCATCACCCAGCTTTCTTGGGGAGGAGATTGAGCCCAGGAAGGGGGTGGGATGTGCCTAAATCACCTGGCAAATAGGAAGCCTGACCCAGCGGGAGCCACTGAGACCTAGGCAGAGGGGCAGACCCTGGCCCTGCAGGCTTCCCCCACCCCCAGGGACCATAGAGAGTCCGCCAACCAAAGGGACCTGCCTACCAAGAACCCGAGCCCCTCCTTCTAGCCCCCCCTAAGGGTGCCGTCCCAACAGCCCCAAACCTCCTCTTCCCCGACCTGTGTCGTAGGCACGTGCACCCCAGGGCTGAGGACTGACTCTTTGTGGGGGTGTGGACAGAGCTCGGACATGAGGGCTGGGTGTCCACACCTGTGTGTGGGGCCTCGCAGGACAGTGAGCGGAGCTGGGGCCGGGAAGGGAAGGGAAGCAGGGCGGATCGTAGCTCAGGTGGGCTCACCCCATGCAGCCAGGGCCTGGTGCGGATGCCAAGGAATCACGGAATTCTACATTCACTCCTGGCTTTCCAGGTTATTACGAAGATGTGTTTAACAAGGTAGGAGGACAGAGCATGTTTCATTTAACGGTTTGTTAGCTTGATTTATGGCTTTTAAATACAAGACATATGGGAAGCGGCCTCCGGGTGTGCTCTTGCCCTAGGCCTTGCCAATGCGGGAGGGGCCTACCAAGGTGAGACCCGCAAAGCCTTCACCTTTTCTGCTGCCAAGATGGGCCGTGCAGAGCAGAGGCAAACAGGTGGTGGGGCAGCCCCTCCCGGCCTTTCCCAGCTACTGGCAGATTAGGGCAGCCTCAGGACAAGGATCCCGAGCCATGTCCATTAGTGGCCCTTAGAATTTTTGTAACATTTTAAAGAATGCACAGTGCTTTCCTAGGAGCCGCCCGATGTTACCGCCCTGTGAGGTGGGCTGGTCTGGAGTGTAGCCCCAGCTTTTTGAAAGGAGAAGCTGAGACACAGAGCAGCTGGGGAATGTTCGAGGCCACCCAGCCTGAGTCCGGGTCTGGGCCCTGCAGTCCAGCGCTCCTTCCCCTGTCCTGTGCCACTGCGTGTGCTCCGAGTCTGTCCGTGCAAGCTCCTCGGTGCGGCCAGAGGGTGGGCGGCAGTGCGCTGGCAGGTGGAGCCGAGGCCGCCCTGCTGGCCCTGCTGGCCCTGCTGCCTCCCAGCTGCAAACCCCAAAGAGGCCGAGCTCAGAGAAGCCTGGCAGAGCCCCCGGTGGGAACCGACGGCAGCTCCTCGCCCACTTACGGGGCAGCAGGAATCCCAGGCCGAGCCTCCCCAACCTGCTGGCAGCAGCCAGGCAGGCGCTGCCACGGTGGTGTGGTTCCCCCGAGACTCTGTCCCCACAACAGGGGCGGGCGCACAGTGTGCTCCTTCCAAGCACGTCTCTCCCCTCCCTTCTTCCTTCCTTTTTCTTCCCGCACGCCCAGCGCTCAGTCCACACCAGGCTCTGCGTCAGGGCGGGGAGTCTGCACTCCGTGGGCACCGTCTGCAGCTCCTGTGCCTCACTGTCCAAATCAGTATCACGGCCTTGGGACTGCTTCCAACACGGCTTCCAAATCCCTTTCATGGGTGGCTTCATGGGGTGGTGCCAGCTGGTGTGCCCGGTCTCTGCCGGAACTGCCCCCGGGCGGGCCCACGGGAGCTGGCCCACCTTTCGGCAGAGCAGGTCCGTGGCCTGCCATCCAGGCATCACCGTGGTCTGTCCCTGACTTGCCTTCCTGGCCTCCTGTCCCAGCCTGTCTGTCCCCAACCCTGGTCACTCACTTGTTCCCAGCACGACTCACTCTCCCTGGGCAGTGTCCCTCTGGGTTCTGCGCCCTCAGCTTAGACCACTTCCTGTCTGGGCCTGTTAGGGTCCAGTGGCACTCGTTCAGGGCTGAACACATGTATCCCCTGCTTCATGAGCCTTCTGGGTGGCCTTCCTCCGGGGGTAAAGCCTTTTGCACTTGGCTTTGCTCTGCCAAGTGGCCCAGTGCGTTTGTAGCCCAGTGAGCTATGCTGCTGCCTTTTTCAGCTGCAGAAATCACATTTGCAGGTCCCAGGGGTGAGGGCGTGGGTACAGCACAGCCTGTTGGAGGATTTCAACTTTGTGTGCGTTCAGATTTCTGAATCAGTACCTCATGGGCGTCTGGATCTGGGAGGCATTTCTTTGACTGTGAGGTGCTGCAGGTGACACCGTTTCATAGACCGCTGGGGGCAGGAACAGTTTGCAGAAACCAGCTGAGAGCAAGGCATGGGGAGACCTGTCGACAGCATTTTTGTCTCTCTGAGGCTATTCCTGGGCGATGGGTCGTTTCACTGTATGGAAGGTCTTCTCTTCCCCCGCCTGCAGGGAATCCAGAGAGAAACTGGAAATCTTCTGAACTGCTTTTCCCAGGCTAGGTTTTGGGACATTTTGCTGCCATATCTTCCATTTACAAGGGGGTGGCTTCCATCTGTAAGGTTTGTTTTTAGGACAGTGGAGGGAGATTGTCTGCAGGGTACATTCCAGCAGCCCAACTTCAGGGCCTGAAAAAACAGACATTACGTTTCTCTGTATTAAATGCCAGCCTGTTGGCTTGGATTCTTGTTTATCTGAATCCTGATCCTGCCATTAGTGTGCCGTCTGCCCCTTCCGGCTCCAGGGCACCCTCACATCTGCAAGCCTTGGTCTTCCCCAGCGTCTGCGGGTCCAGCATCCGCAGCTCTGCGGACCCCATACAGCCCTGCGCTGAGCAGTGACATGGAGTACAGCACATACAGCCACGTCCCTTCAGCTCCAAATGGAGACTGTTTTCAGATTTTATTTTCAAGTCCCAGCCAAAGCCAAAACTTTCCCACCAAAGTTTCTATAGTGTCTTGATCGGTGTAACTAGTTGGTTCTTGTCCAGAGATATTTGTAAAATCTATTATATATTGACATGGCATTTGAAATTCTTAAAAATTCTATGCTGGGGAAAAAGGAAGGGGCGCTCACTGCCCTTCGGCTTTAATGGGTCCCAGGAGCAAAATGGGACATCACCTTTGAGAGGAACCAGTCCAGGAACGCCAGCCCCCACGGACCCCCAGGCCCCACAGGCTTCTTACTTGACTCCTTTTGGGGACTTCAGGCCAGAGTAGCATGTCAGAGAAATCTTGAGCATGTCGTGTTCGCACCCCCAGGGCCATGACAGCCAGGACGACATTCCAAAGGAGGCCCTGGAAGGGGTGTGGCGGATTCCTCGGGTTCTCAGTCCTGGGTGCTGTGCCTGCCCTGGATTGGTGCTCACCATTTCTAGGGGCCTTTTGATTAAATCGCTCATTGAACTGTTGGCTGTGAGGAGTTCTGGAACAGCAGCAAAAGCCCAGCAGACACGGCCCACCCAACTCCCACCCCCACGCTGGGCTCTGGCAGGGCCGTGAGAGACAGGTGTGATCTCCTCTGCTTCAAGGGCTCAGCCCCTCCCTGCTGCTCCCACCTGGCCCACTGGCCCTGCCCCTCTGGTCCCTGTGGGTTTTACCTCCTCAGCGGGCTCTTCCCTTTGACCCAAAATATATTAGTTTCCTATTGCTGCTGTCATGCATCACCACAAACAAGTGACTTAAAACAAGAAATTTACCATCTCACAGTTCTGGAGATCAGAGTCCAAAACAGGTCTGGCAGGACTCAAGTCCAGGTGTGGGCAGGGCTGCGTTCCTTCCAGAGCCACGGGGGAGAAGCGGTGTGGTGTCTTGCCCTCTCGGGCGTGTAGGTACTGCCCGCGTTCCTTGCCACAGGGCCCCATTGCTTCAGCGTCATCTTCACAGCTGGCAGCGTTGGGCGGAGCCGTCGCATGGCTGGTTCTCTCTCCTGCCTTCCTCTTCCACTTACATGAATCCTTGGAATGTTATTGGACTCAGTTAGGTAATCCAGCACAATCTTCTTATCTTCAGGTCAGCTAATTAGCAACCTCAACGCCCTATAACCTGCCAGGTTCACGGGCTCCCGGGTTAGGATGTAGACAAGTTTGGTGGGGCCTGTCCTGCCCCCCACACCATCTAAGCCAGGACCCCCACCATGACTCTCTACAGCACCTCGTTCTTTCACATGTGATTCTAAACACACGGAAAGAATTGAATTGGTGCCTGACTCCTTCCTGGCCGGCCTTCCCTTCAGGTCTCTGCAGCACACGAGAGTCGCCCCGTCACGAGGCTGTGTCTGCCCTGCTCACCGACACGTGCCCCAGTTCTTGGCTGAGAGCCTGGGTCCGGGTAGCACTCAGGGAATATCAATTAAAGTAAGAAGGGGGGCTTTGGGCTGGCTGCAGGGGGAGCTCATCCCGGTGCTGGGGCGATTCGCCCGCGGATGCGGGGCAGCTGCGTGGTGAGACAGGGAGGCCGGGTGACTAGGAGCGCGAGCTCTGCAGGCAGACTGCCGGGTTTGAATCACTGCCCTGCCTCTCTCACTAGCTGTGTGACCTGGGGCAAGTTATAGACCTTCTCTGTGCCCCAGTTCTTCCTCATGTATAAAATGGGCATGATGATAATAAGAGTGAGCGTGAAATGATGCCACACCGTATTTTGCCGTGTGTAATGCATGCTCAGGTTACCCATGTATAATGCGCACACTTGTTTTTCCCTCAAAAATTTGGGCAAAAATTGAGCACTGTACCTGGCAAAATGTGGTATATATAAAAAGCCTTAGAGCTTTGCCTGGCACACATTAAACACCTCAGAAGTCTTCATTATAATGCTGCCGCTGCTGCTGATTGTCTATGCCCAGGTCTGAGCTGGGTGTGGTGGTGAGAGGAGAAGCCTAGTGGGCGTGCCTGCCTGGCTGAGTCGGCATTAAACAGAGAGCTGCCCGGCAGAGCTCACACCCCACAGATCAATGGGAGCACCAATTAGAGAAGAATCCAGCCTCCATCAAGGGCATTCCCAGGCAGGAGTGGGGCGGATGCTGAAGGCTACAGGTCTGGAGAAAACTGAGAGGCACCTGGGGTTGGTCTAATTGGGAAACATGTCTTGGTGAAGGGGACTGTAAGCTACACTGTATCATGTGTGTCCTTGGCCATCTGAAGAGGAGGGCAGGGGCATTGGGAGTGGGGCAGGGGCCCAGCCCAGTGGCTGGAATGGGCTCCTATGGGTGGGGGCATGGCCTGCCCGCCCAGTGTGGGTAAATGGGGTTGGCCAGAAGGGGAGCTCGTGGAGGAGGCTGGTGGCCAGCATGGTTTGGTTTTGACTTGTCGACCTTTGCAGGCTGAGCAGACATCCAGGTTAGGCCCTCTGCAGACAAGTGGTGAAGCAGGTCAAGATCACGGGGGCTGGGTCTGGCCAGACAGAGAGAAGTGAGGGGTACTGTGGAAGGAATGAGGCTCCATGCTGCTAGGCTGAGTGACTCTGCACAAGCTCAAGGCCTCCTCTGAACCTGCCTCACCTTCTGTTTTTGAGGATCATTTGAAACGATGGCTGTAGAGTTACAGAGGCCCCAGCCATGTGAGGCAGGAAGGGTACTGAGTTCTGGGGGGAAGGAGATGAGGGTTTCCTTTGTCCACCTTAAGCCCCTCCCAACCCCAAGCTTGGAGACTTGGGGGCCTAAGGACTGAGCACCAGGCGCAGGCTGAGCTCAGCCAGGAACTCACTGGGTGACCCTGACCTGCTGCTTCCACCCTCTGGGCCTGCTGTCCTCGATGGACTGGGGTAGAACATTCTCTGCACAGTTCCATCAGCATGGTTGGGGCCAGTGAATGGGAGTCAGAGGGACCCCTTTCTCAGTCTTGTATAAAGTACCCTCTCCAGAATTAGAACTGAAGATAAGGGAATGGGCAGGCTTGTGAGGGGCCAGCAGAAGTCAGGGAGGTGGGAGGGATGGGGGGAGGAGGGGGGAAATGGGACCAGTGCTCTCCAACTGCCTTCCTGGCCCTAGTATTGGCTCAGGAAGTGTTTGCTCTGGGGATTAATGGGCTTTGTTCTTAGCTCTTACTTCCCCCTCACCAAGGCTCCTGGTGGCCCTGAGGCCTGGGTGCTTTCAAAGCTCCCCCTACACACCTTTCTTAGTGCAGAGTTCGCCCACCTGTTGATCGTTTCTGACTCTTTGCTGCCCTCTAGTGGCCTCCAGCTACTCTGCCACAGCAGGAACGTTGCATTTACCCCAGGGAATGCCAGGCACAGCCAGGATGAAATGGCAGGTGACCATTTATTCGTTCATTCATTCGTTCATTCATTCACTCATTCTTCAAACATTTCCTGAGAGACACTGGATGCTAGTTCTGAGCTAGGTGTGGTGTTGTAGGCACAGCCCCTGCCCTCAGGGAGCTCACAGTCTAGTTGGAGAAGAATACAAAATCATCTTTGCATGCTATGTGAATAGCTAAAATCTAGGTGTGTGCTGAGGAAATGCATGGGATGGGGCTGCTGAGTCTGCTGGGACAGTGCGTGGGGTGGGAGAAATCAGGGAAGACTTCCCAGAGGAGGTCACTTGAGCTGATCAGGTTGCAGTAACCCTGCAGTTACGCATCCATCCAGCCATCATCCATCATTTCTTCTTTCCTTTCCTCCTTTCTCCCCCCAATCCTTCCTTGCTCCCAACAGTTGTGAACCATCCACATGTGCCAGGCACAAGCCTTGGGGTGCAAAGGTGAAAGCTGTGGCCCTTGTCTCGGACAAGTTCTGTCTGTACTGCAGATGGCAAGTCAGTAAGGGACTAGGGCAGGGGTGTCTAACATTTTGGCATCTCTGGGCCACACTGGAAGAAGAGTTGTCTTGGTCCACACATTCAATACATTGAGACACGTGGTCACCAAAAAAGTCTCATGATGGATTAAGTAAACTGATGACTTTGTGTTGGGTCACATTCATAGCCATCCTTGGCTGTGTGCCAGCCAGGGGCTACAGGTTGGGCACCCCTGTAGAGGGGTGGGACAGATATGGTAACAGGTAAGTTCAGGAACTCGGGAGTACAGTGGGGGGCAGCCTAAATTGGGGGTGTCAGGCATAGAAGCCTCCAGAATTTCTCTATAGGAGAGTGGGGGCGAGGAAGGACATGTCTGAAGTTGTTTTTGCAGAGAGTTTTGCTAAAATTGAGAAACACTGTCCACACCAAAGAATGGGGCAAATTAGAGGCATAACTAGAGCATCCCAGGTCACCCACGGTGCTTCCCTGGGTCGGGGGAGGAATTGAGGAGGAGATGAGTCTCTGGCTTGGCTCCTCACTCAGGCCATGTTAGCAGTGGGGGGTGGGAGGGAGGAAAGGAAGGGTTCTGCAGGGCAGAGGTTCGGAGACCTGCTTTGCTTCTGTACACACTGGAGTCCCTTCCAAAACCAGATCGAATCCACTGGGGTCATCTGGCTTTTCCTCACTGGAATCTGCAGCCTCTGTCTCCAAGACCTCGTCAGCTGTCAGCCCTCAGCTGGACCGACTGCCACGGCTGAGCCTGCGGGCCACTCACCCGGGACACTGCTCTCCAGAGAATTTCTGGCGGTGCCTGCAGCCTTTGGGGGCGGGAGAAAGCTTCCCAGTGAAGCCAAATAGCCTCTGTCCATAAGCTAATTCCACCGACAAGCCTCCCCTGAACCTGCCTGGTGCCTTATAGTCTACACAGGGAGCCAGCCGCACATTTTACCCGCGGCTGCCATTGGAAAGCACTGGGTGGGGTTGGGTGTGTATCCCCGTCTCAGAGGCTTGCTAGCTGAGTTCAGAGAGGTGCCATGCCTCACCAGGGAACACAGCCAATCAGGGGCACAGTGGGGCCTGGCGACTGGAGCTCAGGTTTCAAGTTCACCCAGCCCCTGGTGCCCATGAGAGTGAGAGGGGATGGGTTCTGGGCCTTGTTTTCCGTGCCCCCCCCCCTCCAGAGCTGTGGATGGCCCTCCTGACCCAGAGACCTCTTATGGCCCAGGAGAAGCTCTTCCCAGCTGGGACACAAGGCAACCACACTTCAGATTCTAGTATATTCCCTCTATTCCCCATCTTCACCTACCCATGTTCAACCCATCCTGTTAGGCCCCAGTCAAAGGATCTCCCTTGCAGGAAGTCTCCCCTCCCCCAACGGGGCCCCATCTCTCCCTGAGCCTAGCCCAGGCCACAACCCCCTCAGCCAGCCCCAGTCTGAGCTGCAGTGACCAATCACTCCCACTTCCTGGTCCCTCCTCTCTGAACCACCACCTGCTTACTGTTTGCCCAGTCCTTGCACACAGTAGGTGCTCAATGCATATAGGTGGCATTTATTTGAGTGTGGACATGCCCCTCCCTATCTTGTCCAGCACAGAGCCCAGGGCTTAGAGTCCCTCTGTGTGACAAACAGGCCTCAGCTCGCCTTCCAGGCCCCCACTGGCTCTCCCGGTGTCTGCTCTGGCTCCGCTCCGGAAGGCCCCGAGACAATGGCCCTTGTTACCCTCCGCTCGAGTTATTTATTCTTTTCACTTGTCCCTCCTTCCCCTCTCAGGGGACTCGCCTCTCGCCCTCATCCCTCATGTTTTCCCTTTCACGTCACTGTCACTCTCATTGTCCTCCCGGGGCCAGGAACGCAGGGTGACAGGCAAGGGGAGCCCAACCGGGCCGGGGAGGCTGAAAATATAGTCATTAATGGGACCCGAGAAGCCCAGATGTCCTCCCTGAACGCGGGTAATTTGTTTTTAATGAAAAACCACGCGGTGACCCTGAACAAATGAATTTTCTTTATAAGGAGTCTCTGTGCAGTGGCACAAATAAAGGCCCCGAATGGGGAGACTTAGATCCAGGGTGGAGGAGAGAGAGAGAGAAAGAGGGAAGGAGTGCAGAGAAGAGGCAGAGAGATCGAGGAGGGAGGAAAGGAAATTTTAAAACGACAGCTGTGGTATCATGTCCTTTTGTCTAAGAGCAACACCAGGTCACAAGTGCCCTGGGCATTTGTCCTTCTGGAACAGGATGAGTGACAGTTGTGGCCATTTCGAGGTCTTGTTCACAACAGTGCGAAGAATGGGAACCACTGTCTGGAGGGATCTTTGCAACGTACGAGCCTCTTGCTCGTGGGGATCTCGGAGGATGCCCACGGTGGCCTTAGGAGGGTGTGGTATCAGCCCCATTTCACAGAGGTGAAAACTGAGACTTGGGAATAGTGACTTGCTGAAGGTCACACAGCTAGCAGAGGTGGAGTCCAGATGACAAGGGAAGGACTTGGAGTCAGACTCCAATTTGGAGTCTCAATCTCAGAAACACTGCTAAAATCTAGAAATTGCTTTCTCTGTGAGATGGCAGCGAAGGTCACAGGAGGCACTGTGTCTGCACAGAGGAGGCTTGAATAGAAGCAAATCCCCGAGGTGCCCAGAACTTCCTTTCCATTAGGGCTGTGTGAGTGGGCAGAGTCGCTGAGAACACTGTAGGTGGGAAATTCCCAGAGAGAGAACTCCCCAAAAGGAGCCAGTGTCACTTGGGGAAATGGCTGCAAGGGAATTGGAACCTGGAGACCAGGCGTACCACACACTGGCACCTGGGACCTTGTCGGGGGATGTAGAGCAGGTCACTGGGGACAGCAGCAAAGGCATTGACTCAGCGGAGGTCCAGGCTGAGAGCCCTGCCCTCGGCTTTGGGGGAATCCGCCCAAAGGAGAAGCATCGAAGGCCCAGATTAAGGTGCATCTGTGTGGAATGCAGAGGGGTCTGTTCTAACGTATACCTCACAGGGGACTGGAGATGGCCCTTGTACCCTCTGCAGCCACTCCTCCGTCCGTCATGGATAGACAGGGCTAAATACCACCAAAGTTCAGAACTGGGAGTGTGCAGGTGAGGTCAAGGAGAAGACTCGTTCACGGTCACATGGCATGTCAGAGGAAGAGCCAGGCTGCCCTCTTGCTGTGGTGGCAACCTGCCCTGTTGTCCCCACTGGGCCAGGGGGGATTATCAACCCTCCCCTGCAACACACACGCTTGAGCACTTCACTGAAGCCTTGGAAAGGAAGCATTTTGCCCCTGACCTCAGGCAGGCCTAGTGTCCCTGGGGTGGCCCCTGGGGTGGCCCCTGGGGACCTGGCTTCCAAATCAACTCAAAGCAAGCCTCATACCACACCTACCCCAACTTTGTCACGTTCTTCCTGAGCCTACCTCCTTCCCTCAGGCCCTGGGGCCCCGCCAGCTGCCAAAGCGCCTCCTGGGGTGCAGGCAGTGTCTACCCCGGTGCAGTTGGGGTTCCGCCTGGGGCCTGCAGTTCCTCTGCACTCTGCTCTCTTCCTAGAGGTGGGCAGCCAGACAGGAACGATTGTTTTCTTTTCCTGGGTTCAGTTTCCCTCTGGAAATTGCGACCCAATTAGAAAATTAGGCAAATAGAAAAATCTGGCTGCGACCTGGCTGAGGTTACAAAGCCGCAGCTGGCATTTAGGGCTCTGCTTCCCGCACCGGTCGGTGAGCCTGGCTGGCCCAGGCCCCCTCGGCCCCTGGTGCAGACTTTTCCCGATGCTGTGCTTCTCCACAACTGATGGTTGACTCCCCACCGACTTTCAAGCTGGGTTTGAGGCAGCTTCTTGGCCTTTCAATAACATCGATTCGAACCTGAAATCCCTGTTATGAAATAGGAGGCCTGCCTGTGGGTCACATGGAGAGGCCTAGGTGTCACCTGCTGGCCCCACCATGAGCCAACTGGCTTTGAATAGGCTCCACGCCCCCACCCCCACCCCGCCTCCACCACCCCACCCCCACCCCCACGGAGCCTGGGCTCTGAGATGGCCCTGTGCCCGGAACTACCCACACATCACTGCTGGGAGCAGGGAGCTGGGAGCTCGCATTCTTGGAAATAGTTTCTGTCTGGGTACGTTCCAGAGCATGCTTCCAAAAACATACTTTTAATCAAAAAGCAGATCGCTAGAAAAACTGGGACAAATTGTGATTTTGACAGTGGATGATTACACATTGCAGGAGGGGTTGCCAGGTGGTAAATAAACTCCTCTGGTTAGGTCTCGGATTCATTATACCACCAGTGAGCTGACTGGGTGGGTCACTCTTAATCGTCCTCGTCGGTGGGATAAGTTCTGGCCTGTCTCCCTCCCTCCCTCCCTTCCTCCCTTCTCTCCTTCTCTAGTGCTGCCCCCTCCCTTATTCCCATCTCTCTTTCCTTCGTCTCTTCTTCCTTTTTTCACTCACTCACTCACTCACTCAGTCAGTCAGTCATCACGCAGTCCCTGAGCTTCTTCCTCCTGAGTGCCAACCAGTTCAGAGTAGACACAGAAATCCTGAATTTCTCAAGACACATGAGCATCTATTTGGAGACTCACCCATGTTACCTGCTCAGAATGGAAAGAAGCCAGCTCGAAGGTGGTGTTTTTGTGGGGTTGCTAGGCCCAGGGACCAGACAGGGACTCCTGGGGGACCACAGAGGGTGAGGTTAGCGGGATGCAGGAGCCGAGGGCTCCACGGCCAACGGGGAGGGGTGCTCTGGCCCGTGGCCGGCTCACCCCGAGTCTCCCCGGGAGGGCTCCAAGGGAAGCCGGGCCCCCGCAGATCTCCCTCCCCAAACCGGGCACCAAGCCCGTGTGTACAAACGGGGGGCTCTGTATTTAGGAGTGGGGAGGAGCAGGGAGCTGCCCTGAATGGCTGCCCGCTTTGGAAATTTCTATGCATTTGTAATAACAAAATTACCATAATTTGCTCGTTAACGCAGCTAGATCAGTCAAGCATTGTTCCATTGCGGGCGGGGAGGCCACTGCGCCTCTCTCTGTACACTCCACACACCCCAGCCCGCCAGCCCGTTAGAGCGCTGGAAATTAGCATGCAAATGGTCCTAATTCGGTGGGCGAGCTGTCAGGCAGCGCCTCTCTGGCCTTGTCTCCGTGAAGGCCCTGACAGCCCAGCTCCAGCGCCAGCCCACCCTCCTCGCTCCAGCCAGGAGGGGCTCCAAGGGGCACCTCCAGACTGACAGCTTGGCGGCCTCCCCCCCTCCGTCAGCGCCATCAGGCCTGGCGGCAGCCTCCCCGGGGAGCAGGCAGGGCCTGCCACCATGCTGGCCAGACTGAGGGGGCAGGCGGGCGGGTGGGCTGGTGGGGGAGGCTGGCCGGGCTCAGGTCCTCCAGTCTTGGCTGGACTGGGGCAAGGGGCAGAGTGGGGGCAGAGTGGGGGCAGAGGGGTGGCTTCCGCCCGAGTGCTAGTTGGAGCACAGGAACCCTTGTGGCTGATGAGTTTTGAGAGTGTCCCCATGAGAACTCTGGGGCACCTTCCCCCACCTGCACATCTATAGAGAGCAAGTTCAAGTCCTGCCTTGTTCTCCCTTCTTTGTATTCCAGGGCTAACCTAACATATCCCTTCTCTCCTTCCCCCACACCTGGAACATCACTGTCCAAATCTATGCATGGAATTCCTCCAGCTGTAATGGAGAATGGGGGTGGAGAGGGGGGTGGAGAAGGTCTGAGGTGTGGGCGGGTCACCCTGGACCAGAGCTCAGCACCTTTGGGTCTCAGTCTTGCCTCCAGGTTTACTGGCCTTTGGAGGAAGTCACCTTCCCCACTCTGGGCCACAGTCTCCAAATTTTTATGGCGGAGGCATCTTTACGGTCTCCCTCCCAGAGTCATCCGGGATAAGAGGGAGGAAGAGGCCTGCTTGGCAGCAGTAGCTGACGTCGAGTGAGAACTTCCATGCGCCAGGCCCTGCGCGAACTGCCTGTCATTTCCCAAGCTGCTTACTCTTCACAGTAACCCCGCCAGGCCAGTGTGGGTGTTACTGCATTTCTCAGAGGCGGAGGCCGTGGCATCGGCTCACAGTAACTTGTCTGAGCAGCAGGCCACGACAGAGCCCAGTCTTGCTTGCTCCAGAGCCCTTTGAAAGACAGAAAGTGCAGGACCCCAAGAGCCAGATCAGGCCTCTGACGTGATTGTGACCGTGAGCGGCCCCGTGAGGCCCCGTGCAGGCAGCCCGAGCCTCCTCCAGTGCTCAGCACGTCCTCAGGACTAAATCCACATGAGCTGAAAGAAGAGAACCCAGGTGGGGCCGGGTGTGACTACCTTTGGGGACCACTGTGTTCATCCTTATGTTCCTTCCCCTCCTGATGTGTAACAGCGAAGTGACGAAGCTACTGCAAGGGAGAGAGGTACAGCCAAAGGGCTTGCCTCCAAGCTCCCCCCAGGCTGTCCCCAGGCTTTCTCAGGACCCTGCCCCTCCCTCCTCCTGAGGGGATGCAGCCCCGTGCCTGGTGGGGAGAGTGGAGCGCGGGCTGGCCCACGTGTCCAATCAGCTGATGGTTCTTGTGCAGTAAACAACCTACTCCTCCGTGCATGGCTACCAGCCCCTTTTATTGGGTCTCTTAGCTTTCAGATAAGTGGAGAGATGAGACCCCGAGAAATTCAAAACAGCCTTTACTGGCTGCCTGGGGAGCAGAGGGGGCTCCTGAGCCCAAGTCTCTGCTGCTTCACAGCACCACCCACCACCCAGCACAGAGCCTGGCGCAGAGCAGATGCTCGGGCAAGGTTTACAAGCCACACCTGAGTGACACGTGAACCAAGAAAGAAAACAAACACACTCACAGGTACACCTGTGCAGGAAGGAGCTGAAAGCCATCCAGCCTGCCTACCTCAGAGCAAGCGCCTGGAGCCACGAGGAGCTCTTCATCTCCACGTGGCTTTTCATTCCCACCTGCTCTTTGTTTCGTTCATTTGGGACCCATGCCATGAGCCTGATGGAAGTTTAGGTCTCCAGGTATGAACTCTCAATAGCCGCTGTTGGGCTGTTCAGAGCGTCTCTTGGAGGGAATAGCCCTGCCAACCACAGGATCCAGGCAGGCACTGTGAGGACCACTGAGGGACACGTGCACTCCCACCCCAGAGGGCCATGCCAGGGACTGCTGAATTAATTCCCTGGCGGAGACCAGTTTTGTGCCTGCAAACTGCATTTCTGCTGGAGGAAGAATTGCCCAGGCTCCCCCTAGTGGAGAGTTGGGATGTGTCGCCCTCCCACGTTCCTGGTGTGTGGCAGGACAGGACAGGACCGCCTCCCTTGCCTGGGGAACAGTTAGTACCTCCCTGCTCTCATGGAATCCACACCACAACCCAGCAGGTACTTTTGATTTTCATTTTTGCTATAGGCTCAGTGAGAGGAAGGGCATGCCCCAAGGTCATGTACAGCCAGGGCTAGAATCCAAAGTACTTCCCCTTCCACCCAACAGCCCACATCTGGCCTCACTCCATGAGGGTCCTTGGCATTGGCCATCAGACCATCTGCTTCATGGCCACACAGCCTGGCCCTTCCCAGCCCTCAGGGCATTAGGCTCCGATGGCCAGTGGTACCCACTCTGTGGGTAGATTAGTCTTGCAATAAATATTTACAGTAGCTCCCTTCCCGGTCTCTCCACTCCTGTCCTTGCCCCCACATCCTCAACACAGCAGCCAGAGTGAGCCTGTTACAATCTGAGTCAAGCCATGTCCCTCTACTGCTCACTCAGAGTAGAGGCGAGAGTCCTTACCCGATCTCCCGCTTCCTGCTTCTCTCCTTGACCTCATCCTCTGCCTCACACCCCTCACTCCTCCCAGCTACAGAGACCTCCTCGATGCTCCTTCAAGGTACCGCCCACACTCCTGCCTCAGGGCCTTTGCACTTGCTGTTCCCTCTGTTGAGAGTCCTCTTCTTACAGATATTCACACGACTAACTCTCATTCCCTTAGCTCTGTATTCAACAGTCATCTTTGCAGTGAAACCATCCTTAGTCACTCTAAAATTTTGCTGCTTTATGGTTTCTCTTTAACACATACTGTATGCTTCATTTTTAATGTGTCTTGTTCATTGTCTGTGCCATTAAAATATAAACTCCATGCAGGCAGGAGCTTTTGTCTGTTCTGTTCACAGCTGTGTCCTCAGTGTGTAGAACAGTGCCTGGCCCTCAGTCAATGTCTGGGGAATGAGTCAGCAGATGAAATATTGGCTGTATGTGCCTTGCACTGAGGTAACACACTCTGGGTCTCTCTAGCACACCTGTGGGTCCCTCAGGAGGCTTCTTCACTTTTCCTTCCTTGCTCCCTAAAGCTATCTCCCCTCCTCTCAGGCCCCTCCCTACAAAGCCGCCTCTCAGCCAGGTCTGTGGGCTGGTCCCAGAAGCACAGATGAAAGTGTCAGTTTAATTTAAGAATGGAGTGATCTCCATCAGCACAGCCAACTTCGGAGCTGACGTACTCACTGAACTCACGGGGAAACTGAGGCCTGGACGGGGGAAGGCCTCGCTCCTGTGACTCTTTGGTATAGACTGGACTTCATCAGGGCTCCTGCCTCCTGGTCAGCCTGAGGGCTGATCCTGATTCAGGTCCCTCCACAGAGCCTGGGCCTTATGGAGCTGGCTGAGTGATGGTGGTGGCTGCCTGGCGACCTGCCTGGAGGCCACCCACGCCAGCCAGCAGCCCCTCTTGGCAGTCAGCCTTCTTCCAGGTCAGCCTTTTTGGGGCCCCCCTTTCAGAGGGCCTGGGGACTAGGTGTCAGTGTGCCTCTGAGGACACTGGGAAACTCCTTAGGGTGGGTCGTGCTTCTCGAGCTTCACTGCACACAGACGGCCTGTGGACGTCCCTCAGAAGTTTGGTCAGCCTAGAGCGAGGCCCGGGCCACTGCCTTTCTAACACACTGCCCAGCGCTGCTGCCGGCGTCCAAACTCACTGCACGTACAAGCACCTCGGAGGTCTGGGCAAACGCTGAGACCCGGCCCCAGCCAGAGACTCTGAGTTCACTAGCCTGAGGCGTGGCCTGGTCTTGAGAACCAGGGACCTGCATCCAGCCCACCGGGGCCACTCCACTTCGGGAGGACAATACAACTTGAAGAGAAAGGGGTTCGTTGAGGAGGTGAGGAAAGATGAGCTGGGAGGCGACATGCCTCCAAGGTGGCCTCTGGAGAGGACACCAGAAGGACTGAGTGGGGGCAGGTCCTGAAGGAGGGGGAACTGCTGAGACCCTGAGGCCAGCAGTGGGGAGGGTGTTGGGGCCTCTGATCCCTTCCAGGCAGAGGAGCAGCCAGCAGAGCTGAAGTGGCTGGATGGTCCTGCAGAGCCCCATCTTTGGCTTCGTTCTTGACCCTGACTTTGATAGAGAACTAACGCCCCCCATCCCCTCCTCTGCCCAGCCTGCCTCTCATACCTGTACCCAGGCTGTGGTCCCCAGCTACCCAGGATCCGAGTAATTTATGTGTGTGTTGTCCCCTCCCGCAGACTGCGGGCTCTTGGTGGGCAGGAACCGTGTCTGATTCATCTCCGCCTCCCCCAGGCCCTGGGCGCGGGGGCAGGAAGGTGTGTGGAATTGAGTGCGATCCACAGCACACTGGGGCTCCCGGCCTCTGTGCGGCTGCGCTCCCGGCACACAGCAGCACCCGCACCTCGAGGTAGTAATTGTGGAGGTAAATCTTGTCTGGTCTTCTCGCAAACACTTGGTCAGGCATTCCATAAATATGTCAGCAGCAGCATTAAAATTTGATGGCAGGCAGCACAGGTCGGGACTAGCAGTGTGACTTCCCAGCAAGGTATGACACCATCACCTCCCTCTCATTAGCCAGTGGTGGGGACACTCTGGCCTGCTTGCTGAGCCAGGCCCAGGCAGGGGTGGGCGATTTCTTCAGAGGAGGACCCCTGGCTGCTCTGAGGGACAGGCCAAGGTCTAGACCACAGGGAAGTAACTCAGCTCCGGGCCGACATGGGGCCGGGAGGTTGGAGGGCCTCAGAGCTGGAGGGGGCTGGGGCCATTTTTTGAGTCAGGAGCGGAGCTGGTCACAGGGGCCGGGGACTGGTCAAATCGTCGATTTGCCCACAGAAAGGCCTCCCGGAACACTTTAAAAGGGCATTGGGCTGGTCTCATTTAAGCAAGCAAAGGGGCGTTAGGGCAGGAGTCAGGAAGGAAAGTATTCCTAGTGGCAAAGAGACTGGAAACCAGTCTTGCCTGCCTCCCACCCGCCAGAGTCCCGGCTACATGAACATGGGAGGGACAGAAACAGATGAGGTCGGGGTCCTGGCTTCCAGGTCAAGGCTTCCCCTACAACCAAGAACTTGGGGTACTTGTTGAAATATGAAAAAAATCCGGAAATATAATTTTCATTAGGAAACAAGCCCTAGTGCACCCTGTCTTTCGGCAGCCGCCCAGAGCACGCACCGCGTGCCGGGACCGAGGAAGTCACCGGGCAGCCCCCGAACTTTTTGACTCACGACAGACTCGAGTATGTCAGTATTACTTAGTCCTGCGAGTGCTCTCACGCCGCATCGCCAATGAGCACCTCAGGCTCAGAGAGGGAAAGCGATGCCTCCAAGGCCACGGAGCTCAGTGGCCGAGGGGCTCTGACGGGCCAGCCGGCTCCAAGCCTGCAGGCTTTCCATCCCCTCAGCTACCCACACGGTCAGCCACGGCTGTGCTCTGTCCCTGTGCAGAGTCTCGTGCCGCCTTTTTACAGTTATTTATACACATCCTGATGTGGCTCAGACCTGTCTAAGGGTTTCCAGGTGCGTTAGCCACGGTCCTACATTAACAGTTGCCTCGTCAGGGGGGTCAGTGAGAGAGGAGTGGAGCCTCTGTGGCTTGTTCCGCTCGAGGACAGGTCGTGTCCTCCTGAGCTTCCTCCTGTTTTTGAGGAGCTGGAGAGGGTCTCGCGCCCAGGTTCCTTTTGGTAGGGGTGGGGCGGTGCATTTGACTGTTTAGAATGCAGCCAGGACTGGTAAAAGGTACACGGTGGCAGACTTTGGTAACCCATGAAATGATTCAGCTTCAGGGTCCTTCAAGGCCCAGGTCATAGCCCCTTCCTGTAGGAAGCCTTCCTGGATATCCCAGCCGGAACAAATCATAGCTTCAGCTCTGCTCCTAAATCCATCTTGCCCTTTGCTGGTACCCCAATGTCTAGTTCTGGGTCTAAGAACCCCCTTAGATGCAGGGAGTTTCCTGAGGCCTGGGGGACCTAGCACAGAGCTCCGGGTGGAGCAGGGCCGCTGTGAATGCTGAGCCGAATGGACTGACCAGAACCATCCATGGCGGATGTGTGAGTCGATGTTCCTGGGAACACTATGCAGTGTTATTCCAACTGAGCTCTTGGACCCGGCACCTGGCGGCTTAGATGGCGAGATGGCGGCTCCTGGTAACATTCTGGTCACTCAGAGGAAGTCTTCAGGTTTCCAGGCTGAGCACCTTCTGGCAGCCTGATGAGCACAAAAGAACCACCCCCTTCTCGCTTTTCAGCCTGGCTGCAGCCCCATCCTACTCTGTCTGAGCTGTCACTCTCAGTGGGTTTTGCTTTCTTTTAAAAAGGAAATAAGACACTTCTTTGTCCTTTTAGAGTGAGCTAACCTTGGTGCTGTCATTATGTGGCAGGGGTCCCACTGAGGCCTGGTGGGGTCCCTGAGGACAGGAGAGCACCCCTTTGGGGCCCCTTTCCACCCTCAGCGCCTGCACCCTGGCCTCTACAGCCAACGTGGCCGTCTTCCCCTTTCTGTGTGCTTTGCTGCCTTTCTCTGTTACCCCGTCTCATGCTTCTTTCAAAGATCAAGGGCCAGTACTTCACTAACAATTCGTAGCACCTGTTTCTGTCCGACAGCGAGAGGGGCTGGCTCGTGGAATGTACGTGGGCACGAGCAGCACTCAGCCGGCGTCCGTGCTGTGGGCGGGGCCTACGCCGGGGCCACGGGACTGCTGGAGTGGTCAGACCAGTCCCACGGGATCAGTCCTGGTTCCTGCCCTCAGGGAGGAGCCACAGACTCAGCAAAAGGGGAAGGGAGGTAGGACCACAACCTGAGTCTGAGCAGGGATGGACCCGGGGCTGGCGGCACAGGGCAACGTGGGAGCGGAGCTGAGAGAGAGCTCTCTCAAGTCGAGGCATTAGACACGAGGAGGGGGAGGAAGGTGGCGTTCAGATGAAGGGAACCGCAGAGGAGGAATGGCAGTTGGCCTGGAGCATGGCTTTAGGACAGGGGGCATGGGGCGACGCCTTGGGAACCAGGCCCTACGAGGCCTTGGCTGTCACCACGGGCTCCTGGACAGTACTTACCGGCTGGGTCCTCAGCCTCGTGTGGTGGGGGCGCTGTAATACGACAGAGGGCTTGTTCCCCTGGAGTTCCCTGCGGGGCCCTTGATTTCAGGGCTTCGTGGTGTGGACAACGGGAAGTGGGCTGAAGGCACAGCTTCCTCCTCTGTCCAGAGGACCAGATGGAGGCCCAGAACCATCACTCAACAGCCTCGTGGCTGGCTAGCGGCAGAGCTGGGGCTTGGCCCTCTTCTCCAGCCCCATCTCGCTGTGGCCCACCCAGCAATGCCGCCCAACTACAAAGTCAAGGGCTCTTCGGGCAAAGCAGAAATGAGATACTTTCTGCATTCTCTCCCTCACGCCCTCTCTCTCTGGGTTTTTCTCTTCTCTGTTTTTCTGAAGGCCTTCATGGCTGGCCTGAGCTGGTGGGAGAAGAGGTTTTTCCCACGAACGGATCGATGCTCTGCGTGCGGGCAGCCCAGCTGACAGGGCTGACCTTTACTGCCTGTACTCTGGTTCTCCTCTCTCCGCTGGGAACTCGGGAAGGTCTTGCTCTGCAGAGAGGGAGGTTAAGAAGCCTTGGCCTGCAAGGGGGCCTGGCAAGGACTGGGTGCAGTGAAGACAGAACAGGGGGAGTCTTAGTGCTGAAACCCCTTTGAGGTCAGTTCCTTACATCTCTCCTGTATACACAGCTTTTACAGATGGGGAAACTGAGGCTTGGTGAGAGAAGGGATTTGATGGAGGTCACTTGGAGAGCTTTAGCAGAGCCCCAGAATCCTCTGTGTGTGTGTGTCCATCCACAGAATGGGGTGGAAGTAGGTTCACACTTGTTTGTGTGGAAACCAATGCATTAATTAATAAGTAATAATACAAAATAAGCGCTGTGTTTCACATACAATTGTAAACCTACTTTTGCCCACCCTGCATACATGCACACATATGTGTATGTATGTTTAACACAACTTGTTATATATATACATGCATGTGTACATATTATGTGTATATGCATACATGTTATATACACAACATTCGCTGTTATATATAATATATGCAGTGTGTGCATTGGAAAGGCGGACTGCCTGTGTGGGGCACTGTGGTCCCTGCAGCCCCAGACAGCAGCCGCTGGGTACCCACTGACCCCAACCCACAGCACAACATACGTTTTCACAAAACCATGGGGAGTAGCTGGAGAAATCTCATGGTCCGTTTCAAATCTTTTCTTCCTCCTCCTCTGTAAAGAGTTTGTCTCAAAGCCCAGTTTCAACCCTTTGGAAATAGAACTTGGCTGCGAAGTCACTTTGAAAGTCTTTTCCGTATGTTAATTACAGCTGGCCAAGGTCTCGAGCAGAGGTGGGAGCCCACCATCTGCAGATGGGGTCGGCCCCCAGCGTGCTCTGCAAATCCCCATCATCTGGCAGGTGTCGTTTTGGGTTAATTAAGAGCTATGCTGAGCCGGTTTACCTGTCACTTCTGAGAATTTTAGGAAACTTCAACTTTCTTGCCATCTCTGAGCTTCTGCGAAGGAGAAACTGAAAACGTCTCTGATTCTGGTGATGTCCCTGGCATGTGCCCCCCTCTAAACTGTTATTTTAATCAGTCCTTTCTAGTGACCTCATTGGTTTTTACAACTAGCTTTTCTGTATTTGGAAGGCAGTATTGTTTGGGGGAAAGGCACAATGTATCCTAAATGTCTTTCTTTTTTAAAAAGAACATTTTATTTATTTTTAGAGAGAGGGGAAGGAAAGGAGAAAGAGAGGGAGAGAAATATCAATGTTCAGTTGCCTCTCTTGCACCCCGCACCGGGGACCCAGCCAGTACCCCAAGCATGTGCCCTGACTGGGAATTGACCCAGCAACCCTTTGGTTTCCAGGCCTGCACTCAATCCACTGAGCCACACCAGCCAGGGCCTAAATGTTTTAAGCCTCTGCTTTCTCTCTGTGTCTTTGGGGAAAGAACACACATTCTTTGGCTTTATTCTGTCTAGTGGCTTTGGAAGGGCTTTTGATTTGCAGGTGAGGGGCCTCTTTCCATACTTGGGCTTTGGGTTGGCAGTGCTAACTCTGAGCTCAGCGTCCTCAGGGGCATCCGTATCAGATCCCCCAATAACTGGGTTCTCACTAGGTCAAAGTCCTCCTTCTCCAGCATGAGAAAACTTTCTCTGGGGTGATGATAATGTTCAACATCTTGATAGAGGTTTGGGTTATACGAGTGTGCACATCTGTCAAAACACAGCAATAGCTCATTTAAAATGTGCACATTTCCTTATGTGCACACTTTACATGCAAAGAAAAAACTTGTAAACAAATAATGGATTTTACTTAATGATATGCATGCTAACATAGTTAGGGGGGAAATGTACTGATGTTTGCAATTTACTTTAAAATGCATAAAAGTAAGATGAATGAAAAGCTAGAGAGGTGGAGAGATATATGATAAACAAGTATAAGACAATGTTGATGGTAGAATTAAGTAGTAGGTGTGCAAGTATTCACCGTCAAATTCTTTCGACTTTGCTGTGTGTTTGAAAAGTCACCAACCTCCCAGGCATGGAAGGGGCTGGAGGGGAGGACTTTCTCTTCCCCACTGGCTGCTGGCTTAGCCCAAGGAAGTGTCCTCGGGATGGTGAAAGCCCCAAGGCCCTGCTCTGTCCCTGCCTGGCTGTGTGGCCTAGAGACAGGGGAGGTTGAGGGAAATTATCCCTCCCGTTTGTCCCAGTCCTAATAATCTGGGACCATGAGTAATAGCAGACGTTGGTGAGGTTCAGTGTAAGGCAACTCTACGTGTGGAGGGCAGTGGGCCCACCAGTTCCGGGAAGGAGCATGTTGCGTGGGGTTGGGTGGGACTGAGGGGGTGGTTGCCACTCCTTGGATGCCCAGCGAGAAGCCGAGCCCCTTGGGCCCTGAGCCCCAGCAGCGTCGGCTCCCTCCCTCGCCTTCCATGGGGCGTAGCGAGATGGGGCGCCGCGCTCCTGGAGAGCGCTCTTCATCTCCTCTAGTCTCACCCTCTTTTTTTATTCTTCCAAGAGGCCAAATAGAGACAGTTCCCGAGCAGCCCTTCTTTTCTGCCTTCCTGACCTCAGGGGACCCCGTGTGCCCAGCCTCTGCCAAATCCCTTCTCTTTCCTGAGCTTCAGTTTCTCTGTCCGTCAAACCCTCGCTGCCTTCCTGTTCTGGCATTTCTGTGGCTCTGTGTTTCTTTCTGCCCCTCAGTTGGTCTCCCCGTCCCCCCTCCCCAGCAGCCTGGCAGGGAGGAGCTGGGGCTGGGTCAGAGGGCTCGGGGGGAATGGCTGAGCTGATTTCGCCCACCATCCACGAA
Organism: Artibeus jamaicensis; assembly: GCF_021234435.1. NCBI lineage: Eukaryota > Metazoa > Chordata > Mammalia > Chiroptera > Phyllostomidae > Artibeus > Artibeus jamaicensis. The sequence continues at coordinate 20,308,850 of NW_026522030.1, forward strand.
GAGAAGACGCCAAACCCTCACCACGCAGGGATGGGCAAAGGTCTTCTGTAACTATGAATTCATTTCATCTTCTCTGCTAGCTTAAGCAGTAGGGACTCTCCATCCCTGTATCTTACGGATGAGGAAACTGAGGGCCCAGGCCACCCAGGCTGTAGATGCAAACGTGAGCCTCCCTGGAAACGTGGCAGAAATCTTGGGGAGGACATGGGACTCTTCCAGGGGGTGGGGAATGAGGGTTTGAGCCAAGCTAGTTGGCGTCAGGATGCCAGGAGAAGCCAGCCACTGTTGGTGTTCTTAGTCTGGAGCCATTTTCTGTCACCCCCTTCAGGGTGGGTGGCTCTGGGCAGGAGTAGAGGGTGGCAGGGCACACCTGTGGGCCATGAGCCTGAAAGGGGCCCAGTCCTCTGTTCTTGGTCCTGTAGGTGGCAGCCGAAGAGGGGGCGTCAGTCCCGAGCATCCCGAGTTCCGTCGTGTACCATCTGTCTAGTCCCACCTCCCTGCTTTTACGCATGCAGTTGCCCCCTCCGGCCCCACCACTCCTTTGCCCCGGGGCAAAGAACACCAACAACGGCTGGCTGGCCTCTGGCGCCTTGACATCAAGACAAGCTTGACGCAAACCCTCATGCCTCACCTCATCAAAGAGCCCCATGTCCCCCCAGGAGATTTCTAGGACTCGCCAGGGAGGCTCGCTTTTGCTCACTCACCTCTGTCTCAGGCTGCAGACATCGCTGAGTTCTCAGCCTCTGATCTGCACCGCTCTTGGACCGTGTTCTTTCACCTTGCCCCGCTGATCACCCAAACACAGCACTTAGCCATGCCCCTCGAGTTCCACGTGGGGAGAAAACACCAAGTCAGTTGTACAAGGAGTTCGAGCATATAGCCGGCTTTACTAAATGTACGGGAGGCGGGGGAGAGGGGGGCTGTAGTCCCCAACACAAGTGACTTAGTGGAAAGAGGGGAAGAGACCATGGTGTCCTTTGTGCTAGAAGGTCACAGAGAAGGTGTTTACTGTGTGATCTTTTTGGTCAGCTGGCTGCACCTCTAGAGGCCCCAACAATGAGCCAAAGAGGAGACTTTCCTTTTCTGCCCTGACAATACCGCTGCTGGACTTGAGGATTATCATCTGGTGTCTTTGGACATTGCAGCTATGCCATCTCCTGGGCTCGGGTTCCCTCTCACTTGGACCAGGGCAGCAGCCCCCAGGCTGATCCCCTGACCTGACCATAGGGTCGCTGCCTCTGGCCTGTCCTCCAGATTCTGGCGCTCCCTAGTCTGAAGGTGTCCCTGGTCCTGACCCTAATGGAGCAAAGCAGAATGTTCCTGTATCTGCCCAGTGGCTGGTCTCTGCTGGGGCCTCATCGAGACTTGTCCATGTAGATAAAGGTCGTGCTCTGACCAGTCCACCCCCAGACCTTTGCTGTGCCTGGGACGCCTTCCCTCCCTCTGCTTATCAACACCCCGTCAGTCTTGGCTCACACTCTCCCCACTCCAGCAAGTGTTCCCAGGGCTTTCCCTGGACCTTCTCTTAACTGGACAAGACTCACTTTTCTAAGCTGCTGTCATGGGGTTTGACTGCTCCTTGGGTGTCACAATCGTGGTGAGTTCAGCCAAGGAAATGGAGCAGCAGATTGGATCCTCCAGACCCAAGGAGAGCCCGCATCAGGAGCCCACCGAGCCCCAAGGAGGGGACCTCCCTCCCCGAGAGGCCCCTGGGAAGTGAAAATCAGGCTCAGCAGACAAGAAGGGCTTTAGACACTTTCGGTCTTATCTGCCCTTTTACAAATGGGAGACAGAGGCTCTGGGTGGGCCATGTGCTTATCTTGTTAATTCTGCCTCCTTTTTAAGGATGTTAGTTCCCTCCATGGAGGCAGGGAGTTTTGTCTGTTGAGTTAACATTTCTATCCCAATGCCCATCTAGCCCAGGGCCTGGCATCTAGCAGGCACTGAAATTTATTTAAGCACAATCAACAAGATATGTTGCATTGGCCAGTTCTATGGAGAAAAACAAATCAGGAAAGAGGGGTGGGGGAAGGAGATTCCATTTGAAATGCAATGGTCTGGGGAGGCCTCACGGGGAAGACAGTGTCGGAGCAAAGCCTAGAAGGAGGCGAGGGGGAGGCCCGGGGGAGCATCTGTGCAAAAGCGCAGTGTGGGAAGCCCCCGGTGCTTTACCAAGGCCAGCTGTCCGCCGTGCGCTGGGGGCGGGCAGCGCACGGGCACAGGGAGGAGTCAGACTCTGACCTGCAGGGCAGACACTCCAGGTCATGGGGGCTCCTGAGCACTCAGGGCGAAGCCAGTGCTGTGGGAGACCGAGAGCATCAGAGGCAGGGCGGGTGGGGCCTTCTCCGAGGAAGAGGCGTCTGAGTAGCTGCTGAAGCCAGGCAGGTGGGAAGCAGGTGGAGGATGGTGCACAGCACTGACTTGGGTCCATCTTCTACAGGAGTTGGAGTTGGAGCCATTTAGGGCTCTTTGCCAATTTTGGGACAAGACGGGGATGTGGGATGGATAGCACAGATATAATTAACTAATTAACTTTAGCTAAAGGGACCCAAGATGCCCTTCTAGGGGCTGGAGATCAGGGAGGCTTCCTAGAAGAGGTGGGCTTAGAGCCTGGCCCAGCAGACAGAACCCGTCAGATGAAGATGGAGAGATGGCCTCGGCCAGTGCAGCTCGCACCCTGGGCCCAGGTGCAGCGCTTGTCAGGAAGTGCCTCTGATGGGGCAGCTTCCCGGGTGCCGGCCTGGGGCCTGGATGAGAGGGCGGTTGTTCCCCTTCTCCAGGCTGCTCTGTCTCTCTGCTCCCCCACCCTGCTCCTGAGGAGGAGGAGCAGGAGGAGGAGGAGGAGGAGCAGGAGGAGCAGGAGGAGGAGGAGGTGCCTGGCTCTGATGGATATGCGGGGCTGGGCTGCTGCATGCAGCCCGCACTGTCACCACACTCTCCCTCTGATGCTGGAACCTGACACCCTGACCACTGAGGCATAAAAAACAGAGAATTGGAAGGCTCAGCCTGTCAGGCTGGGAGTGGCCCCCAGAGAGGTCTGGGGAGGAGTGCACGTGTGGATGTGTGTGCGCGCGCACGCTCTGCCTGTGCAAGTGGGGAGGTGGAAAGGAGGCCGGCTGGGCCCAGGGGTAGGAGCAGCTGGCCCCTCAGGCCTGCTTTATTGTTCCAGCCACACCTGGCTAAGTCCTGCAGGCCCTCCGTTTGGGTCTAGGCTGGCAGGGGAAGAGTGGTGCTCCCATTCTGACATCTGGCTGGTCCCTCCTGGGAGCTCCTGCCCTTTGGGCATTTGGCATCCTTAAAAAGAATTCGTGGAAGCTTGTTTAGACTGAGGGTGGTCCCACGGGCAGTGTAACTCCTGCCATCATTGCCAAGGAGGGGCCCACAGCTCTGCAACCGGTGGCTTCAAAAGCCACTCTGTAGCCAGCTTCCGACACAACCTGGGCCAGGCACTGGGGGACTCTGCACTGAGTCGTGCTCAAACTCTGCTTCCCGGAGTGGGGGGGGGGCACAGGGAGGAGACAGGCAGCAAGGTCATAAGGAAAGGAATTTTGAACTCCCCTCCTGTGACTGGCCGGTGGTAAAGAGGCTCTCCGGGGGCTGGAAGGGAGAGCATCACTGTGTTGTGAGCGGCTGGGCAAGAGGGAGCCATCCTCAAGTCCCGCCACTTCCTACCACACACCCCACACTGTCCCTACCCTGGGGCAGCTGCAGTTCCCGTCTGAGCATGTCCAGAGCCACTAGCAGCTAAAAGTCCCTTCCCCAGTGCCCAGCGCCCCCACTCCCTCTGCTGTGCTCTACTAGACTTTCAGTTCGTCTCTTCATCTCAGCAAAGTGCTGTCTGCCTGCTTTTGGCAGAGGGCCTGACTTTACGTCTCATCTTCTCCATTGGCTGAGGCCTTGGGAGCAGCCACCTCCAGATTCTCCGCACAGAAGGCCAGACTAGAGCTAAGGTTATCTTTGGCTTTCAGTCCAGAGCCACACAGGCAACCTGTGGGACATGGGGTCCTGGAGCGGCCCCAGGGAGAGCTGAGAACCAGGCGGTCTGGGGCTGTGGACTTGGGTGGGCATATTGAGGCGGTTTGTGAGAGGACCTGCGCCCCTGTCTCCTCACCTGCAAAATGGGCCAATAGCCCCAGGGAACGCCCAGCACGTGGTGTTTCCTGGTACACAGGTGAGAGGCTGGTGTTCACTTCCACTGACAGGGAAGAGTCATAGGGGCAATCTAGACAATGCCAGTGACAGCTGTCCACTTCCTAAGGGTGTGTACTGGACCTGCCTTTATTGGTTACAAAAGTACCTGCAATTTGTGTCAGAGACGAATGCCACTGGCATTTTCTGAACTTGCTTTGACATTTGGTTCCTGTTTCTCTCCCACCCACCACATGCAGGGAGTGAGTTTTCTGGGAGCCCCTACAGCCACCCTCAGTATCCCTCCTACAACGACTCCTGGAGGTTCCCCAACCCGGGGCTGCTCGGTGAGTACTGGCAGAGGCCCTGCGAGGGCCCTGGGCCATCGGCTGCCCCACTGAATCCCCTAGGTGGGCCAAGGTCCCTCAACATGCCGAGGCCCGATCGCTGAGGTGGGGTGGGTCGCTTTCCCAGAAACGTGCAATCTGGGGGATGTGCCAGGGCCTTAGGACAGTGAACGCCACTCTGGGCCTGCTGGGGCCCTGGTTCCCAATCGCCCCCCCAAAAGATGTTTTGGTGGATACAGGAAAGTGGCACAAAACAGGAACAAAGACAAAAGGGGCATTGAGGCAGAAAGAAGAAAGCAGGGAAAGTGCCTACCCCAAAGTAACTTATAGTTCTTAAGGTCACTGACTATTCAGATGAGAATTTTCTAAATAAGAGACAACAAAGAGGCCAATTCAGATTGATTGATAGTGGCTACCTGGCTTGATTAGGACTTGATGAGGAGCAGGGATTGATTAGTGATGTCTGCTGTGGTCATTGCCATAGCCAGCTCCATGGGAAATGGGTTACTTTGTGGCTAAAGACCTGCCAAGGCATGCCATTGTAAACTCAGCTGGTGCCTAACCTCTGGCCAGGCCTCAGACTGGCAGGTTGTTCAAGGCTGGGGCCAGCCTGACCTGTGAACTTTACCTAGATACCTGGGCCATCCCAGAGACCCAGCAGGGCTGCTCAATCCTCAAAAGGCCTATTGTCTTGTTGAAATGAACTTACATAAAACCAGGGTGCCAGCTGGAGCTGAAGGTTCTGCAGCCTGAAGCAGGAGCCCAGGCATCATAAATGTCACTCACCTCCTGGGGGCAGAGCCAGCCAATTGGCCTGGAGGCAGAGCACTGGCCCCTCCCTCAGCAGTCAGCTGGGAATTTTCCTCAAAGGCCAGATGAGGACTTGCCTCTGAGACCATTCAGGTTTGTCTGTCCAGCTTAACAGGGCTGCTTAAGACAGACACATGGCATGCACACCATCATTTGCCTTCCATGCACTTGGGCCTTGGGCTGCCCAAAGCATTTTGGTGCATTTTGCACCATTGCAGGTGAAAAAAGGAACAATGCCAATTAGTGCTGCAGGCCCCTGTGCCTAGAGATCTCCAATTTTATAGGCAGCTAGGCTCCTACTATTTACTAGTGGCCTCCCGGAGAGGCTGAATCTTCGGGCTAACCTCTCAGACTTCCTTTTGGGTTTTAGTAAAAATTACTCCTAAGTATTGAACCACTTACTTAATGCTTTACCTTAAACCCTTTGCCAGGAGGCCCTGAGCTTTGAGGTGGCCCAGCCATCAGTCTCAGGAGGTAAAGGCTGGCCATGACCTCCCCGGTCCAGTCTCTCAGCAGAGGTGAGGGTGGCGGTAGGTCTGGAGACCTGAGCTTGGGAGCACCTCCCTGCAAAGCAGCCTCAGACAGAGTCCTGTCCCAGAGCTGTTGTGAGACCCACAGGGGATGTGGTGAGAAAGAGGCCTGGGCCAGACTGTGGGAGAGGCTTCTGGTGATGGGGTATGACCCCAAGAAGGTCACGTTGACCTAGGACCTTTATATATGGCTATGTCCTGCCCAAGGGGACAAGTAGGGGCTGAAATCAAGCCCGTGCACGACACAAAGCCCCAAATCCTGGCACAAGGCCCACCGCTGCCCAGAGGGGACACCTTCTTCTAGTTCTCATGAGGCACCCCATAGGCTCATTTGCCTGGGGGGGTCCAAGAGGCAGAGGAGTGGCGAAGGGCTGGAGTAGATGGAGGGTGGTCTGTGGGGCCACGGATGGGGTGCCCCGAGACTGAGAAGTTTGAACCGATTGTGTGGGCAGCTAGGAGCCCAAAGGGATGGTGAAGAGAAGGTGGGACTACACCGTATCTGAGATCTTTGCCGCTCAAGCTGGAGTGAAATCCAGTTCACATCCCGTTACTAAGCATGGGCTTTGCGCCTGGTGTGAAGATGTGGACTCTGCCCCAGGGAGCTCCCGGGCTTCAGGTGAGGGAGCCCTGCGCAAGTGTCTGTGCTGGGAGGGGCCAGAGCCTCGAGGGGCCAGAGCTGGCGTGGAGAGGAAGAAAAAGAATCAGAACTCCGTTTATCCAAAAAAGTACTTGGCCAGTGGTGCAGGCACTGGGCAAAACCCTTCCTATGGCTTAGCTCACTTTATCCATTCAACAGCACGTACTATTATCGCTCTTCTACAGAAGAAGAAAGTGAGACTCAGAACAGTTAGGTAACTTACCTGAGATCACACGGCAGGTAGATGGCAGAATGAAGACCCAAACTCAGGTTGCCTTGACTCCAGAGCCTGTATTCATACAGGCTCTGTATTCATAACCAGTGTGTGACGTGGGACTCTCACTTTCCCTGACCGACCCAGTCAGAACAGCACCACAGCCAGGAAGCCTCCCCCCTCCACAGGAGGAAGCCTTGAGAATTCTAAATGCTCAGACCGTGTATGGGATGAGAGCAGCTCTGGTCTGTTGTTCAAAGCCAGGTGACTGTATTCATCTATCAGGCTTTCAGCTGCAAATACTACAATACACTTTGGCTGGTTTAAGTAGAAAACAAGTCTATTAAGGGATACTGGGGGCTCCCAGAATCTCCGGGAGGACCCCAGAGACAGGCGTGGGACCCACAGCCAGAAACAGCACCCAGCTACACCACCAATGTAAACCCACTGGCTATTGCCAGCTGGCACCCCCAAGTAACCCACTCTGTTGCCGAGGTGCCCAAGAGCTCCGCCCGGCCGCTGCCCAGAGCTGGATGCCTCTGCCACCCGTGCCCAGCAGATGGGGTCTCAGCCCATCTCAAGTCGCTCCCTTCCTAACCAAGGTCTACCTGGCAGCGCCCAGATGACACATCTGTGCCCTAGCAGCAAGGGAAGCTGGGAGAATGAGTTCTGACCTGAAGCTCTGAGAGGTGGGCCTCGTGCATCAGGAAAACAGAAAAGGCTTAAATGACGCTGGGCAGCTACAGATGTGAGACACGGCCCCTGTGCTGCCTGAGTCGATGACCTGGGGAACCATGGCCAGGTCATCAGCCAGGCTGGGCCTCAGGTGTGAAATGAGGACCATCAGCACCGGCGGCTTCATTTAAGCAGCAGCTGCACACGATGCTCCCTGGAGGCCCACTTTCCCGAAGATGAGTGAGGTCCCAGGCTCCCTCTCCCACGGTCTTGCAAATAAGTCCCAGGCTGTTGACATCTACCAGCCTGCCTTTATTACAGAGTGTCTTCGGGCTTTATCTGGAAGGGTCCAACGGAGCAGGGGGAGTGGACTGATTTCTACTGTCTGGGGAGGGCGCCAGGGTGCGGGAGCCCACTCTGAGGCTCCTTGGTGCTCCTGCTAGATCAGTGGGTGACGCGGAAGCTGGCGAGACCCTCCACATGCACTCCCAGGGGTTCATGACCTCATATACACTGCCCGCCCCTGGGCGGGCCTGGGTGAAGCCTCCTTCACAGACATGCCACCAAAGTAAGGGTGAGCCATGCCACCTAATGAAGTCACACACTCACGTCCCAGGAGAACTCCCCTCCCCACTGAACCTGCCCAGCCAGGGCAGCGTGACCCAGCAACTGGGGGCCTCTAGCCAGGCCAGGCCAGGGGGGGTGGGGGCAGGCAGGAGGCGGGAAGAAGGGCAGCAGCGGTCAGTTAGGATTAGAAAGAGAGTGTCTTCCGCCGCTGTAAAGGGATTACAGTGAGTGGGAGCCCGGAATGACTGTGTCAGGAGTAAATTGATGATAATGTGAATTAGAGAGGAAAAATGACAGAAGAAAGGACAGTTTATTCTAGATGAAGGTCTAATGGGCACCAGGAAGACAGAGTGCTTTGTGAAATGGTGTTTTCATTCCTCACGGTAAATGCAGGCATTTTTGATTTTGCCACAGAACCTCGTGCTGGGTCCCAGGCAGCCTGGCCGAGAGGTTAGGCACTGAGAGCAGAGTGAGTATTAGCAGAGGTGGGAGGTGGCGGGGCAGGGGGCTCAGGGGGCTCAGGGGGTGAGGCAGGGTCCTCTGAGCAGGCTCACTCCCATTTCCTGTTCCCAAGGCCTGTTTGTGGGGCAGCCCTGCTCCTTGGCTGCACCCAGGCTTGCAGGGACGACACATGTGTCCTAACACTGTCCCCTTGGCACAGAAGAGAGAGCAGAAGAGGTTGACATGTCTCTGAGTCACGGCTTTGGCCAGGGAGGTGACAGAGGAAGCAGCAAATTACTTCATCTCTGGGAACACCTAGGCACGGGATTGGTGGTCGCACCTTCAGGAATAGCACAGCAAGGCCCTGCCTGCTCCTCCCCCCAGTCACTGCTGCCCGAGCCACCTGCCTTCGTGGGGGCCTGGGGGCCGGGGGAGGAAGCAGTGTATCTACCCATCAGGGCTGGGTTTGGGGGTGGTGGCCGGTGCTATCTGAGCCTTGGGTGTGGACTTAACTCTCTGCCTCAGTTTCCTCCACTGCTAAATGGGGACAATACTATTTCTACCTGATAGAATTGTGGAAATTAAAAGAGTTCATGGATACAAAGTGCTTACAAAAACACGTTCGTGTCCTCACCCCGTGGTGCTTCTTACAGCACCGCTGCAACCTCCTTTTACAGACCAGACAGCTGAGGCTCAGGGGAGCGGAGCCTCCCTGAGGAGTGGAGTTCTGGGGCACTCGGCCACGCGTGACAGAGCCTGGCTGGCAACCCCCAGGCGCTAGTGCCCGTTATGATATCCGGGAGAATTGCCAGGATTGGTTTGGATTTGGGTGAGATTTCAGAATCAATACATGTCACCTCCCCTGGGAAATTAAGAAGCTTGCTCATCCCACCCCAGCATGGTCTAGGAGGGCTCCCACGGCCCCAGCTGCTGTCCACTTGGCTAAACACAGTCCAGCACAGGGGACACAGCCGTGAACTGAGCCAGGGACGACAACCGGAACTCCAGGCCCGGCCCAGGGACTGAGAGGCGCTGTGGCTTTGGTTTGTTGAGCCACAGTTTCCCCACCTGGAGAAGGAAGAGACAACCTCAGGTCCCTGACCTTGGTGGTCTCCTGGGGCCCCTTGTGCCACTTCCTCCCCTGGGAGGGTGAATGCAGAGTGCGGCTCCTGGAGGCCTCATCCAAAGCATGCAGTCCAGTACCACCGCCCAGAGACAATGGAGGGTACAGGCCCCTGCCCTGTCTGGGTCACAGGAGGCAGGCCGTCTCCCCATGTCCAACTCTTCTCGTCCTCCAAGCCCAGCCTGACCCGCTTCCTCCAGGAAGCCTGAGCCTGACAGGATAATCTTGCGTTCCCCAGAGCTCTTTTCTCAGAGCTCGGATCCCCTTCCGTCCTCTGAACATGGGCCTCAGGTGTGGGGCTGCAGGCCCACGGTCGCCCTCCAACCCCCACGCCCTCTCCTCTCTCTTCCAGGCTCCCCATACTATTACAGCGCTGCTGCCCGAGGAACTGCCCCACCGGCAGCTGCCGCTGCCTATGACCGTCACTGACCCTCGGAGCCAGGCAGACGCCAAGCACTTATGACACACATCACCGAGGGCGATAGCCTCCCAGCCCCCTCCAAAGACAGCCAGAGGGGCTCAAGGAGACCACCCCCCAGCAAGCTCCCACTGTCCTGAAATTCTGCCTCCCTTTTCCTGCCAGGGACTTGGGGTTCGATGGTATGGGTGCCGGACTTCTAGACACCTGTCCGTTTCCAAGAGTCAATTGCTGAGCTTCTCCCAACAGTGATGAGGTCTCACCAACCAACAGACTGTTCTGCACATCACTGCAGCCCAGCCAGCCTGCCCGTGCCCCAGCTGCCTGACTATCTGCCGTCTTCCTGCCCCAGGCCTGGGACGGAGACCTCGCTTTTGTCATTTCAACAGCACCTGTGTAAATACCTTCTTGCTTTTTATCCGGGCCTGAGGGTCCAGCTGAGCAGACTGCCCACTGCTATGCATTCAGCACTCCCAATGCGTCACAGGAGGTCTTACAACTGTGTGCAGAGCACCCCCTCTGCCCTGGGTGCCCCTGTAGGGTGGGCCCAGAGCTGTCCATGGCACTGAGGATGCCCAGCTCGGGGCCTTAGCCTCCCGCTCTCTGCTACTTCTTTAACGTCTGGACTGGGACTCTCACGGACTGGTGTGCTCCAAGCCCCTCCCCACACCCAGCTGAGACTCCTCCCCAGGAGAAACACACTTTGGGGAAGTACCCTGGCTTCCTGCTCCATTGCGCACTGCATGTTCCCACTCCCATGCAGTGCGAACAGCCCTTTTCCATATATCAAACAACTCAAAGAACCGTCTGGGAGATCCCTCAACTATGGCTCTAAAGGAAGATGATGCCCCAGGTGCTGATTGCATTGTGGACTTGGAAGGTTGGGGCTGGATGGGACCCAGGAGATCACGGTCCAAGGTGGGGTCTGAGGCCCTCCTGACCCCCCAGTCCTTGGAACCGCCCGCCTGAACTGACATGTGCTTTCTGAGGCACCCCCTGGCTCTGATCCCTTTGGACACCCACCACAGACACTGCCTCCACCCTCCAGGACCCCAGCAAGTGGGTTCTGGGCAAGCCTGTTCTGCCATGTAGACAGCGATGAGCAAAAAGGGCTCTGCCTGCACCGGAGACACACACACCTGCAGCAGTCCACTCCAACTTCCTGAGCAGCCCTTCCCCACCCTCGAGGAGCCCAACCTGCCACTGGGACTGGAGGAGCCGGGGTGGGGGCAGATACCGACCTTCGAATAGTGGGTATCTACCTGTTGCTACAAGGGGCCATAATGGTCAGGGCCAGGGCCAAGGACCATAAGAAGTTGGAGGCAGAGTTCTAGGACTCACAGTGGGTGGGAGCAGTCAGAAAACAGCCAGCTGGGAGGGTACAGAGGAAGACCTCCTGGGAGAGGGACAGGGCGGGCAGTGAGGAACTGGCAGGTGAACTGGGAATGGTTTTGACATAAGGGTGCCAGGAACCACCAGCTCTTTGCCTAGGGCCTCAATCCCTTGCATAGTCTCTCTTGCCAACTCAGAACAGCCAGGTGGAGGCTCTGTCTAAATCTGGGCTGAATTATAGCAGTGACAGTGGGCTTTGCATTTCATGGGACAATATCCCCGATGTCTGCATGTCACCAGGCTGGCAGAGAGCTGGGGCAGAGAAAGTCTGCACCTGAGGTTATTGGCCCTGCGAGGGCTCATCCTGGCTGCACCTCTGCCTTGCCATGGGACCTCAGACAAGACTTCTCCCCTCTCTGAGCCTCGGGGCAGGGCCCTCCAACAACTCTCCCCTTCCTCCCTCTGCACTGAGCAGTCCCTCGGGGAGCTGGGCAGTCCCTCCACACTGAGCAAGTATATGCAGGTGAACACCTGAGTCCCGCTAATATTCAGACCAAGTGGGAAACAAGAACACCCAGAGGCATGGAAATCAGTCTTGAGGAAGGACCTGGTCCAGCTCCCCTCAAGGGAAACTGAGGCCCAGCTGGAGGAAGCCCAGGACCACGCCAGGAGAGAGAGAAAACCTCCTCTGGCCACTGCCAAGTGCTTCCTCCCCAGCACGCCTGCAAGGTGGTGGGACAGAGAGGAAACTGAGGCTCAGCAAAGTGGAGTCCCCAGGCAGTGAGTGGCAGAGGTGGGGCTGGGACTTGGCCCGTGACCCCGGGCATGTGGCGATCCTCCCATCCCTGGGGAGGGAAGTCGATGGTGAGGGCAACAGGAGATAGTTCTCAGCCTACTGCCCCAGATGGGGTGGCCTAGGGCTGTTAGAACTGCGGAGAGAGCCCAGTGTCCCAGGGTGGAGGTGGAGCCCATGAGCTTACTGCAGGCACACCACTGTCATGGAACCTGCTGGATGAAACAGTTCCAGCCTCCACCTGCCAAGCAAGATAGAAGGAAGTAGGGGAGCTGCCCCGCCCCCCGCCTCCCTTCTGAAGGAAACGGAAGGGTCAGGGGTCTGCTGCACAGACCTCTCAACCTCTTGTATCCTTGGATCCTAATCCCTCCTGTGGTCTCAGGCTGTTAATAGGAGGTCGGCCTTCCCTGGACTGGCTGCCTAAGGCACAACTGTCCTTCCCTGGCAAAGCCCACCTGGCCCCACCAGCACCCACCCCTCTGCCCATCCTGTTCCTCCTCGTCACCGAGGGGAGCTCCCTCCACACCTTCCCTCTCTCCTCTGGGGCTCTGCTTGTCCTCAGACTGCATTTGTACTCATTAGACAGCCACTGGTTTCTTGGCTGCCAAGCAGAAGCACAAGAGCACATGATGCACACTCATGTTCTTACACTCACAACCGCTCTCACCCACAGAGTTCCCACGCCACCCAGTGGGGCTGCCTGGGAGCCTGGAGAGAGGGGTTCCAAAGGACACAGTCGTTGATGCCAGAGGATTCTAGATGGAAAACACAAGGCCAGGGCTTTCACCAGCATCGTGGCAAGAGGCCTGGGATGTTTCTCCATGGGCTTGTAGGCCCATGTTCTAGCTCTGACTTTTTGGAAAGGACATTGTAGATTTTATGAAACTTTTTGGTACCACAGTCTAGCTCCAACCTGGAGAATTCTGATGACATATCAAACCTGGCGTCCCCTTCCCAAGGCGCCTTAGTTCAGGTGAGCCCCCTTTAACTGACGTTCAGCATTCGTATGGTGCTTCACAGATCTGACCACCCCCAGGGGCCGTCACAACGCTTGTTTACAGCTGGGACAGGAGATTTAGGGCTCACAGGGCGAAGTAGAGGTGAAGTGAATTCTTAGATCACCAGGCCCAATTCTCTCTCAACAGAATTGTGCTTCTGTTGCGGGAGAGTGTGGCTTAGAGACACACTGCCACTCCTGAGAAACCGTCCAGACCTGCAGTGAGCAAAAAAAGAACAAGGAGCCAGACGCTGCTGGCCTGACGGAGGAGCCGGGGGTTGGAGGTGTTGCTGGTCCAGCCTGAGTCTCATAAACACCAAAGTCAACCCAAAAAGCCTTTACCCAGACTCACAGCAGCCCTCCTGACTCACCCAGACCCCCTTCCTGCTGTGCCCTGAGGCCCACAGGGGACTGACCGGAGCTTGTCCAAGGCCACCCCACAGGCCTGCCAGGGCCTGGACACGGGCCCGGCTCTGACTCCAAGGGTCAAGGCCTCCAGAGTCATGAGATGCCTGCTCACTCTTTATCCTTTCTGCTGGGGGTCAGACTCCAGGCCTGGCAGTGACAATACACAGGAGTCCCTAGGCAGAGTCATCAGGGCCATCGGGGTGCCCACAGTCCTGGGAAACACAGATCACCATCTCCAAGGCCCTGACCTAACTGCTTCCTGGGCCAAGCAGGTGGAGTAAGCCTGTAACTTGGGCGGGATATGAGTCAGCATGGGCGGTGGGACCCGAGACCCAAATGCTGTGTGCCCCTTCCAATGGCATTCAAGTGTGAAAGCTTTTACAATGCTCTGTCCACCAAGAATCATATGCCTATGGGCCACTGATCACCAGCTTGTGACCTCAACCTTTCTCTCATGCCCCCTTGCTGCTTCACCTCTTTGCCCTCATCACAACTGTGAGGGTGATGGGAACCCAGACCGTTGTCCAGCCCCTGGTCCCTGTCCTCCTCCCTCCCTATCCTGGGCTCTTGTAGACAGTTTGGGCTCGAAAGGAGGTGAGGTCAATCATCAGAGGTGGCGGGGGGAGGGGACTTGACTTTGAGGGTAGGTCAGTGCTCCTGGGGCCTTTCACATGTGCAGGGAAGAGTCCCAGATGTGACCACAGGGCACTGAGGGGTGAAATCCCTTCATGAGAAGTCACGTCCCAAAGCAACTGTTCTGCTTTTGGCAGCTCCTGGCACCAGCCACCCCATTCTGCATGACATTTCAGCTAGACTTTAGCTCCTAACCATGAGGAGCAGATCTTAACCAAACCAAGCACTCCTGGCAAATACCTGGAAACGAGATGCGTCTGAGGCACAGCTGCCCCGAGGCCGGAGGGAAACCCAGGCCCCTGTAGGCCAGGCCCAAGCTGGAGCCGGTGGGTCCCACTGCACTCTGAGCTGGACCAGCTCCCCCGTGGCCCTACTAAGAGGCCAACTCTGTAGTCTTGGGCTTGTTACCCATCTGGGAACCTATCTCAGATGGTTTCCAGGCACTCACACCAGTGCTCCTGGAGAATTTATTCCTTTAGTTCTTTTGTCCTGGGAGAAGTCCAAGGCAAATGCTTTTCTTCCAAGGTAACAAAATGCATTATTGGGATGTTGGACAGTGAGGCCATGACTCCTAGCCAGCGGTCTGCCCCACCTCCCAGCAGCCCCTTCAGCCCCTTGTCCCCTTCTGTCCCTGTACCCCAGGATTCCCTCTTACATATTCATGGTGGAGACACAGTGTTGATCTGCACTTCCCCACTGTCAGCTCCTGCCTCCAGAGTGGCGGCCAGGTCCCCAGGGCGCGGCAGAGGACTGGAAGCAACTCCCTTGCCTGCTGCCCTGACGAGGGGGCGATGCTTCTCTGACATGGCTGCTTGCTGGGAGCAGGCAGGCACCAGCCTTCCTTTCATCCACTATAACTTCTCAGCATTGGGGTCCTGTTCCTCCACTGCCCCCCCGAATCAAAGGGGACCGCAGGGTTCTAGAGTTTCCGGCCATGTGCTCCCAAGGGGGCCATCTCAAGTTGGGGGCTAGAATCACCACCACTCAGTGAGTCTGGGTTTTCTCCTCACATCTCAGACTCCTGAGCAGCTCAAGGAGAAAATGCAGCTATTTATGTTACTGAGGGAGTCTGCATGCATTCTACAGTGGACTGGGTCTTGGGTAGTAGTTTAGTGTAGGCAGGAGAGGGAGGGCAGGAATCCGCCTTTTGGTTTGGGGCAGCTCCGACCAAGGCCCAAGCAGGGAAGCATGGGGACCGGCAGGGGGGTCGTGTGCCCCTCCCTGACCCTGCGGCCTGGCTGCAGGAGGCCACGTTGCAGTCTCCCCAAACCCAATCACTCTGTCCCATGACTGGGGATGCTGGGCTGCCCTAACTTCCTAAATCGCGATGCTTGTGGCCACGTCCCTCATTGTCTCCAAAAGCACCATTAAGAACAAGTGATTTGGGATGATGGATTTTTGATTTACACACGGCGCATTTCCCTTGGAGTGGAACAGAAAGGAAACCATTTAATGGCTCCCTTATTTTCAAGCCTGAATACATTTTAATGAAACTATTTTATTGTACTTGAGGAAATGGAGAGTTGAACAGTCCAACCAATCAATAGCCAATTAATTGCCATAAAACTAAAACTAAAATAAATAATTCCCGAGTATATTTGAAACTCCCTGCCAAGCTCCAAGCCTCCCGTTCCGGCCGTTCCCTCCGTTCGTGCGTGTGAGCGTGTGCGCATGCGCACACGCACGCACACTCACCTCTCAGACGTACTTGGAACTCAGAGAAAGCACTGAGTCTCCTGCCAGTTCCTGCCTGCTGCCCTCTGCCTTTGGTTAGAGAAAGTGGGCAGACCTGGCAGCAGCCCATCCTGGGGCTCAGGAAGAGGCAGGCCCGACCCCTGGCCCTGAGCTGCCAGCGCCGTGAGGGGTAGTGGATACTGAGGGCCCAGCTTCTTGGCCCCAGCTGCTGGGCCTCCAAGTTCGGGCGGAGGGTAGAAATCCGATCAGGGTTCCGCCCTGACTCTTACTGGAAGATGCTGCCCTGGTGTTTCACCCTCTAGTGGCCTTTGGACATTGAGTATTTATAGAAATGCAGACTACGTTGCCATGGAACTCTTTGCCAGGAAGACATCAAAGAAATATGTATCTACTGTATCCGCCAAAGTTTGTGATGCCTGCATAGAAACTTACTTGTAAAAAAAAGAAAAAAGTACAAAAAAACAAGAACGAAAAAAAAACCACTGAATTAAATTGCCTTTGAAAGTGGGAGATGATCTGTCTCCAACAGATTGGAAACAAAATGCTTCTTAAAAATGTGTATGTTTTGTATTTTTTTTCTAGTAGAAAACAACGGAAATATTGATGTTTTTTTCTTAGTGACGTGTGTTGCTTTTGTGTGTAATGATATTTGAATGTAATGACAGCAGTGCCAATTTGCCAAAGATGTTGGACATACTTTTCTTTTGTTGGGAAGAGGGCAGGGGCTGGGGGTGGGATTTGGGAGAAAATGGGTAGGGTTTTTGTTTAAATTTTTAACTCTTTATTTTCTGGTCAAACCTGGAATTTGTGGTTCTATTCTAAGTTAAATGGTTAACTGCAAGATTTTTATTTTAGATTAGTTGGAAAAACTTGCAATAAGATTGGGTAGTTTCGATATCTGTATGTCTGTTCATGAGTGACTGTTCTTCGTGAAAAATTGATTTTATGTGACCTTAATGTGAGATAATTATTTGTAAATATTTGCCATAATTTTATTGGTTCCTAAAATAAAAGTAATTTTTTAAGTTCAGAAGAAGAGTTCGAGCTCATTCGCTTTATCATCACTTCATAGATGGTCTCTGGCAACTTTGAGGAAGCCACAAGGAGTTACGGGGAATTTCATTGGCTCTTCTGATGAAATTGGGGTCAAAACAAATCTGAACAACTAGAGGGGTGGCCTGTGGCCTGCTCAGGGGCGGGAGGGACAGAGTCTTACCCTGGAGAAGCTCCAGGCGAGTGACTAGCCGGCTTGGCCAAATGGAGCGATGGCTGAGCCCTGACCCTGGATTTGACTCCTGACTCTGATGAACTGGCTGGCTGGGGAACCTTGGCTGAGTTCTGTAACCTTAACTTCATTAGCTCTAAAATGGTCAGTAACATCCACCTCATTCATTCATTCAACAAATAGTGCTTAGGTATCTACTTTGGCCCCAGCACTGAGGACACAGCAGTGAATGAGGCTAACAAGGACCCTGCTAATGTGAAGCTTATGATCAAGGGGCTTCTCGTGAGGTCTAAGTTAACACACATCAAATCGGTGCTCATGAATAGTACGGGCATGCACACATGCTTTTAACCTTGACCTAGGCTGGATCTTAAGACTGGGTGCTCCCACATGCCTCTCACATATGCAGACAGAGCTCAGGAGCCTGGAGACCTTTTCTTTGGGCTCCAAAGCTGCAGGCCCTTTCTGGCCAGAGCTCGGAGCTCGACAATCCACAGTCCTTCTGAGGGAGGAACCTTGTCCTTATGCCTTGAGAGCTGAGCCTTTTGGCTGCATGGAAGCCCAGTGGTGTCTTTCCAGCAGGGCCAGGGCAGCTGCAGACCCGAGGCCTGCCCCTGCTGGGCAGTGTCAGTCTGCAAGGGCAGGCAGGGACCACTGCGCCCCTTGGCACAGTGTGTGCGACGCAGTAATTGCCAGAGATGGAGTAGGCGAGTGACCGTGTGGGGGCCGTGGGCTGCGACTCATTCATATTTAATAAAGCTGGCTGCATGGCCTCCATTCATTTTGGCAATGGATGGCGACGAAGACGATTCCTGAGGGAGAGAGAGAGAGATGCTGCCTCGGCAGAGCCCTGGCCCAGCTCCTTTCTTCCCAGTGCCCATGTCGTACAGGCACACATTTCAAAGAGAAGCAGCAGTGCTTGGGAACTGGTGAGACAGAGCAGGTGCCTCCACCCCTGGCATTACAGCTCTTGTCCCTGAGTCCCCGGGTGTGGGGTGCCTGCTGTCCTCAGATGTGGGGCAGCAGGAGGCCAGGCATGTGCAGCCCCCGTACGACAGCAGACTGGAGGCCATGGGCAAGTCCTCCAGGAGAGGGTAGAGATGCCCCCCTTGAACATGGACAGGCGGCCTCCAGCAGCACCTCTGCCCTCAGGGACCATCACAGAAAGGGGTGGAGGAGGAAGCCTCAGGTCTGCCATGGGAGGCTATAGCTTTAGGCCCACTCCTTCCTCACACTCCTGCTGGGGCTGGGCCCATGCCAGGGGGTGGGTACAGCGGTGACCCATGAGGGGAGAGGCTGAACCAGGGCTGTGGAAAAGGCAGAGGGATAGTCTCCTAAAAGCCTTGGCTGGGAGTTTCAGCTCCAGGTCTTGCCTGTTAGTTTGCTGATATAAGCAGTCAACTTCCAGGAGCTGAGTTTCCTTCATCCGTGCTGTGGGTATGAACCGCATGGCACACACTTAGAAGGTGATGTGAGAAGCAAATGTTATACATTGTGTGAAAGTTCCCTCAAATGACAATGTGAGTTTTGCCAAGATTTTTACCCTGCTGTAAGGAAGTCAAAATTTTATATCCAAGAGTTGCACTGTAGTTGGACCCTCCTCTGAGCTAAGCTCAGGGCCAGGTGCGGGAGGAAGGTTGCCATAGACTGACTGGTCACGTCCCCCCAGGACTCACATATTGAAACTGAATCCCGACGTGACGATATTTGCAGGTGGAGCCTTGGGACCTGCTTAGGCCACGAGGGTGGAGCCCTCAGGAATGGGATTAGTGCCCTGATAACAGACTGGGGAGAGCTCCCTCACGCCTTCCACCAGGAGAGGACACAGGAGACAGGCTCTCTCCAGACACTGAATTTTCAGGGGACTTGATCTTGGACTTTTCAGCCTCCAGAACTGTGAAAGATAAATTTATGTTGTTTAAGCCTTGCAGTTTATGGTATTTTTGTTACAGTGGTCCAAACAGACCAAGGCAGAAACGAACCTACAAGGAGCCTACGTCTGAGGCAGATGAAGTGCATATTTTAATTCTAGGCAATCTGTGACCGGTGCCACCTACCATGGGGCAGAAAGAGAGGTGTGGGCTCTCAGAGGGGATTCCATGTTGGGAGAGGAATGACTCTGGTAGGCTTCCTGGAAGAGGTGGCATTTGAACTGAGCCATGAAGAATGCTCAGGATTTTATTAGAAAATTTTAGAGAAAGTAGGAAAGGAAGGCATTCCAGGCAGAGGGAACAGTGCACACAAAGCTCCAGAGGTGAGGAAAGGGTTGTGTCAGCAGGAGACAGTAGACTGTTTACCACTGAGGTAATCAGACACCAGCCTTTTCCTTAAGCCCGCCTTCTGAGGCTCTGTGGGTGCCCCTGGATCAAAAGTAAGGGCTAACCTGGGCTCTGGGTCAAAGATGAGGGCTAGCCTGGGCTCAAGTCACTGCCTAGGGCACAGGTTGGTTGCTCCAGGAGGAGAGGGCAGCAGCAAGTGCAAGCAGAAGCTGCAGATCCTTCCTGGAGGCTGCAGAGGGGGTGGGAATGTATGGATGTCTCGCCCCACAGAGCAAGCGGCTCCTGGACCTCCTGGACAGCTGTGTGGGGATGGGACGAGGAGACTGTTCTGGCTGCCCCAACACATGCCATAACAGCTGCGTCTGGGAGAGGCGGGCGGTCTGCACACCCCAGGGAGGAGGAGGTGGCCATCACAGCCGCACTGCAGAACACACAGCCACTGTGCATGTGGACGGTTGGGGACATTTGTGGCCCAGAAGATCTCATGTCCTTGGCTGATCTGTATGTCCTGATTCTTCTTCAATGAACATGCATTATACACAATTTTAAAATAGTTTTAAAAAGTTAATGCCTCATCTTGGCAGGCTGTGATGGGAGCCTTTGCAAGCCCCACTTCAGACTGGCTTGGGGGGCCTTCACCTGAGAGCCCACCTGCCTTTGCCAGGGCTGCCCTAACAACGCCCACAGAACAGGTGGCTTAAACAACAGAAATTGATTTTCTCACAATTCCAAAAACCAGATGTCCAAGATCAAGGCGTCGGCAGAATTGTTCCTGCTGAGGCCTCTCTGCTTGGCTACAAATGGCCATCTTCTCCCGGTGTCTCCACGCAAACTTCCCTCTGTACCCATCTTGTCCCCCCTTACCGTCATATTGGATCAGGGCCCAACCTAATGATCTCATTTTAACTTAATTACCTCTTTTCAAGATTTAAAACATCAGCACTCAACTTTACAAAGATCTTTTTGGAAAATACCCAGTTCTGGCAAGGATGTGAGGAGCTGGGCACCCCTTTGCATTGCCATTCTACCGTGTCTGACAATATGTGGCCAAAGCTGCCCAGGTGTCCCTAACTAAGCCTGGTGCAGACCCTGGGGACCCCTGGCAGGGCAGGGTCTCCCACGGGGCAGAGCAGGGCTGCTGCGCCCAGGGCCTGTGTTTTTTCCGCTAGGCCGGCTGCCTGCAGTCACAGAATGACGTTTGCATCCCAGGTCAAGTGGGAGACGTGGCGTTTCCAGCCCAACTGTGTCACCTGGGAGGGCAGGCCGGCAGCAGAGGTTCGCCCATTATCCACAAACATGTGTAAATATCGCGACGGCTCGTAATGTAACCAAGAAAATCACTTCCCGTTGTTTCCCCTTCAGTGATATTTTCTGCTTGGCTGAGTTTGCTTAGCGCACTGGAAAGGCCGGCTCATCAGTTCCTGTTGTTAATCAAGAGCAGTAATTGTCCGAGTTCAAAGCCTCCTGACTTCAACTTTGCTGAATAGGATAACAAGTTCCAAAAATGCTAAGTAGTAGTTTCTCTAAGTGGGCCTTTTTAATAGGGAAGGCCCCTGAAGAGGAATTGGAAAGGAAACCTTCCTGTAAAGTAGAATTGAAACATTGCACACACTTTATAGAGCATGGCAGATAAACTCCTGAAAGTCCTAGAAGTTCTTCAAGCATGTGCAACGTGGGTGCAGACTGGTCTCCTCGTTTACGGTGGGAACCTGTGCACTGGTCAAAGTGGTGGCCGCCCATGTAACACACACACCCCACGACTTCAACGTCTTAATGCAATAAAGGTCTGTTTATCTCTCACACGGCTGTTAAATATGGGCATTCCTGCAACTGGAATGTATTAGAAAGTTCTAGATATAACCAAGACGTCAATAAAGAAGGGGAAGAGGGGAGAGGAGTATGTAACACAATTGGAAGGAGCTTTGGGAAGAGGACGCCAGGTCGGGTTTGTACCTCAAAGAGTTGTGACTCCTTAATAAATAGATTTCAGATGCATTATCTCATTTAATCCAAGCACAATTTCTATCTTCCTCACGTTTACAGAGGAGGAAACTAAGCCCAGAGAGCCCTGATATCTTGCCCCAGCTCACACAGCTGATGAACAGGGGCCCCAGGAGGGGCAGCCAGGCTGGGTGGGCCCGAAGCGCCGTCCCAGAGTGTCACTGCCTCCGGCTGTGCGCTCAGCTCTCGGCTGTGGGGTCCTGGTGGAGAGGCCAAGGGGTCGCCTTCCTCCTTGTAAGAGAAGCACTTGCTGGGTGATACCTGCAGACAGAGTTCCCAGGGCCCTTCTTCACGCCTCATCTTGGCACTCCTTGATGCAGCTGAAAGTTGAAATTAGAAAAAATGAAAATTCCAGTAAAATTCATCAGTCAGCTGGGCACTGTCAGGATCTGTATAGTCAAGTTAATTGCCAGTTGTTTTCTCCTTTCTTCAGCCAATCAGTGGTCTGGGATCTGGGCTCAGTGCTGGGATCTGGGCTCAGTGCTGGGGGCTGGGGGCGCAAGGCGCCCTGAGCAGGGCCCCTGCCCTCGGGCTGTGTCCCGTCTGCTGGCGTGGAGGCATGCGTGGCAGCACAACAGTTGTACAGAAGGTCCTTGAATAACTTCGTTTCAGAATGACGCTGATGGGATGCCAGGGTGTCCCTGCTTGCACTTGCTGCTGCCCTCTCCTCCTGGAGCAACCAACCTGTGCCCTAGGCAGTGACTCGAGCCCAGGCTAGCCCTCATCTTTGACCCAGAGTCAAGTATGACTCTTGCTTATGGTATAATTGCTTTCCCTATAACGTCATTTTGCTTCAAGTCACGGAGTCTATCAATGATACCTTAAGTGAGGACTTACTGTATGACTGAGCAAGTCAGCAAGCAGCCTCTAGGAGGGGCTGTGGGGACAGGCAGGAAGGACAGGCAGCCCAGCAGTGTGAAACCAGTAATCAGCACCTTTGCAGAGCAGTTGGGGCGTCCCAGCTCACCAGGGGCAGTTGCCGCAGCCCTGTGAGGAGAATCTGTGTTTTCCCCAGATGAAGAGACCAGTACAAGAGAGGTCTGTGGTGTCCCTCTGTTCCCACACAGGGGTTAAGCTGTGGGGAGGAGGCGGGCTCTGGTCGCTGAGATGCCCCAGGTGGAACCGGAGGCCCATTTGGCAGCATGAAAAAGGCTCATACAATAGCAACAAGTAAAAAATTCAAACAGAACAAAAAAGTGGACAGTGAATCTCATTCCTGCCTGACCCAAAGAGCCCAGTTCTCTTTCCCAGGACTTGGCTCTCCTTATTCTTCCAAAGATAATTATGCATATATTAGATAAACATCTATGTAAATATAGAGATTGTGTGTACACATTTCTCTTTATTTAAAGTACTTTCAGCCAGAGAACCTAGTTTCTTAATAAAATTTCTTTTCCAGGGTTTTTTTTCCTTTTGGCAAAACTGGAAAGAATAGGAATTTTTTTCAAACCCTTGTCAAGTATTTATTTTACTGCCTATAATAAAATAGATCAATTACGAATGCCTGAAAAAAATCCAGAATGACAACGACTTAAACTAGAGAGAAGACCACCCTTCCTCCCGCGAGTGGAGTCTGGAGGTCGGGGGCCCAGGGGTGATGGGGCCACTCGGCTGCGGGAGGCCCGCAGGGCCCGACTGTTAGCTGTGCCCGGCCCTCCAGAGGCTGCGTGTGCCTCAGCCTCGGGGTCTGAGACGGCAGCGGTGGGATTTCAAGCAGCGGGTCAGAGTAAGCTTCCAGGAGGCTGGCGCTGACACCTCTGCTGACACCCAGAAGGGAAGCACGCGGCCACGTGGACCTGACGGGGACTGAGGAAAGTGAGTGACCCGTTCAGCGGCCCCATTGGTCCAGCTACAGATTCGCTGCCGCTGCTGGGGGAAGAGAGAGCGGATATCAGGTCACGAGCGACACTCCAGCCACACCACCCTGTTCAGAGCAGAAACTCGTTCGTTCCACTGTTTATTCAACCGATTGTTGCCGAATAAACGAGCAAACGCTTGTTGGATTCAGGTGAAAGGAGGTGGAGGTTGGGGCACAGATTTGTGTGAAGATGGCAGAGGACCCAGAGTTTCTGCTTCGGAAACTCAAAAGAGGCACCAGCTGAGACACCCCCACCCCACCCCACCCCACCCCACCCCCAGGTAGAGAGAACGTCATCTTCCTGCCTGATTCCTCTCCCTGCCGTGTCAGAAGATCTTCACCTGGGGCTCAGCCTCTCCACCTGCACGAGGGGGAAGGGGACATAAGGTCAACCGCGTGCTCTCCAGTCCTTCCATCGCAAAAGCTCAGGGAGTCTGTGGTTCTAAATGAATCAAAGGCAGGAGACCAAACACAGACTGAGGACTCAGGGTCCAAGAGAAGAGAGATCAAAGGTACTGAGAGCTCCCTGGGTCCGGACTTCCCTGCGGCGATCTTTATTCTTAAAAAAACAAAACAAAAAACCTCACAAGCCCCAGGCACTCGATCCTGCTATACCAACACTAGAATCCACCCAAATGCTGGGAAGAGAGTGGAGAGTGAAATTGCAGGGCTCTGGCCACAGTGAGGCACCCGCCAGTGGAAATTACCCCCAAGTCCAAGAAGGTCAGGCCGCCCCTGGCAATAGACTGCCTGTCAACAGAAGGTGCTGGGGTGGGGTGGGGGGAGCCATTAAAAACAGTGGCTTGGGGTCCATGAGGGCAGACCACAGGGAGGGAGGAAGGAGGCTTCAGCAAAGAGAAGCCTGCCTGCCTGGCCTAGGAGGCTTTGTTGAAGAAGAACGATATTTGGATGAGAATGAAGCAAAGGATGTTATTATTTAGTCTTCAAACAGCCTTGGGGATGTTCCACAGCAAACCCGCCAAAACACTGGGCTTTCCAGAAGTCTCAAGACATTTCCTTATGAGGAAGAAACTGGCTTGGGGGGAAGGAAACAGATATCAGGATAAATGGACACTTCAATGAATGGAATATAGTAACATTATGTAATTCTCTAGGGGCCGGAATGAGCCAGCTTTAGTTAATATTGGAGAGTTATTGGGGAGAATTCCTCCCGGGGCCGAAGTTAAGCCCCTTAGAGCTGAAGTGCCGTGCAGCTCCCAGACTGCGCAGAGGTTTGAGGTGCGTCCACGAGCGTGGTCGGGGCAGTACTGCCTGCCGCCTATGGATGGGGGGGTAGAGGACGCAGCCCCAGGAGTTATGTGGCGATTAGGGCTGCTTGAGGACTCCTCCAAAGTTCACCTTACCCTTAACCAAGGAATATTTTAAGTGAAGAACGTGCCCACGGAACGCGTGGCTAATCACAGTCCTGGTGTGCAAACAGTCACACCGGCGGCTCCAAAACATCGAGGAAGGGAAACCCAGCAGCATCCTTCTGTGGAAGGCCAGCCAACAGCCGCCGCTGCTGCCAGGACGCTAGGGTTGCTATCCAACTTCCCAGCAATTCTGAACCTGGGGAGCGTTTTAATTTTCTATCTTGATGAAAAATGTGTGGTTTACACACTGTCGCGGAACAAATAGAAATGGGATTTATGTTGTACAACTTCCATGGTTTGAGTTTTTTCCATATGTCTTCGGCAGTCCTATCACATTCCTGACAGCTACATTTTTTTTTTTTTTTTTTTGCTTTCTGGGAAGTTAGGAAGGGGCAGGGAACGGGTTCTCCCTTTTCTCCATGAAGCCCGGCTTGGGAGTATCCGTGTGCAATTTACGGACCCATGCATGTGTGTCTGCCATTGAGAGAATGTTGGCACGAATGTGTCCAGAGTGTGGGGTTGTGTGTGTGGTGTGCTGGGCTCCAGTGTAAATGTAAATGTTAAATGTAGGCAGAGGCGTTTGGCTATATTTTTGTGGTGGTGGTGGCGGTGTGTGTGTATCTGCAACACATAGGATTCACGAATTAGATGGTATTCCCATTCAGAGGCCACGGAGAACCAGCCTCTCTCCTGCCAGGGTCCTGCCTGATACGCCCTGGGCTCGCCCGCAGTTAGGGAGAGTTGCATTGCTTTCCATGTGTTTCCAATTAGTTTCACACGTGTGTTTGCAGGTGTGGTACTTTAATGAAGTATGTGAGGAAAATACTCCCACTTATTAATCAAGTTGCATTCCTTCACTCGGTGCTGCTCCGTCAAACGTGGCATCAATCCCAATACTTTCACTAATTTCTTTTTCATTATCGAAGCAGATTTACAACTTTGGAGTCAGGCCATTGGTGAGGGATTTCCCCCCACTGGAAAACTCGTCTGTATCCTAGAATCAGCTTGTAGTAGCTCAATGTAAATTCAGTGTAGAATTTAGTCAGTTATTAAGTGGATTTAAGTGGCTGAACCCTGGTGTAATCTGACCAGCAATGCATGAAGGAAAGAGTTGGAGGTGTAAAAAATGTCAAATAGCTTTCTCAGATGCATTAAACTATTAATAAAGATAAAACGATCTTTATGTTTGAGGTTTAGAACATCTCTTTTATGATATCGAGAAGCCACTTTGATTCACGACTCGTTGGCTTCCAGGTCTGGTGTCATTATTCAGAAGGTGTCAGGAAGAAAACCGCAGACAGGCTCCTCAGCAGGGGGAGAGGGGCGGGAAGGAATGGAGTTTAGGAGGCCAGGGCCCAGCTGGGCTGAGCAGGGGGACGTGACAGGGAAAGGATGATGTGTAATATGAGGCAATGCCAGCTGATGGTGCCCTGTGGCGCCCCCTCTCCAGGGGAAAGACACTTGGCCTTGGGATATGTTCTCTGGGGTGGTCCTGGCCCCCTTCGGAAGGGTCAGCCTAAGGCAATTGGCAGGGGAGGGGGGCAGGGGCAGGTATGTAGGGGTATTCTCCACTTGTCCCCTACAACCACCAGACCGACCCTTTCCTCTGCTCAGCTGTGTATCCCAGGAGGTTGATCTCTATGGACCTTACCACCCAGACCCCTGGCCTCTGGGGACACCAGCTGGAGACAGGAGGGAGAGGAGAGCGAGAGGCCCAAGGATTCCTCCCCGGCTCCCTCCTTGCCTCACCCCAGTTCTGTAGGCGCTGCCTTCCAGAGGGCCCATCAGCCTGCAGCCCCTCCTCCACGGCTCCTGCTCTTTCTCCAGGTCTGGCAGTCTCATTCCCTCCCGTTTGCCCCTCAGCCCTGGGTGTAAGGGACCCCCACCGACACCTCTCCATCCCATGCAGGTCTTCCTAGCACTGCTCACCCTCCTCAAACAGTCTCATCACGAGTGGCCAACCGTTTTGCTGGGGCCCTGGCTGTTTCAGAGGAGACTTCCTGTTTCAGAGCACGGGACTCGGACTCTTCTGGGGCTGTGTGTTGGTGCGGGGAGGCCAGTGGGGGTCAGGGCGAGTCAGCGGGATAGGGAGAAGGAACCAGGGAGAGGGAGCCTCGGCATAACTCAGCTGTTACGTGAGGAGCATTCGTGTGTGGCGGCCTCTGCATCCGAGGCCTGAGGCCTGTCGGGAACCTCACTGCTTGCCCCCCACCTCCTCACTCAGCAAACATTGGTTGGGAAGCCCCCAGGTTCTGTGCTAGGGGGAAGCTGCCCTCCTGGAGGCTGCAGTCCAGTGGGGGTCGAAAGCAAACAGACAGTCCTTTCAAGCCTGTCAGTGCCTTTGTAGGGGGCTCAGGGCAGGTCGGAAGGGCTGGGGAGGGAAGATTTCCTGGAGCAAGCAACATCTAAACCAGACGGAGGATCAGAAGGATGAGAGAGATGCCCGAGGGAAGGAGCTGGAAAAGGGACACAGGGAGAGCGCTGTTCCTGGCTGAGAAAACAGCGTGCAGAGAACCCCAGAGGGAGAGGCAGTTGGACATTCGATAATGGCCAGGATGCAAGGAGCTAAAGAGCAGGAACAAGGAGGCGCAGGCAGCCAGAGGTGAAGCAGAGAGCGAGCTGTAGCCGATCCGCTGCCCCGCCCTTCTCCTACCTGGCCCCAGAGTCCTAACTTCATTCTGAGGGCCATGCCCAAGTGTGTCTTTTGAAACCAGACCTCAGCCTACCAGGTGAAGGGAAGAAATGACTGGAAGCTGGGTGACTCCAAGCTGGGAACCAAGGTGAGAGGGATCTTGCCAGGGGCACGGAGCAAAGCGGGGTCACATGATCTAATTTGAAAACCCCCACTTTCCAGATGGGGACACAAGGCCCCAAGAAGGCCAGACCTTGGTCGGGGCACACAGGGAGATAGGGACCCAGGGTCCTGGCTGCTGCAGGCAGAGCCGGAGGGAGCAGCCAGGCTCCTTTGACCCAGGCTTGGGTGGGGGCAGGCCAGAGGCCCTGGTCACCAGAATATTTCCTCACCGGGCCGGGTGGTCTTTGGACCAGAGGGGCCCCACCCTGGCAGGGCCTGGACCCTTGCCTGGGTGCACTCCGGGCACCTCCGCCCAGCACCAGGGGCTCAGCCCAGGTGACGGGTACTTCCCACCGAAATCATTGGAATATTAAGCTAATCAAAGCCTTTCCTGGGAAGGGATGGGGCCGGGAAGGCGCTCCTAACGAGCCTCGTGTCACTCCCTCCACCCTGCAAGTCTGGCGCTGTCCCATTTGTCTGGCTGTAATCTACATTTCAAATGATTACATGGGAAGCTGAAGTGGTAGTGACAAGGATAAACGAAGCTTGTTAAACTAATAGCTGCACTAATGCCCAAATATGTGAACTTCCCGGCGCAGGCCGCATCCCAGCCTGGCGGAGCTGTCAGCCCCGCTCCCCCGGGCTCCGCCGCCAGCCGCGGCCACATGATGAATGGCCCTGTCGACCAAACTCATCCGGGGCCCAATTAAACAGGCAGAAATGAACTGGAGCCGTCAGGCAGCGGGGAAGGGGGGAGGCGGGGAGGGGGGATGATCCAGACAAGGGGGGGGTACCTTACACAGGCGGGAGAAACAGAGAGGGGGGCGGGTGGAGTGGGCCGGGGACTGGGGTTAGGAGGGAGAGCTTGGGGGGCAGAGACCGGAGAAGAGAGGTGGCCCCCCAGAGGGGAGACGGCAGGGTGGAAGGGGGCGGCCGGAGGGACAGAGACACGCAGAGACCAGACGGAGCGAGCAGGGAGGGCGGGAAGGAACTCGCTCCCGGGCAGAGGTGGGGAGGCGCGGGCCGGGGGAGGGCCCGGGACGCGCGCCGCGGGGAGGCAGCGCCGTGGGCGGGGCGCGCGGGGAGGGAATGTGCCCCCGAAAGCCACGGCGGCTCGGCAGAGGCAGCGGGAGAAGTCGTTCTGTCAGAAAATGGTCATTTAATGGTTTGCCGAGCCCGCGACAGATATGTCATCTGAGGCGGCTCGGCAGCAGTCCCAGGGAGGTTCATTTATTAATTACCAGCTTCCAGCCGGCTCGCGCGTCCCCTGCCTCGTGCCGTCAGCAGCGCGGCCCCCGGCTGCAGGCCCCGCAGGCGCCTCGCCCCATTTTCCAGAGGGGGCTGCCAGGCCAGGCAGGGGCGCGCTGCCCGAGCTGGCGCTGAGCACCGGGACCGGGGCTCCTGTCTTCCCAACCCTACCCGCCCCGAAACCTCCCTGCAGCCCTGCTAGGACCACGGATGGAGAAGCCAGTCGGGGGCCAGCCCCTGTCCTTCCACCCCTACTTTCTAAAGCAAAGAGGGGAGGCCTGGAAGGACACTCTCCTCTTCTTCAGCACACATTACACCTTCTGTTTCACAAATATAATCACGTTTGCTTGCATAATATTTTGTGTCCCCTTTTCTTTTGATTTAAACTCATTTGTACAACCATCTGATCCACCCCTTTCCCCTCTTAGCAGATCCTACGCCTTTTAAAATGGCCTTGACCTTAAGTTTTTTTAAATTCAGGCCCAAGGAGCTAGTCTCCACGAGCTGTACACTAATATCCTCTTGTGTGGTCCCTGGCTGATGAGAAATGTTCCTCCAGGAAGGTTTAGTGAAGCAGGAACACACACTCACACATGGTGTTAGTGCAAGCCCTGCCCCCTGCACACCTGTGCACCTGCCTGGCCTCCCCCTCCCCCTTCTTCCCAACATCCACACACCTTCCAAGCCATGAGAAGAGACACCTGGAGCTGCCGTGGAGAAAGAGAAACGGCAGGGGCATCTCTCGGTTCCCAAAGAGTCGGGACCTTCTAGAACCAGTGGACAAGAGCTCTTTCCCAAAAGAACAGCAGTGAGATCCCTGTTCCAAGGAGAGAATGGTGGCTCCCGCTGGAGGTGGGCTGCTTGCTTCTCTCAGAGGCCCCAGGGCAGGAGGCCTCCAAGGACTGGCCTGAATCTGAGGCATGGATCTGAACCTCCCACCTCCACTACTACCCCTGAAATCTCCAGATGGCCCCCTCCAAATTGCTCAGGCTCCACGTCAGCAAAATGAACTTAGCTCCTCTCCAAAGCTGCCTCCATGAGGTCTCATCCCAGCCAAGGGTATTGGCTGCCTCTGTCTTCCAGCTTGGCTATAATCCCACATCTAGTGGTCACCAAATACCACTCAGCCAGCCTTTTGGCCCAGCAGACTTCATCCCTCTCATTGTAAAGACAGGGAAGCTGAAGTCCAGAGAGAGGAAAACACTGATCTAAGATCACAGAGGGAGCTGAGAGCAGGCCCAGAGCCAGAGCCCAGGTCACCTGACCACCCTCCAAGGTTCTTCCTGCAAAATAACATAGCCACTGACCCTCCTGCCATTGGAGGAGCGACAAGACCCCTACTGAAAGCAGAGCTCCACGGTTCTAATTAATCTTGTCATATGGAAATTACTGACCATGTCTGTCTTCAAGAACTCATTAAAATTATATATTAGCCCTGGCTGGTGTGGTTCAGTGGATTGAGTGCCAGCCTGTGAACCAAAGGGTTACCGGTTCGATTCCCAGTCAGGGCACATGCCTGGGTTGCAGGCCAAGTCCCCAGTACAGGGTACATGAGAGGCAGCCACATATTGATGTTTCTCTCCCTCTCTTTCTCCCTCCCTTCCCTCTCTAAAAAGAAATTTAAAAAAATCTTTTAAAAAGTTACATATTATTATTACTCTCTCCTTAAATGACCCAGCTCCCCCAGATTACTAGGATGAATACAAACACTCTTCATGGATCATTTGCCTACAGTAGACAGCCTGAGAAAAGGACCATGGTGGGTTTTGTTAGCTAAGCTTTGCTTCCTTTGGAGCTCTGTTCTTCGAGGCTGTGTGTAATTTGCCTGGGGCTGCCAGTCAGTCTCAGGACAGGCCTGAGAAACAGTAGCACCTCTTCCCTTTGGCAACAGTAATTGGTCCAAGAGATGGGCATGTGACACATCAGGGCCAATCAGAGTGCTTCCCTGGGATTTATACACTGGCATAGACACTTCCTTTTCCTACTGCCATGTGAAGCTAGAGCTTTCAACAGCTCTTCTTCATCAGCTTAGAGGCAGTCTAACTGCAATGTGGTCAATATAAAGAAAGAAGCAAACCCAAGAGATGGAGAAAGAGAATTCTAATGTCTTGGTTTAAGTCTTGAATTCAGCCATGGCCTAGAGGTACCCAATCTCATGGCTCAATTAATTCTCTTTAATCTTTATTTTAGATTGAGTTGAGATTCTTTTCCCTGCATCTTAAGGAAATCTAAAACTAATACAAGGACCTTTATCATGCCAGTCTCTTTCACATAAGAGTTGGTACACACACAGCCCTCCACTCTGGACCACTTGGGGTACGGTGCTCACATGTACTTTCGATTGACACTAGGGAAGATGGTCCCAGCTGTGAGACCCTGTGCCCCTCACCCTCCTGCATCTCCAGCACTGTCTCCCCAAAACCTTAGAGTTCTTCTTTATGAAGAAAGAAGAGCTGACCACTGAAACCCTTCTCTGGACTTCAGGGATGCCAGAGGTTCTAAGGTCCTTTTGGGCGTCTCCTGGGGTGTATGAAGGAGGCTCTCACTCAGGTGCTCTGATCACATCACTGAGGTGTTCCTGAAACTTCAGTGACTCTCCTTCACTGGTAGCAGTCCAGACCCCTTAGCCAGGCATTCACGACTCTTCATAGTCTGCCCTAGCGTCCTCATCCTCGGCTACTTCCTCCCTCTGGCTCTTTGCTTATTCTGTTTCTGCTCTTTCCTCCGGAAAGTCTTTCCTGACCTTCTAGGCCCAGCCCAAGCACCACCTCTTCCAGAAAGCCTTCCTCATCCCCTAGAAATGATGAAACTTGTTCTGGGACCTCCTCCAGCATGTTGTTTGCCCCTCTCCTGTGGCCATCCTGTAGTTTGTCTTGTATTAAACGCATTGTTTCTTTTCCCTAACTTTCCCCTGCCCACCCTACCCACGTCCAGACTAGGTAACTCTTTTTTTGTTGTTGTTTTGTTTTGTTTTTTAAAATAGTTATTTTTCTTTTTTTAAAAGATTTTATTTATTTATCTTTAGAAGGGAAGGGAAGAAGAGAAGGAGAGAAACATCAATGTATGGTTGCCTCTCTCATGGGTCCCCTGCTGGGAACTGGCCTGCAACCCAGGCATGCGCCCCGACTGGGAATCGGACAGCGATACTCTGGTTTGCAGGCCCGCGCTCAATCCACTGAGCTACACCAGCCAGGGCTCAGACTGGGTAACTCTTAATTCACCCTTTAAGTCTCAATTTGAAGGTTGCTTGCTCAAAGAAGGCTTCCTTCGCTGCGTCACCATGACAAAATGTGTCTGCTATCTTATGCTCACATCATGATAGACTCTTTTTCAGTGCATATCATAGTTTGTAATAAAAATTTTATTATTATAATTATTTGATTAATGTCTGTGTCCCTTATTAAAACACATGCTCCTATAAGACCTGAGACTGTTTTGTAGCTAGAATAGTAAATAGAACATCAATCAACATTAGTGGAATTAGTATTAATAGAATCAATGACTGAATAAGTAAATGAATGAATGAATGTCTTCCTTAGCCCTTTACTAACTGAGAGCTCACTGGGGTCAGAAATGATGTCAATAACTTTACATCCCTTCTAGTTCCCAACACGTGATCAACAGTAAGTGGTCAGTGAACATGAATTTAACCATCAGCAGGTACATAGACTCAACCCATGTGATAACATAAGCCAGGAACCTAGGGCCTCTATCCAACCCGAGCCAAGAATTGAAAAATTTTAATAACCACAGAGAACATTTCCTAATCCAGGCACCTTTTGGCTGCAGAAATGACCAAAACAAGCCCCTCCACCCTTGGGGAGCACAGAGTACAGTGTCTTGAGTGAGTTGTTCTGACCCATCACCTCCCCAGTGGGGTATGACATTGTTCTCAAGTTTTAGTGTTACAAGACGGACTTACTCAACTCCTCAGCAAAACACATTACACAAGCACCATGCACACACACGCAAATCCAGAGTGGGCAATAACCCTGAGCAGATTGGAGTATTTGATGGGATGGCCACGGGAAAGCAAGCCAGGAGCCTGCTTTAAAAACAATATTTACTTATTACAATTGGCAGAGCAATGCAGAAAACTGCCGCTTTGGATTTTACATTTAGCGAAGCATTTTGTAATCAGCACAAATTTTCCCAATAATTCTCGAGGACAAGTTGTTTTTGTCATTCCCATTTGCAGGCAAGGAGAAGGTAGTGGGGAAAAAATGAAGGGAAATGCTGTGTTTCTACTTTGTAAAGCACAAGCTAGAAGGAGAACTCTGGCTTAATTGGATGTAAGCAAGCACTTAAAAAAATTCTATTATTTGCTGGGCAGCGGCAATCTGGTTGTACACAAGACCTGCATAAGATGCTGGGCTCTGGCTCACTGCTGGTTTCTCTGGGGATGTATGTCCTCTGTCTCGCCTACAGAAGAAAACAATATGTTCTCTTACACTTATCATTTTGCTTAGTCATCTCTCTTTTAAAACTTTATGCAAGCTGTATCAGTCAGGAAAGACTAGGTAATGCTGCTGTAACAAACAACCCCCAAATCTCATTGTCTTAAAACATAATTTTATTTCTCTCTCAAGCCATATGTAGGTCTGCAGGGGGTGCTCTGAGATCCAGGCAGATGGGGTAGCTCTCAACTCAAACATCGTTGGTTACTGTGCTAGAGGGAAAAGAGAGTTCTGGAGACTCTCCCATTAGTAGTAGCTCAGTGCCTTGGTGCAGAAGTGACACATATCATTTCAGTACTCACTTATTGGCTGAAACCAGTTACACAGCCCCACCTAACCATGAGGTCTCAAGGAAGTGCAATGCTATCCTGTGTCCAAAAGGTGGGAGGAATAGAAGTACTTGGCAAACAGCACTAATAACTATCATGCAGGTTAAATATTATCTGTGCCAAGGAGTAAAAATAAAGCCAAATTACTGAGTTTGTTCTTAAGTCTGGAAAAATACCAACCCTGTGGGCAAAAGGGATTTTTGCAACTGATTGTGCTTTTTAGTGAAGGCAAAAAACCTGACTTGTACTAAAATCAAGAGTTTTAGGGATATATTAAAGAGAAAAAGTCTACTTAGTGCAATAAGTGTGGCTTGGTGGGTTGGGCGTCATCCTGCAAACTGAGGGGTCAGTGGTTCAATTCCCAGTCAGGGCGCATGCCTGAATCGAGGATTTGGTCCCTGGTTGGGGGCATATGAGAGACAACCAATCGATGTTTCGCTCTCACATCGATATCTCTCTCCCTCTTCCTCCCTCCCTTCCTTTCTCTAGAATCAGTTTAAAAGTAAAAAATAAATAAATAAATAAAGACAAGAAAAATAAGTCACAGGCATACAAACTGCAAAGGAAGGACAGTCTCTGCAGATGACATGACATGACATGAAAGAGCCCACGTAACGTTAGAAAAACCACCGGAACTAAGGAATGAATTCAAAACATCGCAGTACATAAAACCAATGTAAAAGTCAATTGCATTTCTATACATTAGTAGTGAATGATTAGAAAGTAGTATTAAAAGTAAATACCATTTATAATAGCATCCAAGGACAACAGACCCTTAAGGATAAATTTAACAAAAGCTGTGAAATTCTATGCCAAAATGTTAAAACGATGCCAAAAGGAATCAATACACCTAAATAAATTGGGTAAATTAAAAACTGAATTGAGAAATCCTGGATTGGAAGATTCAATATTATTAGGGGAAAGATTCATTTTCCCCAAACTGGTCTAAAAACCCATTGTGATCCCAATCCAGATGATTTGAAAATTTATTTGGGAAGGCAGAGGAACAATAACAGTGAAGACAATCTTGAAAATGAATTACAAAATGAGAAGACTTAACCTACCAGATTTTAAGAGTTACTGTAAAGCTATAAAAATCAAAAGAGTATGGTTTTGGTAAAAGGATAGACAGATAAATCCACGGAACAAAATAGAAGATCCGGAGAAAGGTCCACACATACGTTGTCACTTTATTTTTAACGAAGATGCCAAAGCCGGTAAGTGGGGAAAAGAAAGGAAGACACATGGGGCTGGAACCTACAGACAGACACCCGCAGGAAAACACAGAACCTTGACCCTGTGGCAGACCACACACAACAGTAAATTCAAGATAGATTATAGCCCTAACGGTAAAAGTGAAAACAAGAAAACAGAGAAATGTCTTCGTGATGTAAAGATTTTTTTAAAAAATTCTCACCCCTGAAGATATGTTTATCGATCTTAGAGAGAGAGGAAGTGGGAGTGAGAGAAACAGCAGTCTGCTGCCCCAGTACGTGCCCCGACTGGGGGCTGAACTCACAACCTAAGTATTTGCCCTAATGGGGAATAGAACCAGCATCCCTTGGTGCATGAAACAATACTCCAACCAACTGACACTGGTTTTCTTTAAAAATAGTCTAGTTCGACATTTTCATTTAGACTACCCTTCTTTCTGTTTCAGAGATGTTTACTCTGATGAATAGAAAATTGAGAAAAACCCAAGAGCTGGTTACAAATTTCCGAGTATCATAGGAGAAGGGGTGGAAGTTTTTCTGGGTAGCCCTGCAGGGCGAGGCTGAGACCAGTAGAAAGGAGGCACGGTGTCAGGTCCGGTCCCATGGGAGGGAAAGATGTTTTCCTGAGCACAGCCACCTCTTCTCGGAGCCCCTCCGGAGTCCACTGGAAGAGCTGTGACTGATTACATCTCCAGGCTACAGACTGGGAGACTGAGGCTGGGAGAGGTCACATAACTCCTCCCATG
This sequence comes from Artibeus jamaicensis, assembly GCF_021234435.1. Lineage (NCBI taxonomy): Eukaryota > Metazoa > Chordata > Mammalia > Chiroptera > Phyllostomidae > Artibeus > Artibeus jamaicensis. Next base: position 20,344,122 of record NW_026522030.1, read on the forward strand.
CTCAGTGACAGAGGCAGCATTGTTCCCTGTCCACTCTATCTGTCCCCATGTGAATGGCCGCTGGGAGGGACAGGGCTTGTAGGTAAGCATGGGGGCTCCGGAATCACACAGATCAGGGTTATGTCTCCACCTCGGTGAAGCTGGGTAACTTTGAGTTAGTGAACCTTTCTGGACTTTAGTTTTCTCAGCTATACAATGGGAATGATAATAATAATAGCTATTTCATCAGATTGACTTGAAGACTAATTGAGATGATGCATGAGAAACAGCACAACATCAGGCACATAGTAAGTGCTCAGTAAATAGTGGTTATGACTCTTCGCCCTGGAGATCCAACCAGGGGTACAGCACCCAGCACCAGTGGCTCGACACAGCCTGGAGGTCACATCCTATAAGATGGAAAACATCTGGATCTTGTGCAACGCTTGCCATGCCAAGGAGGACTGGAGACCCAATTAAAATTGCTACTCTGTTTGCATGATCAACTGTCAGGGTTGTTTTTTTTTTTTTTCTTCCCACAGAGCAAAGATTTTTCTTATCAAAAATCTATTCACTAAAATGCTAATGATCATCAGTGATTAGAAACTGCTGCTCAAATCTTGAAAGTTCCCAGTGGGCCTCTCAGACATGGCTTGTAACTTGTCAGTTGAAGAAATGTTCTCAACAAATCAAACTTAGCTGTATATGTTAAAAAAAAAAAAAAAGGATTTCATTTCCTTAACGCTTCACTGTGCAGGTCCAGGAGGGACTTTTGAGTTAAGTGACAGAGACCACATTATTAGTTGTGGAGTCAGTTCTAATGGAAGTCTCTCAAGGCAACATATTCTCAGATAGGCCCTAACACTGCTAACAAAATTCTGTCAAGCTTATCTTAATTTCAATAAGCATTTAGTTTGCTAAAGAGAAGCACAGTGAGCAATTTGCTTTCATTCTCTTCTTTTTGTCTTCCTTCTCTCTGCTGCCTTCCTCTTTCAGAGGAAGCACCTACAAGGCCCTGTGCTTCAACACACCACCGAGGATCCCGGCGCCGTCAGCTGTCAGCCGTCAGCCGTCCTTCCTGGTTAGAGGTGGTGCCTGGGGCCTCCTGGGCATGGTCCGTGCAGCCCCACAGACCCAGACAGGCTGACGCTGTTGCTGGGTCGGTTCCTCCTGGGCTCTTGGACACCCTGCCACATGGGAGCAGTCAGAAACGAGAGGCCTGCGGGCCAGCACAGGGCCCATGCCCCCAGGTGTCCACTCTGTAGTGTCCATGAGTCAGGGCCATAGGTGGGGAGACAGCGTCCACGGGTCTGCTCTGCAGGGGATGACTGGGCAGTGTCTACCAACCCCGCCAACACCCTTTCTCCACCGGCAGAAGCTGCACAGTAACGAGGCGTGCGTCTGTGCGTTCAGCCAGCACACATCCTACTACATCCCCCCAACGAGAGCGGGTGGGGCCCTCGGAGGAAAATCAGAGAAGTCTCCTCTGCCAGCCAGCCAGCAGCCACACCACGAGTCGCACCTGGGGGCCTACTAGGGACACAGTCACTGACCTCAGGGGCCTTTGGACTTGGTTGGGGATATAAGACACATAAGCAGCTGCTCAGAATATCGGGTGGAAAATGTTATGAGGGAGGCATTGAGCATTCAGGGGAGAGGGGGACTTATTCCTGCTGGGGGCGGTGGTGCTGGGGACACCTTCCTGGATGTACCTTCCCTTGGGAACATCTATCATTTCTTGAAGGAGCTTCCAAGTCTAAAGAGCTTATTATTTTCTCCTGCACCACTTTGCCCTTGGGAACATAAATCAAAAAGTCCAGTTCATAGAAATCCTCGACTCTGGAGCAGAGGAGGGAGAGACTCACAGTTGGTTTAAGCTCCCTGACAGCCTCTTTGAAGGGGGAGGAGATGTTTGAGAGTCACCCTCACCGTGATTTGTAACTGGAAGGTCCTTAGGGAATACCTACACCAGCTCTCCCACTGTGGAGCTGAGCCGGAAAAGGAAGGGACGCTGTCAAGGTGATGCACTGAGCCAGGGGCAGTGCTGGGAGTGGAACCCGGGGCCTCGCGTCCCACACCCTCATCTGCCCCACAGCCACATCGAATGGGAGGTGGGGACGGAGAAGGCTGGTCTGTGAGCACTGGTCTGAACTTGCTACCAGGAGCTCCTGAGACCCCTGTGTTGGGTCCTTTTCCTCATCAATTGCCACTGATTTTCTGTCCTTGCCCACCCACCCAAAACTGCTTCCTGCCCCAGACGACCCAACCGAAAGCCCAGAAGTTGAGGCAGGGGACTCATCTCATCCATACTGTGCCTCCCGCATTTTCCTCTTTTAAAGGAAATCCCCCCCCCCACTGCCCTGGGGCTCCGCCCCAAGGGGCTGGGGGCCTTTTGTGGGATCCCCGCTGTTTCTTCGGCCAGGTTCCCGAGCTGTGCTCCCAGCCAGCCAGGGAGCTGTGCTCCCATGAGGTCTCCCTGCCCAATGAGAGTGACCACTCGCCCCCACCCCCACCTCTCACCCTCTCAGGGCTGCACCAAAGCAGGATACCACCCTGCCAAGAGCATCAAGGAATGCTATCAAATTAGCCTTGCTTTAAAAGTCAGGTAAACTAATAAAGCTAGAAAAGAAAAACATAGAAGGAGTTGACTAATGAAAATGACACTGCTTAGAGCCGATGAAGGAACTTAGGTTAATTGATCAACAATGATTTACATCATTATCACGTGTCAGAGTAGCTTTGCTCTGAGTTTAACTCGGTGATACCACTGAGCTCTGGAAAGGTGTCCTGGGCCTTCCTGTTGACCGCTCATGTCACTGCGTCAACTGCTGCCAACTTTTTAGAAAAATCCTCCCCCAAGGATATGTGTTTACTGATTTTAGAGAGAGAGAAAGGGAGACAGAGGGAGAGAGAGAAACGCCGATGTGAGAGAAACATCAATTGGTTGCCTCCCATACACCCCGACTAAGGATGGAAACTGCAGCCTGGGTAGTATGTGCCTGGACCGGGGATCAAACTCACAACCTTTAGGTGCACGAGACAACAGCACTCCAGCCAACCGAGCCACCCAGCTGGGCCTCTGCTCCCAATTTTAAGCAGGGAGAGGATACAGCTTAAAAACTTTTTGCCATATTCAAATGTTGCAAGAGTTGTTATATTCATAAAACCGCCATGTCAAAGGATCCCAGAGGCCACCTGCACCAACCCCTAGCTCAGGAAGGAACCCCAGCCATGCCTCTCAGGGCGGGTCACCCAGGCCGTGCGGGGCATTTCTGGTGCGGGGAGCCCACTGCCTACCGGGACCTCTGTTGGGTCTGGGAGCAACACTAGTTGAGGAAAGTTCTTTCTCAGCTAGAGTCCAAAGCTGCCTCTTTGTGGCTGATACCCTAAGGCCTGGCTCAGTTGATCTAAAACTTAGTTAACCCCTCGTCATCATCTTGCACACGACAGTCCCTCCACTCGTTTCAGACATGGCAATTGCTGGGTCCCAAGAGGCAACGTGGGATTGTGGAGGAGACTCTAATTATTTGGGCTAAAGTGCTGGCTCTACCACCTATTGGCGAGTGTTCTGTTGAGAGCGTTATGTAACCTTCCTATGCCTCGGTTACCCCAACTGTAAAGTGGGGGTAATAGTCGTTATCTCGCAGGGTTATTGAGGGGTTAGTGCGCTGATACGCCAGAGGCATTAGGACAGTGCCTGGCACACAATTAGCTCTACACACCTGGGGGCTACCATTGTTTTCTCGGCCTCACAGACCAGGTGCTCTCCGCTTACTCACCACTCCCCCGCAGATCACTGGTGTCTCCTTCATATGGAAACACCGTGGGGGCCCTGTGAGTTCCTCAGATCAGACGCCAGGAAGAATACAGGGCTGTTATGAAAATGAAATGAGTTATATCAAGTAAAGTGCAGCGCACAGTGGCTTAGCACACAACCTCGATAAAATATTTGCAATTATGGTTGTAGGTGCTTCTTCAACTATTCTAAAATGGAGAAGAGAGATGTTCGGATGATACGCGTCTCAGATCCAGCTGACTCTTGAATAGCTTCGCTGTGTACCTAAGTGAAATGTCTTAAATAAAGATCAGGCATGTGTGCAGAACACCGCTCTAATTACTCAGCTCGCGCAGACACTCTCCCGCCTTTGGAGACTTGCACAGTCTCAGTTACCGGTTCCCCCCAGGTATCTCGCTTCACGGTGATGAATGGGAACTGATTCTTGGCATGGAAATGGCATTTCCACGGGGCCTCTGCGGCAGCAGCAAGGCGTTAGGTCGGTGTTTGAAATGCAGTCTTGGAGAGGAGCCCAAGGCTGCCTTGGAGAACACCCAGCTCAGCCCTGAGACTCGGGGAGGACAGAAAAGCCTCTCACCGCGGGACTTCCGGGAGCGCTGGGGACTCCTGGGGTCACAGGCAGGGGAGGAGCTCCAGAGGCAGCTGTTCCATCACGGCAGCTTTTTCTGAGCAAATCGAACATCCTGTCTGGAAAACTCCAAAACCAATAAATGCTACAATTTATCCCCTTCTTTTACCCACACCTTCCCCCCATCCCAGCTCTTATTGTTTGACTATATTTCACCTAGACCTTCCCGTGCATTCTCTCAGTAGACTCATAACGTCCACCAGGGGCTGGTGGCTTTATTCCCATTTAACAGGGAAGGAAATCGAGGCTCAGAGTGTGTATGTGTGTGTGTAAACTGTTCCCCACACCCTGAGAAGACGGGCACAGCCAGACAAGCTTCGGCCAGTGAAATGAGAGTGCAAGTGAGGGGGCTCATTTTAAGAATCAGTGAGTCACCGTGTGTTCTCTCCATATCCCCTTGGTCACTGCAGAAGCCGTGATGAAAAGGAGCCTCCACACACCGGGGTTCTGGAATTACTATTGTGAGTAGGGCCTCCAGCAAACCTTTAAGAACATGTGGTGTGGGCAAAAGATAAACCTCTGTCATTTAAAGCCATTTTGATTTTGAAGCTGTTTGCTACTGCAGCATAACCTAGACTATCCTGACTGATGTAGAAACGTTAAACTAAGTGCTTAAATAACACAGCTGTGGAGTTGGAATCGGAAGCCAGGTTTGTCTGGTTTCGGATCTTGTTCTCCAACCACTGCATGATTACGCTGCCTCCGTTGTACCTATTTCTCTGGTTCTTGGCCTTGCTCTTCCCCACGCCAGCCCTCAGAGCAGACAGTGATGCTCCAAGGGCACAATGGCCCCAATCCACTCTGTCTAGCAGGCAGCGCTTCCTTGATCCCTGAATATTCTCCTGGTCTCCCACTGGTTTGTGTGTTTGATTCCTTACAAAGACGGCCTGGGCCCCAAGGGCAGGGAGCGGAGTGAATGGAGACCCCTCTCCCACAGCTCTCTGACCATCCTCCGTGCTCACTGCCCTCCCGCCCATTCTGAGGAGCCATTTTCCTAAAACTCTGATGTCGCTTGGTTGCTCACTGATGAAAATAATTCCATGTCTACCCATTGCCCTCAGAAAAGAGGCCTGGCACGCAAGACCCACCGTGAACCGGTGCCCGCTTCCTCTCCAGTTGTTATTCCTGTCTTTCCTCTTCATGAGACCCTCACACTGGCCACCATCCGTAAGAAATAGTTACTACCCAGGCCTTCCCTTATAGGCACGAGCATATAGGAATCCCTTCCTCCCTGATTCTTTCCACCTTCTTCTGTCTGTCATGCACACATGTGCACACATACAGGCAGACATGTGTGCACACACACATGCACACACTCCCATACGTTGCCCCCTCCCCTCCATCACCCTTGTGCCCCCCATCACAGCCTGAGACATGCTGCACCATCCTTGTCTTCACATGCCCTGTCTCCACCCCCTCGGCTGAGGCGCTCAGGGCAGAGACCACACCTGACTTTTTTCTGCCTCCTTAGAGACCCCACAAGGCTGACCTGGAGTGAGGGCTTCTGACATTGCAGCAGGGGATGCTAACTGGCAGCTACCTAAGGCCTGAGCTTCCACAACAGACCAAGGAGGGCATTTTGCAACATCTCCTCCACTTCCCCTGAACAAGATCCAGCTGAAACAAAAACAAACAAACGTGTTCTTCCCCCTCAGCCCCAGACTGGTTCTCCCCCGGCGCTGTGCTTTCAAACATCATCTGCTCTCCCCTCCAAGGTCTATCTATCATCTTCGCCAGAATCTGTCCCCACGGGGCTGTGGCACGAGAATAGTCAACATTTAACACAATCAGAGCTTGTACCATTGTGGGGGAGGCGGGGCTGGGGGCTGGCGGGGCTGAGCACTTGTCTTCTCACTGAGCACACACGCCTGCGGATGGGAGGGGTTCCCTCATGAGACCCTCTCCTCCTCCTTCCCCCACTTCCTATTTTCCTTTATCAAGGAGGTAGGGCAGGGCAAATGCAAACCTTGAGCCCATCAGAGCGCTCACCTCCCCTGCCCTGGCCATACATCTTGGCCTCATTTAAGTGTTCTTACCTACCCATCACCACACAGCAGTCAGCGGCCAGGGACTGGGGAATATAGGTCATTATACTCCTTCTGCCCTGGCAGCAACGGCTGTGCCTGAACATTGCACGTATAGAAATGCATGCAGCTCTCAGTGGAGGAGCCCAGCTTAAAGGCCCCACGTGGAACTCCAGGCAGACTGGCACGTTTGGAAAAGGGAGAGGAAGGAGAGAGAAGATCAGAGAAAGACATCTAAAGTCATTTTAAATGGCATCTATGTTTAGAACCTCCTTTCCTTTCAAATTTCTGGTTTCAAACCTTTACTTGCGGGCCTGGGCAGGAATGATAAGGCAAGTATTGGAGATCCAGTTCTACATTTCTCTGCAGTGATGTCCATGTCCAAAGAGATGGTATTTCTCTATTTGACCATGGCCGAGGGTATGCTCCGGGCCAATTCAGGTTAAGTGTTGTGAGACACGGTTTAGAAGGAAGGACCAAGAGAAACAGTGGCTGCCTCCTGGAATCCCCCTCCACCTCCCCTTTGCCTTTTGGGGGTGGGCGTGCCCCCATTCTGCTTGGGTTTTACTCCCAAGCCACTGAGCTGGGGTCCCCGGAGTAGCCATCAGATGCCCTCGCTGACCACCTGTAAATGCCCCACTTGCCCAGACACGGGACGGGGACACCTCAGAGCTGCTCCTGTCCGGGGCCCGGATTTGCGAGCAGAGAAAAAGAGCAGGGCACTCGGTAAGCATGTGCTAGTCCCAGCTCGCCACAGAAACGACCAAGTTCCAGCCACTCTGCTCCAAGCGGTGCCGAGCCTCCTGGGCCTTTTCAAGAGGGTGGCTCCCCCACCCCCACCCCAGGAACAGGCTGATTGATTGAGCTGAATTCATTTTTCCTGCTGAATACAGAGACAAGTGCTTACAAATTGAATGAAATTGATGTAACGTCTGCAAGTGAAGTTATTCAATTTTCAAGCCTCATTCTGAGCCTTTAGCATGCTCCTCACAGTTTGGGGGCCAATAATATTTGCTTTTTCCCTGAACAAATATAGAAACGCTTCCGGCATGATGAAAGCCCCTCTTTGGGGTATTTGCACTGCAATTCCATCTCCATAAGCGTTTGCTGAGGCGTCATTGGTCCTGATACCCAGCAGCTGGTGAACATTCCTTAAGTGCTTACTATTTGCCAAGTATCTTTACATGTACATCTCAATTATTCCCCATGAAAACTCTGAGGGGGTATTACCCCCACTTCACAGATGAGGAAACTGAGACTCGGAGAGGTGAAATGGCTCACCCAAGCAAGGATACACAGCTAGTCAGTGGAGGATCTGCCTCCAAAGCTATTTTCTCCTCTGTGGTCCCTGTCACCCACGCGACTGCCAGCCATATAAGGGTATTAGCCAGCTCCAGTGTGAGCTGATGTTGGTCCCTGGCAGAAAATCTTTATGAAGAATGCATAAATGAATGAATGAACAACTGAGTGAATCCCTGCCACTCAGAACAAGGTTCCCACATCCTCTCTTCTATCTCTATCATTATGCTTCTCTGAGCCTGCTCCGGGGGCCCTAGACCCGAGGCATCCTCCCAAGTCACAGCCTGTGTGGTTGTGAAGCACACAGGGCCCAAACATCAATGGCCCCGTGAGGAAGAAACCTATGGAAAACTATCTCAACTCCCTGGAGAGTGCATTTCTGAGTGTCCTGAATGGCAGTGCCCAGGACAACTGTGACAGTCCAACTGCCACAGCAGCACTCCGCAGCCCTGGCAAGCTTCCTGTAGCTGTGACCTTGACCGTACTCACCACAGCCTCAGCTGGCAGGCCAGGGAGGAGCCCTGGTGGAGCGAAGGGCGAAGCAGACTCAGGGAGGGATGTCACAGCAGGACCAGGGCCAGGTCCATTCCCATTCCTCTGGCCCAAAACCCATCTTTCCCGACCACCAGAGTCATGGAGCCCCACTTATCTTAGTCCCTGGTTTGCAGGTAGGTTGTGTTTTCAGTTAATGGGAAAGAGTATGTGATTGATTAGCAATGTCTGCCATGAGCAAAGGTAAGAGCGACACCAGAGGTGAAGTGTGTCCTTGGATCCTTCCCCAGACCCTAACTAACAAGCCTTTTCCCCTTCAAGACGATACTGTTTTTGAAATTACCTCTTTCTTCCTGTCTTTATCTCAATAAAGGTTTTCTGACCTAATGGCCAGATCTTGGGAAATTTCACCGTAATGCTTGCTACCTGGGAAGGGAGGTTTGATAAACAATTTAACATAGACTTCAAGATTGCAAGGGGAGTGTTTAATTTGCTCGAGAGACCCGCAGTCCTCAAGGACTCCAGTCCATTAGCTTTGGTCCAACTAATGGCAAGTGAGTTTTCTATATTCATTAAAACCAGACTTGGGATTTGGCTTGAGGGACAGTGAGCTGGGGAGGAAATAGCACTGGACTCAGGAGGAATGTTCTTGATTGCCTGCTGTACATTTAGAAAAAGAATAAAATGCTGTTCTCAAACCCTTTCGAGTCACGCTCCTCTGTAAGACAGTCAGGCGTTCCTTCCCGTGGAAACCAGGGCACTGCCCCAAAACGAGCTTTGCAGGTCAACTCAAGCCAGCTCAGCTCTGCTCAGGCCACTTCCCCGGTCTACTCCCCTTGACCGTGCTGGCAGAGACTGAGACATGACAGGCCCAGCTTGCCTTCGAGGGGCGCACCATCTAATCCCTACACAAGGGGGTACTGCCAGTGAGGGCAGTGGGGGACGAGCCCCTGCAGGTCACTGTTTCCCCTGTCCTGAGCCCCTGCCTCTCCTACTCCAGCTCGCAGAAGTCAACTCATCTCTGCAAAACACATTCACGGGATGCTCATAGTGCCAAGAGTCTCGAAAAAGGCAGAAGATCTGCCTCTGTTCTGTCTCTGCACTTCCAACACAGCCATCCTAGCCATGGGAATAATACTCCCTATTCAGGGCTCTTGTGAGAACTCACTGAGAACCTAGCTGCACCACTCACTAAATGATAGCTTCCCTTTTCTTCCCCTGATAGGCTGGGTATTCCTCGAGGGCACACCGTGTCCAATCTGATCCAGCTTCAGCTCTCACAGTGGGCTTGGTGCTCCACAGTGGGTGGGGTCACACAGTGCTCTGGTTAGGAGTGCAACTTCTAGGGAATTCCCACTGCCATCCTATGTGACTTCGAATGGGTTACTTGGCCTCTCTCTGCTCTGTTTACTCATCTTTGAAACAAATAATAAAAGTAGCAGTGGTGGTCCTAGCTGGAATCCATGCAGAATGTACTGGATGCCAGGCACTGTTTTAAGTGCATAATGTACATGAACTCATTCAATCCCCACTAGTCAGTAACATTGGAGCCTTTTGTTATTGACCAAATATTTCCAGTTGCCCCTTCAGGCACTTTGTTGAGTTATAATTGTCTACCCCCTGGGAGCTAGATGTGGCCACGTGGCTCACTTTGGCCGATGAAAGTGAACAGTTATGCTGGTCTGTCACTTCCAGAAATCTGTGCACGATATGCCGTTCTCTCCATTGCTCTATCAAGAGACCAGAGTGACAATGACATTAGCACAGAACTGTGCCCTTAACTGATCCAAGAGGGACTTTGCAACGTGACTGAAGTTACTTTAGGCCACTGAGATCAGGCAGATGCTCATTACTGCAGCATAACTTAGCTGATCCTGACTGCTGCCCATGGGGCCTTCTATTGTCCTCATATCATACTAAGAAAACTGTAGTATCTATGTCATAGGTAAGACTGAATATTACGTAAGCTGGTTCATGCAGATTGGCACATGACAAGCCCTCATTAAGTACTAGCTATGAGACATGCAGACATAGGCAGAGGTACGAATATGGACATGGTTCTGGGCCAGTAAGTCTTTCCAGGGTATGGCCCAGGGCAGCCCCAGTCCATCTCAGCCTAGAAGGAAGGCCCAGGTCTCCACAAGCACATTTCTGTGACTCCATCACAGGCCAGAGCTTGGAAATTAGCAACCTCAGCAAATGCCAACCCTTTCCTTGGTTCTTCCTGTCTGTCTGGCCATCGACCTTGACTCACTAGCAATTGTTCCTGGATGGCTGTGAGCTAGCAGCCATGGATTTTCTTTCCTTCTGGGTTAAATTTCTGGCCATCAGTGGGTGAGTGTCTGTCGCCTGTTCACCTGCCTCTGGCAGAGCTCAGAAGAGCTGAGAGGCTGAGGGAGGGAGGGAGGCCGTGACAGCTGGGGAGGGACTGGCACCCTTAGGCATATTCCCAGGCCCACATTCTCTGATCACCTGCATCAAGTCCTAATCAATCCTGATCAACAAAAGGTAACATCACCAAAGGTTACATTTGTACAATGCTTCCCCGTTTAGAATGAAAACGATTTTCTTTTCTGTATATACACAAACCTTATTGACCCCTATACTAGGCTGATATTGCTGCTCCCACCAACTCACAATTTTAGTAACAACAGCAATAATACTAGCTAACCTTTTGAAAGTTTATTCTGTGCCAGGCCTATGCTAAGCACTTTCCATGCATTATCTCATTTTATCCTCCCTACAGGAGTGTGAGATGAGGGCTAGGGTTATCGCCATTATCTTACAGGTCAAGAAACTAAGGCATGGAAAGATTATAACAGGACCAAAGACACAGGTAGAAAATAGTGCAGCCAGGGTTCAAGCACAAGTCAGTCTGGTGCCAGAACCCCTGTCCACTGCCCTAATAGTAGTGGATATGAAGGGTTGAGAGGCAGAGAAAGGGGAGCTGGGATCTCATTTTATCCTCATGACAGCCTTCTAAGGTGGGTCTTATCATCCCATATGACAGATGGACTTGCTGAGGCCAGAGATGTAAGGGACCTGTGTGAGATCACACAGCAAACGAGTAGGGGAAGAAGAGTCATTCTCAAGTATGTGTGTTGCCAAAGCCTCCTCTGCACAGGAAGTCACCAGCCCTGGAAAGTGGAAAGGGGCCAGTCATGCAAAAGGGTCCTGCAAACCAATAACACATTTAATGAGGACATAGCAGAGTGCAGGAAAAGCACAGAGGAAGGGTAACCAAGGAAGACTTCCCAGAGGAGATGGCATTTGAATAAAGACAAGAGAGAAAACTAGAACCAGAAGAATGGTACAAAGGCTGTGTACTGTTACAAAGGGAATCAAAGATGCGGTGACCGAGGTAGCCTGAGGCCGGCACTGCTCATGTGAAGGCTGCCATGGTAAGGTCCCCAGCTGAATTTCTCCTCTGCTGAGTCAGGAGACTCAGGCCTCTCCACAGAGAGGGGAAGTTTTGGTCACCCTAATTCCCCATCCCCTGACCACAGGAGGACTGTGGGCTGGGGGTGGTAGTAGCGGTGGCCTGAGAGCTCTCAGGGGACACATACATCAGGGCCTGGGCAAAGTTTCCAGCCCCATCCAATTTCCCCACTACATCCAGACACATGTTCTTGCAATTGTAATTCCAGCTTCCCTTATTTTACACCTATCTGCCCCCACCTGGAAAGAAACTGAACAAGAGTAAGAAGGGAATAAGATGGAGGCCTATGTAGGTACACTTTGCCTCCTCGCGCAACCCAAAGAAGGACAACAACAAATTTAAAAACAAAGAAGAACCAGAACTGCCAGAAAATCGAACTGCATGGAAGTCTGACAACCAAGGAGTTAAAGAAGAAACATTCATCCGGACCAGTGGGAGGGGCGGAGGCAGGCAGCTGGGGTGGAGAGGACTTATGGCAAGGTAGTGGCTGGTGGACCTGGGGAGATGAGGCGGCATCTGGTGGACATGGAAGTCCCACATTCACATGCAGATAAATCGGGAAGAACAACTGGGGAGCAGGACGGACCTTGCGACTCAGAGTTCCAGCACGGGGAAATAAAGCCTCAAACCTCAAATCTCTGACTGAAAAATTCTGTGGGGGTTGCAGCAGAGGGAGAAACTCCCAGCCTCAGAAGAGTTCATTGGAGAGACCCACAGGGACTTAGAAGGTACACAAACCCACCCACACAAGAATCAGCACCGGAAGGGACCAATTTGCTTGTGGGTAGTGGGGGAAGTGATTGAAAGTCACTCGCTGGGAGAGATTGAAAGTCAGCTTGCTGAGAGAGCTCAGCAAGCCACATTGTTCCCTCTCTGGCCCCTCCCCCACATACAGCGTCACAACACAGCAACTGGTGAATACCTAAGACTCCATCCCTTACTATGTAATAGGCATGCAGAGACAAAAAAATGGCCCAAATGAAAGAACAGATCAAAGCTCCAGAAAAAACACAACTAAGTGATGAGGAGACAGCCAACCTATTAGATGCAGAGTTCAAAACAATGTTAATCAGGATGCTCACAGAATTGGTTGAGCATGGTCACAAAATAGAGGAAAAAGTGAAGGCAATGGAAAGTGAAATAAAGGAAAATGTACAGGGAACCAACAGTGACAGGAAGGAAACCAGGACTGAAATCAATGATTGGGAGCAGAAGGAAGAAAAAAACCAGAACAGAATGAAGAAACAAGAATTCAAAAACAATGAGGAGAGGATTAGGAACCTCCAGAACAACTTTAAACATTCTAACATCCAAATCGTAGGGGTGCCAGAAAGAGAAGAGGAAGAGCTAGAAATTAAAAACTTATTTGAAAAAATAATGAAGGAGAACTTCCCCAATCTGGCAAAGGAAATTGACTTCCAGGAGGTCCAGGAAGCTCAGAGAGTCCCAAACAAGTTGGAACCATTGAAGTACACACCAAGATACATCACAATTTACCCAAGATTAAAGACAGGAAGAGAATCTTAAAAGCAGCAAGAGGAAAGGAAAGAGTTACCTAAAAAGGAGTTCCTGTAAGACTATCAGTCAATTTGTCAAAGGAAACCTTTCAGGCAAGAAGGGGCTGGAAAAAAGTATTCAAAGTCATGAAAGGCAAGGACCTACACCCAAGATTACTCTATCCAGCAAAGCTATAATTTAGAATGGAAGGGCAGATAAGGTGCTGTAACAGGGTGCAGCTGGGGGTGGGGGTGGTGCAAATAGGGATTTGTAATGAGGTCCAGAAATTGGTGTCCAGGAAATATTAGAGAAAATATATATGTATATATGATGTCCTCACCCCCACAAGTCTGAGCTAGGGGATGGGGCACATGGAGCAGGGCCATTGAGAGTTGTTTTGAATAGCAACAGTTTTGCAGATAACCTCTGGAATGGTCATTTAACATATCTATAAACTTTAACTGGTTTCATAGATATGTTAAATAGCTGTGGTCAGGCTTTGAGTCAGGGGGATGGGAATGACTTCAACCCATGATGTAACTAGGAGGCAACTCCCCCTGGTTATAGAGCCTGCATAAGAGCTTGGAGATGATTGGCTCCACACCACAGGGCCACACCTGCCTGGACTTATTATGACAGCCCAGGAAAGCTGGAAAAATATGGGAATGTTGGCAGATGTGGCCAGTTGGGAAATGGTGCTGCAGAGGAAGATTGGAGCTGGGATTTAAACCCAGGTGTTGACTTCTATTTCTTTTTCTGAGATACAGTTCCCCAGACTGGGCAGAGGAGGAAGGAAGGACTGTGCATTTGTGGGTATTCTAAAGGACTTTGAGATCTCAGTGAAGACATTGAGTCATTACCCTTAAGTTTGTATAACTCTTTAAATAAATAATCCCTTTCCTTTTCACCAGTCTCTGGAATTGAGAGACATCCTTCCCTGGTGGCAGGAAAGGCAAACCTAGTACGGTGGGGGGGACCCCTGGAGCACAAGGGTGGGTCCACTTGGCAATAGTATATCATTCACACCCACCCCTGGGTCGGTTCTATAACAGTGCTTCCCAGATAAGGTCAAGTTAAAGGAGTTCATGACCACGCCCTTATTATATGAAATGTTAAAGGGACTTACCTAAGAAAAAGAGGATGATCAAAACTATGAACATTAAAATGACAACAAACTCAACTATCAACAACTGAACCTAAAAACAAAAACAAAAACAAACTAAGCAAACAACTAGAACAGGAACAGAGTCACAGAAATGGAGATCACATGGAGGATTATCAGTGGGAAAGGGAAGGAGGAGAATGGGGGGAAGGTACAAGGAGTAAGAAGCATAAATGGTAGGTAGAAAACAGACAGGGGGAGGTTAAGAACAGTATAGGAAATGCAGAAGCCAAAGAACTTATATGTATGACCCATTGACATGAACTAAGGGGGGGAATGTGGGTGGGAGGGGGATGCAGGGTGAAGGGGAATCAAGGGGGGAAAATAGAACTGTAATAGCACTATCAATAGAATATATTTTTAAAAAGAGTAAGAAGAGAATAAAATATAGGAACTTTTTTGTCTGCAACAGTCATTAAGTGCTCTCTTTGCCCATGACTGGTAGTTAAATGGAGGAGGGGTCTGGGGGCGCGGAGAGGCATTGTTAACAACTGCCCTGGTGCAGCAGCTGGAGACAGGGGTAACAGACTTGGAGAAGGCTTCCTAGATGGCGCTGAGGTGATGAAAAACAACGGGCCCCAAATGGAAGCAATGGCTCCCAGGCCCTCTCCACGGACCCTGCTGCAGCTGCAGATGCTCTGCCTTGCTCCTTTTTTCTAACAGGACTGAATTAATCTGGGGACCTCACAAGCCTTGTACTCCTGTTTCGATTACAGACAGACCTAGTTTTGGCAGAACTCATTAACTAGCAGGTCTGTGGGGATCTGGCCTCCCAAGCCTTGCTGGACAGGCCCCCGGAGCTGGCTTCCCAGGAATCCGGGCACCCGAAGTGTGGGCTGGGCAGTTGCTGAGGTTGGGCCTCGGGCCTCTGAGGGACGGTTTTGCTGTTTGTGCGAGTCTGAAGGAGGCCAGTGTGTGGAGGAGGAAGACCATCCTTGAACAGCCTGCTTCTCACCCGCATATCAGGCCGTGACTGCTAGGGCACTCAGCACCAAGTGGGTATTTGGAGTTTTGAATTTCCTCCCTATAAAAGGTCATCCTCCTAGTAGCAATGAATCTTGTCAGCATAGGGCAGGAAGGCACTGAACCCCAAAATGGAGACACGTGGGCATATTCTAACGCGGCCAGGTCCTCAAGGTTCAGCTCCAGGGCCCTCCTCCAAAAAGCCTCCTGGGACATCCGGGTCCTCTCTTCGCTGTTTCTGTTCCTATCTATCCCCAAACAGTCAGCCCTCCACACCCTGCAAAGCAGGCGCTTCGGACGTCCATTTCGTACCTCCCCCGCTGAGCTCTGAGTCCCCGAGGGCAGGTGCCTTTGACTCTGCACGGCCTCTGCACACAGTGTGCTCCGTGTTTACTTTTGCATACACAAACCCACAAATGAGTGAAAAGTGGCTGTAGGGGAAAAAAAACGTAAAAAGAATACAACATCTCACGTAAACCTTCCCAACAGCTTAATACTGAGAGATGAATGAAGACATCCGAGTGCAGTGCCTGTATACACGCTTTTCCTAGGCAGGGATCTGGAACCGTGTACAGGCAAGCCCCCCGTGGGGGCAGTGGGGCATAAGTGTTAACCCAGACTCTGGGTTAGTTCAGACTGTTTAGTTCATGTCCTAATCCTGAACTGAACAGCTCTGTGACTTTGGCCAAGTGACCTATCTTCTCTGTGCCTTGCTTGCCCCTCATCTATGAGGATGATAAAACAGTACTTACACCTCATGGGACTGTTACTTGTACGGCACTTAAAGCGGGCTTAGCACCCTGCGATGAGCCATTGCCTCCACTCTCCGACCCACCTGAGTTCTGGCTTTTGTCTCACCCTCTCTCTCCCACCACCTACCGCGCCTCTCCCCTCAGTATCCAGGCAGTGCTGGGCCATGAGGACCCCTGGTGGTTAAGACATGGAACTGTCTGACCCCTGCAGCTTCATCGCCTCCCTCTGTACTTTAACCCCAGGTGAGACTATTGGCTGCAGCAAACACCCGCTCCTCCCGGCCTCTTACTGTTACACAACTCAGTTTACGCCGCCTCAGATGCCCTCTCACACATACACGAGCCTCCTCTCTAACTTCTGTCCAGTTGCCTTTAATTAAACTTCTTCCTTTGTCTCTATTACCTGATCGCCATGCTACCCAATTTTGTCCCATCTGAGAACCCCAAGTGTGTTTTGCCCAAGAAGCTCAATAGTAATGCTGCGCCGCACTGTCTGCTATGCTGGCCGCTAACCACGAGTGGCTATTTACATTTACACTTAATTTCATTAAACTCAAATAACATTAAAGATTCAGTTCCTCTGTTGCACTCACTACCAGACTTGGAGCATTCAGTAGCTGCAGGTGGCTTGTGGTCACTGCACTGGGTACGCGGGCAGAGCAGGTCTGTAATCTGCAGAAAGTTCTACCGCACAGCACTGCTCTCCATTCCTCTGGGTCAGAGAGAAACGTGGTTTCAACGTCTGAACAGAGCAGGCAGGATGAAGAACTAGTTGTATGTACATATATATACCTGTGTGTGCGTATATATACCAGGTCATGGGCACACACACACATATGTATATCGTTAACCCTTGAACAATGTGAGTCTGAACTACAGCTCTTTTCAATAAACACTGTACATGTATTTTCTTCATAAAATTTTTTCTCTGGCTTACTTTACTGTAAGAATCCAGCATATGATACATATGTGTCATAATATATAAAAATGTGTGTCATAAGCAAATGTTAGTGTAATCAGTAAGGTTTCGGTCAATGGTAGGCTATCAGTAGTTAAGGTTTTTGTGAGGCCAAAAGTTTGATGTGAATTTCTGACTGTGAGGAGGGTCAGAGCTCCTGACACCTGCCTTGTTCAGGGGTCAACTGTATATATACATGCACATATGTATACATATACAGATTCATATACATGTACATATTTATATATATACACACAACGTTAGATATAGTTACCTACCTATCTGTATTTGTGTGTATTTTATATAATACAGGGGGTACCTAGCTATCTGTTTTTGTATATATTTTATCTAATACAGGGGTGGGCAAAAGTAGGTTTGCAGTTATTCATATGGAAAAATAATACAATAATTCATAAATAATAATACAAGAATAAACTCTGTGTTTCACGTACTAACAGCTGTAATCCTACTTTCGCCCACCCTGGTATTTTGGGGCAGGGGCAGAGTTCATGCGTTATAACCTTCAACCCCTTTAAGGGTATTTGGTATTCAGAAGCCCTTTGGAACTTTATGAAGGTATCTGACAATCATCTATCATCTAATTCAACCTGTTTTTTCTCAAGCAACTGTCCCTGCTCTTGTTAAACTATCCGTGGAATGTCATGTTAATCACATTGACAGTGGCAGGAACAGAGCCCACAGTCTGCGTAGTTCAAGTCCATAAAAGCCTGGCGTCAGTGCCCACACCACACACAGCAGCCCAGCAGCTGCATCCTCTTCTTGCTGGAGAAGCCCACCATTTCCCCTCCAGCCTTTTCTTGGTAAAACAGCTGGGAGGGGGCAGTTGCAGTGTGTGCGGGCCCACCCTGTCCCGGCCCCCAGATCACTGAGCGGGGGCGGACATCGGGTAAGCTGACCCAGCAGATTCTCTCCCCTTGACTCTGGAGCCAGGACACTTGGACACTGGCCAAGAGCCAAGGGAATGGAGTAGCAAGGCCCTGGAGCCTTGAGGCTACTTTTCTTTTTTTAAATCCTCACCTGAAGATATGTTTTTATTGATTTTAGAGGAAGAGGAAGGGGGGAGAGAGAAAGAAACATCAGTGTGGGAGAAAAACACCAATTGGTTGCCTCCCTTATGTGCCCCAACCAAGGATGGAACTGGCAACCTTTTGCTGTACTGGATGACACTCCGACCAACTAGGTCACCCAGCGAGGGCTGAAGCCACCATTAATGGGCCATGCGCAAGCAGATGAATGTGCAGAAAAGCCAGCCTGCAGAGCCAAAAGAGTGAAACAGAAGCCTAGTACCAAATATGAACAGTAAAATGACAACAAGCTCACAGTTATTAACAACCACACCTGAAACAAAGACAAAACAAACTAAGCAAACTAGAACAGGAACAGAACCACAGAAATGGAGATCACATGGAGAGTTATGGACAGGGGAGTGGGAGGGAAAGAGAGAGATAAAAGGTACGGAGAATAAGAAGCATAAATAGTAGGTAGAAAATAGACAGGGGGAGGTGAAAAATAGTATAGGAAATGGAGAAGCCAAAGAACTTGTATGTCTAACCATGGACATGAACTAAAGGGGGGAGGATATGGGAGGGAAGGGATGTGCAAGGCAGAGGGAAGAAGAGGGGGGAAATGGGACAACTGTAATGGCATAACCAATAAAATATATTATTTTTTAAAAAGCCCTAGAGACATGAAATAAGAAACCAAGCATTCTGTGGTAAAGGGTGAGGGGTGGGTGGCAAAGTGGAAAAAACAGATGCCTGAGGTCTTTTCGTTTTGCGGGGCCCGTCTGCACTTTCTGTGACTGGGTGTGTGACAGTCCTCACACTCCTCCTTTCACCGGAGCTCCAAGTGGATTTCCGTCCCTTGTCTCGAGGTGCTGTCTAACCAGGCTCTCGTGTCTCGAAACGGGGCTCTGACAATGATGAATTGTGCTTGTCTCCTCCATCCTGCTCCCAGGATTAATTTTTGTAAACACCAAATGATGGCCTGAGGGACCCAAAGGAGAAATTAGCTGGGCAGGGACTCAGCAGCGGGTCATCGGGCAGTTCCGGGGTGTGCCCGATGTGCCAAGCCCTGGGTAAAGGCTAGGGAAGTGTCCTTTTCCTGCTACTTCCAAACCCTAGCAGGGCTCTGCTCAGTGCCACACTTCCTTGAAGCCTTCCGAGATCTACGTGTGCCGTGTGCATGTACACGCACACACACCCGCTCTCCCCAACTCCTACAGGGTAGTCTCTGCACCCCGTCTGGGCAGCCCGACTCTCTGCCTGTGTTACAGTTCTACGCATCCTGGGCTCGTCCCTTACTAATACGTGAGGCCCCTGAGGGTAAAGGCTGATTCCTGCTCACCCAGCTCGCCTGCCCAGTGCCCAGCGCCCAGCAGGTGATAACTAGTGTGGGTTGGATTACTAGGTAAGTGTTTAGAGCACACATTCGGTCTTCAACATGTCTGACCTCTCTAGAAGGCGCATCCAAAGCGGCAGAGTCAAAACCCAGGTCTTGAGAATGCTCAGGAGCGCGACTGGGCCCAACTCCGATTTTACAATAGGACGCGGTAGCTGAGGGAAGTAACTGATGGGCTGACTAATCGTACTTCTCCAGAAAGAAGTCTCGGGGTCCCACTGTTGTAATAAATATTTCCCCTCATTCCAACACACCCCGCCCTCTTGGAGATGTTATTCTAGGGGCGGAGCATCCCCAATAGAAGTAAGGAGAAGCCCCAGTTAGCTCTGGGTGGGAGGCTCCACGGAGATTGCCCGGTGAGGCCGGTTTGACTGATTGGCTGGCTCACTGAAGTGATTGACAGGACAAGTTTGGACTGCTAACGTGAGGGATGCTGCCGTCTATCTGTCCGTGTGCATCTTTTCATCATGCGCAGCAGCTAAGGGGTAGTTCGGCATGACCTCCAAGAGGACGGGCCCGTCAGCCCTTTAAATCTAAGCTGTCCTAAATAAGGACTTGGTACACAGCGATCAAGTGTTCATTACCGAACAGTTGGGAAGAACTCTGTCGCAGCAGGGGCCGGACAAACTTCTTCTGCCTGTGGCATGGGTTACCTGTTAGCGAAATTCCAGTATCACTAAAACGCTGATGCTGATTAAACCTTGGTTCCCTTTTCTAGATCAGGGATGGTAAATAGGTTTCATCTCACTTGTTTGGTGGTAGTTGCTTAGAGCCTGTGTTGAGAAGGATTCTGAGATCCAGAGTAAGTGCTGGTGAATGACCTTGGTTTCACAGAGTGAAAAGGGGACCCTGAGGAGGGTAAGTCCAGGCAAAGGTGCCAGGACAAAGGCTCAGATACAGGGTCCATCCAGGGGCACATCCACACCAATCGCCCCACGAGTCCAACAAACAGCAGCTGAGAAAATGGAATGAGCGCATTTGGACCTGAGAGGCCTGCTTTGAAGGCGGTGTTGGCCAGAGACCCCTGTCGGCTGTGATGGCAAGGAACCCCGAGGAGAGTGGGCTGCAGAGCAAATCTGCAAGGTCACTGTGACCCCCCCTTCCTGCCAGTGGCTCCCTCTTCTCCCCCCGGAGGACAAGCCTGGGCCTGCCTCATCAAGAAGCTCACCGTTCATTAGGGCTGCGACTCCCAGCCTGGCAGGCAGTGCCAATGCGATGCTCCCCTAAGCCTTTCACATGTCTGTCTATCCACCCTCCGGGAGACATCGCCTTCCCCAGGCCAAAGGGAGCCCTGGGACAGGGCACCGCGTCCCTGTCCCCTCTGGGTAAAATCTTACCTTCCGCCTGCAGCCCCTCTCCCATCCTCCTCGCCTCCCACCACTCCCTCACCTGCAAGCAGACGGTCACCTCCAAGGTTTGAATAAAATAAAAACTGACAGTGTGGAGCCATATTCAGGGCTGAGCTACAAAGGATCCACGCAATTATCTTTGTCAGAATTCATTTTGTCAATGACCCTCTCCTCTTCAGGTTGCTTGCCACTAATATCTTCCGAAAGTTGGAGGAGACTGAGAACACAGTGAGAGAAGTACCAGGAGCGCGTCTCAAGATTAGAACAAGCTGTCACAAAGCGGGCAAGGGCGAGGTGTGTGAACCCCGGGCTACAGGAAGTCCCCAAATCACAGTGAGAAGGGACCTTAGAGACGACTGGTCCAGCCCCCTGCAATATCAACCCCCCTACTCCTCAGCCCCCCAGCTCAGGGGCAGGGACTCATCACAATTCAGACCCCTATGGCATTCTAGGGGGTGTGGGTGGCCCCTGCCACGTTCCCTCAGCACCTGCCCAGTCCAGGGAAGGGCAGCCCTGGGTGGGACAGCCATGCATAGGTAACCCTGCACCCCCTGTGGAGGGGGTGACATCTGTCACACATGTGTGTCACACCCCCCCCAGTGGAGAACCCAGTGCTAATGGCCCCCAAACCAGTTAATCCACAGCGTCCTTCTGCTCTGCTCTCCACACCTAGGTGTCCATGACAAAAGGCGTTGCCTGCTTGGAGGACTAATGAGATCTCAAATTTAACATGCGCAGAGCTGAGCACCTGACCTCCTGTCCCAGAGCCTCTAATACCTCCAATCCCTCATCTTAGGTCATCTCAGGTCATTGTAACTCTGCCCTTTGAGTAGCTCATGCAAAAATCCTCAGAATCGTTCTTGCTTCCTTCAGTTCTTCCAAACCCCACATGGAATCTGTTGACAAAGCCTATCAGCTCTGCTTTCAAAATCTGCCCAGAATCTGACCACTGCTCCCACCTCCATCTCTCGCCTGAATAACCTGCCCCTTCACCGATCTACAGTTTCTTCTCCACACGGCAGCCTGAGTGGCACTTTAAAAGCATAGGTGCAGTGATGTAATCCTCTTCTCAAAGCCCTCCAGTGTCCCTGTGTCTGCACGGCATGGCCCCCAACTCCCCTTGGGAATAAGGGGCATGTCCTACGTGGAGGCTGGGAGAGGCACTGCCCGCAGCCCACAGCCCTCACCCCGGGGACTCCTGTGCTGAAGGAAGTCCGCTCACCTAGGGTCACACCCCCTTCCGCCCCAGAGTGACTTGCACCTGATGCCTGGTCCACTGGGGTGCAAGGTGCAGACGTCTCACCCCAACCCAGGCCACCTGTGATGGTTAGCGCATCCCCAGAGCTCCCTGCAGGAGCCACCAAGGCCGCACTGAGACAGTGTCCTCGCTCACCTCCTGCCTCCACCTGGCCTGCCCCTCTCCTTTCTGCCCCTCCATTCCCTTCCCTTCCACCAGTGTCGACTGCAAGAGCACCTGCCGACGAACCTGCACCTCAACTTCCATCTCAAGTCTGCTTCCTGGGGAGCCCAACCTGCAGCAGAGACTCTGTGGAGCTGTCCCCTTGCCCCTCCCCCCTCTCTCCCTCTGCTCCAGCCACACTGGCCTCCTTGCCCCACATGTTTTCTCCCGTTCTTGGCTCTGCTCCAACTGCACCCTCTCAGAAAGGCCTTCCCTGGCTTTCCCATGCTGGCTCGCAGTGGCTCTAACACTTCCTGTCTGCTTCCCTGCTTTGTTTCTCCTTGGCCCTTACCAGGCACCGTGTGCTGTGTTTGTCCACTGTCTCCCCCAGCTAGAGCGGACGCTCCCTGAGACAGGGATCTTTGGTCTGTTTTGTTCAGTGTGGGTCTCCAGTGCCTAGAACAGTACCCGTCACACAATAATTTGTGCTGAATGAATAAATAGATTAGATTCAACATCACAAAATCTATCCAGCTATCCATCAATCCATCTATCTGTACTGCAAGCATTTACTGAGCATCTCCTCTGGACGCACCAGACAAGGCATTGTGGGAAACTCACAAACACCACAGTCCTCTCTGCCAAGAGTTTCATGGTCCAGGAAGAATGAGTACAACACAAGGCTGAGAGGGCTCAGAGGAGTGGAAGATCCCTGCCAGCCAGGGAATGGTCCAGGGGGGGTGCTTTCCAGAAGGGCACTGCCCCTGAGGGGACAACTTGGAGAAGGGGAATAGAGGGAGGACACTCAGGCAGGAGAAGATGGAGTCGGACGTGTGGATCTGGGTGTGGTGGGGGCAGCTCGAAGGGGACAGTTTGGGGGAACATGGGAGAGATTCCAGGAAAAGTCAGTGAGGTCAGCAAATGAAGATATTGAACCTCTGCCCTCTGGACAAGGTGGGAACCCCCAAAAGCATATGGGCAAAGGACTGACAAGGTCCCAAGTTGACAGAGCAGTGATCCGACGATGGAGGAGCGGACCCAGGAGGACCGTCGGAGGCTGGGCTGCAGGTCGTGTGAGGGGAACACCCATCTGCGTGTCCAGAGGGCTGGGCTGCAGCCCCACGGGCCCCGCTAACGAGGCAGGCCATGTTCAGGAGGGCGAACCGCGTTTCCTCCCTCCTGTCCCAATGGTGCCTGTCGTCGAACTGCAGGGAGTCACTGAGTTGCCCAGGACCTCAGAGGTCAGCCAGTCCAGATTTCCCAACTCGGGGCTGGGAAATCAGTTCCCTGAGCTGATGGTGTTTTGGAAGTGGAGTAAATGAGCAGGGACTGTCTCCAAGCGCAGAGCTTGCAGTAAAGGTAAAACTGCTCTGGGCAACTTTTGTTTCTCTTGTGTCTGTGTGTCTGTGTGCGTTTTCAAAATGTAAATCCATTTCCATGGGTCACAGGATAAACCAGGGGTGTGGCCCTCTCCTCCCCACTGGGCATGGCCTCTGCAGCATTCCCAGTCACTCACAGGCGGCCCTTGCTCAGTGCTGGGATGGAACGCGGCCCCTTCCAAGGCAAAAGCCCCTCCCCGTGCGGACTGCTCTGTGCCTCAGAAGCTCTTCTTCCAACTGAGCTCAGATCTGCTATTTGTTCTCCTGCCCACCGGTCTTCCCTATTCTCTGACCATCCTCCCCCAGTAAACCCAAGCCCACTTGAATTAGCCACACGAAGAGGGTTGAAGGCAGCCCCAGCTTCTTGCTGTGTTTTTCTGAGGCTTCAGGCTCATCTGCTTCCCTGGCCTGCCCAGCACCCCTTCTCCAGAAGCGAGACCCAGTCTGCATTCAGGGTGACCACTGCTGCCCAACTCATAATCTCCATGGTTTGAGTGGGGCTGACCCCAGTCCCAGGCTCCAGAGATGTCAGGGATGGTTCACGTGAGCACCACGTGCCCTTAGTCACAGGGACGGGTTCCAGGGTGGTCACACAGGTCAAGCTAAGACAGAGGCCATCGGGGACTTTTGCTGAAACTGTTAGGAAAGGTGGTCCGATGCTGAGACCGTGGATTAGAAGCCCAGAAGTGCAGTGGCAGCCTGAGCCAAAGCCTGGGGAAGACCTGCCATTGAATGAAGCAGAGAGAGAGAGAGAGAGAGAGAGCAAGCGCTGCTGCTGTTTGGAAACCGTGTCTCTACAGAGGTGAGCAAGTTAAAAGGAGGTCAGTAGCACGGGCCCTGACCCAATACGACTGGCGACCCTATAAAAAGGGAAAATGCAGACACAGAGACAGACAGACACACATGTGCTGTGAAGACGAACAGCGGGAGCGCCCTTTGAATATACTGCACACGTCAAGGAACGGCACAGACTTCCCGCAAACTACCAGAAGCTAGGAAAAGGCCAGGAAGGGGTCCGCTACAAGTTTCAGAGGGAGCAGGGCCCTGCCAACACCTTCACTTTGGACTTCCATCTTCCAGAACTCTGAGACAGAAAAGCGCTGAGTCCCCCAGTTTGTAACGCTTTGTTACAGCAGACCTAGGAAATGAATGCAGTTGCTTATACTCATATCATGTTCACTGTGTGTTCCAGCCTGATCTACGCACTTTGCATGTGTTAACTCACTTAACACTCACAGTTACCCAATAAGGTTGAATTGTTTTTACCCCCTATTACAAAAGAGGGAATCGAAGTACAAATGTTATATAACTTGCTCAAGGTCGCAGAACTCGTAACAGGCAGGAGCAGGACTCAAAGGCAGATGGTGTCTGACCACTAGACTACACTGCCTGGAGAGAGACATGGTGTCCTGAGGGACAAAGGCCAGGGGCCAGTTACAGGAGCCAGAGAATAAGTGCCCACGATTTTCTTCAGCTCCCTCAATTTGGGTTTCTGTCCCTAACCAGCCCCCACTGTCGGCATCAGCATCGCGGAGCCTCACTCTTCAGGGAGGTTCCCAGATGCTCTGTCACCTTGCCCTCTCCACCTCCACCCCCTCTGTGCCTCCCATGTACTCACACAGTGCCCCTGGGGGATGTCCTCGCCTAGCAACCAACTCAGGCTCTTAAACATGACCCACAGGCTGTCTGGATGCTCCTCATGGACCGACAAGCCAGCCAGGAGCAGCAAGAGGGCTGAAGAGACTTTTCTGAAAATTCTACCCAAGGAATTCTCCCTCCTACCTTTGAAGCAGAAATCATTAGACAAAGGAGAATGAAAACAAACACGTATGAATCTCCTGTGGGATCTCTGGGTACCGGGTGTCAACAGAGGTTGGGGGTTGACAGGGGGAGATTGGAAGGAGGGAAAGGGAGGGGGAGGGGAGAGGAGGGGGAGGGGAGAGGAGGGGGCAGAGGAGGCAGCCTCCCTGGGTCTCTCTAATCCAGCCCCGCACCTCCGCATCTCCTACAAGAACGCCTGTGGCTGGCAAAGTCTCCTAAGAAGCTAGTTAAAGTGCTCAGGAGGGAGGGAGGGAGGCTTCTGGAAGACCAGCAGAACTCTCCAGTCTGGAGCACCAGAGGCTGAGAGAACACTAGATCGCCTTCTAGAAAAGCCGGAGAGCCGGAGAAGAGTCACAGGGAGCCCACCGTCAACTCCCGACCCAGCGCCTAGGAGGCAGCCGTTGTGGATGAAACACAGTTTCAGACAAAAGAAAAAAAGGGGGCGGGGGAGGTTATGAATAAGAAACGGTTGGTAAACTTTAGGAAGGCGGGATCTCAGCTATCGAATAACAGCATGTTGAAGAAGGACTCGGTTCCAGAGGCCTCTGGCTGGAGACGGTTTGCTAATGTCTGTTGGTCCTAACATTGATGGCAGACAGGGATGGAAAGAGAACAAAGCAAGAAAAAGGCAGGAAACTGGACAGGAGGAGGAGACCGAAGAGATGGGACAGAGAGTAGAAAAAGAGGGCCGGACAGGCGACGGGAAGCGAAAGGCAAAGATTAGGCACAGAAGGGTGGGGATGGGAAGAGAACAGGTGGGGGGCTGGCAGAGTCCACCCGCCACCATTCCCAGGGCAGAGGTGCCCAGACGGAAGAAAGAGTCTGTCCAGCTGCATCTAGGAGCAGACAGGCCCCGCCCCTGTGGGCGTGGCAGCGTAGGTGAGGGGGCCGGCGGACAGCGCCTCTCTCACTGGATAACCCTCATTAAGCGGAACTGCTATTCAAATAGCTTTATTTGAATTTCCAGTACTCGATAAAGTTCAAACCCAGAGCAATCACTTCTGATGTAAAAGATCAATAGTTTCCTGGGCTGAATCCCAAGGAAATTGGGACACTTCCTACGGGGTCGCTAGGATGAATTCTCTTTCACCTGCTAAATAAACACTGGCTTATCTCTTTAAAAGAACTTTTTTGTAAGGCAAAGGTCAGCTTTGTAAGGAAAGACAGGATGGAAATTAATCTAACTTACTGTGACCTCCGCGGGCTGGCTTTGAATTACATTTCCACATGGCCTGCGAAGATCTTTCACGTCTCTCGCTCCATTAGTTGGTGTACTTAGCAAAGGTCGGGTAATGAGCAGACGGACTTTCTAGCCCAGAACGTGATCCTGACTCACGGCCCGCCCTGCCTTGCTGGTGCGTCTGTTGGAGGTCACCTGCATGGGCATGAGCCGTTTCTGTGACACCTCGTGCTGAAGGCTCACAAGAGCGACGGACGTTTCCATTGTCGCCGGAGCTCTGGGCTGCCATCTTCCGAGGCTCCCTGTGTGCTCAGGGGCCAAAGAGAATTTGATTGAAGCCCTGGACTTTCTTACTCTCCCAAGGGGAAATTCATGTGTGCCTTTCCGAGAAATGCTTTATTTCAAGCGAAGTGGCTAACTAAAAGTCAAAAGGAGGAAGAGGAGGAGGGACAGAAGTAACTTCAGGCCAGATGCTGCCTGACCAGTGTCCATCAACAGTCCAGCGATGAGTGAGGGGCAGCCTTTGCCCAACTCACCGCGAGGCTCCCCTCGGAGGGCACCTCCCCACTGTGCACCAGGGACCCAGGCACATAGAGAGGAGGGCTCCCGCACTGTTCTTTACGGTAAAAAACTGAGCTCCCCAGGCTGCAGTAGCGTGACGATCTCCCTGTGGCGCCCCCTCAGGGGTTCCTGGCTCCCTCACTTTCCTGTCACTCTTCGCCTTCCATTTTAATGGGCCCAGGATGACGCCAGTGACCGACCCTCCCAAGGGAAGGAGAAACTGAGAGATGAAATGTGAAATCAGACAATATTCAGAGCCAGCGCCTGCAGCCTTGGCAGGCCCCCGCCTCCCAGAAAGCCCTTCAGAGGATCTACTCAGGCGCCCCTCGCTTGGCAGCCTGTCTACTCACATTTGTTCTTCTTCCAGAACCAGCCATCGGAATGAACAGACTATTTTTCATCCCCTACCCAGGATCTAGAGTGATCTTTTACAAATGTAAATTGGATCATGTCACTTTCCTTATAAAGGCCTCTGATGGCTCCCAGCCCCCCCCCCCATAAAATCGAATCCAAATTCCTTGTCATGTCCCACAGGGCCCTGCGTGGTCTGGCTGCTGGCCGCTGCTGCCTCTCCCGTCCGACAAGTGCTGCTCTTCACGTCTCACCCCACTCCAGCCCTACACGTCAGCCTTACCTTTCTTTAGAGCTGCCAGTCTCGTTCCCAGCTCACACGCTTTGCAAAAGCTGGTCCCTCAGCCTGGAACACCTGGCTGCTCCTGTCCTGGCTCAGCCCTGACTCACTGTGGCTCACTGCTTCTCATCCATCAAATTTCAACCTAAAAGTCACCTCCTCGGAGAAACTTTCTCCACCCACCCATTGCCATGGAGTATCACCGCCACATACATCTTTTCACAGCGCCACTTTCCTCCTCTTAGTAGCGCTTCCCTCCATGCATGACCACTTAGCCATTTGATTGTCTCCTTGTTTGTTATCAGTTTTGCTCCACCACACAGCAAGTTCTAGAACAATGCCAGTGCATAAAGGCTGCTCAATACTCATTTGTTAAATGAATGAACTGATTGATTAAATAAGCATTTACTGACTTTTCCAAGGTCGTGGTAAAGATCAAGTGAGATAACACTATGGAAATGGGAATGGTTATCACCATCAGCATCAACTATTTCTACCTGCAATCAACTTGCAGCGGAGCCAAAGGCCAGCCAGTTTTGCCAGGCTGGTTATTTCCGGCACTGCCTGAACAATAGCAGCCATGGGAAAGGTTAGGTCTTCTCCCCATTTTGCACAGCAAGAATCATTTAGAGTCTGATCATTTGGATAAATCTCTTGACTGGGGTTTGATCTGTTTTTGTCAGGCAAGCAAATACATATTGATATTTTCAAAGAGCTTCCTGCATGTGGTGCCCACTAAAATATGGCTGCATTTCCCAAAGTGATTGTCTCTGGAAGCTCATTCCCAGCTGCACTGGCTCATTCAGTGAATCTGTAGTAAGTATGGTATTGATCCAAGCAGCAAGGGAGGAGCACCTGAGCCTGGCCCACGGGAGGGTGATAACTCTGGCTGCACGGTCCCTTCCCAGACTTGGCTGAATCTAAACGCCACACTGAGACAGTCTGGAAGTGAGCCCTCCACCCTCCCCACCCACTCACCCCCTGCCACACACATTCACACAGAAGTGGGGTCCGAGCTGGCCGCAGGGAGTGGCCGCGTGGTGGCAGCATCTCAAAGAGGCTCTTACCATTCATTCCTCTATTCATTCAGAGCTGACAATGTCTTAATAAAATGAGAATACTCAGTGCTTGCTAAGATGCACTAAACTGATATTCTCACGTGCTGCTACGGAAACATCAATGAGCATCATCACTTAAAAACCCAGTGTGATGGGATGTATCGAAATGGCCATATTCTCTGACCCTATAATTCCACTTCTCTGAATTTATTCTTAGTAAACAGTCATAGGTGTGTAGTACTGTTTGTAATAATTAGAAATATCCAAAAATAGGAGATTGCTTAGTGAAATAAGCTGTTATACATTGTTTCAAAGGATACTCTTCAGCCACAGAAAAGCATTTGCGGCTTTATTAAATGGGGAATAAGGGAAAGCAGCTTTCAAAAACAGTGTGGATGTTTCTACAACATCCCAAAGTATTTAAACCTAAAATTGCAAAAAATATACAGAAGAACTACTGGATTGGTAAAAGAGGGGATGGATACACAGAGATATGTTGAACTATTCTCTATTCTTTCCATGTTTGAATTGTTTCACAATAAAAAAAATAATGAAAGAAAAAACTGAAAAGATATATGCCAAAATACTGACAGCAGATGTAGGGTTCCAGGTTATTCTTTATTTTGTTCTAAGAGGTTGTCTATATTTCCCAATTTTTCTAAAATAATCTTGAATTTTTTAAAAAAATATTTTATTTATTTGTTTTTAGAGAGAGGGGAAGGGAGAGACAGAAACATTGATGTGTGGTGGCCTCTCTCACGCCCCCTACTGGGGACCTGGCCCTCAACCCAGGCATGTGCCCTGACTGGGAATTAAACCAGCGACCCTTTGGTTCGCAGGCCGGCACTCAATCCACTGAGCCACACCAGCCAGGGCTGAACTTGAATTTTTCAAGATTGAAAAAACAATGAAACTTTCTTTACGAAGAAAGCAGCTTTCACACACAGCACCCAGATGGTGAGTACCTGCCAGTGCGGAGCCTGAGCAGCGACAGAGGAAAGTGATGGATGGAGGAGAGAACAGGCATTAGAAGTAAGAGAAATGGCTGAGACAAAGGCTTTGAGTCAGGAAAACATGTATGGAGAAGATGGGTAGTCCTTCTGTTTGGTTGGTTAGGGTGAAGGGTGTGGTGGGGGCCCAGACTAGAAGGGTCAGGAGGCCCCAGAGACAACCGAGAGCAGTAGAAAGGGGCAGGGGAGGCTCTCAAGGGATGTGTGTGTAGGGAAGCTCTGTCGGAATGGACCCTGCAGGTGGAGGGGGTTGGATGGGCCACATCACAGGTGTGGCATCCAGGGGAGAGGCTGGAATGTGGCCAAATGAGAAATAAGTTGGCCGAGCCCAGGACTGTGGCAGTGGGGCCACCCAGGAAACATGCCCCCAGACCCAGCTGGCACTACTCCTTCTGACCCGAAGTCCACCCGGAGTGTCCTGAGCCAGGCATGCTGCCCACAGGACCCCATGTACCAGCAAGGGACACGAGCCAAGGCATAGTGTGGCTGTGTCTCTCTGACCCTCCCCCCAAATGTTGTCAAAGAGTTAAAACACTGACAAAGTCAAGGTCAAGGAAAGACTAAAAGGATGTTCTAGAAGTGTAGTACCCAACATCTCCTCCCGGCTTTGACATTAACGCCACATCAGAAGTCGGGGCAAAGTCACTGCCCTGAAACAAAATTCCTAGGTTTCCGACTGGGGACAGTGCTCCGGGCACACCCTCCTCTCCTGGGCCGAGGACTCATTCGTTCTCACTGCACCATCCGCCTGTGCCCAGGAGGTTAATGGGTATGGCTTCCCTCATCTAAACTGACCCTTACCAGCACTGGTCCTGGTGCCAAGGTCTGTCCTCTCAGAAGATATACAAAAACTCCTGCCACATACACCTGCGCCAACCAGTCCCTTATGCAAACCATACGTGGCTTTTTTTAAATTAAATTTAATTTTTTTATTGATTATGCCATTACAGTTGTTCTATTCCCCCCTTCATTCCCCTCCACCCTGCCCCCCATCCCCACCATTACCCCCCCTTTAGTTTATGACCAAGTGTCTCAAGTTCTTTAGATTCTATATTTCCCATACTATTCTTGCCCCCCATCTATTTTCTACCTACCATCTATGCTACTTATTTTCTGTACCTTCTCCCTTCTCCTCCTCCCACTCCCCTGTTGCTAACCCTCCTTGAGATCTTCATTTCTTTGTTCCTACTCCTGATCTAGCTGTCCTTTGCGTTTGCTTTTGTTTTAGGTGTGGTTGTTAATAACTGTGAGTTGGCTGTCCTTTCACTGTTCATGTTTTTTTAACTTCTTTTTCTTAGATAAGTCTCTTTAACATTTCATATAATAAGGGCGTGGTGATGATGAACTCCTTGAATTTGATCTTATCTGAGAAGCACTTTATCTGCCCTTCCATTCTAAATGAAAGCTTTGCTGGATAAATCAATCTTGGTTGTAGGTCTTTGGATTTCATGACTTGGAATACTTCTTTCCAGCCCCTTCTTGCCTGTAAGGTCTCTTGAGAAATCAGCTGACAGTCTGATGGGAACTCCTTTGTAGGTAACTGTCCCATTATCTCTTGCTGCTTCTAGGATTCTCTCCTTCATTTTAATCTTGGCTAATGTAATGATGATGTGCCTTGGTGTGTTTCTTCTTGGGTCCAACTTCTTTGGGACTCTCTGAGCTTCCTGGATTTCCTGGAAGTGTATTTCTTTTGCCAGATTGGGGAAATTCTCCTTTATTATTTGTTCAAATAAGTTTTCCACTGGTGGCTGTTCCTTTCCCCCTTCTGGTACCCCTATAATTTGGATGTTGGAGCGTTTAAAGACATCCTGGAGATTCCTAAGATGCTCCTCATTTTTTTGAATTCTTGCTTCTTCACTCTTTTCTGTTTGGCCATTATTTGCTTTCTTCTGGTCCACTCCATTGATTTGAGTCCCAGTTTCCTTTTCATCTCTATTTGTTTCCTGTGCAATTCCATTCATTTCAATTAGTTTCGCCTTCACATGTTTCTCTAATTTGTGGCTATAATCAACCAGATCTGTGAGCATCCTGATCACCAGTGTTTTAAACTGTGCATCTGAGAATTTTGCTATTTCTTCATCACTTAGATTTACAGGCTCTGGGGCTTTGAGATCTTCTTGAGCCATTTTTGGTCTGTCCGCGCCCGTTAAGTATGAGGGGCGGAGCCTTGGACTCCCAGGTCGCTGGGTTGTGACGCTATATGTGGGGGCACGATCAGAGCGGGGAAAATGTCGGCGCCCTCTGCTAGCGCTCACTGCTGGGGCCTGCTGGGTCCCGTCTAACCGCCCACTCCCTGGCTGGTCTATCTGCACCCAAATGCGCGACCACAGTCAAATCTCAGCCCTACTCCCTCACTGGTTCCCCGAGGTCGCTCGCTGGGTCGGTCCACCCCTTGCAACCCTGCGCCTGGGTTCCGCGCGCCTGAGTTCGTCTGACCCAGTTTTCCTGTGCAACCCCGCTCCAACAGCTGCTGGTTTCGCCCCTCTTACTGGTCAGGCTGAAGAATTTGTTGTTATCAGACTTCCGAAAAGTTCAATTTTCTGTGTTCTGGCTGTATTTTCTGTTGCTAATATTTAGTTGACTCTAAACCTGGTTGTGTGAGAAAGCAAGGCATCTCAACCTATGCTTCCATCTTGGTGGAAGTCCATATGTGGCTTTTTTCAAAATCAGGGTTGAAGGCAGAGCTGCCTCTGATGCTGCGTGTCCCCAGCATCCCCGCCTCCTCCCCTATGTCCAGTCCCACAGAAGTGACAAACAGGCTCTTTCCAAGGCAAAGGAAAAGCACAATCAATCCGCATCTACAGGGCTGGGCCACAATTTAAGGACAGGAGAAGAGTAGATAAATAAAAAGGCCTATTTTCGAAAGTGCCATTTAAGCCCAGAGAGAAGCCATAATAACGTGTGCACTAGCCCTGCTTAAATTCGTCCCCAGCTCTCTCAAAATCGCCCAGAGATAATCAAAAGGAAGTGAAGAGGAACAACACGGACTCCAATCAGGAGAGGATGCGGTAATTAGCACCCGATGCCTGGACCCGGCTGTCAGGCGGAGCAGTTGGTCACCGTGGAGCCTCCTGCTGTCTTCCGGTGGCAGAGACACTTCCCGCCTCGCCCTGAAATGGGAAAACACAGATCTGACACATCCAAGACTGTATTTCTAAAATCATCTCTCAAAGAGATAAATGGCTTCCTCCCACCGGTGGAGTCAGACCTGGGTCTAGGAATAGATAAATCCATTTACTCGGGAGCTTGATCTCCATTTTTCTCCTGGCGCTATCTATAATCCCATCTCTTTCAGTGTTTGAGGTGCTCAGTGTGATGAATGTGCCCCAGAGAAGGAGCGAGCGGTGAAATCCTCACCGGGAGGACTGAGTGGCCAGTCGTAGGCAGAGCCCAGGTGATGACGAGCTCTCAGGCCACTGTGTTCAGGAAGCCACCACACAGACGGGTCCCCTGGAAGGAATTGCACTGGGATCCAAGTAGGAATTCTTTCCGAGCCACACCAGGCCTGTCTGCCTGGGCTGTACAAGCTGAAGGCTGCCCCAAGAGACAAGCGCTGGCTGGGATCAGAGGAAGGCAGGACAGGTCGCCTGGCCCCCCACAGACAGTCCAAACCCTCAGCTCCTGTGAGAGCTAGATGAGCCCAGAGAAAGATTCTGTCATAGTGATTTCTTGTGGGGGTCTTGACAAAGGAAGACCATGAAAGTTATCCTTTTCCGGCGCCCCGTGCCCATCCAGATGTGTGGGCCAGTGTTGCCTCTGTTTCCTCACCCACGAAGAGGGGGCCTTAATCCCCACCTGCCACATAGAGGAACTGGTGACATGCAAGGGACATCATGCTGTTCTAACCAGTCAGATTGCACCAGAGCACCTGGCCCACTGCGCCCCAGCCCTTGTCACACATTGACGTCACTGGGGAGCCATAAAATAAATAATAAATAAAACATGATGCCTGGGGTCCCAGCCTGGACTAACCATATCCCATCTTCGTTACTGGAGCTGGCGTTAGTAGTTCTCAGTGCGTGCCCAGTTTACTAGCTTGGCCGTCCCCTTTCTCAGCCCCCAGGAGCAGCTCCTGGTCGGGTGTAAATGGTTAACACGTGGCTGCTTCAGGGCAGCCCTGCAGGGAAGGACGGGCAAAGGAATGATGGCACTGGTAGTGGCGCTCCCATAGGGACACTGGCTTGAAGCACGGACAGTGGTGACAGTGGAGCAGACGTTTGCTGAACCTGTACTGAGTGCTGGGCACTGCGCTGGGCGCTCGGCATGGCCTGTGTCTCCCTTGATCGTGGTCATGACTCTTGAGGTGGCCCTGTTAGGAGGGCAGTTTTACTGACGAGAGCACTGAGGCTTAGAGGGGCCAGTAGCCTTCCAGGGTCATGGGTTGCAGAAGAGGATGTCATCTCTGGCCCCACGCCTGGGCACATTCATCACCTTGCCTCTTTGCGTACAAAGTCCTATTCCTAGATTAGCCTAATGTGGTAACCAGCGCCAGCTTTGAAGTGGCTCTAGAGTGTTATGAAGGGCCCGTGCTTGGCGGCCTGCTGGGTGTGGATTCACACGTGCTTTGAACCATGCCTGGGCCCTGGCTTTCCGTGGACTGGTAGCAGAATGAGGCAGGCTCACAGAATGGTGACCCGAATGGCAAGGGACCAGACCCCAGAGACCAAGATCTTCAGTACTGAAATATACAAGGTCAGCCCCAAATTAAGCTATAGAGTTTCTTCCTACCAGCCCTTCACTGAAGCCCTAGTAAAAGGGGCCTGAGGGTGTGTGTACTTGTGCATACGTGACGGAGCTGTCCAAGACCACCTGCCAGTCAGTGATTGAGTTCAGGAAGCTGGACTCTAAATACAGTGTTCCTTCTCTTAAAACAGGGTTACCGCAGGAGCCTTGGCCAAGGGCACGTTCTCCCTGGTTAAACAAGGCCCCTGGTCCAGTTCAGTCCTGGACTCTTGGCCTTAAGGTTTCATGGCTACATGGCGGATGTGGTGGTTTGGCGCTCGACATCCTTTCCACCCTCCCTTCCAGTCAGCCTTCCTGTGCTGTAGAAGCAAGAAGGCCCAGAGTGACATTTCCCAGGTGCCCTTGCAGCTAAGGGTCCAGAATGACTTAGGGCAGCCAATCAGATGTGCTTATGTAAGAGCATGTGGCAGGTGAAGGAGAGGCAGGGGCTGTACTTCCGCTGCTTCTGCACCTTCAGCTTATGCAGCGGTATCTGTAGGAGTCCCCATGGGTCAAAAAGCAGAGCCCGGGCCTCACTGCCTTCCTGCTGCAGGTCTAGCTAGCTGGCAGCCGAGGCCATGTGCCCCCGAGTCCCGGCTGTGGCGGAGGTGGGGCTCCTCTGGCAGGCTGGTTCTGCAGTGTCGTTTCTCTCCAGGCCGAGGGTCTGATCTTCCCATCCTTCCGTCCATACTGTGAGCGCCTACTTCTCTGTCATAAATTCCTTTCCTCTTAACAGCTGAAGTTACGTTTCTCATCTGCCGCAAAATGAACCTGATTCACACAGGTACGCTCCCACCCACTCACCTGGTCTCAAGAGTGGGGCCCGCATGCATAAGGGGGAGACCCCGCTGCACCACACCAGCAGCCGGAGGTGGAGACCCCTGACTCCAGCCCGCAGAGGGCTCCTGAGTGAAGCACCTGAGGGAAACACTCGCCTAATCTGAGCCTCAGTCTCCACATCTATACAGTGGGGACAGAGGTACGGCCCATATCCATCGGCTTCTGGAAAACACTCCCTGGTTCTTCAGAAGCTAAGCCAAGGAGAGGGGCTAGAAATACGTAAAGTGGAGCTGCACGGTGTCCCCATTACCTTGTCTGATGGCTCTGCAGTGGGACACGGAGGAGGAGCAGTGCCTGGGGAGGTCGGGCAGGAAAGAATCCACGGAGGGATGTGGCGCCACAGGCTGGGGACGCGGAAGGGAGACTTGTATACGGAAAAACCATTCGAACTGAGACCCAAGCAGGAGGAAGAGTCTTGGGAAAGTTTGGAAAACAGTAAGGTGCAGGGCAAAGGAGGGGGGAGCTGGATGGGGGAGGGTCCTGGGGTTGGCAGGGCAGGGTCCTCGGGAGACAAGGTGGCTCCCGGTCCCGCTCCACCTCTGCCTCCCTCCCAGCTCCTGCCTCTTCACAACCCACTAAGTGTTTTGACCTCCACAGCCAACCTGTGAAATGGGAGGTAAGTCGTATTTGTCCCCATTTTGCAGATGAGGAAGCTAAGGCTCAGAGGCAGGAAGCCGACCCCAGATCACACAGGGAGTTCACCGGGGAGCTGCCCCCGTCAGTTCTACTCAGGGGGTGTGTCTGGACCCGCTGATGGGGCAGCTGCAAGCTGCTGCTGTCAGCGGGTTGTCAGAGACTTCATTTCAGGGCGGAATGAGGACCCTGGGGCTCTGTCCAGAAACACAGGAAGGCCCAGGGTGGGGGCAGCGCGGGAGTCACCTGCCCCCCCCCCCCCCCCGCTCCAAAGTCTTGCCAGTTCGCACAGTTCCAAGGAAGAAAGACAGAGGGCCTGATCCCAGCCTGACCCCATGTCTGTCTCTGAACCTGGGGAAGGCTCACCACCTCACTGAGTCTCAGCTTGCTCATCAGTAAAACGGGTATAACAAACCGTGCTTTGGTTCCTGCCAGGGCTTTTGGAGAAACAAATGTGATAAGGGATATTAAAGCCCCCGGCCACCCATGGGACCCATCTGCCTACATACTCACTTGAAGAATGGGGGGGGTAGAGGGAGGCACTTCCACACACTCGGGGTGGGCATTTTTCTTTCTTGCCCCTTGTTTCCTGGCTCTGGTTAGCACCCCCCTTCCCCTCTCTGCCCAGCCTGTGCGGCAGCTCCCTGTTCTCGCCTCTGTCCTGAGGGAGAGAGGCAGACAGCTATGGAGAGATCACATCTCATTCCTGCCCTCTGAGCAGCAGGGCCAGAAGGCTGCATGAGCTGGGTTTGGCCATGACCCTGTGCAGCGGACATGCTCACCCTTTTGTTTTGGGCATCTTAGCACAGTGCAGCGGCTTCTCGCATCCCACCACCAGCCCTGTGAGGAGTTCCATCCCATTAACTCCTTACATGTCACCATGGCAACACAGGCTCCAGACTCTCCCAAAGATAGGAGATAGGAGTGCGGACGCCAAGGGTGCCTGAACTCCATCTCCAGATATGCAGGAGGAGACTGGACGGCCGCGGCGCCTGAGCCCCGGCACACCTCGAACGAAGGTGCCCACAGCCCCTGAGTGTGCCAGCAGATAGCTGTCACCTTATTTCAAGTTAAGTTGCTCCACGACTGTGCACCTGCCTTTTCTCCCCGCAGCACTGGAGCCCAAGCCGGCTCACGGTACAGCTGGAGCCGACACAGTGATAGCGCACAGCATCTGTACACTCCCATTTTCACCTCGGCTCCCCAGTGCAAAACTCTGCAGTGTGTGTGGTGGTTCGTCTCATTTCATAGAAAAGAAAATAAAGTGAAGCTCAGAGAGGTTAAGCACCATGTTAAAGGTCACACTGCCATTGAGTGAAAGACAGCATTTGAATTCAGGGCTATTTCTCACTGGGTATATTTGACACGTCCATAGTTCTTATGGTATGTCAACATTGTTCTGTCTTCATGCATATTAACTCTATTGATCCTCATGACAACCCCATGGGCTAGGCATTGTCAATGGCTCTACCTCACGGATGAGGATATCAGGCACAGAGAGGTTAAGGAATTGGCCCAAGTCACACAGAAAGAGATGGAGCCTGGATTCAAGACCAGGCAGTCTGGCTCCTAAGTTCGTGCCTGCAAACAGTGTCCACCTGGGGCTCCTTGCCCCGAGCCGCACCCCACCCCGCCCCACCTGGAGGGCAAGTTGGGGAACGGACGACTCGACCACCTCCAATAGCCACACCTGGCTTCTCCCGCTGAACTGACTGGCCTCTCAAACAGAGCAGCTGGCTAGTTTTGAGGATTTTATCTCCCCAACCATCCTGCAGCTTTCTTTTCCAATTTCCCTCTCTCTCAAAGTAATCTCGCATTTCCACTCATTGTGCTGGGCTTTAAAAGGCTCCCATTTGGAACAACGGCCAGGAACTGTCTTCCTTCAGAGAGAAGAGCCTGCGCTGCCCTCACCAGGAAGTCCCCCTCGTCCTCGCACTCTCGGCCTGTCTCCAAAGACCATTAACGCCATCACTTAACGAGAGGCCAGCCTTCGTGGAGAAGGAGAAAGAGGAGGGGCATTGTTAGGGGTTTGAAGGGGAGAAGAAATCATAAAATCCATCAAACCTGTATTTGTCTCATTAAAAGTGTTTCTAATTTATAATGTCCTGGAATGAAGATGCCGCCCAGCTGTGCGGACCGGGGAGCACTGCCTGGTGCCCCCCCCCCACTCCAGGGCCCCCTCTCCCACCTCGCTGGGACGACCATCAATTTCTGCTCATCAGCAGCACTTACAGTAAATGGATTCATTTGTGGCAATGGGAGCTGAGAGACAAAGGTGACAATATAATTAAGGTTTTTAATTCTATGCCTGAACAGTTAAGTCCAGAACTCATGATAATTAGCTGGCTGTAATGAAAGATCTTTAATCGTTATTTTCCCTTTGTTTCCTGTAATTGTTCATTTTGGCCAACTACATTTGTCCTTTCATTTGGATCCAACTTCACAGTTTTATGTCACTTCCATTATTCCTATAAACTTCAAAGAAAATTTGTTGTGGAACTGGTCATTTACAAAGTCCTGGCAAAACAGCACAGGGAGCTCCTCCGTGCGGGGCTGCCGACGGGGCCCTGACTGCTTTCTGGGGCAAAAGGGAGGAGACAAGGACGGGGCTTGAGGAGTCCGTCGGCCCGGGATGAGCTGCAGGAGAGCAGCACCGGGTGGAGAAGGGGAAACAATGGGCCCTTCACGGCTGGATTGGCCACAAGAGTCAGTTTGCAAACTGTCCGGTCCCTGGAATCACCTGTGTGATTGTTTTCACCTGAGTTCTTGACTCTCAAATGCTCATGCTGTGTGTTCACAGTTTACCATTCCAATGATCAGGATGCATCTTACAGCTGGTGCATGTTTAATGTCATGTCTACCTGTTGTCTTTCCTGAAAAGTTATGAATCGGCAAAGTTTCTTACAGGGGATGGTACCTGAGATTTAAGGAAACGTGGTAAGAGCATCACCCATACCGCACATATTTATTGAACACCTGCTCCTTTCCAGGCCAGGTGCTGAAACTGTCGTGATGCGTAGAAACTGGCCAGTCCCTGTTCTCGCGGTCTCCACCCTCTGAAGCATCGTCCTCAGTTCAGTCTCCTGTCCAAGCTGGCCACCTGGCCCAGATGCTTTTCATGTGCTGTGGATCTGTTCCAATGATGGGTTCAGGTGGCCAGATTTCTGGCAGACAAATGCCTCCCGGAAACCAGAACGGCAAAGCCAGAGGCTGGGAGCTTACAGCAAGGGAACAGGGGCACCCAGGAATTTGAGTTCTGTCTCACAGGCACCCAGGACAGGAGAAGAAACCAGCTGGGACAACGGGGTGGCAGGATTGTGATAGGAAGGGAAAACTGGCCTCAGACAGGACATATGAAATGTACTGGGGTGTGGGGGACACCTGGACGGAGGGCCCATCTCACAGTCCCTGTCCTTTTTGTCCTCCCCTGACTGCCAAGCTGTCCTGAAAGTGGCTTGCGCCGGGTCACGTGGCAAGTTCACGTATTTCCAGAAAGGATTAGAGGTAAAGTCAGTCTCCGCCCATACGTTGCCCTTCAGCTCGACTTGGCGAGTGTGGCTTTGTCTACAACTCCCTTTCCTTATCGGTTCCATGAAGAGGAAAATCAGGCCACCCAGTAAAAACCTTGCTCCTCCCCAATTCACTCGACACTCACCAAGTCAGAGTAGGTCCTTTGTTATCATCTGCACCATCCCTCCCACCCCCGCCCCCCACCTCCCCAGCGGCAGAGACTGGCTGGCCCACCGCTGCACCCCCGGTGCTAGGTCAGGGCCTGAGGGAGCGCTTGTGATAGGGATCCATGAATGAAGCCAGTAGGAGCTGACCAGACCTGGCTGGGCCTTCTAGTCCTTCAACAAACAACTCACGACCCCCCCTCCACCCTTTGCACTAGACCCTGAGCTCAACACCAAGGCATTAAGTCAAGTAATAGAACGGCTCTGCCTCCAGGTTGCTCACAGTCTCCCAAGGAGCCCCACAGGGCCCAGTGGTTAGAAAAAAAACGAAAAAGGGGTAAGAGGGGAAAAAAAATAGACACTGTACTTAAAAATAACTTTTAAAAAAAAAAAGAACAAAGGTTCAAATCCCATCTCTACCACTTATTAACTGTGTGACCTTGCAATGAGTTTCCTATTCTCTCTGTACCTTGGTGTCTTTATTTATAAATGGGACAATAATAGCTACTTCAGAGGATGATTTGAAGAATGAATGGAATAACGTGTGAAAGTGGCGAGAATAGTGCCTGGCCCATTACAAAGCAGCACATGATGGTAGCTCTCCCGGCTCGCCGCTGGTCTCTGCGCTCAGGGCAGCCTCCCTCAAGTGAACGCCCACACCTCCCCCGCAACCCGGCACCTTCTCCCACCCTGCTCCTGGTCCCTCAGGGAGCCGGGGAGGCAGAGCCAACAGAGAGAGTCCAGGCTGAGGAGTCGCCCAGGTGGGAATGCAGGACCTGGCTGCACCAACTAGCTGTGTGACTTTGAGAAAGAAGCACTTGAAACGGACCATTTCCCCCAGAACCCAGCCGAGCCTCTGGATTCCCTTAGGACGAGTAGAGAGAGGAAGGACGACTGCTCTGCCTGATTCACGGAGCGTTGTGAGAATGAAACAGGGGGTGGATGTGCCAGTCCTTTGTGGGCTGCAGAGGGATCATTCTCATCGGAGCACTGCATGGCGGGCGGGTCACCTGGGAGGCTGGACCGGGCGGCGTGTGAGTGAGGATGGACAGGAAACCACTGGCAGCAGGGCGGGGGGGCGAGCAGAGGGTGACAGATGTCTGACACCTGTACAAGCAGGGCCTCAGTGGGCTTTGGGGGCGCACCCTGGGGAAGCCCCATCCCCTGTCCCTTGATGCTGATTTCTGGAGCCCTTCCCCCCAGTGTCTGCCAAGATTCCTGTGACAGCAAGTGCCACTCTTGAGGACTCACCCTGGCCACACAGCTATTCCTGTGCCCTTGAGTCTATTAGACAGAGCAAAGTGATTAATTATTTTACTGTCTTTATGGCATCAACTTTAACTTGCTTCACATCCAG
Source organism: Artibeus jamaicensis (assembly GCF_021234435.1). NCBI lineage: Eukaryota > Metazoa > Chordata > Mammalia > Chiroptera > Phyllostomidae > Artibeus > Artibeus jamaicensis. The sequence goes on from NW_026522030.1 coordinate 20,385,146, forward strand.
ATTCCCAATTCCATAAGCCTGAGTCTTAAACTCAGGAGAACATGTATTATTGAACTATTTATAATCAGAGTTTTTCAGAGCAGAAAACCCTCTGCCAAGCTAGAGCTACACAACCAGAATTAATGATTCGGGGACCAGCAGACGATCTTTCCATAATCAGAGGGTGTGGAACGCAGGCAGGGCAAGAACAGAGAGGTTGAGCCTCCAGGATAGCAAACCATTTTCTACGGAAAGGCACAGACCCGCACCCCCACCCCACAAGGGGAAGGTAAATCAACTGAGGAGTGGGCGTCAGGGGGACACACCAGGCAAAAAAACAATCAAATTTAGTTGGGGGGGGCTGTTTTTTGGAGCAAACAACTTAAGCTGGGTTACCCCAGTCCCACCGACTCTGGGTTTAAAGTGGGGTTGCATCACTATTTCTAACCAATGTTTCACTTTCATTGTGCCCCCTCCACCTGATAATTCTGAATTTCAAAGGGCTGCCAGCACCTCCCTAGTTAGTTCTGGAGAACTTGTGTATTTTTCCCAGCAAGTCCTACCAGACACCACTTCTGCTTGCCCTTCTTCAGCTCCTGCCAAGTGACGGGAGAACTCCCCCCCACTGCCTCAGGGCCACCCATAGGCCACCCTCCAGCAAGCAGCATCATCTCCATTGTGGACATCCCACAGCTCCAGGTGGCCCACAGCCAGCCTCCGTCCCTGTGGGGGTGTCTCTCCCTCACTTCGGTGTGACAGGGAGGCTTGTGCCCCAGCGATCCGCAGAGGTTTGATCAGGGCGGGCCCTGCCTTGTTTACCCATCGCAGCCCCTCCCTGCAGGCCCCAGACATGAGTTTGTGATCAACTTGGACCAGCAGAAACGTTCTCAGACAAACACTCCTCCTTGCTGATGACTCCAGGCTGGTTGCCAACCTGAGTTTGTGGCCCCTCCAAGCCACAGACAGGTTCCTGGAAGACCCTCCCATCAGCCCCCCAGAGAGCCCCAGCCCAGGATCCAGCTGGGTCCCCGGTGCAGACATAGAGAGGACAGATGCGGAGAAAGAAGCCCGAGCTCCAGTTACACGCCGAGTGTTGAGTCGGGCTGTGTCCTCACAGAGACCCTTTAGGTGAATGCCATTAGCCCCATTTCACAGCTAAGGTAACTGCAGCTCAGAGAGTGTAAGTAACTCGTCCAAGGTCCTACAGCCCGTAGGTGGCACCAGGCTATACCAGAATCTGTCCTGGTCAGTCGAATGCCAAGATTCAAAGTTCTGACTCTCCTGCTGCTTGTTTAAAGCAGAAAACTTGACAATCCATTACCAGCCCTTTGTCTAGAAACACCTTTTCTCAACATAGAAGAAAACACGGTCTGTTTGTTCTTTGCAAGGGAAGCGGAAGAAAGGACTGCCAGTAGCAAACACAAGCACAGGCTCCCCTCCCGGAGCGCATGTTAGCTGACGTGAACTGCAGCCTTAAAAAGGCCACCTAGAAAACTGCATCATGCCTTTTATGAAAAGCCTTTTTTTTTAATGGTAGAGAATGGCCAGCTGTTCATAAAACCTCTTTCCACTTCACCTGAACACTGAGCTAGGTGGACTACATTTCCCAGTCTTCCCTGCATTTGGGTGTGGCCATGTCCCTGGTTCTGGCCAGTGGAATAAAAGCAGAGCCCTCTGCTCTAGTTAACAGCTCTGGTCCATAAAAACCTCCCATGCGCTCATTCCCTTTTCATCAGTTTGATGGGAATGATCATCATGACCTTGGAAACCAGAGGTTGAAGGTGGCCCATGCAGAAGGTGATAAAGCCTGGGTCCCTAAACCAGTATGGAAAGAGGACCACCCACCTATCTAGAGTTGCCAGAATTAGCAAAAACTAAAACAGGATTAAATGTGAATTTCAAATAGCCAATGAGTAGTTTTTTAGTGTAATATATTAGGTAAAAACTGGCAACCCCAGTTGCCTTTCCGAATCAGCTCTGGGCCTATTGCAATCGCCGGGCAGGTAGTTATCACTTGGGACCTATTTACACAAAAAAACCAATCTTCATCTGACATTCAGATTTAACTAGATGTCCTACATCTTTTCTGGCAGCCCTACACCTACCAGAACATCTGCCTGGTCCTTTACAGGAGTGACATATACACTTGTTGTGTTTGAGCCATGATATATATATCATGTGACGGGTTTATATATATAAACCTCCATTATATATATAATAGAGGTTTGTGACAGCAACTAGCATCACCTTAACTAATACACCATACCTCTCTTGAGGCATCAGATGTTAATCCAGGCAGATGGGCTCAGTCTGGACTGATCAGCATTTATGCAAGTGACGGACGTATTGTCACAGGCTCTCCTTGCCTGGACTGCTTTAGCTTCTGTCTCTTTCCCTTCCATGGACACATTTGCAGCACCAGGGAGGAAAAGAGAACTGACCCCTCACCCCAGGAGCTTTCCACCTGCATCACCAATAATTCCAGGAGATTCGTGAACAGGTGAAAACCAAGAGCCCAAAGACTAAGTAGCTCAGGGGTGAAAGTGGTGCAGGAAGGCTTTGGGGGGAAGTAACGCTGAGACCCTCCTGGGAAAATGGTGATAGCCCCCAGGTCTGGCAGCTACAGAGCAAGCGCCTTGGTGGATAATAAGTGACCGGTCAGGCCATGCCGGGGCTGTCTGGATCAGGAACTGGGTGCAGCTCATGGAGTCAGGAATGTGGAACCTCAAAACCAGGTCCTGGAGCCCGGGGCAGGAGCTCCCGGGGAGTGGTGTCCAACGTGGCCCAGAAAAATGAACCAAGATTCTGGAGCTATACAGACACAGGTCAAGTCCTGGCTTTGCTTGTTTTTGAATTAAGGTCATAAAGTGACCTTAGGCAGGTCATTTTACCTCTCTGATCCTCAATTTCTACGTCTATAAAATGGGATCATGCCAGATAAGTGTTGTAGAATTATCTGAGGTAATGTTGTTCCTAAAGCTCCTAGTGGGTACGTAGCAAACAGTACCTCCTCCCCCGAGGGCCTGTCAGCTGGAAAGAAGGCATGAGGGGGAGCTTGCCTTCTTTATAACTCCCGAGTTCCATTAACATGCCTGCCCCATGTCTCTCCGTCCCCTCCCCACGCCCCCATACCCCAGAGACCACCGCGGCCAGGGCTGAAGGAGCTATGTTTCTGACGCCTCTGTCCTTCCTTCCAGTCAATGACCACGGAGCTCCAATCACGACAGAAACAGGGTTCCAAATAGAAGCTGGGCTCCAGACCAGCCCCCCACACCAGCCTGTCATATAATATTGGTAAAACTCTCTTAATAGCAGAATGAACTTTAAAAAAAAGATTTTATTTATTTCTTTTTAAACACAGGGGAAGGGTGGGAGAAAGAGAGGGAGAGAAACAGCAATGTGTGGTTGCCTCTCGCACACCCACTGCTGGGGTCTTGGCCTGCAAACCAGGTGTGTGCCCTGACTGGGAATTGAACCAGCGACCCTTTAGTTCACAGGCTGGCACTCAATCCAATGAGCCACACCAGCCAGGGCAGGCAGCAGGACGGATTTCACGTGGTCTCGCCTGGGAAGGCAGTCACCACTTCCAGCCTCGTTTCTCCAGACTGAGCTTACCTCCTTCAGCAGGCGCCCTTGTGAGCCTGGCCTTCCAGGCCGGCAGGTGAGGCCTGAGCTTCGGGCCCAGACGCTCATTGCCAGCACGCCCATCGCTCACCTGCTCGTGGAAATGCTCCCGTTGGCTCCGCTGGAGCCATTACCGTTCGTCATGTTTATCTGCACTTTGGTGCACTGGGGATTCCCACACTCCGATCTGTCTTTGCTCATGAAGCAATGGCCCAAAAAATGGTAATGAGGCCTCTGACGCGGCGGCATTACCACATCCTTTACCTACAGGGTTGCCCGATTTAGCAAATACAAACACAGGTATCCCAGTTAAGTCTGATTTACAGAGAAATAATGAGTCATTTCTTTAGTATAAGTGTGTCCCATGCTTATTTGGGACACACACTAAAATAATGATTCCCTTTTGCCTGAAATTCAAGTTCAGAGGGGGTGTCCTGTGTCTTTTCTGACACCTGTCCTCCTGGCAGCTGGGTCATGCCCATCTAGAGAGTTTTCAGAGCCAGGCAAGAACTGGAGACGCAGGGCATCTCTCTCTTTGCCCAGCGTCCAGCCCCTCTTTCTCTGACCTCTGCACCCACCGACCTGTCCACAGCAGGACTCCTACTTTTTCCCAAGCACGCACTCACTTTCCCACCTGCAGGCCTTTGCCTGCACCACTTCCCCTGCCTGGATCACCGTCCCCCTGTGATGAGAGGACAGCTGTCTCACACCGAGAGCGTGGACTCGCTGGCACTGCGGTGTGCTCTTCAGGGGCACACCGGCTCCCCGGCCCTGCTCAGGCAGCATCCGACCGGAGGCCGCAAAGCCCTGGGCAGCCCCCTCTACACCTGCCATGCAGAGCTGGGTGGGCAGAGACGCAGCAGAAAAGGACTGTGCAAGGGCCCTACGGCTGGCTCCCAGTCCCCTCCACTCCCTGAGTCACACGCCTCATCCATGAAACCTCATCTGAGGTTTCATCATCCCTCTGCCCAGCGGACCTTGGCCAGCTCCTGTGATATGGTCACTCAGGCGCCAGTGCCCACTTCATCACTGGTCAGGCTTAGCTCACAGCCCTGAGGTGGGCGGCAAGCAGGACTCGTTGGCTTGGGCTGGCATGTTCTCTCTCTAGTAGCAAGGTTCCTGCTCCATTCTTTATTTTTCACCCCCCTCATAGGACCTTCAAGTCGTGTTAAATGTAGTCATCTCCTGGGGCGGGAAGAGAAAATGGTGGCACTTGGCCCAGGGTGAATTAATCTTGTTTCAGGAGAGAAACCCCAGCGCCCAGTGTGGAGAGGGGGAATGGAGCTGAAAGGGGGCTACCGACAAGGGACCGTGTGGTGCAGGGAAGGGCGGGTGATCCCACTGGCAGGCCCCCATGGATCCTGCAGCAGCTGAGCTGAGGCAGCTCCCACACAGGCAGCCAAACCTCCCCTGGGGGACAGACCTGTCTTCCAGGGTTGCTTTTTCCCCACCTCCAACAGAAGTCTGCCTGACAACTTCCCAAGGAACCCTTCTTCTGAAACGATGGAGGGGCGGAGGGGACCTCTGGGCCTCTGCAGGGGAAGACCCCATGAGACTGCTTGTCCCCTAATTTCTATGAACAGCAGGAAAATCCAGACAATGTGAGACGCTGGGTTGTCCAAATGCCCAGCTCTGGAATAGAAGCTGCATGACTGAACCGCTGAGCCTCAGTTTCCTCATCTGTGAAATGGAACTGGTAAAACATGCTCGGCCTACATCCCAGAATGGCGTGGGCTCTCTAGTCCACTAACAGGCAGGGAAACTAAGGCCCATAGGAAGCGTTTGAGTGGTTCCCCTGCTCCCTGGCCTGGCACCTTCTCCTTTATCTCTTCCCTTTTTGTGCCACTTAAAAGAGATACTCTGTTACTTTGTCTCCAGAACACTATTTCTATCATATGTGGCTTCTGAGTCAAATTAATTCACACAGAGGTCTTGGGAGCCATTTTTTGTCCCCAGAGAGGGATGCCCAACCCTACCTTCCCCACTCACGAATCCTGCACGGCCATTCGAACACCAATCCACCCCAAAACCCTGTCCTCATCCGTGAGCCACCTGAGGGCAGGCTCTGCAGACTCCAGGGCATGGCTGGGAAGAAGCCCAGTGCTTGTCCCCACCCAGCTGCTCAAACGTATGCCTCTCTTCCTGCAAACGCCAGGGGAACAAGGGGCCGCCTCTAAGAGAACGCCATTTGCAGTCAACCCTTAGCAGCGACAAGAACAGGCCAATGACCTTCATAGGAATCCCTCATAGAAACATTTCAGCCCCAGCCTGCGACAGGCTCCACTGACTCCTGGACATAAATTACTTGTTCATTATCAAGCCCCGACATGGGCAAAGGATGTCGGCAGCTTGACTGTGCCTGTGTCCTGTGGCAGGCGTTTGCTCCCTGGGCTGTCGCTGTCCATGGTGCTGCTTTACGTGGGCCGGCGCGGCCGCCTTCATCACTGGACAGGCTCCGGCTTCAAGCACCCATTAGCCTCGAGTCTCGCACAGGCGGCACTGGCATCTGGGCTGGGTGGCAGGGAGGATGCACAAGACCTCGTGACAAGGTGGCCAGAAAGGTTAATGGAGACGGAAATTCAACACCAATGTCAAGCTGCATAGAGCCTGAGCTGAGTTCATTCTGAGGGCTAGAGAGTCAGGAACTGTACTAAGTATTTACACAAACTGGAATCCTTTGGTTCCAAGGGTCAGAAACCCAGCTCCCACCAGCCAACATAATCTGAAAGGTAAATGTTATGGGCATTCACTCAAACCGCAGAAACACAGGAAGGACGAGGATGATGCTGGACTAAGGGTTCAAGGGCAAGCAGGGCTCTCTCTCTCCACCTCTCTGCTTCTCTCCAGGTCAGTTTTTCTGATGAGTCAGCTGTCCCCCAAGGCCATAACCATACCTGCCAGCAACTGCAAGTTTACATCTTATATCTTTACGACAGAGAAGGGAGGGGCCTTCTTTCCCCTGCTAGCGTCTAAATTCCCAAGGACGGACTCTGATTAGCCATACTGGGCCACCTGCTCTGGATAAAAGGGTTCAGGGCCCTGAGCCCTGTACCTTGAGAGCAGTGGGGAGTCCTTCCCAGAGGAAAGGAAAGCCCTACTGGCCATAAACCCCATAAAGGCTCTTCCAACATCACAAACGCTATTTCATTTTTCCTCACAACCACCCTGTGAAGTAGACACTATTATAATCCCCGCTTTGCAGGCAAAGAAACTGAGACCCAGGAAGATCAAATGATTTGCCCTAAGTCACCCAGTGAGAAAGTGGCAAAGCCAGGGGTCAGATGCAGGCCAGCTGGCCCCCAAAGCCCATCCTCTTTTCCCAACTCATGAAACTTGAACCTGACAAGTTGAAAGGCACTTCATAAATCCCTCTTAGTCTTAGACATATTCGAGATGGTTTGGCTCGTAGACTAGAAGACCTGGTGTTGACAGGATGGGCGTGAGGGAGGGACGGCCAGCATCCTCTCAGCCCACAAGCCTGGCCTGCAGCGCCTGGACTGGATCTGCTCTGTTTGCCCTGAGAGAACTGTTATATCAGGCAGAGATCAGGTGAGCAGAGAGGAAGGAGGCGAGAGCCCAAGTAAGCCTGTGGGCTTGATTCTGTGGGCTCCTCTGAGCTCAAGGGTGGCTCTGGCCTGCGACGGGCAATGCTTGTCCCAGCTGAGCCCCCTTTGCAGGCTGGAGCCTTCATGCATGGAATAGAGGTCCTTCTGCCTGAGGTGGAAGCTGGCCTTGTCCACATCTGGCCCTACAGGCCAGGGAGGGAGAGGCTGAAACCCCCACCACCACCACTGACAGTGTGTCTCAGGTTGTCACAGCTGCCTCCTGCCAACGAAAAGCTGAAAGAGCAGGCAAAGCCCCTCTGGCCACGAGCTTCACCTCTCTCCACTCTGTGCCCACACCAGGTCTCCTCCCCCATCACCTGTTTCCTGGAGTTCGCACTTTATACAATCCCAAGGTGGAGACCAGGTGGGACTGATGCCCCCATTTTACTGAGAAGCAAATTAAGGCCCAGAGAGGGTGTGACTTTCCCAAAGACACACAGCTAGAGAGTGATCTTAGTGTTCTTGTCATCATCACCAAAATCTTCTCTTGTCCAACCAAAATGACAATAGCTTATTAAAGCACATAAAGGTAGTTATGCAATATCTGTGTGGGCATAACTGTGTGGAGCACCTCATAGAGCAAGACAGAAGGACTGTGGCTAATACCCCCAGGGGGCAATATGTTGGGAGTACACAGGGAAATCCCAAATAAGAACTTCAGTTACTGAGGAAGATACGGGCCAGCTCCCCTGGGTGTTGGCTCTGAGGGGAAAGTGGTGGCCCGAACCTGCCAGTGTCTCAGCCAGAAGGGCCTTGACACCACCCGAGACAGCCCTGCCACTGTGCAGACTGGAGCACTGAGGCCCAGGGCGTGAGGCATGCTCAGAAGGCTTCGTCCAATCCAGTTCGGAGCTTCCTGGGATCATCCTCCTGAATCCAGAGAAAATGCCCCTTCTTGGAAGCCTTTCCTGATCACCTTGTCAGAATGGACTCCTCAGAGTTCACCCAGAGCCTCAGTGGGCCTCCCTACCAGCTCGTGCATGGTATTCAGTGCCTGCTGCTGTGCTCTCACTTGGCCAGCCCAGACACCCTACAGGGCAGGGCCTGAGTCCCATCAGCCTCTCCCACACCCCCACCCCCAGTGGGACAGCAGCTACTTAATAAGAAATTGAGGAACTGAAGCACCTCTGAGCTGAGCTCCCCGCATTGGGGTGGTCCCTCCAGCTCTAGGACAATGTCCCTCTGGAGTGAGGAACCCCCTGAATCCTGGCTTTAGAGCAGGACTGATGCAGAGAAGCCCACCGATGCCTGGAAGGCACAGGGATCCAGGAGCACTGTGGCCAGGCTGAGGTAACCATCACCCTGCAAGGCAGACACCTCCACCCAGCAACCACCGAGGGGCAGTGAGACCAAGAGACTGCCTGGGCCAACTGCATCCTCATTCTCTGAGTGGATAAAGCTGTGAACCTCTCATCTACTGGACCACAACTAACTTCTGGGGGCCAACTAACTTCCCCGGTGCCTGGCACAGGGGAAGTGCCCCACCACGTTTGCTGAAGGAATAAAGAAATGCACCAAAGGACAACAGAATTGGCGCAGGAGAAAAACCAGCACTGATAGGACAGCTGTGACAAGTTGGGCGCTCCTCGTAGGTTACCTCACTTAACCTCCAGCCATTTGCCTCAAAACAGCTGATACAACCAAAGCTCAAAGAGGGGCTTCGCAGCCAGCCACCAAGGGGCTGTCTGGTCCCAGGCCCTCTCCTCACTCAGAGGCTTCACAGAAGGATGCAGCAGGGTTGACACCGGCGGGGTGTGACTCTCTTGTCCACCGTTACCTCCCAGCGCCCTGCACTGGGCCTGTCTCAGAGGAGACACCCGGTTGGCCATGGGGTGGTGACTGTCCCCATGGTGGTGTCCCCTGGCAATCAGCTGGAGGACACTGAAGCAGGCAAGTCCCAGGCCTGGGCCAGGAGGCCCTGTGAGACAGAGCCCCCCACATGGGGCCTCCCAGGACAGCTTCCCACCTGGCATTGCTGGCAGAGGGCTTCTTCAGACAGAGTCCCTGAGCCAAGCAAACCCCGAGGTTCCCAAACTTTCCACTTCTGTAAAGTGCTCTGATCTTGTCAAATTGCTACCAGAGGAGTCATAGCTGAGTGAGCACTTGCCAGGTTCCCGCGCTCTCCCGAGAGCTGTCACCGTCCTCATCCATCATAATTGAAGCGGTCCACCTGCTCCGGGCCCATCTTTCAACTGCAATGATGGCTGAGATGCGATAGATGTGTCTTGTCATCACCTTGACTTTTTTTTGGAGAACACAAAGGTCAGAAGGGATCCCGGGGCGAATGAAGCCCTGATCTCAGTGTGGGGAGCTGACTATGGCCACCTGCTACAGCCCTCCAGCTGCCTCGGGCCCAGAGGGGAGCTGGAGACTTCCCTCACCCATGACCCCAGGTTCCTGCATCTGCCTGCAGTCTTTGGTTCTGCAGAAAGAAGACTCTGAGGGCCAACAGGATTTGGGAAGTACTGGTTTCCATGGTGCCCAGACTTGGGATGACCTGAAGAATGAACTTTGACACGTGCCTCCTCTCGGTCCATACCCAAGGTCATTGGTCTTGGACCTGTTTGTCTGGGAAGAGAAATGGTTACCACTGGTTATCTCAAGTCCATTAACGAGATCAGAGAGACAGGAGTCAGGCCGCCCCGCCTCGAGGGCCCCAGCTTCAGCACAGCCAGCAGTCACCTTCCTGAGCAGAGCTCTGCCTGTTCGTAGACCTCCTGCCCAGGGGCCTCCCCCAGCTCCCTCTCCATGCAGAATAAAGACCAAACTCCTTGGCCTGAAACTCAAGGCCCTTGGCAATGAGGTACCAAAGAAGCAGGAAGTTTGAGGAGCAGTAGAGCCCTTAAAAGAACCAGTGCTTAGTTTAGATGAAAAGAACCAGTGCCCACTTGGCTTAAGAAATTCCTTTTTTTAATAGTCAGAGATGCTTTAGGATACAAAGGAATGTCAGTGGAAGGATGAGCTCCCTCCCTCCAGTGGCGTTCAAGTGCAGCCAGAATATCTCCGGGAAGGCTACTACTGGGGCTCTGGAATGGGTTCAAAGCCACAGTCATCTTGGAAACTTGTGGAGTTTCCACAAGAAAGGGATTTTTACCTGAGCAAATATATTCTCCTCATTGGTCCTACATCCGGCCTCCCCTTGGCCTAACCACGGAGGTCTCCACAGTCTGGGCAGAAGGAGGCTCAGAAAAGGAGGGGCCGGGACAAACAGTCCCCTCCCCACCTCCCAGCCTCGGTGAGAATTGTGCAGTGCCCGACCCATGCAAGTACTTAACATATTTTTGGTTATTGTTATTATTACCCCCATTTTACAAATAGAGATGCTGAAGTTACACCCCCTGTCTGTGGTTCCATAGCTGGGAAGTGGATGAGCCAGACCTGACTTCCAACCCGCCCTCTAGGCTCTGCTGATGGTCCTCAGCATACAAGTTCTTCCTTGTGTCCTGGCTCGATGGGAGAGGACAGAGACATTCGTGTGATGAAAAGTCCTCTTTCCAGGCATGCAGGCATTTGGAAATGTTACCTTGGAATCGGGGTATAGACACACAAGCCTCTCTGCCAATAGACTGCTCCCCGTTTGGATGTAGACAGTAGAAGCGTTTCTTCTACTCTGTTCCGTGGGAGCTCCCCCAGTGACCTCGCCCCTGCCTTGCTCCTTCTTATCTTCTGTCCAGAGAGTCAGAAGGCAGGTCCCCCAAGCTTCCAGGTCTTCAGGCCTTACGGCCTCTGATCTGGGTACAGCAGTAGCTTCTTCCCTGCCTCTTCCTTCACACGCAGCCTTCAATCTTCCCAAGGTTCCTGAATGCTCCTGGCTAGGTCACTTCCCTGCCAAACAACCCTTCCACGTGGGCTGAGCTCATCGGCCATGGGGCCCTGCATGCTGACTCCATCTGCTTTTCCCACCTCCTCTTTCCCTGTGTGTGTCCACCACACACTCTACCCTGTGATCTGTGGGCCTGTACCATTGCGGTTCCCTCTGCCTGTCACCCTCTTCCAACTATTCTAATCTCCTTCCTCCTCGAAGCCTTGCCAACCCCAGGGCCGAGGAAGGGGAGGTTCCATTGCCATCTCTGTTCCTAGCATTGACCTCCTCCTGCCTGGTGCCTTAGCTGGTGTCCCCACATCAGCTTCTCTCCCTTTTGAACCCACTGAGGGCCGGCTGAGCCTTGGCCACCTCCACTTCCCCAGCACCCAACATTGCAGGCAATCAGTATTTAGAAAAATTACATTAGAGTAATTCTGCCCGAATTTTGTATAGTACTGTAATTTGAAAGCACATTCCTATCGATTACCTCATTTTACCCTTAAATTTCTCCTCCCATGGTGATAGGCCAAATACCATCCCCATGTGATGGATGAAGAAACCGAAGCTCAGTGAGGTTAAATGCCCGTCTGTGCTCCCACGCCCACCCCACCCCAAGATCCCACAGTTCATCAGTAGCAGGGTTTGACCAGACTCCAAATGCTCTGAAGCCCAGGCCAGTGGTGTCTTCTGTCACCACAAGAGTATCCAGGAACAGTTAGAAATGTTTGAAAAACACCAAGGCATGGGAAAACTTCCCTGATGACTGTGATTCTGACTTATTGAAAAGGAAATAAAGAAGATAGCCCAAACAAAAGACCAGTGACCTTAACACGGACCCAGGCAAAACAGATAGGTTGTGAGCACCCAGAAGAGGCAGACATTAGTAGGAGGTGGCAGGGCCTGGATGAGACCTCAGCATCCACTTTACCAAAGTGAGGTGCTCATTACAAAGATCTGTGATTCCACCAGGAAGTGAGACCTGATGTATTTCCTGGTCAGTTACCTTTGGTCTCTGAGCTCCCTCAGTTCTCTCCCCTCCTCGCCTGCTAAGTGTTCAGTGCTTGTCTTAGCTGACTTCTTTTAGCACCATCTGTGTGTGTGAAATCCTGTAAATTACCCAGTACCAGCCGCCCATCCAGGGGCTCAGGTCCTGTTTCTTAATGATGATTGATGGCTTTGAAGATGCAGCAGATCAATACAGTCTGAATTCCTGAACTCTTGACAAGAGCTGGAGAGAACACACATCTCCATGCCTGCCACACAAAAGCAGATGGGGACCTGCCCCCACCTTCCTACTTCTTCTAGGGTCAGATCGACCAGGATTGGGGCCTCTAGGGGTCACTCAGAGAGTGCATTGGGCTTGCTCTGCAGTGCGGAAGCAGTTCCTTCATTCACTCAACAAACTTTTAGCCATCTCATCTGTAAGAGTCTTGTACTTGGAGTTGGATGTGGGCAGAGACAGCAGGAATGGAGGGTGAAGGTGAAGGCCTGGCCCCTGTCCTGGTGGCTTCTGACATAGTGAAGGAGGTACTGCCGTACCACACATTGCAAGACCAGACAAATGTGGAGCACTGAGCTCTGCCACGCACCAGGCATCACGCCCGGCTCTCTGCATGCATCCTCTCATCTGGTCCCACGCAAACCTATGAGGAATTTACTGTTATCTTCTTTGTTTTACAGCAGGGAAAATCTCAGATGAGGTCATTTGGCCAAGGTCACACACAGAGCTAGGAAGTGGTGGAGGCAGAACTGGGGGCAAGAGTCCTCACCTTAGCACAGATCAACTTCCACAGAAGGGAGAGATCCCCTGGGCGTGGAAGGAGGAGGGAGGTCACAGGGAAGATTAGGCCTGTGAGCAAGACCTTAAGAACAGTTCAATTTCGGGGAGGTAGGGAGAGAGAGCACTCCAGCCAGACCCTGTTACTGGAGCAAGGGCTCGGGACGTAGGCAGGTAGGTCGGAAAAATGGGAGAGTAGCTGGGTTTGCACAAGGCAGAGGCCCCAGGGGGAGGGACAGGCAGGGATGCCCCCGGAAAGGACCAAATGAGACAACACCCAGAAGCTGGTATTTTCCTAAGTGGGGAGCAGAGAGCCACACATATGGCAAGGTGCCTGTACAGCAAGGTGCCTGTACGGGAGAAAGTCAGGACCAGGGCTGCGCGTCCAGCAGAGCAACCTGGAGGTTGTTGCCTTAACAGCAAGAGCACTGCCCGCCCGCCAGAGAGCTGGCCGGGCAGGGAGCGATGGAGAGACTTGTGATGAGGCGCCTGGTCCCAGGCACGAGCCGAGCTGAGCGCGGGCCGTGCAGGACGGGCCCGGGCCCACAGCCTCGAGTTCCCGAGGGGGCGGTGGGGGAGGCCAGGGCTGGGTGGCAGCAGGAGGCTCCCCCTCGACAGGTAAGTGATTGGATTAAGAGGCCCGTCTGACAGGATGTCCGTTGAGCCGCGGAGGCTAATCAACTTCCCCATCCTGTCTGCTAATAAATCCTGCTCCGGGGACCACTCGGCCTGATGATCTCTCCTCGGGGACCGCCGCGGACTCCCTCCCGGAGAACACTCGCGCAGACTATTAAGGAGCCGCCGAGCGCCTGTCAGGCCCGCAGGCCCGGAGCGTCTCGGGAGGTGCCCATCACCCAGGTGCGCCCGCTCCGAGGCTGCCGGCCCGGCTGCCAGCCGTTGTCTGCAGCCCCGGGGCTGACAGCCCGCCGGGGTCAGTGCCGCAGAGCCGGGCCGCGGGCCGGAGGAGCGCAGGGCCGGTCTCTCTCCCGCCGCCCCGCCGCAGCCCCAGACAGCCCTCGGCCGCTGCGAGGTGCCGGGGCGCCTGGAGGGTTTCGAGTGCATAAATTAGGAGACCGCAATTGTTGGATCTATACCACCTATAGAGAAGATGTATAAATAAACGGAAGCTTTAATTATTTTCTCGGATTTGCTGCAACTCAAGAGAGCTAGTGGAAAGCCGTCTGGGGGAAGGCCTGACTCTCCCCTAAACTGCTCTCGATTGCTTAGCTGCGGTCATTTCTTTTTCTCCCTCTCTTTCCTCCGCCCCTCAAAGGCATGGAGCGGGGTGTGGGGGCAGACAACCCACGTCCTTTGTTGCTCAAGATAAAAAGTGTAGGCCTTTTGACTTGTAGACCCAGCTGCTTCCCAAATAGGATGCGTCCCCACCCCCAACACACACACACACACACACACACACACACACACTCACACACACACTCACCAACAGCTTTCTTTTCTGTGAACAGTCTGTGGGCAGAGTTCAATTCCACGTTTTCATCAGATCTGGAAGAACCTCCAAGGGCGTTATTAAATATGTGAAATACGCCAGAAATATTCAAGCAATCCCCATCTGGCCCTGGGAGGGAGGAAGAAAGGACTGGGAAAGTAATAAAGTGTGTTTATTTTTTAATCTAGATGACATGTTTTACATCATTAAAAAGGACAATTATTTTTAAAACTCAGCCTGCACGCTTCAATGGCTCGGGAGGCCTGCCGCCACAGAACCCGTCAGAGCCTCTCCCTCCACAGCCAGGCCCGGGTCCACCCTCAATGCCAAGTCGCATTCTCACACGTTGAAAACCGCGGGGGCGGTTGTGAGTCATTTCAAAAGCCTTCATCTCTGGGTCACCTTTCCCGGGAGAAGGGGGTTTTCTCAGAGGATCCTAAGCCCAGGCAGAGTTTCGAAGGGCGAGGGAAGTTGGACAGGGTTCAGAATGCCCAGCCCTCGGCCAAACCACCAATATCTCAGAAACAAAGCACGAGGTGTCCCATTACGAAAACCCCGCTGATTGCTCTCTGGGGTAAGTCCCCCCTCTGAGCTGTAACTGGTCCAGAGTCACACCTCAGTGAGGGAAGCAGCGGGACTTCTGCCCCCTCGACTGAGGCCAAGCCCAGGCCTCTTTACAAGACACCCAACACCCTTGTCCCCCTTCCTTCTCTTCGTCTGCTTTGGACACACGCCTGAGGTCAGCATAAGAAAGTGAAGTTCTGCTTAAAAGCCTGCACCCCTTTTGGCTCAGCAAATGGATTTTTAAGAATATTGAGGGATGCAAGCAAGTGATTGAAAAAGTGCAAAGATTAATCTTAATGACATTTATCATGGTGTTATTTATACGACGTCAAACCACACAAAATTGCCATTTCTTAGGTCAAGAATAGCCAAATGTTTGAAGTTTCATGTGGTTCAGTTTAATAATATTTTTAAAATTAGAAACCCCTAAATGCCCCTTAACAGGGATGTTTGGCTACATTTCAGTGTCTACTGGAATATTGTGTAGCTGTTGGAAATGATGTCCCCAAAGTATATTTGGTACAACATAAAGATTCAGAATTAATTTAAATGAAAAGGAATGCATAAAGCCAGATCTTTTTTCAGTAAAAATGAAAAATAAATATACAGAGATAAGGACCCCAAGAAGTTAAAAATGGTTTGCATGATTTTTATTTTCTTCTTTTTATCTGTATTTTCTGACTTTTGTTAACAAATATGCATTGTTTGTATAATAATAAAAGCAAGCAATGAAAGGTTAAAACACACAATAATGAAATGAAGTGTGAAGCTCAGAAATGAATCTGAGATGCTGACTGAAGCAGAAGGGAGAAGAAGCTCCTGCCAAAGGCCCCCCTGAACACCGCTGTCCCCCTCTGTGGTGGCTGGAGGCAGGCAGAGGCAGTGTGACCAAGTGCTTGGAGAATGTGCCATGGACTGCGGTGTTGCCAGATCACCCTCTTTCGCCACATGATCCAGGCGGCTACCAGCACCATGGATGCTCCCTGGCTGCTCTGGGATGGCCTTGAAGGAGGAGCAAGAAGAACCGAAAGCACAAGTATAAGGAGGGGTCTTCTCTGAAAAAGAGCCGGCCTTGTAAGGAGTGGGCAAAGAACCGCGGCTCTCCAGGGCCAGATGCTCACACCATGTAGAGGAACGAGCAAGCGAAATCCCAACGCATCAACTCCAAGGAGGATCATGGCAAGCAGCAGCCACAACAGCCGGCTGAGGAGTTTGCAGAGGCAGCACAGCACCAGCGGAGGGAGGGCCAGGTGCTCCAGCGAACCACCCCAGGACTGGACCGGGCCACAGTAAAGAGGCCTTGCAGGGAGGAGACTCACATCTGTGAGAAAGGCTGTGGAGAGTTCCTCAGCTTCTCTGAGTTCTTAGAACATGAGAAAAATTGCACCAATATCGACCTGTGTTCATCATGAACAACAGTGAGGGGCCAATGACTTCTCCAGGCTCTGCTGGGCCACCAGCCAGAGTCCAAGTGGTAAGGACTGTCACAGGGAGGATGGTGGCCGCTCAGGGGACGTGAAGGAGAAGCCAGGGGTGGAACCTATTCTTTCCTTGAAGACAGACTACCCTGTCACCACACCCCAGGTTAGGCTATTTACCCGAAGGCCAGGTGGCCGACCCTGTCACTCTTCAAGCACTAGGGGGCACCAGAGTGAGGAGTGAATCAGCCGAGTGTGGATGCAATTGCAGCCCCCAGTGCCAACAGCAAACTGTGGGGCCTGGAGCAGGTCCTGTGTTTGCAGCAGCAGCAGCTACAGCAGATACAGTTCACAGTGCAGATCCGAGTCCAGGCGAACATGTGGTCTGCCCACGCCCTCCACTCCAGCATGGCGGGAGCTGATGCCCTGAACTTGGGCAGCCACATGTCCCAGCAGCTTTCTGCGGCTGTGGCTTTGCTCAGCCAGAAAACTAGAAGCCAGGGTCTTTCTTTGGACACCTTGAAACCAGCCTAGCTACATCATGCAAACATCCCTTCTACCACCAGCTCTGTGTCCCCAGGGCTGGCGTCCTCGAGCCCTGGGGCCCAATGGGTCACAGGTGCTTCCGAACTGCCTCCCAGGTGCTCTGATACCTCAGGCCCCAGGCTCTGTGCTCCTCCTTTGTGGCGTTAGACCCAATCCGGAAAGGGAACAGGAAGCTACCCAACGTGGTCCTGGTGGATGTTAAACCCAAAGACCAGGTCGCCCCCTACAGGCACAAGTGTAAGTACTCTAGCAAGGTTTTGGGGACCGAATCCCTTGCAGGTCTCCCTCGGTTCCCATACTGGAGAGACGCTCTTTGTGTGCTCTCTCTGTGGCCACAGGTTCACTGCCATGGGAAACCTTACGGTGCACTTTTATCGACATTTCCAGCTGAAGGCAACCCCCAGCTGTTTGCTGAGTTCCATGCAAAACGGCAGCAGGTGTTCCTTGTGCACTGTCCCTGCTGATGAACCAAGTCTCTCTTTAGACAGCAAACCTGTCCTGGTAACAGCAGCTCCCAATTTAGGGACACCCCAGAATCTCTCTTCAGGGACTAACCCCAAGGACCTAATCGGTGGTCCACTGGTCAACAACCTACTGCCCAGGCCTTCTCCAGAAAGTGAGAATGGATCCACACTCTCTGGGGTGGGGACAAACCGCAATCCCTCAAGGATTAGCGGCTTCCCAAGGGAGAGGGACATGCAAGCCAGGGTGAGACCCTGAAGTTGCGGCAGCTGGCGGAGAACATGGACAAAGCCACCACAAACCCCAACAAACATCTTATTGGCCACCGTGTCTTAAGCTGCCAAAGCTCCCTCAAAATGCACTACCACCCCAGCACTGGGGAGAGACCGTTCCCAGGGAGACCAGTGATTGAGCCCTCTCCCCCGAAGGCCACCTGAAGACACACTTCAGTGTTCACCAAATCAGCACACCGGGGAGACGCAGAGTCTGGGCCCCGTCTCCCAGAAGAAGTTTCCTGATGGGGTCGTGTTGCAGCAGCGTATTCGGGTGCACACAGGCAGTCAGACTCCCAGCACTCCTGTGCTGGAGAGTCCCTGTGACTGTATGGGTCCCGAGCCAATGACGGTTGGTGAGGATGGCAGCATGAGTGTCATCTGTCACAATGACATTGTCAAAAGCATCAGTGTAGATGACGTTGGCTCCCAGAATGCCCCCCAGCAGCTCCTTGAAGGTCCCCAGGCCTCTTCCCAGCACCCATTTAGCATCTCTCATGCCAGGGTTCGCCGTGATGCCCCTCTGGATGCCCCAGAGAAGGTGGGTTCTGCTCCTGTGGTTCTGCGAGGACAGAGCAGCAGCAAAAACAGCTCAGTGGAGAGTAATGGCTTGACCAACGGCTCATCGTCCCCGGCGATGGGAGACCTGGAGTATCAGAGCCTAAGCCAAACATCCTGGAGACTGAATCCTTTCAGGCCCTCTCCCCAGCCAATAGCCAAGCAGAAAGTATCAAGTCCAAGTCTCCTGATGCTTGGAGAACACCCACACTGAAATGGAGGTCGGAGCAGTCTCCTCTCAACATTTGTTCAAGTCCAGCCAACCTGTCAAAGTTGAAATTCTGGTACATTTGGACCCGCGACCACGTCCCCGGGGCATGGCACCTTTGTTAGCAGACCAGCTTCGCAGACCAGGCTGCAACACCACTGCACACGGTGCAGGAGGAGCTCAGCACACAGTGCTCTGCAGATTCATGGGCGCCTTTCATGTGTAACATGTGGATGAGCTTTCCCCACCAAAAGCAACCTGAAGGTCCACTTTACAATGCATGGCACCAACCTTAGCTCTGTAAGCCATGGGAGGAAGTGGCCATCAAGGAAACCATGGCTCTGTTAGGAACAGAGGCAAAAAATGTCCCTGAGGTGTTTCCCAAGGAAATTGCGGCCCCTTCAGTGGAAGCAGTACACCACCTTGCTCGGTGGTGTTCTGGCCACGAAGACCGATGGGATTGCAGAGACTCAGAGCAGAAGTGTGCCTACTCTCCCGGTTTCCCTGGCGGCCGGCTCTGGCGTCAATAACGCCACTGTCTGTGAGACGGTTGGCTCTCAGTCAGCCATCAGGGCCCACGGGGGAAAAGCCGGGTGCTGCTGACCTCATCCCTGGCACCAGTTCCCTCACTTCCTGGGGGAAAACAAGATTGCCATCAGCTGAGCTACAGGAGAACCCATTCCAAAGAAGGAATGCAGAGTCACCGCTGTCAAACGGCGCCTTTTCGGTTTTTTAAATTTTATTTTTAACTTTATTTTTGTTGTTGATGCTATTACGGATGCCCCCGTTTTCCCCACCTGGAAGAACTTACCTCCCTGTTTGGTTTTTTCACCGATGTACAAACAACATTTACTGTCATGACCTCCAGCAGGCCCTACAGTCAGGATGTCGCTGTGCTGCTTTGCAAACAAACAAACAAAAAAAGACAGAAAAAAACATACTAAAACATACAGACTAGTCGGTTTTTTAATTTTGGAAAGGAGCCGGTCTTGCAAAATGGCTTTGAAACCTTTGTACGAGTTGGAGTAACTGTTTGCAAAGACGGTCACCTGCTTCCAGTCAGAACTTACTGAAGCACCACAGTGGGAAAGACTCCTGCTCGGCCTCATGGGGGAGGGGCCCTGTAAGATTGCTAAGTCAAAAGTTTGTCTCTGAGTTATTGCACCTGACTTTAGGATCTAAAAAATTTTTTTTGCCAAGTTGTCTTTCTTTCTGGAATTGCATGTGAATACAATAGCGCCTGTTTATGCTGGGTGTTTTACAGGGGACACAGCAGAGGTTTTCACACCGTTGAGCCAATGACGCCTTGTAAATGGAGGGTCTACACCTAAAAACCCTGTAGTCTTTTTACCAGCCAATGCTGACTATTGGAGGATAAATTTGTAGTATCCCCCCAAGAGTTGGACTTACAGTATCTGAATGTGGCTCCAGGGAAGGCGGAGCGGGGTGGCCGAGGTCAGTCACAGACCCAGCACAGACCGGCCGGCACTCTGTCTCCACGCGGCTAGACAACATCCGAGTGGGGTGTCTCCGTGTTTCCTCGTAACTCTGCTCTTGCCTCATTCACACGGCACCATAGGCAACAGGTTATTTCAGCAGAAGCAGAGAGCAACCAAAAAGAACAGGGGGAAAGGTATAAGACAAAAAGATTGGGAACAATACGTCATGTGTCAAAGTCATTATCTTCTGTCCCAAAGGACATTGAAAACTCCCTGGGCTGAAGGAGAGAAGAAGGTCGGAGGTGAACTCTGGAGGGAAAGACCTAGAACCCCACCCTTCCTCAGGCTAAGCCTGGAGTTACAGGGGTAACGGGAGTCTCAGATGGATTTGGAGAGATCTGAAGGTGGGGAACCTTGGGCCTCTTTGGGGGGTGGCGGAGGCAGGGGCCAGGGAACACAGGGCTGGGAGAGTTCCGGGGTGCAGGCGCGGGCAGGGTAGGAGCGGCTGCGTGCAGTGCGCCTGAGTCTCCTGCAGCTTCCTGCGGTAGGAGAGAGCAGCTGGATCCTCCGTGTGTCCGTAAGTCGCCTCTAATTCAGCTGAGACTGTAGGTCTCCCAGGGAGGTCTGCCTCGGGAAGGAGGACCCCGAGGGCGGAGGCGTCTCACAGACGGGGCGGTCGGGGTGGGTGCCCCCAGGCGTAGACAGCCCTCGGCTTGTTTTGCCAAGGCACTAAGTGAGCTTCCACTCAAAGCTGAGACACCATCTGGCCGACGAAGAGTAGGGAGACTCTAAAGGGATGGGACCACTTGGAATTCACCGAATGACAGCTCAGAAGACAAAGCAAGCCCAGAGAGAAAGATAAAGTCTTCTTTCTTGCAAACTCAAGAGTATGGTCTGAGTTAGGTGGGAGGTTGGTAAGGCCCCACTGAGCACCAACCACATTATGTAGGTTTGCACCTTTTCAGACAGAAAAGGCCAGGGGTGGACAGGGAGAGGGCAGGCCACCCTAGACTGAGAGGAGCACTAGGAGGCTACTGTGACCAACACCCTGGCTGGACAGGTGGGGGAAACTAAGGCAGAGAGGAGCAGGGAGGCGCTTAGGGTCACGGGTAAGTCCATGGCAGAGCCAGGTTTGGAACACGCTCTTTCTAACCCCCAGGCTTGCAAGTGGCTACAAGACCAACAGACAGAGTAGAGCGGATGGACGGGCACTGCGGAGCTGTCCCTGGGTGTGGCTGGGTGGGTGGACAATCCCCAGTCCGGGCTGCTCTCAGAGTTCAGTTCTGACGTGGGGTCTCTGGGAGCCGGCATGCACTCTGAGCCAGCTGTCTGCAACCACAGTGTCCTGTTAATAATCATGCTAACTGTCCCCACACACGTCAGCACTAATCTCCCACGCCGCCTTCCAGGACCTGATTTATCAGGATGGAGGGCACGCTCTTAAAGGGTCACAGCCCATGGCAGATCTCCAGCTCCTTCGGCGGTAAGTGGCAGAACATATTTTCTCTGCTAACACTACTCTATGTTACAGGATAGATTATTTTAAGAATCAAGACTAAATTGAACCAAGGCAGGCTTGAATTTTGCCCCCAGAACCGTAGGAGAGGGTCATCTATCAGCATGACGCAGTGGGCAAAGTACTAGAGAGTGAGAGCAAAGCCCAAAGCAGGGGCCTCGGTTGCAGAATTTATTTGCCCAAGTGACTTTGGGCAAGTCACTTACCCTCACTGAACCTCAGCCTCCTCATCCACAAAGTGGGGGATCACTGTCTCCTGTCCTGGTATCTCAGATGACCCCACAAATGTGCCAGGGAACAGGAAGCTGACATGTTACCAGGAGACACACACGCATGGCCCGTGAACACCAGAAAAATGTCCCAAGTCCCTAACTTCTCTTAGAAATATAGGTTAAACCAGCTGGAGAACATTTTTGATTAGCAAACTGACAAAGACGATAAGATGATAAAAGCCAGCATTGGGGGATGTGGGGAGATACAGTCACCATCAAATACTGTTGCTGAGAATATAAATCAGAATGACCTTTGGGGAGGGCAAACTTGGCTGTTCAGATGAGCTGACCCTCTGACACCACAACTCCAGACCCAGGAATCTGTCCTGAGGAAATAATTAACGGCGTGAACAAAAATGTAAGAATTTTAAGAATTTTATTCTGGGGATTGGTTAAAGTGTGATACAACTGTCTCACAAATACTATGCATCCAATTTAACATTTAGTTGTCCAAGCCACTCACGAAATTATTCGTTTTTAATTTTTTTTTAAAAAATCAGGCTACAAAACAAGATGCAGAGTGAAATCTGTAGAGGAAAAAATATTAGAAGCAAATACACTGATATATTGACAATGGGAAGTCACAGGGCAATGGGGTCAGGAGGGATTTTTAGCTTATTTTTTCTCATTTGCATTTTCTACATGTTCTACAGTTTTTATATCTTTTTTAAAAATTATATTTCACTGGCTATGTTATTACAGTTGTCCTGATTTTCCCCCTTTGCCCCCCTCCACCAAGCTCACCCTATTCCCTCAGGCAGTCCCCACACCACTGCTCATGGCCATGGGTCATGCATATAAGTTTTTTGGCTACTCCATTTCCTACACTGTACTTTGCATCCCTATGGCTATTCTGTAACTAGCTATTCGCACGTAATCCCCTCACCTCTTTACCCATTCCCCCACACTCCCTATCATCTAACAACCATCCAAATGCTCTCTGTAGTTCTGGCTGGTATAGCTCAGTGGATTGAGCACCAGTCTGTGAACCAAGGGGTTACTGGTTCCATTCCCAGTCAGAGCACATGCCTGGGTTGTGGGCCAGGTCCCCAGTAGGGAGAGTGTGAGAGGCAACCATACACTGATGTTTCTCTCCTTCTCTTTCTCCCTCCCTTGCCCTCTCTAAAAGTAAATAAATAAAATCTTTAAAAAGGAGAGCCTGTAGTCCTAACCATTCTAACTCTATGCTCGGGGCATGACCCTTAGCCCAGGGCAGCATAAACCCAGACACACTCACACACACACCACACACACACACACACACACACACACACACAGATTCCCGGTACCCCTCAGCTATCAGCCTCAGACAGTCGCCGTTGTATCAGTTTTCTAAGGCCATTGTAACAATAACTACAAACCACGTGGCTGAGAACAACAGTGATTTGTTCTCTAACAGATCCGGAAACCAGGAATCCAAAATCAGCGTGTGGGCAGGGCCCTGCCCTCTCTGAAGGCTCCAGGGGAAGACACCCTCCTTGCCTCTTCTAGCTTCTGGTGGCTCCCAGCAATCCTTGGTGTTCCTTGACTTGCACATGCATCACTCCAGTCCCCGCCCTTGTCATCACAGGGCCTTCTTCCACGTCTCTCTGTCTCTGATTTCTTTCTTACAAGGACACCAGTTGATGGATTAGGGCCACTAGTATGATGCCATCTTAAATTGATTACATCCAAAAAGACCCTATATCACATTCACAGGTTCCGGATAGACATGGATTTTGGAAGGACACTATTCAACCCAGTACAACCTGTATTGTATTGGCTCCTTATGCTAAAAAAAAAAAAAAAGAAAGAGAAAGAGAAAGAAAAGAAAGAAAGGAAAAAATCAGGGCTTGAGAGTCCAGCAATAGCCAAATAATTACATGTCTGAGGCATTTGCTCTGTATATCTCCTTCTGTGTGGTAGTAACATGTAACCAGTTCTGCCCTTTCTAGAATGTGTGTACCTCAAAGGCAAAAAACAAGTCCCCAGCCCCTCACACAGCCCTGGCACAAAGGTAGAACTTGGGAACATTTGCTGAACAAGTTAATAAAATGGGATATTTGAAAGCACAGTGCATAGAATTCAGTTTCCAGAAATGAAATGACAGCCACCTGTCTACCCTCTTCCAGCTTGCTGGTTTCAAGTAGCAGCTGGGTTGCTGTAAATCCGGCAAACGTCCAGGGTCCCTCCCAGCAGGAGCCGGCAAGAGCACTGGCATCTAGCAACTGGCCAGCAGAGGGCAGGGTGGTCTAATGGATGGAGGCCTAGAGGGTTGAGCTTGGCTCCATTCACCCAGCAAATAGACTCCCAGAACCAGAGTGCAGCTGATTGCAAACACTCCGAGGAAACATGTAGTCCGACTCCTCTCTGTACGGATGGAAGAAACTAAGGTCCAGGCAGGAAGAGGTTTGCTCAAGTTCACACAGAGAATTATGACCCAGAACTTCAGACTCTGTTCCCCGGACCAATTCTAGAGCTGCCTGCATGATCAGTCTCCCTGGGACCAAACCTGAACAAATGGGGACAAAAGAGCTTATCAGTTCAGCTTAAGGCTTTTAAAGGGGCCCCTTCATGATTTAATTCTATGTACACAATGTATATCCCCTTTGACCTAGTGATGCCACTTCCAGAAATGAATCTCAGATGTGCACAAGGATGTTCATTGTGGTATTGTTTATAAGAGAAAAACTGGAAACAACATAAATTCCAACTGTAAGAAGGCTGGTTTAGTAAGTGATGGCATATCTCTTTTATGTTATAGAGCAGTGTACAATCATTAAAAATATTTCAGTAGAATATTTATTAAAAAGTTCGTGATAGACAACTAGAGAAATAATATATATAGTATGTTCCTAAATTATAAAATTTATACAGATAGATAGTCTGTCCAGAAGAAGTCCAGCCATTGTTAATATAATGAGAACAGTTTGCACGACATCAGTGTAACCTGGCAGCCAAGGAGAGTGGACTGGAATGTGCATGCGTAAACAATGACGACTTCACTGTACTAGTCAGTGGGATGGTAGATGCCATTGAGTGAGCATGTGTACTGCGTGTGGCTGTCGCACTCAAAATGACTGAGTGAGTAGAGCAATGAATCTGCATCAAATTTTATGTTAAGCTTGAATATTCTTCTGCAGAAACTATTTGGATGATTCAGAAGGCCATAAGTATGGCCAGCTGGTGATTGGCAGCTTCATCACAACACGCCCATTCATGTATCACACCTCACGCAGAGTTTTTTGG
This sequence comes from Artibeus jamaicensis, assembly GCF_021234435.1. Taxonomy (NCBI): domain Eukaryota; kingdom Metazoa; phylum Chordata; class Mammalia; order Chiroptera; family Phyllostomidae; genus Artibeus; species Artibeus jamaicensis. The sequence continues at coordinate 20,409,866 of NW_026522030.1, forward strand.
TAAAATATCAAATTACCCAGGTGTCTCAGCCCCATTACAGCCCAGATTTGGTGCCCTGCAACTTCTGGCTTTTCTGGAAACTAAAGTCATTTTAGAAAGGGCAGAGATTTCAGACTGTCAATGAGATTCAGGAAAATAAGACAGGACAGCTGATGGCAATTGGGAGAACTGTGTGAGGTCCCAAGATGCCTACTTTGAAGGAGACCAAGGCACCATTGCCCTATGTACAATGTTTCTTGTTTTTGTATCTTCTTCAATTTAAAGGAGATTTTATTTTTCATATACATGGCTTTATACCTTCTGGACAGACTATATATATAAAATCTCCTTCTGGCGAGGTGGGCCCTGCCTCAGGCCGCATAATTTCGGGAGGTCTGCGTTTCATTAGCACACACACATCCCATCACTACAGGAGACATGGGCACTTCTGTTACTTGAGGCCTGGAGATCAGTACTGCACAGCATAACCCTAAACATCACCCTGCGACTGACATCGAGCCAGCCCTGGGAAATGTGTCTCCCTCTCTTGCCCTCTGTCTGTGAAGCAAGAGAGGACTGAGTCCCAGTGTCACCACACCGTGTGGGCTGTCCCCCTGCTGCTGCCATTGGAGGCGGACACTACTTTGGAGGGCAGGGAAGACTGGAGCAGTGGAAATGCTTAAGTAAGAGAAAAGACAAATTATTTGTCAAATCCTTCCTCTCAGATAGCATGAAATGTAAGCTTTTCTTGCATAACGAACTATCATCTCCCAGTAGTGCCAAGTGTCCATTTCCTTGCTTTTCTCCCTGTCCTACTTCGTGGTTCCGGAGGAACTCGCTAATTAGCACAGTATCTGCAACAGCTGCACAAACAGCCGAGGAATACCTCGCGAGAGCAAATAACTTATTTTATTCTTAAATCTGTACATGATGTGTAGATCTAGACAAAATATGCATGAGGCGTGGTACCAGCTGATGACTAGACGTACCCTTTAGCCATTAAAATAGCATAGAGCTTTACTGTTTTCAATATTTAATTTAATTTAATCGTGTTTAAAAATTAAATAAATTTCAGCCTTATTCGAATAATTTTGATCTAAATTTTAATATTTACTGATTATAATTTGAATTTTGCCTACCTTAATAATTTTGAATATTTTAGAAGAAAATAAGTTTTAGAGAAATTATTTAACTGTTCAATATTTAAACGTGTTCTGTGGACTCCAGCAGAACCTTTGCCCTGGGCCTCTCAGATGTAAGGGGCAGGCCTGTGTTTAAAAGAAAGATTCTGAGAGAAAATACACCAGAATTTTAAGAGAGGTCAACTCTAGATTATGGAATTGCCATGGTTATTTTTTTTAACTGTATTCTTTTCCTTTGTACTTTTCCAGATTTTCTGCAATAAAAAAATATCTCGTCAGAAAAAACACCACGGTTAAGTGCATCTTCACCAGCTCAGCTCTCCAAACCCATCCCAACCAGGGCCCTGGGGCGGGTTTCGAATTCTGAGCCCCTGCTCCCACGAGCTCCCCAGATGTCCAGCAGGAGGGACCCTAAGGGTGGCCCTGCGCTCAGCCCACATCTCTGTCACTTACCCAGATACACAAAGCTGCCCCTGAATGCCCCGCGGGCCGCACTCTTGGCAAACAGCACTCTCGGTCTGTGATTTTCCCCCCTCCATGCTGCTTCTGGGAACAAGGTGGAAGCTGGCACCTTCCCCCGGATTTAGGCTGACCGGATCTCCCCAACGGGGCTGAAACACCCTGCACCTGACCTTCCAGAAGTCTCCTCTGGAAGATGACCAAGCACACTGAGGGTGGGGGCAAGTGCTGTTTTGGTTTATTGATCGGTTCTTGAGCCCAGCAGAGAGATCTCTCCATGTAGGGGACAGGCAATGCAGGAAAAACCCTGCATTTCTTCATAGAAAACAGCGGTGGGAACAGAGAGGTGAAGAAGGCGGGATGTTCTCACTAGTTCCCATCCAATCCCCACGGGGCCGTGTGACCTCTGCAGCTTCCCCCCATGTCCCCCACAGGCAGTGAGAGGTGGCTGCATTTCCTTGTCAGGCCATCCCCCTGGTGAAAATGTTTCCTAGAACTGGGGGAGGAGGCCTTTACCGCACTGTAACCTAGGGGTTCCCCGAAGGGCCTCAGAGCTGGGTCAGCCCCTCTTGTTATATCTGAGGCTCAGAGAGTTCCACAGGCGACAGGTGCTAGGTCACGAAGCAGCCGTGTCCAGACGGGAGCCCAAGAACTGTCTCTTCCACCACGGCCCAGGGCCTGAGGCTTTCCCTCTCGCCTCAACGTGTTACACTGAACACAGGATACCTGCTACATTCTCCGAGGCGACATGCTTACGCTTCGGGGTTTTTAGAAAATTACCACAGCCAGGAGCTTTCCCTGAGCTGCACGCTGAGCACTGGCAGAGACGGCCAAGCCTGGTGCACTGATTCTGCGGGGGCGTTTTCTCACGTTTTCATGTCTTCGTCCATAGACTATGATTTGCGATCAACCACAGGCCCAACCGTAATTGACAGCATCTTTTTCCCTAGTAGATCAATTATTATGCATCAACCAATTGATGCGTCTCAGATTCAGTGAAATACAGTGAGATATGGCCGAGTGGCCAAAACATATTTGTCGAGTGAATAAACGATAGGGTTCTCCGTGCACGCATCACCCTCCCTAAAACTCTTCCCAGGAAGGGAGCAGTGCTATTCCCATTGAACAGATCAGAAAACGAAGACTTGGAACAGTTAAGACTTCCCCAAGATCCTACAGTAATGGTGGGGCCGGAAACACCACCCAGTCCTGGACAGGCAGGGTCTCTGTGGTAACCACTGAACCATCCAGCCTTCCCCGGAGAAGGCAATTCCCTTGTTCACGGGTAGGGTGACCAGCCATCCTGGTCCGCTCTCGTCTGAGGGGGTCTCTCAGAACATGGGACTGCAGTGAAAAAATCTGGAGAGTTCCCTGACAGACCAGGATGAACAATCACCCTGCCACCAAGTTCAAGAGCCCTCCGTTTTCCCTGCTCCTGTCCCTCCGCTCCCTCCACACAGCCTCCACCTCCTCCAGGCTCTGCCCCTGAACAGCCCCCTAGGCTTGTCAGGGCTCCTGGGGCTGAGTCCCTCTCTGGATCAGGGGCCCCTCCACTCCTCAGTGCCGGGAAGCTGTCTGTGTCCCGCCTTCCCTAAGTGCGGGCCACTGAGGAACACTGGGCCCAGGTTTCACTGGACCTGCTGGGCTGGTGCAGGTCCAGGTTGCCCTTTGGCCAGGTTCTCGAGGCTTCATTGAAATTATGTGCCAGGCTCTGGCTCCATAAATCCCGTTTCGTGCTGCTACGTGGATTTGACAAGGAGTATGATGTTTTCAGGACCCAGGAAGCTGCTAATAGGAGCGGGTTCCGACGCAAACCAGAAGGCTCCTTCCCTGTGAGAAGGCTTCCAGCTCCCCAGACTGAGGTGGCAGGAATCCAGCCAAGGCCCAAGTTTGTTCAGAAGACCAAGTTGCCATTGGGTCGTGCTTCCTGGGGTGGGGTGGGGGACCCCTCCTGAGGCTCTTGTTCCCATGCGTATTCCTGGTCTCTCACCCAAACTTGACTCATCAACCCCCAGGTAAGGAGCCCAGATATCTGAGCCTGAAATAAACTCCTGCGGTTCGTGCTCACACTTGCTGCAGGATATGAAGCACAGCAGGAGACTTTTTCATAAAATCTCGCAGCTCCTGACACATGTCACCTCACTCCAGACCTTCCTGAAGCCGGGCCCTCATTCAGGTGAGTCCAGGCTCCTCATACCCCAGCTACCGGGACTTTTGACTCCTGGGCCTATTGCTGCTGTTTCACAGTTGGACAGGAAGCATTGAATAGAGCTCAGTGCCCACTCCGGGGGGCAATGGCAGCAGCCTCTGGGAACCCACAGTTCAAGAACTCAGGAGCAGAGGGGTCGCTGCTTTACGCACTGCGCATGAGCATCCTTGGTGGCCCCTCCCTCCCGCTTCACCTGGAGCTGGGCTCCCACTCTGTCTGCCCCAGTCACACCCGCCTCAGGCTGCCACCCTCTCCCCTCTCCTCACCTGCTAGGCTCCCAGGGCTCCCTCAAGGGCATCGTGGACCGTCTGGTGGCCCGGGTAAATCTTACATGAGAATGAGCACAGTGATAATGTCGCCCACCCCGACCACCCTCCTTAAATGCAGGGATGAGACCAGGGGGATTTGTTCTCCACTACATCCTCTGTACTCAGTACAGAGCCTGGCACGGTGTAGGAACCTAATAAATAATTGAATAAACGGCTGTGTAAATAAATCCCCACGTGACCCCAGGAAACAAGAGCTATTATTATCCCCTGTTTCACAGCTAAGGAACTGAGGCAGAGATGAAGGAAGTTACACCGCCCAGCTGCTAACTGTCAGAGCAGAACTGGATCTCATTCTGCAGGCCCCAGACGCCCCACGATCTCATCCACCGTGTTGCCCTCAGCTCCAGGAGCAGGCGGGAGCAGGCAGGCCTGTGTACAGTTTGGCAACTGGTTTGCCCTCTGTCCCAAGACCAGCAATCTTTGCATTTGTAAATTCTCTCTCCTGTTCTTGGCCCTGGACTTTCCTTTCCGCTTCTCTTTCTTCTCTCCCCTCTCTCCCTCCTCAGATCTCCCCTGCCTGCTGTCTGCAGACAGATCGTTGCCAGGACCAGTGAGCCCTTAGAGAGAACTTCTCCACGTAAAGGCTGAGTTATGCTGGAGACAGGAAAACCCAGCACCATTGCCTGGAAGACCCACCGGCCCAGGTGGCTCGGGGAAACAGGTAAATAAACACTGAAAAGAATTAGTGCCTTTTTTTTTCTTTGAAAACCTATCTTTAATGTGAAGGGAAAATAAGGACAGTTCCTCAAGACGAAAAAAAGTGTATTTGGAAAATTTGGAGAAACAGACATAATAACAATCATTGGAAACTGGCTTCTACCCTTTATAGCAAATCCTGATGAGATGCGTCCTAAAGTGTAAACAGATTTGAACGATAAACTTATTGAACCATATACAATTATTTCTGGAGAGAAATGGATGAGCGGTTGGTTAGACAAATGGAAGAGGTGTGAATGATTCTTAACACTCTGATCTGGCAAAATGGTCCTTGGAAATTAATGGAACAAAAAATTATACCGAGGAAAAGAAGCATCATCAGGAGAAAGCACTAAACATAGGAACCATGAAATGAAAATGCATTCTTATGAATAAGAGGATTAATGAAATGAATTTAAGAAAAGGTCAAGTTGGGGAGAATATCTGATGGGCTGCAGCTCCACAAATCCCCTAAATTTACTGTAGCATTTAAAGCACAGGACTTTGGAAGTACAAAGTCCCTGAGAATTATCCATTCCACGCTCTTTTTCTATTGATGAGGAACCTCAGGTCCAGAGAGGGTGAGTGACGTGCCCAAAGCCACACAGTAATGTGGGTACCAGTCTTTATATTGCATTAATGTCACATGTAGATCAAGGGAAGTCGTGCTTCAATCTACTCTAAGCTGTGTTTAGTGGCAGATGCTACCCATCAGAGGGTCCTGACAGGTAGGGGACAGTCCCAAGGAGATAGCTCAAGAGTCTCCATGCAGAGAACACACTTTCTAGGGTCAGAGAGGCCTGAACTCAGATCCGCATAGTACCACTTGCCAGCTGTGACCTTGCAAGTGAGCCTCAGTCTCCTCATCAGTAACATGGACCCAATATCGCCTACTTTGCAGAATAAGATGCCATATCCCAGGAAAAGCACCTAGTATGTGGTAGGAACCTAGATAAAAAATGCTAATGTTGTAGACATGACCAGAATTCATTGCCTTAAAATTCTGAAATTATGCCAAAAGAAAAAAATGCATGGCAATAAAAGGAAAAACAAAACATCATGACAGAAGTAGAGGTCTGATGGAAAGAAATCAGGAATGGGTGTGGCCCCAAAGATTGTTATCTTTTCTCACAGAAGTCAGCTGGCCCAGAAACAATACAGGTACCACCTGGGGAAGAGCTGGCACCTGTTTCCCAGCGTGGTTCTCGAATTGCTGTTGAGGACGAGGACTGCCCTTCCCCAGGTGGTGCCCTTGAGGGCCCCTCTACAGAACACTGCCCCCAAAACGAGTCCACTCTGCAGGGGAGTGCAGTTCTTCGTCAGCCCGGCTCTCCCCACCCACCACTTGTCAGGGCGAGTGTGGTTCAGGGAAAAAGGACAAGGAGGGTCCGAGGAGGAGGCTCCACTTCCCACCACAGAGGGGTGCCAGGGAGGCACTCTCCTCCCGGGGCTGTCTCTGGAGCAGTGCTGCAGAAGCCCTCCGCCTATGGATTTTGTGGAAGTCACATCTGAAAACACCCCTGTGATTCCTGAGATCTGCAGAGCCGGGAGGTGATGCTACTCAGCAGGACCCCTGATCCATCCTACGTGTGAGGGAAAAGAGGAGAATGGCCTGGTTAAGGACTGATGCTTCTTCTCTCCCTATGAGAAGCCTAAGTGTGTTTAGCTAGAATTATTTTCACAAAATAATACTAGAGGAGCTTGGCACAGACTTGACCTAGGAAGTCCCCATCAGCAGACAAGACAGGCTCAGGCACTCCAAACTAACACCATACAGCCACAGCGCTCCAAATCCTTCCGATTCAGCTCCCTGTTTTAACTAAATAGCAGTGACATCCAAGTTCAATGTCTGCCATGTTCATAAAGCCTCCCCATTCCCTCTATCGAATCAACTCCCTCCTTCGACTCCATGTTGACCACTGCATTTCTGGAATTTAGACAAGACCGCATGTCATGTGGCGGCCACTGAGGTCAGCCACCACCTTTTCCTTTATTCCCAAAGCCCTTAGCTGTACCTAGCTGGGTGCCTGGCACATGGCCACTGCTCAGAGCATTGTTGGAATTATATTAAATGAAGTAATTATGGGGCTGGGCCAAATGGACTCAGAGGCCAAATCTTCCAACAGTGGTTTTATTGTTTTTATAGCCTGTATTCTTTGAAGGGAAATCCAAGGTAGTTTATACCAAAGAACTTAGAGTAAAGGGTCATAGACTGTGTTCATGGGCTTGGCAGTGGCTGGATAGCGGCATCCCAGCCCTCCCTGGGAGGGCTGCCTACGGGAGATGAAAGAGGCTGTTCTTTGGTGAATGATGGACTCAAGGTCAAACTCAAGCTCTACTACTCACTACCTTGGGCTTCATTTCCTTCCTGTGTAACAAGAAGACAATAGTATTCGCCTTGCAGGATGGTAGTGAGATTTCAATGTAATCATGTGCAAAGCACCTGGCTCATAACAGGCCCAGAAGCACAATAGTTCCATTCTCCTGTCATGACTTAGAGAGAGATGAGGTGGAACAGGGCTCGGGCTTCAGGGTCTGGCTGACTTGGACGAGGTGTGAAAGCTCCCTTCTCCACACGCACTTGTGTGACTTGGAGCAAGTTAGTTAATATATGCAAGGTCTGTTTCCTCATCTGTAGAATGAGAATAATAAATAGCACCTACTTCACTGGGTTTGAGGGAAGATTAAATGAGATTAGTGAAATGCCAAAAATTGCCTAGAATTTACTCAACTCTAAACAAGTAGTCACTATTATTTTGCTCTTCTTTAAGTTGGTATGAGGCATCTGGAAGGCCCAAAGTCAGGGTCAGGCTTTGTGAGGACTCTGTGGATTCAGGAGTCCTGGCTAAGAGGACCTGCCAAGACCACGGGGCAGAGGACATGGCAGAAAGCCTCTGATCTGGTCAGCCCACGGGCACCATTAGTTGGACTCTGCAGATGCCTCAGAGGTTCACAGCCCCAGGGGGTAGAGAGGTTTCCCAGGGGCAGACACCCACGGCAGATAGCTTTAGGGCAATACATTTCCTGGCTCTCCACTTCCATATGAATTCCTTCCTAAATCTGATCTGCCTGTGCTGAAAGCATCATTCCAGTTTGCTAGTCTCATCTTTTCTTCTACTTCTTTCCCCTTCTTCCACTGTACAAACACTTCTGTGTCTCATCACCCCGAATCTTAGTGTGGGACATGTCCTGCTGAGTCAAAACTTCTGGGGCACCCCATAAAGGGGCAGTTCCAACGATGGCATTCTCAGGGTCACCTTAGATCAAGGCACTCTAACCACTGCTCCCCAAATGCAGGGCTACGACATACAGCTGTGCAGGGTGTTCACCACATCATTCCAGGGGTTGCCACTGACCTCACTCACAGCCTGTGAGCCCGGCCTCCCTGGAGTCTCGCAGTGCGTGGCTGTAGGAGGTGGGCCTGGCTCTATCCATCTCATTCAGAGAAACGTCGCCAATCAAATTTAACTATCTAATAATTATTTATCAACATTTTCAGTGTGTGCGTGTTATTTTTATCAAATTTGTATTACTAACAGTTGAAGTGATAACTCAATCCGGAAGAATTTTTTTTAATTCTTAGAGGCTTATGGTCATAGGAAATAAAAAATATTAAATTTATATACATTTTTTGTTGCAGAGAAGTATGATAGGAAAATCAATAAAAGACTTTCAAGCATAAAAATACATTACATTAGAATTAAATTCTGTGGGGGAAATGGATTGGAAATACAATTTCCTACTGTTAAATAAGAGCTCATTCATGTATTTTTTTAAAAGGATGGTGGCGGATATCAAATTGCTGTGATATTTGTATTTTATTGGCACATTTAAAACAGTGATGTGAGAGCCTTATTTTCCAATTCCTATATTTATAACACACCAGACATTACATCTTTTCCAATTCTTTAAAATTGTTTAAGATACTTTAGATGTCAACTTTCAAATGCTCAAGAAAGGACATAGATTTTCAAAATTACTTTAGGAAACATTGAGCAAAAATGGCGAACCCCAGTGAAGCCAGCCACTCGGGAGCAGACAGCCTTCCCCCGTGAGCAGGTGCCTCATCTCCGCTGCAGAATGCGCATCCCCTCGGAGGAGCGCTGGCTCTTTGCTTTTTTTCGGGCTGAGCTCAGACGCAGAGGTAAGGGATGGCGCTCTGTGGGAAGGGAGGCTTTTGGCCACCAGGTGGGGTTTGCTTGCCTGCCCTCTTGTCATTCTTCTCCTTGCCACAGAACTTGGGTTTTCTTCTGGGTGACTCTGGGCAAGTGTTCCCCTCCCTTTGCACCCAGCAACCTGGCTATCAGAAAGGTGCAGGGTCAGTCCGAACTCTTCCCACCCAGGCTCTGGGCACTCGGGTGGTCATTTGGGGCTCTGGTTATTCCTCCCCCAAGGCTGCCTCACTGAGGGAAAAGCCTTTAACTAACTTGCATGAATAAATGTTTAGAAATATAGATGATGAGATAGTCAAAGTCTCCCTATTCAAGATATTTAAACGTTTAAGTTCTCATATATTTAAAATAACTTATATAGCCCTGGTTGGTGTGGCTCAGTGGATTGAGTGCCGACCTTTGAACCATAGGGTTACCGGTTGGATTCCCAGGCAGGGCACATGCCTAGGTTGCGAGCCAGGTCCCCAGTAGGGGGCTCACAAGAGGCAACCACAGATTGATGTTTCTCTCCCTCTCTTCCTTCCCCTCTCTCTAAAAATAAATAAAATCTTTTTCTAAATAAGCAAGTAAATAAATAAATAAATAAATAACTTATAAAACATATTAAAATACCAATGTGGTAATTATAAATTAATATTAATTGAAATTCATGTATCGAATGTTAAATTAATGCATTAATTTTCGATTAACATACTAATATAGTCTTCTATGAATTGCAAGTGTATTTAGAAACACTGTTTTCTTCCCAGGCTCCCATTTAATTCATGAAACAATCATATTCATCCTCTTCCCATACATCGTTGACATTGGCATCTTGGTCACCACTGGAGCCACTGCTTCAAGTCATCTAACACAGCTTCCCAGAGCGCCCTTCTTCACTTTCGTCTAAGTTATTTAGGACACAGAATGCTTTGCATCCATGGACAAGGCTGTCACTGGAAATTATACTCTAGCCCTAAGTACCCATTCTCTATTCATGAGCTCTGCAAAGTAACCACTTAGTGTATTGTTTTTTAAAGGGATCTGTAAAAGGCTTTACAGCATCCAACACTTGCAATAATAAGGAAAAATGACTAAATCTGTACTCCGTGGTTTTGTCTCCATTTTTGCTTCAGTAAGTGACCTTTATAAGCATTTGAAGCGTAGCATTGATTGAAGTTATTGGGAGCTAATATGTCATCCCCAAACAGTGCTTGTGGGTTAAAATGAAGTGATTGGGAGTGAGCCTTATAACATGAGAGACTTAGCAAGGACTTAAATGGAAGGCAAATCTCTCTTTTCTGAGAGATAATGGGTGAGTGGCTGGTCAGGGAACACTTGCATATTGGAGTCTGGCTAGATTCTAGACCCTCCCTCGCAGGATCGGGCTTCGTAGGGTCTGCCCTCCGGGCCCTTCTCTGGGACCTCCCCCAAGACTGGCCAGCAGCATGACAGGTTTCAGTTGGGGCAGAGGCTGGTGGCAGGGCTGTAATCTGGACCCAGCCCTGAGCCAGAGAGAGGAAGCTGTGTGTGCCTTGTGCTGTGTGTGTACAAACAGTGGCTTCTCCTCTGCTGTCTCCCAGCCAGGCTTCGAGGTGGGTGCTTCTCTGTGGGAAAACTGAAGCTCTAGGCATTTTTCAACTTCATTTATAGACATGAAAACCTGGCCAATAATTAATCTCCAAGTAGTTACAAACTTACACCCAGAGGCTCAGAGCTAGCTCTGGAGTTAGACATTGCAGGTTTAAATCCTTGTTCTTTCCCATAGAAGACATAAGTCCAGCAGTGAGTCACTTGATCTTTCTGGGCTTTACTTTTCTTACCTGTAAAGTGGAGGTAATAATGCCTACCCCAGAGGCGACACGAGGATTAAAATAATGGTACCTAGCCCAGAACTGGGTACATCGTACGCTCTGCCTGTAAGAGCGTACCCACCAGACTCAGTCTCTGAGAACATAATATAAAAAAAGAACCAGCCACTCCCTGGGACCACATGGCTTCCCCTGGACGATGTGTGGCCACACTGTTCCTTTTTGCATGTGTGAAATGCAAGAGAGAAGATAGTAAACTGGCCACCTGCCCAGACACAGTACCAGTGATTCAGGCAGGGATGCTGGTGTGGGACAAGCATCTTAAAAATCATTTTTGTGGCTTGTTTCTCTTATTACAATAATGGTACAGTGGTGCACAAGAAAATTACCGTCAACTCTAATTCCCAGGGAAAATATCGGTTATTTTGGTATACATCCTTCTAATTCTTTGCTTGCAATTCCTCTTTTAATCTCAAGCATAGGATCATACACTCCTTTATTTTTCACTTGCTTTTCTCAATTTCCCATGAATATCTTTCCATGGCATCACTATGGTTTCCTTCCCATCATCCCAATGGTTGCCAGTGTTCTGCTCAGTGGTAGTGCCGTTGTTTTTTTTAGACCAACCACTGTTTGGAGGCTTTTGGTTGGTTTCTAATTTCTCCTGTTACAAACAAGGCCTGTTAGAATTTGACAGTGTGTAAAGCGCTTGCTCCCATCCCTTTGGATCTTTTCATTAACTTGGAAACAAAGAAATGTGATCATCATTCTTTCCATTTGACAGATGGGAAAACTGAGGCTCACAAAGAAAAAAAGGGGTTTGCCCAAGGTCAGCAGCTGGTAGAGCAGCTCCCAACCTGAGCCTTCTGGGCCCCCAGGCTGGCCAACTGCCTGACACGATACCCCATTTTCCTTTCCTTTTTTTCCCTTCACAGAGTAATGTGATGAAAGGATATTTGTGCCTCTTCTGCCTCTTTCTCTCCAGGAGCTTCTGGGCTTTGAGGGACCACTTAACCCAAACCAGAAACCCTGACCTCCCAGTCCACTCCTCACACACTGTAGTTTTTATTTTGATCATTGTAGTTATTGGTACTTGTTATTTTCTTGTTTATTTACTCGTCTTTCAGGGATTTTCAGTGAAGCAGAACCAATCCCCAGTGATCAGAGGCAAGGCCTGGGTTGTCTTGAATCCCTACAATACTCGAATTTTAACCAGACATCCAAGTGGGTCAAAAACCATTTATAATGATCTCAATCAAGACTAGAACTTCATCTTACCCACAAGCATAAAAGAGACTATGCTTGGTGTAATTCACACTGACTTTTCCAGAAATGCAACCACCAGGAAAATTGAGAGATTAGTTTACTTTCTTCATTTTAGAGTTTTTGAGTTTCAGAAAATGACGTCATCAGCAACAACACCATTCCTGGGATTCTAGTCGCCATTACTGCTCCTGTATCAATCCGCACCTGCAGCCATCACCATGAAAGCAATTCTCAGTGTATCTACCTATATCTTTTTTTAGCCCTTACTTCAAATACTCAAAGACAAAGAGGAAATGTTATTCAGTTGGCTATTAACTCTTTTTTCTTAAATTCAAATATTCATTATAAATCAGCTTAAGCATCTGAATATTCTATGATGCTTTCTGGCATACTTGTGAGCAAACATTTGAATATTAAAATACATTATTTTTGCCCTGGCTGGTGTAGCTCAGTGGATTGAGCACGGGGCTGTGAAGCAGAGGGTTGCCAGTTCAATTCCCAGTCAGGGCACATGCCTGGGTTGCAGGCCAGGTCCCAGTAGGGGACACATGAGAGGCAACCACACATTGATGTTCCTCTCCCACTCTTTCTCCTTCCCTTCTCCTCTCTCTAAAAATCAATACATATTTTTAAAAATATATTATTTTATAAAAAGTACTTTCCTTTTATTTCTCCATTACATCATGGTGAAAATACTATATTGCTAATTTAAATTCTGTGAACAAGTAGAATGTATTATCTGTGAATTTAATTTCAGAATGATCAAGGGGCCATCAAAAAGATTTGAGTTACCAAGAGGCCTTTGGGTCCCACTGTGTTGAGAACCCCGGGTGTGGTCCGTCTCCCCCACCAGGGGATCTGCTCCCTGGAGGCAGGGCCCAGCCTGCCGAGTCCCCAGTCCGGCCCCAGCACCGGAAGAGCACTCAGTAGAGGTCAGTTGAACGAAGGAGTGAGGGAGGCTTTCCAGGCATTGTGAAGAAATTGGGTGGGGGAGAATCCAGGGGCCGAGTCAGCTTTTGACGAGTGGATTATATAACATTTCTGCATTTCTTTATCTCCAAGTACCAAGTAGGATGGGAAGCCTCATCTGCCCGGATCTTAAGAGGATTCAAGGAGATCACAGATCCGAAGGCCCCCCGGCAGAGTTCCTGGCAGGAGGCAGGACTGAGGGGTGCTGAGTAATTGGTTGCTGCTATGGTTTTTGTTGTGAGATTTCTCAAGCAGTAAACCATGGCTCTGTATTTTCAGCTACCTGGCCCTCCTCTCTACTTAAAATCTTATAGTTGTTATTAATACATTTTCCTAAGAACCTCCCATTCCCATTTATTCATTTCCTCCCCCTCCCCCACCCCAGGCCTGAACTACCTTCAATAATCTCCCTCTAATTAGAAATCGGGGTTGTCAAGCTGACCTTCCTCTCCTCTCCCCAGTTCTCAACTTGACCCTGTCTCTGCCAGATGCAAACGTCCCCACCGTTCCAAGCAGAAGCCACAGGCCAAGAGGGGACCTCAGAGGCCAGACTGCCTGTGGGCACCACGGTGGGGCAGGCCCCCACCCCCACCCCGCAGACTTCAGCTGCCACATGGGGTAAGGACCGGGCACCTCTGCCAGTTCTCCGTGATGAAATGCCACTGCCCCCGGGGAGCCGTCCCCAGCCTTCCACAGTGGCTTGGCGGCAGGTTTATCACACTCGCTGAGAGAAGACATAATCAATTCCCCAGCTGGCACTTTGCGCTGAATACCCACTTTTTCAGCTTGATAGCAGGACTAAATTAGTTATTTAGCAACTAGGCCCTAATTTAGAGCAAGCGAGAGCCTTGACAAGGATCATTGTTCAAGGCCATCCCCCCTTTGCCGTCAGATGGGAGGCCCACAAATCCCCAGAAGGTGATAAATAGACAATTAGAAAATAGATATATTTGGTTAGATCTACAAGGCTCCCCAGCGCTGTCAGGCTCACAATGAAGGGGCCGAGGTAAATTGGTGGCCAATGAACGCCAGCTGCACGGCCATCCGTCCTGCAGACACTCGGCCATATGTGGCCATTTACAGGCCGTCCTGAAGAATAGCTCGGACCAATAAGACCAGAGGGAACTAAAAATACTTGACAAAGTTGGCTGCTCTTCATTTAACAAGAATAAAATATCTAATGGGGTGTAATGGAGGCCATCAATCACCTACTGCCATTCCCAGCCGTAATACCATACTTTTAACTATTAATGCAACTTTTTTTTTTTTTTTTGCTAATAAGTGAGACAGGAACATCCACTTTGTATACAGGGTGGATGTTTGCAGGGTGAAGATGAATGGGAGACGCGGGACAGCTGTGGCAGAGGATGAATTCCAGCTTAAAAATAGAAAGGGATGGCGGGAAGGTAAAATGGCGCAGCTGCTGGGGAGAACAGTATGGGGGTTCCTCCGAAAGCTCAACATAGACTTGCTTTGTGATCCAGCAGTTCCACTCCCAGGTGGACACCCCAGAGAACTGGAAGCAGACACTCAAACAGATACACCTCATTGTTCATAGAGACATTATTCCCAATAGCCAAAAGGTGGAAGCAATCCAAGTGTCCATCAATGGATGAATGGATAAACAAAAATGTGATGTGTACATGCAATAAAATATGATTGGACCTTAAAAAAGAAGGATTTCCTACACCAGGATGAATCTCGAGGATACAAAAGGACAAATGTGGCATGATTCCATTTGTATGAGGTCCTTGGAGTAAGTGAATTCACACGGACAGGAAGTAGAATGGTGACCAGGGGCTGGAGGGAAGGAGCATGGGGAGTTACTGTTTAATGTACAGAGTTTCTATGTGCGATGATGAGAAAGTTCTGAAATTATATAGAGGTGATGGTTGTACAACATTGTGAATGTACTTAAGCCATTGAATTATACACTTAAAAATGGTTAAAATGGTCCTTTTTCTGTTACGTATATTTTACCACTTTTTAAAAATGTTAAATAGGAAAGAGAGCAGTCAACACATTCAGAATCTGCTGAAATGGCAAACACCATGTTCAGCGGGTAGGAGCTGCTTATTTCCTGCAGGATAAGGTTTTCCGGCCTCTCTGCTTCTTTCAATGCCCAGACACAATCATGAGCCCTCCTCCATGCAGAACAAAGTCCTGGGCTCTGTAGCATGCACACGGATCAGTCTGGGCTTGCCCTCAGAGACTCCGTTCCACTGGAGAAAGCAGACAAGGGCACAAAGAACACACAGAACTACAAAGAGCCAGCATTTGAGAACTGGCGTAGGAGAGGGGCAAGGTGACCTCAGCATCCTAAGGAGAGATGTGACCCAAAAAAGGTATGGCACTCACTGTGAAAAGCCCTTGAGCTGGGGCACAGAGGAGAGGCAAGATTTACCCAGAAGGACATACAGGAAAGGTTCTCCAGGCTGAGGAACGATTATAGACAAAGGGACAGACACAGGACACACTTCCCTGTTTAGCTGGAGTTGGGGGTATGTGAAGGGGAGTAAGAGAAGATGAAGGGGAAATAAGGGTGGAGGTGGTCAAGGAAAGCCTCCATTCATTTGTTGTTCGTTCATTCCCCAAATATTTGTTAATTATTGTGATATGCTAGATCCTGGTATCTGTGCATGAGAGATGCAGGTATAGCGAAGGAACAGGAAGAGGGGTCCAAGTTGGCCTACACAATAAGGACATGGATTGGCTCACACAACAAAGTCAGAGGTAGAACAGATTCCTGGATTGGTTGGTTTGAAGGATTGCCAATGCCACCACATATCCAAGACCTTCCCTTTTTCTTTTTTTTTTTTACACTCACTGGAGGACATATTTTCATTTTTTGTTTTGAGAGAGAAACATTGGTGCAAGAGAGAAGCATCAATTTGGTTGCCTCACCTATCCACATACGCACATGGACTGGGGATAAAACCCAAAACCTAGGTAAGTGCCCTGATTGGGAATCAAACCCACAACCTTTCAGTTTGTTATGGCACAACACTCCAACCAACTGAGCCACACAGGCTAGGGCTCCAGGACCTTTCTGTCTGTAGTAGAGACTGGATGCTCACTGACCCATTTTATCTTTTTCCAAAGCCCACGGTGTGCCAGAGCACATCTCCCAACCTCCCTTGCAGTTGAGTGTGGCCATATAAATGACTTTTAGCCAATAGAATGTGGATGCAAGTGTGGGCCACCTCCAAACCCGGAGCGTAGAAGCCTCCCACACACAATCCTCCATTGCGTCTGTCCTCATCTGCCAACCAGAACTGGAGGACCCCAAGGTGCAGAGCATGGCAGAACCACCTGGAGGAAGGAGCATAGTCCCCTGAATTATCATATGCATTAGTTTGCAAGGAATGACAAAACAAGGTACCACAAACTGAGGGGCTTCAACAACCAAAATTTATTTTCTCACAGTCTGGAGGCTGGAAGTCCAAGACCAAACTGTCAGCAAGTCTGGTTTCTCCTGAGGTTCTCTCCTTGTCTTGCAGATGATACGTTCTCCCTGTTCTCACGTGGGCTTGCCCTGAGTGCTCACATCCCTGGTGCCTCTGTGTATCCAAATTTCCTCCTCTTATAAGGCCACCAGTCAAGCTGGATAGGGCCGACCCTAACGGGCTCCTTTTAACTGAATCATCTCTTTAAACACCTTATCTCCAAATAACAGTCATGTACTGAGGTACTGAGGGTTAAGGCTTCACTGAATAAATGGGAGGGGGACACAATTAAGCCCATAAGACCACATGAAAGGCCTTTTCCAGAAACCTGATAGAAATTTACACGATTGAGAAATAAACCTCTGTTGTGTTAAGGTGCTGAGATGTGGGGGGGGTGTTTGTTAAACAGCTAATGATAATCACCCCGATTAATCAACTGTTGGTCTGCTCTGCAGTTAGTAGCAAGCTTCATCCTGAGGCTGGTTGAAAGATGGCTGCCAGGAGAATCAGGGCTGTCTGCTTCCTTTTTTACACCCATTGGGAAAGAGAAGGGCAATCGCAGAAGTTCTCCATGAGCAGCAGGTACTGTCCTTTCCCAGAAGCCCCTGTCAAGCCGCCCCTCATTTTTCATTGGCCAGAGATGGGTCACATGCCCATGACCAGTCACCATGAAGGGGAATGGAGTTAGTCTGATCAACTTATATAAGCAACGTGAGTCAGTTTTCCCCCGAGCACCTGGCTATGTGAGGGAGGAAGGGGTATCAGGAAAATTGGAAGTTTGTTACACAAGAGGAAGAACAGACATGAGGAATGCAACCAACATCTGATCCAACATCTTTAACAAGTTTCTCTTTATTCTACAACTGCCAGGGACCAGAAAACTCTGATAAGCCCAACCCTCTGTGGGTAGTGTTTAAAAGGACGTGTGGAATAAAAGGACTGGAAGAGACTCGTGTTTATCTATTCTAAGCCAACCCCTTTATTGTATGGAAGGTGAGGCCCAAGGCCACCAAGGAGTCGGTGGTGAAACCAAGACTAGAACGCAGGGGTCTGACCCACACACCTTACCTTCCCTCCATCCACCAGTGGGTCCCATTCCTTGCTGCTCATCAGAAATACCTGGTGAGATTTCTAGCAATACAGCTTCCAGAGCCTGCCCCAACCTGATTAGATCAATCTCTGGCCCTGGCTAGGCAGTTCAGTTGGTTACAGCATCCTCCTGATACACCAAGGTTGTGGGTTCAATTCCTGGTCAATGCACATACAAAAATCAACCAATGAATGCATAAATAAGTGGAACAACAGATCTATGCTTCTCTCTCTCTCTCTCTCTGTCTTTCTCCTTTCCTCTCTTTCTAAAATCAATACATTTTAAAAAACTAAAAATGCATCTCTGGAAGTGGAGCCAGAATTCTGTGTTTTAAAAAAATTTCCTTAGTTTATTCCACTTTAAATACAGCTTTGGGGACCAGAATACCATACTTTTTCTAGAGAAATCATTCTGATATTCCAATTTACCTTAAAAACAAAAAGTCCTGTGAATTTGGTTAACCTAGGAGTATTTTGAAGTCGCCCCTAAAACATGGACCTTTTTCTGGACAAGTCATGCTTTCTGTGGTCTCAGTTCCCTTAGCATTAGATGACACATCAGGCCCTGACCCCTCTAACTCTCAGGGCTACTGTGAGGTCCAAATGAGATGACCGGGACGTGAGCATCCTTTGTAAATGGTTCAGCACCGTTCATGGTAATTTGTCAATCCATAGCTGCTTCCAGGTCCACTAAGAAACATTCCAGGGATCTCACTAAAGACAGCTCATCCATATGGCCTGAGCCATCAGTCTGAAAGGCCCCATAGATGGGAAAGTCAAGTCCCCACAGATGGAGACCAGCACCTGTCCTCAACCCACCACCCACTTAAGGAGTTTCCCCCTTGGCCACTGCTGGTTTCATGCATTATTCAGTCACTAGAGTCACCCTACAGTGGCCCTGATGGTGTCCTTCACACCGTCTGAGAATGTCTCCAGGTAGGGCAGACAAGGAACAAGAAGCAGAATGACTTTGAAAACACCTGCAGAGTGCAGATGAGCCAGATGCTGCGGCAGTGTGGGGCTGAGTGCTCTTTGTGGGGGAGGCGGGAGAGGTCTGAGTGGCGGAGGGGACGGTGGTGGCTATAGAAAGTCGGCCATCGAGTTTCATTGTAATCTTCATGGCTTGGGCTTTTTGTATTCTTTTTCCCCACCAGCATGCATATTTGGGGTTTATTGAAAAGGTTCCTTCTATTTCAGTTTTTAGAGCACATTTACGCCTCTTAACTCATTTGATCCTCAAAACCACCTTGTACATAAATAGATTGTTTCCTTCCACTTGAACCTGACATGCTCTGCTTGTGTCCGAGTTCACCAAGTCTGAATTCAGCTCAGTCCCTCCGCTCAGTTTCACACACAAGTATGAGCCCAAATGCCCTATGTTCCCTTTCTTTTTCCATCTGACTCATGCTCAATAATTAATTCACTTAGCAAATTATATTAATTAGGATGCACAAGAGGCAGAAAACCAACTCGAATGACCTTACACAAGAAAGAGAAAGTTAATGTAAGGATGGAAGAGGATCTCATGAAACCCGAGAACAGGAATGTTGTTGTGGCCCAGGTGCAAAACCTAGGCGCTCAGTCTCGATGACCTCCCTCTTCGCTGCCTTCTCCGGCTGGGCTCCAATGATTCTCTCTCTCTTCTTCTCCCTCTCCCCCTCCCTGCCTCTAGGTCAGTCTTCTTCAGTTCTCTGGTTCCTTCTCAGAAGGAAGTGTGGTACAAAATAGTTCCTGGACTTTGCCTCTCAGGTTTTTAACCACTGAGAAAAAAAGATATCTGACCTTCCTTCTATTCTGAACTTTAAATAACTCAGGTGAGGCCCCGGCTGGTGTGGCTCAGTGAATTGAGTGCTGGCCTGCAAACCGAAAGGTCTCTGGTTCGATTCCCAGTCAGGGCACATGCCTGGGTTGAGGGCCAGGTCCCCAGTAGGGGGATTGCGAGAGGCAACTGATCACTGTATCTCTTGCACATCAATATTTCTCTTCCTCTCTTACTTTCTCCCTTCCCCTCTCTCTAAAAATAAATTAATTAATTAAAATAAATAAAAGCCTCAGGAGAGGCTTACTGGCCCAAGTACCCACGCCAGGGCCAGTAAGTATAGAATGGAGTGAAGAAGGCAATCCTAGAAGACCGGGGGACTGGATTAGTGCTGGGAGACTAAACACAAGGTGCCATTACACAAATTCCTCTATACTTCGCCATGTGTGGGGTATTCATTCATTCAAAAAAATGTCCTGAGCACCCACCATGTGCTAGCCACTCTGACAGACCTGGGGAAGAAAGCAGTGAACGAGACAAACCCCTGCTCTCGGGGGGTTTACAGACTATCTGGCGAGACAGACAATACATTCGGATACCCTACAATTTATTGAGATTGGGTGTTATGGAGGAGGGGGGCAGGGTACACGTGCATCCTCTGACCTAGTTTGGATGGCTGAGACGTCTCCCCAGAGGAAGTAAGATTGAAACTGTGACGGAAGGGTGAGTAGCAGTTACCTGGAAACTGTACTGAGGACTCTGGGAAATTTAAAGATGAAGACCCTGTTTTCAAGAAATGTCAACCTAGTGGCTCAGTGTTTCCTGAAGAGTTTGGTAGAACACTGGATGCACCGCATGTTAATAAGTTTCTGGTTTACAAAAATGGTTCTGTGGTCCAACGCGTCTTGGCCATGCCGGGTCAGACAAAGTCCAGCTCTTCTCTGCCTTTCTCTTCTCTTCACTGCAGAACTTTTAATATGCCAAGGAGTCCCAAAAATCTCCAAAGAGATTCTCCCTCACAACTACACAAACCTTTTAAGTAACATCTTCACACGCAAGCACAAGTGCTCTGTCGAAGACCCTCCAGGATGGAGCGTGAGACACCTGCCCAAGTGCACACAGCTCATTAGCGATAGAATCTGGATTCTACTGGCCTTCCTACTGGCCTTTTGCTCCCCTGTTTTCCTTGCATAATTAGGTTGTAGATGCAAGATAACCACTTTTCCAGCCTCCTGTATCTTTATGGATGGCCGTGTAATCCATTTCTGCTAGTAAGACATCAAGAGAATTCCGCTTGAAGGCCATGGGAAAGACTGCTCCTGATAAAGAGACTGAATGGAATGAGCTCTCACTGCACTCCCTTTCTACTTTGGAACTCTTTTGACAGAAGACGTGGTGCTGTGAGCTCTCGCAGCTACTTTATGACCATGAGGGAAGACACTCTCCTCGCCGTGAGTGCGGTAGCGCATAAAGCAGGTGGGAATAGCCAGAGCCCTTGATTACATTGTTAAATTGCTGGGCCAACTGTGGGACCATCCATCTTTGCACTTCTTGCCATGAATACTACTTAAATGAGAGAGTGATATTATTTACAGCCAAAAAAGGAAAAGAAGTCCTTACTAATTCAATTCTCAACTCTGGTGATCCATCTTGGGCTTTTTAAATACAGAATGTCTTTGTGTTTGACATTTCCCTGGTAGGATGCCTCTCCAAATAGGAATACCCAGATTTCACAGAACATTCATATCTTTCAATGTAATATCTCAGTCACTATTCATAAAGAAAAACACTTTTCAATTCATTAGAAAATTATCACACAAACCCATTGTGACATTATTTACAAAACAATGTCTGAGAACGGTTCCAAGTTACAGGCCAGCTATAACTGGCGGACCATCAGAATCACATACAAACTTTGGAGAGCTCCCTGAGAAACCACCAAAGGGAGGCGTGTTTCAGAAGGAGCTGACACCCAAAGAAGCTTTATCACTGTGTATAAACAACTGTTAAAGCCCCTATTTATAATTTAATGACAGGGAGGGAAGTTGTAAGCCTTTTTGCACTCAGTTATGATCATCTGTAACTTAAACAAAGGCATTCAGTTTCAGTTACGCTTTAATAAAATTGGGTTGAGGGTATTGGGCTCACATGTAACAGACTTACTTTTTTCCATCTAAAATACCAAGAAACTGGCTCGCAGTCAGTATTTGTGTGCAAATTCAGGCGTGGATTACCAAAAGTGCAGATGCCTGTAATTTTATGTGCCCAGAAAATGGAATTTGAATTGTCTCACAAACGGCTTCACTGAGCTACAAATCCATACTCCTCTTGTATTAAGAACCAATAAATGGGCTGAATTAAGAATTTTTGCATCTTCTGGAGAACAATGATTACACATTTGTTTCCCATTAGGTTCCATACCACAGGGCCACAGGCCTGGTTGTGTATGAAACCATCTGAGGTTTTTAAAAATATAGATGTATATGTCCTACCCAGATAAATTAAATCAAATCCCTGGCCCTGGCTGGTGTGCTCAGTGGACTGAGTGCTGGCCTGTGACCCAAAGGGTCACTCGCCAGTTCGTTTCCCAGTCAGGGAACATGCCTAGGTTGCGGGCCAGATCCCCAGTTAGGGCCATGTGTAAGACAACCACATACTGATGTTTCTCCCCCTCTCTTTCTCCTCTCTTCCCCTCTATCTAAAAATAAATTTAAAAAAATAAATAAAATCTTAAAAAAATAAACAGAATGTCTGGAGGCAGGGTTCATGCATCAGTATTTTTTAAACTCCTCAGATAATTCTTAATTGTACTCATGTTTGAAACTATTTCTCTGAACAACAAACTCCTCCAGGAACTTAGAAGTAGAAAAAACACTGTTATGTCCAAGAACTGGGAAACCCACTACTAGTTTCCTTTTCTTCTTGGCTACCAGGAAGCTCAACCAAAGTTAGTTTCCTATGCCTGATACTTAATGCAATTAATTCTTTTAATTCTTCAGATGTCCAGATGCTATATTTTTTAAATCTTAATTCACTTGTATTACAATAAAGTTCCAAATGTTTGTGTGCTCTCATCAGGCCCTTTACCCACGCTGACCAACCATTGTAGTGTATGCGTACATGACCACACATGCGCACACACACACACACACCAGGGGTTAGCTTACTCCAAGGAAGTCACACCATCTGTGTTTTTTTTTTAATTTTATTGATTATGCTGTTACAGTTGTTCTATTCCCCCTTTCATTCCCCTCCACCCTACCCCCCTATCCCCACCATTACCCCCCCTTTAGTTTATGACCAAGTGTCTCAAGTCCTTTAGATTCTATATTTCCCATGCTATTCTTGCCCCCCTTCTATTTTCTATCTACTGTCTATGCTACTTATTTTTTGTAACTTCTCCCCCTTTCTCCTCCTCCCACTCCCCTGTTGCTAACCCTCCTTGAGATCTTCATTTCTATGTTTCCACTCCTGATCTAGCTGTCCTTTTAGTTTGCTTTTGTTTTAGGTGTGGTTGTTAATAACTGTGAGTTTGTTGTCCTTTCACTGTTCATGTTTCTTTAACTTCTTTTTCTTAGATAAGTCCCTTTAACATTTCATATAATAAGGGCGTGGTGATGATGAACTCCTTGAATTTGATCTTATCTGAGAAGCACCTTATCTGTCCTTCCATTCTAAATGAAAGTTTTGCTGGATAGAGCAATCTTGGTTGTAGGTCTTTGGATTTCATGACTTGGAATACCTCTTTCCAGCCCCTTCTTGCCTGTAAGGTCTCTTTTGAGAAATCAACTGACAGTCTGATGGGGACTCCTTTGTAGGTGACTGTCCCCTTAGCTCTTGCTGCTTCTAGGATTCTCTCCATTTTAATTTTGGCTAATATAATTATGATGTGCCTTAGTGTGTTCCTTCTTGGGTCGAACTTCTTTGGGACTCTCTGAGCTTCCTGGATTTCCTGGAAGTCTATTTCCTTTGCCAGATTGGGGAAATTCTCCTTTATTATTTGTTCAAATAAGTTTTCCACTGGTGGCTGTGCCTTTCCCCCTTCTGGTACCCCTATAATTTGGATGTTGGAATGTTTAAAGATGTCCTGGAGGTTCCTAAGCCTCTCCTCATTTCTTTGAATTCTTGCTTCTTGACTCTTTTCTGTTTGGCCATTATTTGCTTTCTTCTGGTCCACTCCATTGATTTGAGTCCCAGTTTCCTTTTCATTGCTGTTGGTTTCCTGTGCAATTCCATTCATTTCAATTAGTTTCGCCTTCATATATTTGTCTAATTTGTGGCTATAATCAACCAGTTCTGTGAGGATCCTGATAACCAGTGTTTTAAACTGTGCGTCTGTGAGTTTTGCTATTTCTTCATCGCTTAGATCTATTGGCTCTGGGGCTCTGAGATCCTCCTGCGCCATTCTTGGTCTGTTCTGGCCCTTTAAGTGCGAGAAGCGGGGCCTTGGATTCCCAGGTCGCTGGGTTGTGACGCTGTATGTGGGGGCGCGGCCAGAGCGGGGAAATGGCGACCCCCTCTGCCGCTTCTCACAGCTGGGTGTGGAGGAGCAGTGCCTTAGGTGGTTCCCCTGGGCTGGGCCACTCAGAGTCGCTGGGTTATGACGGTGTATGTGGAGGTGGGGTCAGAGCAGGGAAATGGCGGCGCCCTCCACTGCCGATAGCTGCGGGGACCTGCCGTGCCCGGTCCAACCGCCCACTCCCTCGCCTGTCCACTTGCGCACAAATGCGCGACCACAGTCAACACGCAGCACCGTTCCCCCGCGGTAGCTCGCCTGGTCGCTCGCTCGGTCGCTCACTAGGTCCAACCCTGCGCCTGCACCTGGGATCTGCGTGCCTGAGTGCGTCTGGCTGAGTTTTCCTGTGCAACCCCGCTTCACCAGCCGCTGGTTTCGCCCCTTACCGGTAAGGCTGAAGTATTTGTTGTTAGCGGACTTCCGAAAAGTTCAATTTTACGTGTTCTGGCTGTGTTTTGTGTTGCTAATATTTAGTTGTCTCTAAACTTGGTTGTGTGAGAAGGCACGGCACATCCACCTATGCCTCCATCTTGGCGGAAGTCCACCTTCTGTGTTTTTTTAAAAATATTTTATTTATTTTTAGATAGAGGGGATGGGAAGGAGGAAGAGTGAAAGAGAAACATCAGTATGTGGTTGCCTCTCATGTGTCCTCCACTGGGGACCTGGCCTGCAACCCAGGCATGTGCCCTGACCGGGAATTGTTGTAGACGATCGGCGGGTAAATACACACTCTCGGAGTCCGGAACCGAATTGATAAAAATTTTAATGGCCAAAGATTTTCCTGCGCAGGGGTGAACTTCCCCAACTGTGACCGGAGTCACGTAGCTACTCAGAGCTACAAAATGGAAGTCGCGCCTGGCTTACAGACTACTGGGTATTTATATTTTCTAGCAAGCAAGCAAAGGCATACAGAAGCAGAGGTGGCGGTTAGCTATTGGCTTATTTAAAAACAGCGAGGGTCCCTGATTGGTGGGTGCTGCTGCTGGCGGGCACTTTCTGGCGGGCCCGGGTTAGTTACCTTATTTGGCTAGAATTTTAAACCCAATTGTTCCCTGATGTTTGTTCATTACCCTGTTCCAGGAACTGCAGATTTAGGGTTGGGTAATGCCCTAGCTGTAATTTTCCTAGCTGGGTATAACACACCAGCCGCTGGTTTCGCCCCTTACCGGTAAGGCTGAAGAATTTGTTGTTAGCGGACTTCCGAAAAGTTCAATTTTACGTGTTCTGGCTGTGTTTTGTGTTGCTAATATTTAGTTGTCTCTAAACTTGGTTGTGTGAGAAGGCACGGCACATCCACCTATGCCTCCATCTTGGCGGAAGTCCACCTTCTGTGTTTTTTTTTTAAATATTTTATTTATTTTTAGATAGAGGGGATGGGAAGGAGAAAGAGTGGAAGAGAAACATCAGTGTGTGGTTGCCTCTCATGTGTCCTCCACTGGGGACCTGGCCTGCAACCCAGGCATGTGCCCTGACCGGGAATCAAACCGCTGACCCTTTGCTTCACAGGCCTGTGCTCAATCCACTGAGCTACACCAGCCACGGCCTTCTGCGTTTGACTTAATCTTTATTTCCCCTCCAGAAGTTTGATTGCCTTAAACATGTTCTACAGTGGTTAAATCCTTGACTAATCCAATTTTCTATGAATCAGGGCCGTCAAATTTTAATATCAACCAACTTTCTGTGGCTAAAAAAAAATTTAACTTTGGGAACAAAATATATGGCCTCATCTACGCCTGATTTCATCAACCAGTTAAAATTTTTTGTGTTGTTCTTGTCATCAGCTCTGACAAAGTGAGATGGAATTAGACGCCCTGCGAACTGCTTCTTCACTCTAATATGTGAGCTGCGCTTCACTAGAGGGAATAAAATAATCCACTGTCATTTCTGTTTTTATCACATTCAGTTTTGGCAGAGAATTTATTCACTCCGCACCACATAGTTAGTTATGTGCTACAATCTCGCATTTTTGCCTTCCCCGGAGAACGCACCATTAAAACTCTTAATGTGACACCTCATATTTTTAGTACACTAGAAAATAGTTACAATTTTAATTTAAATTGAAATGACTATGTAATCGCTGGACAAATCAGTTTGAGATCCCCAGAGCTCTTAATTGTAATTCTCCATTGTTTTCTATGCATAAATTTCTTTTCCAAAGTGCTCATTCTGAAATACTCACTCATTGTTTTTCAGCTGCTCCACACTCAATCCGAACTCACTTATTTAATAATTTTCTATGGTGAACAACTTCATGATTAAACTTTAATGTTAAATATAAATGGTTGAACTAATAAGCTTATTAGAGTGTTTAGAAAAGAAGGAGAATTGGACATTTAAGGAATGATGAATTTAAGTATCTAGTATGAGAAGAGAAAAGATATTCAATCCGGCCAGGAACCAAGCAGAGCCATGAACTGTGGTACGTATAGTGGATGCGAATGTCTGTCTGCCCCAAGCAGTGGGCAGATGAGCCTCTAACACGATGGAATTCAGGGCTGGATGGCGTTCTGAGAGGATCTAGTATAACCTACTCATTTTACAAATGAAGAACACAAAATAAGAAAAGGGAATGATTTTTTCAAAATCAACGGTGTATTGGACAAGGCCAAGCCAAGAGAATTGGAAGCAAATGAAAAGAAGAGGGGGAAGGGTCCTTCCTGCTAACGGCAGTCAGGTGGCTTCCTCTCCTGAATCCCCGTGTGGGCCAACACAGGTGTCAGACGGAGCAATAGACGGTGCCACCACCCCCGCAGTGCTGAGGATGTGTTTCACAGCATCTGATTCTCAGGTTAAAAACAAAAACAAAACACCCGAGCTACCATCCAGTCAGGCTCTATTTTAACCTGACGTGGCGATGTTATGAATATGAGACCATCTCCAATAGGAAACTGGTGCAATGCCTCCCAAACCGTCCTCGAATATTGTTGGAAGCAAGAATATCTATCCTTCCAGGTCACGTCATAGCCCAAAACCCCAGGAGGCACACACACGGTAAGGGCCTAATGAAAGCTGACTGCTGAGCTACCCTTCTACTTAATGAAGAAGATTCAAACCACCTAGAAAAGTCTTCAACGGATTCTGGCAAAACCAGGGTCTGGTACTGACCCTGCCACTCAATACCTGTCCTTGTGACTTTGATTGCATCCCTTCACCACACTGGGCCTCAATTTTCCTACTAGAAATTGAGAAAATAGACCTAATGCCCCACCCTTCCAGCCCTAACAGTCTACGACTTCCAATACCATCTCTCAACTCCATCTTCATGTCCTTCACTTGACATTTATTGAGCATCTTGGCTAGGCCGGACTTTGTGGCCAGCACTGGGAATACCGAGTGCGTGAGACACTGTCCCTGCCCTGCAGGGGCCCCGAGTCCACTGGAGTGAGCTGAACAGTGTCGACTGGGAGAGCGGCAAGAGAGGTTTTAGAGTAAATATGAAGTTTCTCCAGTGGGCATTTAAGTGAGTGGTCATGCCATTGTCCAGATCGATAAAATGACCATGTAATGTATCATTCAAACAAGGACTTTCTTTACAGTAAAAAGAGGGATTATTAACTACTATACTTGGACAATAGGCTTACATTGAGACTATTCCTGGCAACGTGGGGTGTAGTGACCATAAAGATGGGGACCACAGGAGAAAAGCAAGTTTAGGGGAATAATAAGATTGGGTCTAGGAACCTTACCCTTCAGGTGCCTCTGGAACATGCAAATGGAACTGTCTAGTGGAAAGGGAGACACAGGGTGGAGCTGAGAGAGATCTGGGCCAGAGATACATGCAGACTTGGGAGCCATAGGGCAGATGAGGACATCTAGAGAAATGTGAAGAGTCAGAAGAAAACACTGAAGGGGCAGAGGTGGAAGAAGCTGAAAGGGAGACTGAGCAGAGTGGTAGAAAAACCAGAAGAGAATAAAATCAAAAGCAGAGAGAATTACAAACAGAGGAAGCAGTGGGCAGTGTCAGGCGCCAGGAAGAGAGAACACGGTCATCAAACGCAGCACAAGCAAGTCAACGGTGCCCATACCTCTGAGTGGTTTCCTCCACGGCCACACTCTGAAATCCCCTTCGGGCCACAAGATTTCTCACCTGCCTCTTAAACATAGTCCTGTCTTCATGGAGTCTATTTGTGAATCTGAAAAATGGAGATGCTCTCTGAAAACTAGAGTACTTTTGAAAGGATCAAACAGCACCGTGGATGTGAAAAGCACTTTGCAAACTATAAATACCATACCGATTTCCTCTCTCGCTCCCCCTACCCAGCATCCTTTCTGCCTCCAACATCAGAAATTTCTTGTCTTCACTCTCCTTCCCTCTGCCTTCAACCTTCATCTTCCTCAGTCTTCCCGGTCTAGCCTCCATTTCTTAGCAATTCTTTTGTCTTCCTGAGATCGAGCTTCTGCCCCAGCATGCTCCTGAAGCTACCCCTGGTCCCCTCGAGACAGGTCTGACACTCCCTTCTCTTTCCTCAGCCTCCCTGGCCTCTCCGCAGCATCAGCACTGCGGTCCGCCCCTTTTTCAAAGGTCCCTTTTGGCTTTAATGCCTTACCGTTTCCCACCTCTCTTCGGCTCCTCGCCTATTCTTCGGAGATGCAGCTGACAATGGCTTGGCCCAGCTGCCGCTCACTCAGGGCTCAGATCTAGGCATGCA
Organism: Artibeus jamaicensis; assembly: GCF_021234435.1. Taxonomy (NCBI): domain Eukaryota; kingdom Metazoa; phylum Chordata; class Mammalia; order Chiroptera; family Phyllostomidae; genus Artibeus; species Artibeus jamaicensis. Next base: position 20,438,336 of record NW_026522030.1, read on the forward strand.
ACTCGGGGTTATGGGGAAACGTTGGAGCCATTTTCCCCTTTGTAAAGCCAGACCCTGCACTTGATTTTTCTATCAAGAAACCCTCGGGGCTCCCACTCTATAAAGTAAAATTTAGATACTAGATTCCCCTGTCAAGGACCTCATAGAATTACCCCCTCAGTCTTAGAAGGGAACCTCGAGTGATTCCATTCAAACATCACCTAATCTTCATAACCACTCCCCAGTAGTCCCTGTTGAGGGACATTCCTGTTTCTCTCTCTCTTTTTTAAGATTTTGTTTGTTTGTTTGTTTGTTTGTTTTTAGAGAGAGGGGAGGGAGGGAGGGATATTGATGTGAGAGAGACACATCCACAGGCTGCCTCTCGCACGCACCCTGCCCAGGGACCTGGCGCATAGCCCAGGCGTGTGCCCTGACCAGGAATCAAACCAGTGACCTTTCACTCCGAGTGACCATGCCCAACCAACTGAGCCACAGCAGTCAGGGCAGGACTCTGCTGCTGCTGCTGCTGCTGCTGGGACGCTGCAGGCACAGGGAACTGGTCACTCACTCCCTGGGCAAACATCATTCCTTCCCAGACAACTGAGAAGAAAGTCCTACCTCATACAGAGTCCAACCCAGCTCCTTATTATACCCATGCATTTGGTCTTCCTTACACCCAGCGGGCCCTCCGGGAAAGGTCAAATCCTTCCGCACGTCTTCAGGTGTTAAAGATGCCCCTCACACCTCCTCCTCGGCCTCACCTCGGAAAGCCTGACCGCTGCTGCTCCTTCCTCCACTCCTCACCTCACACAGCTTCAGATCCCCTGGTGACCCTGACCTCATTTGAGTGTAACCATTTGCAATAGTGAAGTGTGTGTGCACTGTGAAGTGAACAAAGGGAATTTCTTTTAGTTTTCCTTTAAGGAGTTCATTTTTGCAAACACCAGGGAACACTTTCAGAGCGGCACATGACATATGATGACATAGGAACAAGGTTATCCAGAGCCCAGCGCACCAGACAGTCTGGAGAACCCTTAAGTGAAGAATGCTCGTCTCCATGGAACCTCGATAATTTAAAGGGGACAATGATGATCTGAAGCAGTCAAGGTCTCTGTTAAATCCAGCAAACCTAGGCGACTGGAGGGGTGGGGGTGCTCCTTGAGCCAGGGGACCCTTCGGTCTTTAGCGACATCATTATCTGCAGGTTATTATCATTACTACAAATACTAATACACTTTTATTAAGCACTGGCAATGACCCAGGGCAAGTGAGTTTAAGTTCATATTATATCCATTTTCATTATCGAGAGAAAAGAGGAGCGTGAACAAAGGACTATAATGTGAAATTCTAAAGTAGGAAAAATGAAAAAAGGTTAATTAAAAAAAAACCCACAGAGTAAAGAGAAAGGCTCCAACTGTTTGTAGTCAGGAGCCATGATGGATGGTGGATCTTGTCGCCCTGGACTTGTCCCCTATGATTTCTTTCCATCTCTCTCTCTATAAAAAGATTCTCCTCTCAGCTAAGGACACACAGGGACGGGGTGGGGGGGAGACGGGGAGAAGGACAGGAGACTTTTATCTCCAGGGCCCCTGTGGCTCTGAAGTTCTACAAATCAATGTGTCCTAATTCTAATATTTAGCCCCAAACAAAATCAAATACATTAAAATGTAAAAATAAAATACAAATTTGAAATACTGAGAGACGCTCCCTTCCCCAAAGACTGTTTTTTTTCTTCCTCTGATGCTAAATTACCAACGTACACCGCCCTTGCCTCTGGGTACACCCTGGCCTTCTGTACGGTTTTGGTCTCTTGGGACAAGTGGAAGGCATTCCCCACCAAACCACTTTGACAGTCTCCTGTAGAATGACATCTGTCTGCTCTCTAACTCTGTGCTTGGGCATTTGAAAGATTTTCCTCTGCAAGTTATTTCTCTCCATCACACAAACGCCTGGGGCTTTCCAAGTGTACAAAGAACAGGAAAAATTCAAAACACCAGCAGGTCAGCAGAATGGAGAACTAAATATAGAGTTGATGTGCCGTCCGGGCCAGAGTGCCCTCTGGAAGACCCGCTGTGCTTCGAGTGTACACTTACGTCACGTGGTCGGGTGTTTGTAGCCGCCTTGTTGGAGCTGCTTTCATCCATCAAACCAAATAACACATCAAACCTGGATGCCATTCGCGGTGACAGCTCAGAAAAGGTTTGTATGTATTTGCACGTGTGTCGTGTTTATAGACACAAACCTGGAGGCAGGCAATGACTCACCCAAGGTCGTACAGCAGGACTAGTGCTGGAGTCCAAGGGCCTGGGTCCCAGCATCCAGTTTTCTTCCCACTACAATGCGGTCTCCGGGTGATACACGATGCCCCAGCTGGTCTCAGAATTGCCTCAGAGGAGGACTAAGCGGCCATAACCCAGACCCCTCTCCTCAGACGCTGAGAAACAGATGACTCTTGGAAAGTTGGCTGAGAGTGAGGGTTGGGTGGGAAGGAGACAGCCCTCTCCCCGCCAAAAAGTCCAGGTGTGAACTTCACACATCTTGTTGCTGCCCGGTGTGTTTCTCATGGAGGATCTTAGCACCTCGATGGCAAGATCATACGTGTATTCTTCTCCATATTCCACCTAGCACCAACTACGAAGTTCAAATTCAATAAATGTTGACTGAGTAACTGAACTGAATGAAGTTGATAGTGAGTCAATGAGTAAACATTCAACAAAGCGTTCAGGGGACGTGACGGGTGGCAGTGGAAGGAGTGGGAGTGGGCGTACCTATCGGATTTGCCTGGACAAGAGGACCACGTGGAGACCGGACAGCAGGGCACTGTGGCGCCCGTCCTCTGGGGCCCGCTCCGGGCAGACCCTGGGCTGGGAGCTGCATGCACGTTCCCACGACTCTTATAACAACTTTCTGATGAGGGCTCTATTTTTCCTGTTTCATACCTGACAATCTGAAGCTTTTAGAGGCCCAGCAATTGCTCAAAGTCTCCGTGGTAAAACATAACAGAGCTTTTGCGATAACTGCCATTTCAAACATCTTAAACTTTGAAAAATCTGCTAACAACCTGGAGTTCTCCCCCACTTAATGACATATTCCCACCAGTGTGGTGGTGTTCACACTTCCTTACTTCCCGGCACTATAAGATGTTCCAGACTCGCACATTTCCTGCTCTCGTCCTAGACTCAGCCACTTCTCCCAGGAGCCCTGGTTCTTTTTATGGGAGGGTTGTATTAGAAACCATGATCTAGTCTTAGCTGAGCTTATTGCTAGTGGAGTGTTTTTTAGAGCTTCTCAGCTGATGGAGCAAAGAAATATGTGTGAACACTAACTTGTGTGTGTATGTATATATACATGTTACATATATATACATATATATGTATGTAACCATCTGTCCATAAATGTGAGTCCTTGCTGATGTCTCCTGTGATGACCCAACACATGGATCACTCTAGTTTCCGTTCCAACAGTGAGGAATGTGGCTTCCACCGTTGCCATCTACCTACCTTGACATCAGTGCACGAGTATCAGAACTGCTAACCCGAATTCCCACGGGAAACAGTCTTACACCTGGAGCACAGTAGTTTGTGGTTCCTTTAGTCTTGAATTTCCTAAGTTACTTAGATCAGCACCCTTACTCCCACCCCCTTCAGTGTGATTGTTTCCTACATTTGCACTAGTTAGTCTCTTGTCACAGTGTACATTCCCTCCTGGGATATCCCAAGTTCTGAACATGTTTTAATCACATACAGTAATGCTATAGACTGAATGTTTGTGTCTGCCCCCCTCCCGACCCCCAATTCATTTGCTGAAACCTAATCCCCAATGCGATGATATTCAGAGGTGCTCCTTTGGGAGGTGATTAGGTCAGGAGGATGGAGCCCTCATAAATGGGATTAGTGCCCTAACACGAGGCCCCAGGGAGGTCCCTTGCTCCTTGCACCATGTGAGGTCACAGTGAAATGGCCGTCTCTGAACCAGGAAGCCAGCATCTGCCAGTGCCTTGATCTAAGAATTTCCAGTCTCCAGAACTGTGAGAAATAAATGTTTAAGCTACCCGGCCTGTGGTACTTTGCTATGGTAGCCTAAGCAGATTAAGACAGCTAAGGTCTACTGTTTGTAGACCTTGTGAATTTCTATAGGTTTTGACAATGCATAGTATGTGCCCACCATCATACAGAATGGTTTTATCACCCCAGTACCCCGGGCTTCACTTACTCATCACTCCTGCCCATCCCACTGACAACCACTAATCTTTTTAATATCTTTATGCTTTTGCCTTTCCCGGGTCATATAATTGTAATCATACAGTAGGTTCAGGCTGGCTTTTTTTTCACTCAGCAATATGCATTTAATGTTCCTCCATGTCTTTCCATGGCTCTCAAGCTCATGTTATTTCAGTGCTGAATAATATTCCACTGTTTGGATGTACCAGATTTTGTTTACCTATGTACCTGCTGAATGACAGTTTCGTTGGTTCCAATTTTTAGCGATTATGAACAGAGATGCTACAAACATTCACACACAGGATTTTATGTGCCTATCTTTTCAAGTCAATTGGGTAAAGACCCAGGAGACCAACTGTTGGATTACATAGTGAGATTATGTTTAGCTTTGTAAGAAACTATCAGTCTTCCAAAGTAGATGTGCCATTTTGCATTTCTACCAGCAACTGAATAAGAGTTCTTGTTGCTCCACATCCTTGTCAGTACTTGGGACTGTCAGTTTCTTGGACTTTAGCCATTCTAACAGGTATATAGTGGTATCTCGCTTTAACTTGAAGTTTTCTAATGACAAGGGTTGTTAAGGATCTTTGTGAAAAAAAAAATCAATTGGCCAATATGATGGGCAGAGGAATGTTCCTCTTCTAGAGGGTCATCCTAATTCCTGATATCTAGGAATATATGTTACATGTCAAAGGAAAATTAAGATTGCATACAGAATTAAGGTTGCTAAACAGCTGGCTCTAAGATAGGGAAATAATCCTGCATTATATGGGTGAGCCCCAAGTAATCATTAGGGTCATAAAATGTGACAGAGAGTAGACTGTGGAATAAGTCAGAGTGACATGATGTGAGAAACCCTCAATTCATCCTTGTTTGAAGATGGAGATGGGGGCCGTGAGCTGAACAATGCAGGAGCCTCTATGAGAAAAAAGCGAGGAAATGTATCCTGCCCCAGAGCCAACAGAAAGGCTTTCAAATATGTAATTCTGTAGGCCTATATGTCATCAAAATCATAAAAATAAGCTCTTTAAAATGCATCATGTCACTGTGGAGCCCAGAAGCTGTTTCTTAATTCTTATTTCCTTAGTGAACCATACTCTCCCTATTCAAAGACACTTAGAATTTGATACTTTTACTAAAAAGAATCACATAACACACTCAACTGCAGCGAACTACACTGTAATAAAGTCTGCAGTAGTGAAGTTTTCCTGTACCTTAACCAGTTTGTATAAGATTGTTGCTATTAAAAAATCAATCTTTAAATAAATATCATGCATAATCATGCTTTCCCATATGGCACAATCTCAGGAGAGAGGTATTACCTCTACTTCTAGGACAGCGAAGAACCTGGACTTCGGAGCCTAGTGCATTCTGGTTCAAACCCAGTTCACTTACAAGTCTGATGACTTTGAGAGCTACTACCTTGAACCTTGACTCCTTCTCTGTATAAAAGGATATCACCTATCTTGCAGCTAGTGAAAAAAGTAAATACATATTGTAGTAGTTTGAAAAAAATTTCTCTAAATCAGGAGTCAGCAAACCTCTTCTGTAAATACTTTATGACAGCAAATGCTTTATGCTTTGTAGACCACACAGTCTCTGTCGAAACTACTCCACTCTGCCCCTGCAGCGCAAAAGCAGCCAGGCGACATAAGCAGGGCTGATAAACTCCACCGGAAAGGCTCCGGGATGACCCGCGGGTCAGTGTGCCGGTAGGGGTCCTGGCACACTGTGCCCGACACCTGACAGCTCCTCCGATCGTTACCCGGCTTCTCCCTATCACGGCCAACAAATACAGTCTTCCATTGCTCCTGCAACTCATTCGCCATCCTATCCTTCCCAACTTTCAAATTATTCAAAATCACCTAAAACGCTGCTGCCAAAGCTTCTGGGGTCACTCTACTCCCAATATCCAAATAATTGATCCATTGTCTTCCGCACTGTTATCGGACCACAGGTGTTAAAGTGGACAGGAGCTCTATGACTAATTGCTCGGTTCAATACCTACGTGCAAATTCCCTCTAGGACCTACCCCATGAACGGCCGTCCATCCAACACATCTGAATGCCTCCAACGACAAAAAACCCACCCTATTTCTAAGTGCCTTTTCTGTTGTCAGGTGGCTTGGAGTTTCTCTGAAAGCTCTTTATTGTTAGCTTAAGTTCAAATGGTTGAACTCCTTACTGTGGCTCATGGGTTAAAAGGTTTTGAGAATCACTGTTCCAGACCACACCATCTGTCACAGGGACAGAACACTGACTCTCCTCTTATGCTCTATAAAAATAAATTGTACTTTAGAAAAAAAAAACTTTTGTTCTTCAAAAGACACCATCAAAAAAGTAAAACAAAAATAGAAGAAAAACAGCCCTGACCAGTGTGGCTCAGTCCGCTGGAGCACCATCCGGCAACCAAAAGGCCGTGGGACACCCGGTCAGCGTGCATATGTATAAAGGTAGGTGATTCCTGGCCCAGGGGCGTGAAACCTCCGGTCTGGACACGTGCGATACTGGGCCGGGCACCGATCCCCGGTCCAGGCACGTACGGAGCAAAATGCTTCTCCCTCACTTGTTTCTCTCCCCCCTCCTCTCTCTAAAAGCAATGGAAAAAAAACGTCCTTGGATAAGGGTTAAAAATAAATCAAAAGACAACCCATAGAATGAGAGAAAATATTAGCGCACCATGTATTTGATTTTTTAAAAAAGTATACATTATCAGAACTATAAAATTCTTGCAACTCAATAATAAAAAAAACAAGCAAACCAGCTGAAAAGGGGCAAAGGATCTGCCCCTTCTCTCCAAAAAAAAAGATTGTAAATGGCCAATAAGCACATGCAAAATGCTCAATGCCATTAGTCATTAAGGAAAACCAAGTCAAAACCACAGTGAGATACCACTTCATACCCCCTAGGATGACAAAATTAGAAAAAAGCCCTGGCTGTGTGGCTCAGTGGTTGAGCGCTGGCTGTGAATCAAGAGGTTGCTTGTTCAATTCCCAGTCGGGGCACATGCCTGGGTTGCAGGCCAGGTCCCCAGTAGCGGGCATGGGAGAGGCAACCACACATTGATGTTTCTCTCCCTCTTTCTCCCTCCCTTCCCCTCTGTCTAAAAATATATAAATACAATCTTAAAAAAAAGAAAAGAGAGATGGTAACAAATGTTAAGCAGAATGTAGAAAAAGTAGAACCCTCGTTGCCGGTGGGATCAGAAAACGGGAAGGAGTGCGGCAGATCATCGCTGTTGACGTGACCCAGCAATTCCACTCCTCGGAACTGAAATCCACGCAAAAGCCTGTAAACGAGTGGTCAGAGCAGCAATATTCTCAGTAGCCAAGAGTGGGAACAACCAAATGCCCATCAACTGGTAAATGGATAAATAAAATGTAAAAAAAATCCATACGGTGGAATGTCTGTCAGCTATAAAATGGAGTGGAGGACTGAGGGCACAGGCTACGACACGGTGAACAGTGAAAACATTAGGCTAAATGAAAGAAGTTAGACCCAAAAGGCCACATAGTGTCTGATTGATTCCATTTATACGAAATGCCCCAAGAGTCAAACCCATCGAGACTGAAAGTAGACTCGTGGTAGCCCAGGGCTGGAAGGTGGGAAAGTGGGGAGTAACCACTAATGGGCTCGGGATTTCTCTTTAAGGTAATGAAAATGTTCTAAAATTAGATTGTGGTGATGGTTGCACAACTGTGAATACACTAGACACCACTGAATTTATACACAAAAGGGGTGAATTCTATGATATGTGGATTATATTTTAATAAAACTATTACAGAAAAATTAAAAACCCTTGACGGCCCTCCTTTGCCGAAACAGTTTTGTGGAACATGCAAGGTCCTTCAAATTCCTCATCACTTATTTCCGGCTAAACTTTCAACCCTCCTCCTCTGCTGTTGCCCGCCTTGCACCACTGTCTGCATCCACCCTGCACACACCGTGTAGGCTTCATACACACTGATCTTACTGCCGAAATGTCACAGCAGCTCTTTCGTTTCTACTGAGCTCCTATATCCTTCAGGACCAAATGCTGTTTCCTCCAAAAAATCGGTTCTTCCTCATTCAGGCAAAGCTGATCACCCCTCCGGGCTGTGAACACTGGCTTACGCATCTGCCCCTGCTAATGGACTCCAAGTTCCCTGAGTTTACCAGAGAGTATCATCTTCAGCCCCAGGACCTAACGCTTCTTAGCACTTAGTAAATGTTTATTGAACAAATGAATGACAAACCGCTCCCTGACTACCGGCTAGAAACAGTGCTGTTTCTTCTCCAACTAGTTTAATTGGTAAAATCCATACAAATATAACTTGAGTGCTGGCCTTTGGAGACCAATAAAATGAAATAAAAATACAAACTTGAGGCCAACACTGAGACTTAAGAAAAATTACCATTAAGTAACATTTCATGGAGGTTCATAGTTCAGATACTTATCATTGTTGACTGAACCCACTTACTCAAGTCAATACTCTTTTATTCGACATATTAAATGTGTTGTTTAACTCTGGTAACCACAGCTGCGACTTAGTTAACGATCTCAATAAATCCTACTTAAATCAGAGACAGGAAAAAATTATGCAAATGAATTCTTATCTGTTTTTCTGCCCAAGGCATATTTGATAACAGATAAAATATACTTCAAATAGTCTCTACTTGATAGTCAGAAAGCCATTTGAGGTTTTATTTGAATCAAAATCAAATACAAAGACAAGCTAAGAAGCCTGCTGCAGTCACAAATGGTTTTATTTCAGAAAGAAATTACACATTAAAAGGAGACGTAGTTAAAAGCCTACATCACATGGAAGTGAATCTCGTAAAGTCAACAGTTATTAATATACAGAGCCATATGATTAAAAAAGACAGAACAGATAATGACAGATGGGCTGGCCTTAGATTCGTCTGCAAAATAGTATCTTTTGTTTCAAAACAAAAATACATCGGTCTTTAAGACGGCTCTTCAGAAACGAGCTTGCCGTTCCAGTGGACTCTGAAAATGGAACCAACCACCCAGTCTCTGTGTGACACCCACACCCACCCAGCAGCATGGACACCGCCCACCGGTCACACCTTGCAGCTAGACAGGATGTCTTCCACTAATCTCTTGTAAACCCAGGCATCCCCCTTTAGCCGCTGCCTCCTGATACCCACCACATCGGGTTTTTGAAGTTGGCATACTTCCAGTTCAAACTGCATTGTCACTTTGCCAAAATCTGACTGTGTTTGACACTTCAGTGTATAGCTGTGAAAAAACAAGATAAGAAGCCATTCAGTAGGAGAACCATGAATATTCTGTATCATATAAGGGGTTTCTAAGCCTCTAGGAGGCCCGTGGAGAAAATAAACCATTATTTCCTATTGAGCAATATATTACTGCTTACACTTTCCAAATGACCTAGCTGTGCGTTAGTGATGGAGGAGGACTGGTGTTTTCCCAGAAGCTGAACTAGGATTTTAGGAAAGAATAAAGATGAAAAGGCTTTACCAGAATCCTCCCTTGCTCCAAAGAAAAGCCCTCCTTTCATAGCTATACACGCTATTCACACTCAAGAAGGCTTCTGGCACCTCTCATGCAACTCTCGGCAGTGTAATCCGTGACCATTAGGCCATTTCCACAACGTTCACAACAAAGGAAAGCTCAGGGAAGATTAAGAATATTTTTTTTGTATGCATCTCATCAGAAACTTCTGTCTTTCACATAAATAAAGCTGCAGACACCAACCTGTCAGGAGGACATATGTTTTTCAGGTTTCTCCAATAGTAATAAGAAGTTATGATCATTGCAACGCTTCAAGCCAGAGTTATAAAAGAAAACCCAAGGAGATGGTACACTCACAAGGTTGAAACATGCAGCAATTTAATTAGAACTGTCACGTTAACCACTCTGATAATGAGAAGGCCCAGACTAAGGCCCTGGCTGGTGAGGCTCAGTGAATGGAGTGCCAGCTGCAAACCAAAGTGTTGCTGGTTTGATTCCCAGTCAGGGCACATGCCTGGGTTGCGGGCAAGGTCCCCAGTAGGGGGCACACTAGAGGCAACCACACACACACTGATGTTTCATTGCCCCTCTTTCTCCCTCCCCTCCCCCTCTCTCTAAAAACAAATAAATTAAATCTTAAAAAAAAGAAAGGCCCAGACTCAATGAAGACTTAAACACATCTTAAGAAATAGGTATGTTCCCGAAAGCTGCATAAATTGAATTCATGTAAATCAGTTTTTAAATTAATTTACATTGTATTTTAGTTTTATTGAATTGTCTTACTGATCTTTGATAAATACAAACAATATCCAGCCGGATTAATGTGTAATTTCAGTTCCCTAAATATTTAGGGACACAGGGTTAGGCACTGTTTCACGGAAGTATGATGATATTACTTGTATCTGTTATGCATCATGAGGTTTCACAAAAGATCATTCTTTTTCTTACCAACTTAGTTATGTGTTTTGGTGCCCGGTGTCTTAAAAATAAGCAATCAGTATGAACAGTGCATAAAGGAGTACCCTGTACTGATGGCTCCTGATGGAAAGAGAAAGTACAGAGTGACTTAGTTATATGGAGAAAAGGTAATTCTTCTGCATTAGAAAAGAACAATAATGATCTGCAACTGAGACTGGTAATATCTAATGAAAATTAGATATAGAATAATAGCACTGGAAAACAAAAATAGAGGAGATAAAAAGAAAAGGATCAAGGCAAAGACTTTCCGGGTGATGAAGAAATGAGAACACATTACTGGTTAACAGCCAGTTGGTGAGCTGATAGAGGTCCCATGACAGAGACTTGGCGAGGGGTCTGAACCCCTGGCTAAACCTGAAGAGTGAAGAGAAGGTCAGAAGGAGTTAGATGTGTCCTAATGACGCCTAAGAGAGAAAGACGAGGTTCCCGTAAGGAGTGCCTGCCAGCACGTACAGAGAGTGAAAAGTAAAATCACTTTTGCAAAAGATTGTTTCTTAAAACTGTAACTCTAGTTTGACTATTCTATTTTTTTAATTGATTATGCTGTTACAGTTGTTCTATTCCCCCCTTCATTCCCCTCCACCCTACCCCCCAGCCCCACCATTACTCCCCCTTTAGTTTATGACCATGTGTCTCAAGTCCTTTAGATTTTATATTTCCCATGCTATTCTTGACCCCCCATCTATTTTTCTATCTACTGTCTATGCTACTTATTTTCTGTAACTTCTCCCCCCATCTCCTCCTCCCACTCCCCTGTTGCTAACCCTCCTTCAGATCTTCATTTCTACGTTTCCACTCCTGATCTAGCTGTCCTTTTAGTTTGCTTTCGTTTTAGGTGTGGTTGTTAATAACTGTGAGTTTGTTGTCCTTTCACTGTTCATGTTTCTTTAACTTCTTTTTCTTAGATAAGTCCCTTTAACATTTCATATAATAAGGGCTTGGTGATGATGAACTCCTTGAATTTGATCTTATCCGAGAAGCACCTTATCTGTCCTTCCATTCTAAATGAAAGTTTTGCTGGATAGAGCAATCTTGGTTGTAGGTCTTTGGATTTCATGACTTGGAATACCTCTTTCCAGCCCCTTCTTGCCTGTAAGGTCTCTTTTGAGAAATCTGCTGACAGTCTGATGGGGACTCCTTTGTAGGTGACTGTCCCCTTAGCTCTTGCTGCTTCTAGGATTCTCGCCTTCATTTTAATTTTGGCTAATGTAATTATGATGTGCCTTGGTGTGTTCCTTCTTGGGTCCAACTTCTTTGGGACTCTCTGAGCTTCCTGGATTTCCTGGAAGTCTATTTCCTTTGCCAGATTGGGGAAATTCTCCTTTATTATTTGTGCAAATAAGTTTTCCACTGGTGGCTGTGCCTTTCCCCCTTCTGGTACCCCTATAATTCGGATGTTGGAGCGTTTAAAGATGTCCTGGAGGTTCCTAAGACTCTCCTCATTTCTTTGAATTCTTGCTTCCTGACTCTTTTCTGTTTGGCCATTATTTGCTTTCTTCTGGTCCACTCCATCGATTTGAGTCCCAGTTTCCTTTTCATCGCTATTGGTTTCCTGTGCAATTCCATTCATTTCAATTAGTTTCGCCTTCATATGTTTCTCTAATTTGTGGCTATAATCAACCAGTTCTGTGAGGATCCTGATGACCAGTGTTTTAAACTGTGCGTCTGAGAGTTTTGCTATTCCTTCATCGCTTAGATCTATGGGCTCTGAGGCTTTGAGAACTTGTGGCATTTTTGGTCTGTTCTGGCCCTTTAAGTGTGAGAAGCGGTGCCTTGGACTCCCAGGTCGCTGGGTTATGACGCTGTATGTGGGGGCGTGGTCAGAGCGGGGAAATGGCGGCGCCCTCTACTGCCGCTTGCCGAGGGGACGCCGGCCCGGTCCAACCGCCCACTCCCTCGCCTGTCCGCTCGCACGTGGCACCGCTTCCCTGCTGTCTCCTCCGCAGTCGCTCACCTGGTGGCTTGCTCACTAGGTCCAACCCTGCGCCTGGATTCCATGTCTGGATTCCGCGCCTGAGTCCGTCTGACCGAGTCCTCCTGTGCAACCCCTCACCAGCCGCTGGTTTCGCCCCTTACCGGTCAGGCTGAAGAATTTGTTAACGGACTTCCGAAAAGTTCAATTTTCCGTGTTCTGGCTGTGTTTTCTGTTGCTAATATTTAGTTGTCCCTAAACTTGGTTGTGTGAGAAGGCACGGCACATCCACCTATACCTCCATCTTGGCGGAAGTCCTGACTATTCTATTTTTATTTACATGGTTTTGTTCAATCTATTAGTGGCTTTTAGCTGTGTTAATAATAAAGTTTTAAAGAGACGTAACTGACTGGAAAGGCATGGAAGTAGGAACCTATCAGGTGACCAGAGAGGTCGGGCTGTTCGGACCGCGAGACCACAACCTCGGAGGCTCTGAGGGCAGTTCACTCAACAGTGGGTGGGGGCGGGGCTTCGGGGAGATGACTTCCCACGGTGCTGAAAACACGGTGCGGTAGAAACAGTGAGTCGTAAAGACAGGGAGTCTCTAGGAGAACCTTGATTTGTTTGGGGTGCCACAGAAAGTAGGGCTACAACTTATAAATATTATTGTGAAGTAGAACATCAAAGAAAAATAAGATGTAAAAGGAAACTGGAAGAAGTTCAGATTTTCTCATTTTGAGAAGTCTAACTTTCAGAGTGGTGACAATACGGGCACTTAAAAAATGTACATAACTCATGTAAAACAAAAGAGAATAAGTTATGAACGATGGCACTACCAGAAAAACTTTTTGGAATGATGTGTGAAAAATATATATATTCTTTTAAAGGGGAGAAAAGAATCCTGTGCTTTCTTAAATTTCAAAGAATAGCAAGCGATAAATCCAACAGTCTCTCAGTGTGCTTCTTACCCCTTCTGCACAAAGTCCACGTGCTTCTTTGGAAGAACAGACATTATTTCATTCAAGAGTTGATCTGGATTCACTAATTTGGTTGTAGTCACATTATAGTGAAGCTTAAAAGAGAAAAAGGAGGGGTGAGAAGTAAATCTTTACATCAATACAAATACCACTCTAACTGATTCAGAGACCCCAAACTCCTCATTATAGTACCATTTCAAACAAAAATATTTCAGAAAAAATACTGAAAGAATTCACAAACCACTCTTGGTAAGTTCGATTAAGATGACACTGGGAAGGCTTGGAGAAATCATGTTTATTAGGAACTGAATCCATGTTGAGAACCACCCTGCCTGGTTTCAGGAGCTGTAACCACACACACACACACACACACACACACACACACACACATACACGGCTAAGGCTGAGTGAGCAACCTTCAGAGCATAAGCCACTAAAGAGACAAAGCTTAGCTCCCTGGCAGGAGCACCGCGTCTGCTCCTTTTACTTCATCCATAACTGGCCCCCAACACTTGATCAGTTAGCCAATGACAGGTAAGATTCCCCAAGGGGGGAACAACCTAAGACGGGCACGATCACGGGAGGTCCCTGGGAAGGACTTGGGGGACTACAGCAAAAGGAGGTGATGGACCCTCGCCCTTTGGCTATAACATAGCCTGAGTCCTCATTCTATCCAAAACAAGTCTCCTAATCTCTTGGCTGCCTTACTACCCCTGACTGATTTAAGCCTGAAACAATGACAGAGGGTGGTGTGGCCCTATGCTGAAAAGGGCAGGTTCCCTAGGACAATCAGGCCTGAGAAAAAATATGTAAAATCCTATGAAACCTGTTTTGTTTAGAATGCTCTCAATTAGATAAGGATCCAAGCAAGAAGTGAATTTGTTCCTCAAAGTTTTGTAGCTCTTTAGCTATCTGATCCTGACTCAAAATAGGCCCTCAGAGTCCTTTGTTATCTATTGTTTGATCCTTATTGCCTGACAATGACTAATGAGCTTTACCTGTATTCCTGAGCAAAACAAACCTAATAAAAGACCACTGAGGAAAAGACTCTTGGCCCTTCTCCTTTGAGAGATCGGCCACCTTTCCTCCCCAAGCAGATCATGTCTTGGTAGACTTATTCTCATCTGTGGAGACCGGGGACCGCCCCCCCCCCCCACATATCCATATTATCCTTTCAACATGCTCACCTTCCTTTCCTACCACTCTTTTTACAGAAATAAATATTAAATAATGTCTATTTTTTTGAACTGTACCTGTTGCTCCCTTCCTACCCTATGCCAGAGACATTAACCAACCTGAAATGTACACTAGGGAAAGAAGAAACAAATGCCATAGAAAGTTTCATTTGTATGTAGTTGGATATGTTTCCCTAACTCTTTCTTGATTATTTAAAAAAGTCCCAGGACCTGATTCTATGACAACTCTATGTGAGAATATAACACGTATTCCTTTTTAAAAAGTAATGTCAGGGTTTTTTTTTTCTCATTCACTGAGAGCACAGTTCTCAGATCATTTCATTCCCAACTGGTATCTAGCCTTCCATCCATTCATTCAACAACTATTTACCGAAGGCCTATTATATGCCAGGCACTGTTTTAATAGTTACTAAAAACAGACAGAAACCCTCCTTTCCTAGTAGTACCTTCACTCAAACAAAAACCATACTTTCTATGTCACTTAGATTTGAGTTTTTATAAATAACAAAATGGGGAGCTTGGCAAAGACCCAACTACCTCACCTGTCAATCAAGAACCTGTAGCCCAGGGAAGAAACACACATTTCTTAAGGTGGTTTCCCAAAACGTGATATAAACTGTCACTGGAGATGGTTATACAACATAACTCTCGATGATGCACAGATAAGTATTTTTATTTTAATATTTATGTATTTTTCCAATCTGATTAAACATATGTATAATTAGAAAAAACTAATAAATATGGTTTCTTTTAAAATAAATATGTTTTTAAAAAGTCCTCTTGAGGTGATGATAGTTTCATAGGTGCATATATATAAAGCTAAAGGTATGTTAATTGTACATTATTAATATGTGCAGTTTATTGTATGCCGATTATACCTCTATAAAGCTGTCTTTTAAGAAGAGAGTCAATACAGAAAACACCAGATAAATAACAGCTGATATGCTGAGCTGCTGACATGAAGGTAAGAGCCACGTGACTGGAGTTTGGGAACCCAGCCTAAGGCATAAAAGGAACACGTGGCAGAGCCGTGACGGGACCCTCTGCCTTCTGGGTCTCAGTCCAGGGCCCCTTCGCCACACACCGCACTGGCTCTGCCAAGGTGATAATAAACTGAACGCTTTCAAATCACAATTCAAGTGATTCCTTTAGTAAAACAATTTATCCTACTTTACCCACTAGTATTTGATAACTGTTTAGCTTCTCATAATATATATACTTGGACAAGTTTCCCTAATTTTCTTTATTTAACACTTTCCAGGTAAATGGCACTATGATTTCCTTAATCCCCATGTTAAGGTTTGGAATACAACTGCCTCCAACTAGAGAAATCTCAGAATAAAAAGATAAAATATGCCCAATAAACAGCCATATGTAACATAAAACTTCTCAGTGTATTACACAAGTTCAACAAGGCAACAAATACTGATGGATCAGTCCTCTCTTCTTCCGCTTTAAGACAGGATATATATGGATCTCAGAACACTCTCCCCTGCAGCACCCTCCTGCCCAGCAGCTGAGCATTTTCCTCCCCCCAAACCTACCCAGCTTTGCTCAAAATGAGACCCTCAGGACAAAACCTACACACAGACACAGTCCCCAAACCCCAGAAAACACTGTCTGCTCCCACCTCCCGTAGGCCCACCCTTCTCGAACATGCTTTCCCACAGCACCGAGCTGCGTCAGAGCAGCAAACCCCCACCTGTTCCCGCTGCCGCTCTATGGGCTCCTCAAGGACATGAGCTGTGCCTCACCCACCCCTTACCTCCCCAAACAAAAATGCCACTCATCAGATGTTTGAACGACAGCTCAAGAGAGAATTCAAGAGAAAGGGAATTACTAATTACCTACTAATAACTTCTTTTCTTTCCCACCAGCTAGTGTGTGGGAAAGGGAGCAAATAACTCCTTGGCTGTATCTAATTCACCTCTGTACTCTCAAAGCCCATTGCATAGTAACATGTGTATTTTAGGTGCTCAAAAATATTAACTCAATGCTGAATGAATGAATAAAAATACTTATCAATTCATTCATTCAGTACTTTTCTTTAAAAAATAAAAACTAGCCCAGTTAGCAGTCACCTTCCGAAATCCACAGTAAAGATGTCCAGTCCACGCACCTTTAGCCTTCTCGGCCCTCCTTTGGCGGAGCCCTTCCTTTTGCTCCTGCTAAGCACAGTGATAACCTTATCCAGCCCCCTTTCAAGGCTGCCAAACACCTTGGTCCCTTTTCTTTTTGGAGTATCCTCTACATGCACTTGGTTGATATCCAGTTCCACTGAGCGACACCTTAAAAAAAAGAAGAAACCCACAAGTGGAAGGGGGCCTCCAGCCCCCTGGGCCCTGTCTACAGCTGTGCCTCATTCGGGCGCCCCAGGGCCAGCCCATCTCCTTCCTCGGGGAGCACAGGGGTCTCCTCCCACTGGAATGTGGCCACCACTCCCGCCCCCACCAAATGCCACTCGGCCCCCTATCTTTTCCTTTTTAATGTCAAGTATACAGAAAAGTCAAACAAATAGTACAATGCACAACTGTTAATATTTTGCCACATTTGTTCTTTCTCTATCTATATAATAAATACACAAAATATATGTACATCTTTGCTGAGCCATCTGAAATTAACCCCCCTGAAGATATCATGATACTTCTTCACTCTGAAACACTTCAGCAAACATCGCCAGTAAATACATTTTCCTATATAATCAGAATATCATTATGACATCAAGAAAATAATGTCATAGTATCATCTAATATCTAATTCACATTCTAATTCCCTCCATTGGATCCCGCTTAAAGAAATAACTAGAAAACACCATGCAAGGTCACCTATGCTGTAGTCACTCACATGAGAATGGTTTTCTCTGAAACGCCCTTTGATATCCTCACCATTATGAGCAACTGCTATCTGTTAGCGGGTGTCTGTGCTCTTCCGATGAAAGTACAGAGCAAGACAAGCTTCAGAGGGAGAAAACCGTATGGCTGAGGCAAAGGCTACTATCTCCCTGCTGTATTTTAGGTTAAGGTGCCAGCCATCCTCGCACACGCGGTCCTCGGCTCAGACAGAATCTATGTGACGACTGGCCTTCACTGGGGTTATCATCTATGGAAAAAGGAAATCTGGTTTCGTTCACTAAAGATCAAAGAGTCTAAAAAACAGAACACTTACCGCCTCTCAGGGCTAATGACACCGGTTCCTGCAGAATTTACTGGCATTTTGACTGGGGTTGCCCTCAGGCACTGGTTTTTGACTATTAGAAAAACAACAAACACAAATCATATGCAGTTGACATACTGTGGTTTCAAAATTTCCATCAATAAAGCATGCATCACCTCATTCACTGACTCAGAAATTGGAATCACTTCGCCAGTGATGCTAAGGCTGTAATTCTAAATAAATGTTTCCATGTGATTTATAATAAAAACAAAATCATTCTGCTTTGCATGTGTGGCTCTTTTTCTACACTGCAAAACTGAGGCCATGCTTATGATTTTATTATAAATATCATATGACAGATCTAAGTAGATCACATAAATACAAATGTTGTCATTAATGATTCTCCTTCCTACAAATAAAAGTCAGTATCTATTTATACATGGACCCAATTTATGCCTTTGATTGATATAGTACTGAGAGGTGTTAATTCACGTCATAGCTCTATTCAACCTGTTCGGCAAAGGGAACAGTCCCCTGGGAACACTTGACTAAAGTTACCTAAAACGAGTGAGCTTTGGTTGTTTTTGAGTATTTGGTTATTTTGGTCCCCATTCCAGAATTTTGTGTTCTATTCTAGTGGGAATGTGTATCCCAGATAGTCTATGACAAATTTGCATTCGTAAATCTGGTTATCAGTGATTAGTTAACTTTTGTTTATAATCTAAAAGTTGTATCCCTTTAGAGATAATAACACTCACTTCATAATACGAGATATCAAGCTCTTAAAAAGAGATCAGAGGTTTGGTGTTGTTTATAACTATTCAGCACTACTCTCACTGGTTCTACCAGAACAAGAAAATCAGATCAATCAACACCTATCCAAACAGTTTTCAGCTTTGTGTACTGAGTGTACCCACGGCCACTCCTAGTTACCCTTCCACAAATTGTCACTGGCAGGATTATACAGGTTTCAGGAAAATGGAATGAATGTTTATGTCAGAGCTGACTCGGAGCAAAAGTAGAACACAAAGCGCCAGTGGAAGCTACCCATCAGGGCTTCCGGCACTTGCTCCCACAGGTGCCTCGTATGTTTAAAGAAAAACAGCCAATAACAGACTTTGACCAACATAATCTTCCTCACAGGAACAGGACTTGTACACTGATGGCACTTCAAGATTATAAATTCTCAACTATCCATATTTTAAAACCTTCAGAAACAGGTAAAAAGCAGGAAATATCAATAACAGAAGGGACTTATAAGCATCAAAGACTCTTCTTTGAAGAAGCTCTGCATGAGCCGAAGGCCCATCTTATCTCCCTGCCCAACCCCACTCACAAAGAATGTTGGACCTACATGAAGAGAAAGAGACCCCCCCCACACACACTAGGAAAAGGTGCAAGAGCAAATACTATTGAGGTCCTACTATGTGTAAATATTATCTCACTGAAACCTCGTAACAACCACAGGCAGATACACACACACACACTCACAAAATCACCACCATCATCACACCAAACTAGCCTCAAAATCTGGGGGAAGGTGCTGAGTTGATGAACTAGAAAAGGTGATTAACAGGGCTTCCAGCAAACACCCCGACGAAGTTTCTCACACCTGTACACACAAGAAGCAGACCCTGAGGCCGGCTCTCAGCCCCGCTGGCAAACTGGAGGCACAGTGACAGGGTGGTTGGGCAGCAGTTCACAGGGCAGTGCCTCAGGTTGGGTTCTTTAGGGTCTCAACATGACAAGACTAGGTCTCGATTGCTGGAAAAAGGCTAATAAGTTTAGATGTCATTTTAAAAAGTGACATAAACTGCCCTTGCTGGAGTGGCTAGTGGTCGGAGCACCAGCCTGCAAACCATAAAGGGTCGCGCCAGTCCAATTCCCAGTGTAAGGCACATGCCTGGGCTTCGGGCCAGGTCCCTGGTAGGGCGTGTGCGGACGCTACAACACTGATGTTTCTCTTCCTCTCCCTCCATCCCCGTCTCTAAAAATAAATGGATAAATCTTTTTTTTTTAAAGTGACACAGGTTAGATCATGGTAAATGGAATCCTATCAAGCATCAATGTGTTCATTCCTTCATTCAACAGATATGGTCCCCACTGTATAGCAGGCACTGGATGCCTACTTCGTGCCAGACAACGAATACAGCCCCTACGTACCATGCCAGGCTGCAATACACCCAGCAGACTCGGTCTCTGCTCTCCTGACACTACCTTGCCCCAGTGAGACCCGGTAATAGAAGACTGGGTTCTGTTCTAGGCACTGTTCTAAGAGGCTCATTAACAAAATAGAATAGTTTTAAGTGAGGCCAACAATCAAAACGCTCAGGTGTCATAAAGGAAACAGCTAAATAATTGGTGGTGACCAAGCTGAAGAGAGGAAACCAAGGGGAACGAGAGGTGCAATATCTGGACACAGGCACGAGGAAGGCATCGCAGTACACCTGTCTGCTGTTACGGGAGGCAGCACAGGGCAGAGCGGGATCAGACCCCAGAACTGGAGATCCAGATGGGTAAGCGTTCAGCAGAGACTTCACTTTAGTCATCACAGGTGGGGGCAAAGGGGCAAGCAAAATCTAAACCGGGATGACCTTGGGCAAGGCACTTGCCTCCTCCAAATCTCAGGTTCCTCAGCTGTGGAAAAGGCAGGTTGGTTAAATGAGCTTCAACTTGCCTTTCAGCTTTGATATTCTATGATCCTATGATTCAACTTTATATATATATAAAAGAGAACAGTTTATTATCATTTGAAAAAAATTAGGAGTTGACCAGTATGCTTTCATTTCAGCTAATGAAATAACATGATAAAAAAGCAGGCTGACTTCTCCTGGAAACTCCCGAGAGCCTTTCTGACCTGCACGGTAAAAAGAAGGGACTTTGAGGGTGTTTCAGCAAATACCTTTAGAGGGTGTAGTGTAATGATTTGGTGTAGTGAGTATTTCTCTTTTATGCTGGTTGTTATTAATCGGAGTCTTTGGCTCTGGAAGTACAAAGCACTCTTCATCCTTTACAGAGGACTTAGGAGTATATATATTCTCTTTGTTCTTTAATTTATTGGCAGATGCTCTGCATAAACCTGGAGTTAATGATTTAGATTCCAGACCATTTGATTCTGTCCGATGCTTGGCAAACTAGAAAAAAAAAGAAGTCACTGGATAAAGCACACTGAAGAAGAAGAAAAGTCAATTTCTTTACAACATGCTTTAATCACTTGCAAATTACCTTGTACCATTTTTACTAAAATGAAATACTATCAAGAGGATATTACTGGCAAGACCAAGAAATTTGAAAATGTGCATTACATTCTCTTCAGTACATGGAGATCACTTCAGTCTGTTCTGTTGACAGGTAATTTTCAACATACCTCAGGCCAGGTTTTTACACGAACGTGCCCAGGTCCGTAGACAATATTGAGACTGGCCACACATAAATCCCTAAAAATTGCTCCCCATACCCAGACTGCCATGGTTTGTCTCTTAGTATGTTATATGTAACCGAAAATAAGTTTAGTCAATAATTAGGGCAGAAAGACCATACTAAAATACTCTAACAGAAATGTTGGATAGGAAGTACTTTTTAGTCTTTTGAATTTATGGGTGAGCTGGCAAAATGCTAAAGAAAGTCCTCAGAGGCCAAATTTGAAGCAAGAGCAGGAATCCAGAAATGTCACCAAGGATGAGACTGCCCACCACCCTAAGGGCATCTCCCTACAAGCTGGGACACCCTGCAGCGTAGGTTTTAACACCACAGACGCCTTAGACCAACATAAGGTGGTAAACTGGATCCAAAGCTCCCGTGAAAAACCAGGAGAGGCTATAACTAAAACTGAAAAAGTGAATGAAATATAAATTTGCCCTGCAAGGAGTTGGCAAGAAAATGTGTCTATCTTGGCCTTAGCTCTGGAGAAGGAAAAAAAGTTTCCTTTAATAATTTGTAAGTAATCACAGGACAGTCTTCACATAGCTTGGCACCCAAATTCATACTACGTGCATGGTCCCCAAACTCACAGGCCTAGAATTTAACTTAAAGCTGTCCTGAGTTGGTTGTGTTTCAGGAGCATGGTAGAAGCAAATGCAACTCCTACCTAAAAGCTTCAATCCAACACAACCCAAGCGCTAAACCTCAACGTATTCCCGCAGAGACTTTTTTGTTAATAACTGGGAGGAACACGGAATGTCTGTTCTCCTGCTAGGACCACTAATGGTCATATTGGGTTGGCCAAAAAGTTAATTTAATATTTTTCTTTGAGACGGCTTAGCTGTCTTTAACTTCATTCTAAACAATTTTGTTTGACTGTATTGTGACAGATGTGGTATCAGTGTATATTTTTTAAAAATTTATCAAAATTGGGGGATTTATGTGTAGCCATTTTAATACTGAAGATGGAAGAAAATGCACAACATTTTCAGCATATTACACTTTATTATTTCAAGAGAGGTGAAAATGCAACTGAAACGTAAAGAAAAAAAGATTTGTGCAGAGTATGGAGATGCTGTGGCTGATTGAGCGTGTCAGAAGTGGTTTCAGAAGTTTTATGCTGGAGATTTCTCACCAGATGATGTTCCACGGTTGGGTGGACCAACTGCAGTTGACACTGATCACATTGAGACATTAACTGAGAACAGTCAACCTATCTCCTTGTACCACACAGGAGATAGCCGACATAAAACACCCAAATCAGTAACATTATTGGCAAAAATGAAAAATGTGTCTTTTATTTTACAGAAAAAACTAAATAGACTTTTTGACCAACCCAATAATAAAAAGAAAAAGCTATTAAAGGCATAAGAACTGGAAGAAACGTTAACTGTCATCCATAGATGATATAATTCTCTATATAAAGCACTCAAAAGGATATACAAGTTATAAGAATTAAAAAGAATTTAGGAAAGTTGTTGAATATAAAAGATCAAGACATAAAAATCAATTTCATATATACACACCAGTACCAGAGGGTTAGAAAAATGTGATTTGTAAGAACCTACCATTTCCAATAGTAAGGAAAAAAAAGGTACCTAGAAATAAATATAATAAAAGATACGTAGGACTTTTTTGTAGAAGTTTAGAAAACTTCATTAAACACAATTAACTAAAACCAAATAAATGAAGAGATGTTTAATGGACAGAAGATTTAAGGATCTAGATTGCAATTTTTCCCAATTTGAATCTTAAATTCAATGTAATTTCAACTTTTGAGTATGTGAAATGTGTCGAGATGATTCTAAAATGTATATGGGAATGCAAAGAAGCAAGAATAAGAGGAAACTGGCCTAAGAAGGAGTAAGTGAAAACTGGCCAACCAGATAGAAGAACTATTACAAAATTAAAGTAATTAAGATGTGTGGTATTGGCCTAGCTGGTATAGCTCAGTTGATTGAGCACAGGTCTGTGAACCAAAGGGTCACCGGTTTGATTCCCAGTCAGGGCACATGCCTGGGTTGTGGGCCAGGTCCCCAGTAGTGGGCACGTGAGAGGCAACCACACATTGATGTTTCTCTCCCTCTTTCTCCTTTCCCCTCTCTAAAAATAAATAAATAAATCTTAAAAAAAAAAAAAAAAAAGATGTGTGGTAATAGTACAAATAAACCAATAAAATAAAACACAGACCAGAAAAAGACACACTCACATGACAACTTGATACAGAAGCACAGAAGTACATTTGTAGATCAGCAGGGAAGGAGTGGACTTTTGAATGGTGCTGGTACAACTGATTACATGAGGGAAATATTAAAGCCTCAATCACATCATGCAGGAGAATACTGAATAGATTAGAGACTTAAATGTGGAAAAAGAGCTTTAAAACTTTTAGAAGCAAAGAAGACACAAAAATTATAAACCATAAAGGAAAATAACGACAACTTCAAATTCATCAAAATTAATGACATTAAAGTAAAATGACAAATTTAGACAGTATATCTGCAACACATAACCAAGAAGGAATGAGAATTGAGATTAAATTAAGAACTTTAATACAATAGGAAAAAAGAAACAATCCAATAGAAAAATGGGCAATGCAGGTGAAAAAGCATTTCACACACTAGGAAGCACCATTGGCCAATTAATATATGAGATGGTGTACAAGTCATCAGAAAAGACCAAATTAAAACCACAGTACACTCCCCAGATTAGAAAATACTAAATAGCCAAATATATCAAGCATTGATAAATGTGTGCAGCAATGGGAACACTTCTACTTGTGGCTGAAGTACAATATAATACTTTGGGGAAAAAAACCTGGCATTATCTGATAAGGTTGAAGATACTCATTCCACTCCCAAGTATATATATACACCCTATAGAACCCCCACATTTTCCTACCGGGGGCCTTGCTGTTCACAGGAGTCACCGCAGCAGGTTGTGGCTGCAATTTAGAAACTCAGCTTCTAAAAAATTCCCAACACTAAGTCTGTTTGCAAGGCTGGGCGCTGAACGCTGCTGTACCAGGGTGGACAGACTGCACAAAAGTGAGACATGTGGTGAACTCCTGCTTTCCTTCTGGAAGTCCAGAATTCCTATGATTGTGACGATCACACAGACAAAGGGTGCCTGAGAAACCAGCACCCAGGAGAAACGCTGAGAGCTGAGTCGCCAGCGGACTTCCCTGGGCGGGGACGGGCACACCGGCTCCTGCGCAGCACTGCTGGCGCAGGAGCGGACTCTGCAAGTTCCCGCAGCGCGGAGGAAATATAAACTACACACCCAAGAAGATCGACAAAGTCCAAGTAGGATGAAAAGATTTTCAGAAGAAGAGGAAAGCAGATCAGTTGCTGTTCTGAGCTGGCAGGGGGAGGGAGCTGACTACTAAGGGGCGTGAGGGAATTCAGGGGGCAACAGGACTGCTCTTGACTCTGGCGGTGGTTCCACGACTGTATGTGATTGTCGAAACAGTGAAATAGTGTAGTTAGCTATTTAACTACATGTAAATTACACCCCATTTTTTTTAAAAGAGAAGAGAAGGAAGCAGTAAAGTGCTCCAAAATACAATCTTGGCTTCCTTCAACTTGGAAATAAATGGCATCCCATTCATGAACAGTCCAACAGTCTCTCATTAATGCTTTCAATGGTTTAGGAATTCATTAAGTCTGCAAGCACATACTAGATCACTTGTTAGAGCTGAGATGTTTTTATAATTGATACAATCTATCCTGCTTTAAACGGTAATAAAATTAACCAACCTGTGGAGTTTGCGGAGTAGCCACACCTGTTGTTAAATTGTCTTCACACCATTCATAGTCTATTAATCCAGCCACAAAATTTCCATCACTTGTGGTCACATCTTCTAGACTCAGGTTCTTTGACTATTCAAAAACAGAAGCATCGTGATTCCATTTTTAAAACTGTACATTCCCAGCACAGGGCAAGGCCCTGGAAGCAGATGAGAAAGGATATATCAGGAGCTCACCACTCCATACGGAAAACAGGAAGTCGAAACATTTTAACTCAGATTATTAGAAGAGAGAATCTCTGACTCTCAAACAATATGTCTTGCAACATTCTATGTTTATGGCTTAGTTTATAATGATCAAATAACCACTGATGCCAGAAAACCCCTTTGCAAATCTATAAATAAATAGCTCTGACAAAGTAGAAGATGGAAGGGAAACAACTTTGAAATACAGGTTTCTTAGCTGTAAGAACATACACAGTAGTTAGGAATAAATTGGCCTTATGAAAGGTGTCCTGGGGACAAGATATTTGAAGTCCTATGCTAATAGTACCACCCAAGTCATTTATTTTCCTTCATTCTTCCTCTATAAACTAAGGTTATAGCAAATACACCCTAAATTCTAAGACAATGGAGCATAATTGGATTTTTTTATTTCTCCCTCTTTCCCTTTCCTTCAATACCTAGTTTTAACCTCACCAGGCAATTTTACTTCAATTGCTTACACCTCACCCCTTCTTTTCCAGTCCCACTGTCACTGTTCTAATTCAAGGACAAATCTCAGACCTGAACTATCCAAACAGACCATACAGTCTCTGCCACCAGTTTTTCCACCCTCTCAAACAGGAATGACAGCGTTCTCCAGGACTGCCAATTACCATCAACTAGACCCAGCTACACCAAGTGCTGGGCTGAGAAAAATACTCGAGCTAAGTCTAGGCTCAGAGGGAAAATGCTGTGTGAATGACAGTTGTCATGGGAACTACAGTAGAGAGTAACAGCACACACACTCATCCCCAAATGAACAATTCTATAGACCACTGGACGAATTACTTAAAATTATAGTCATGTCTTGCTCAAAAAGCCATTACCCAGACTATAGAGTCTAACCCCTCTGACACAGGACTTCAAGGTCCTCTATAATCTCTCACCCACCCCTCCAGTTCATGAGCTCCCTCTTCCACTCTCACTTTCCTCCCACTTGAACTCTTCATTTTAGCTAAACAGGTCTAGCCACTGACAACAGAATATATCTGTTTCAACTGACTCAATAACATGAACACTCACATAATTATTAGGGAAATGCTCATTAGATGGAAGTTAAGAATACCTTCCTAGCTCTTTTCCACTCAAAAGCACATGGACTGAGGGCAGGCCCACCAAGACAGAAGAAAATCCAATGGCTTAGGAAAACGTCTCAGACCTCTTAACTGAGGTTATCATGAATTTAAAACTTCAGCTGAAATTCATTCTAGGTATACAGGCATCTAATGCCTTTCTCAGATGACCTTGATCAAAAGCAAAGCTCATCATGTTTTTGAGTCCTGCTGTATCCAAAGGTGTTAGCTCGAGCCTGAGAGTTTAAAGGGTTTGGTGATGTGGGCAGGATGGCTGATGGGCCGACCATTAAGTCCATGGATGAAAGATCTGCCTGAGCATACATGGGGTATTCACTAGCCAACAAAACTCTCCAAGAACAGACTAGAAAACCGTAAGAATAAGATTATCAGCCCTGGCTGGTGTGGTTCAGTGGACTGAATGCTGGCCTGCAAACCAAAGGGTCGGTTCGGTTCCCAGTCAGGGCACATGCCTGGGTTGCAGGCCAGGTTCCCAGTGAGGGACGTGTGAGAGGCAACCACACATTGATGTTTCTGTCCCTCTCTTTATCACTCCCTTCTTCTCTTTCTAAAAATAAACAAGTAAAATCTTTATTAAAAAGATTACCTCACTTCAGAGATTTCTTCACAATAGACAACTAGCACTAACACTTTTCAGTTCTTAGTTTGGTCAAAGACCAACTGGGACAGGAAGACAGGAGACAAGTTGGTCAGGCCCACAACATCTGTGGCACACTGATGACAAGTGACAAAAAGAGCTAAATAAAGTGATAAAGGGAATTCAATCCAAGAGAGGCCTTTAACTTCTTCATAACAGAATTTTGGCATCTAAAGGAAAAAAAATCACTTTACCCACATCACCATTTAGGCTATTCTGGATTCCACAAAGAGGGCCAACCACCTCTCTGAGAATGCAGCTTCCTAGTGCTGTCATTCAAACTACAACCCAAATTAATCTGGGGGATTATATTACCAAGTTCCACACCCACTAGGAGAAGTATTTGGAAGGCAGAATTTTAAGCCATGGGAGATGCTAAGATTCAAACAGAAAACAGAGACTAATGTGAGCCCTGGTGCTTCCAAACACTGGGCTGGCCAAGGGTCTGTGTTGTTTTTTCCAGAAGATGGCTCTAGTAGTGCTTAGTTGTCTTTAACTTCATTCAGAATAATTCTGTTAGACTGTATTGTCGCAACTGTCATATCAGTGTACATTTTTTTAAAAACTTGTCAAAATTGGTGAATTTTTGTGTAGTCATTTTAATATTGAAGATGGAAGATACCACACAACATTTTCAGCATATCGTGTTTTACTATTTCAAGAAAGGTAAAAATGCAACTGAAATGCAAAAAAAAAATTGTGCAGTGTACGGAGAAGATGCTGTGATTGATCAAGCGTGTCAAAAGTGATTGGAGAAGTTTCATGCTGGAGATTTCTCACTGGGCCATGCTCCACAGCTGGGGACACCAGCTGAAGTGGACAGTGATCAAATCGAGTCATTGAGAACAACCAACATTATACTACACAAGAGACAGCCAACATACTCAAAATATCCAAGTCAATAGTTATTGGTGAAAATGAAAAATGTGTCTTTTATTTTATGGAAAAAACTAAACACACTTTTTGGCCAACCCTGCACATAAAACTTCTCTGCCATTCTAAATGTTCATGACAAAGGAAAAGGAGGCAGAGACTACAAAATAGAAAAAAATAATTTGGTTACAACTGACTCATACAAAGAATGAGTTGTCTGAGCTATTGCTACTGCTAAACAAAAACTTAAACCCTTAAAATAAATGAATATTAAAATAGCCATTGAAATATTTCACGTCCTATGAAGTATAATATGTCCTGTACTCACAGGTCCCATTCCCCCAAATTTTTTAAATTACTATAATTCAGTAGAGTACTGTGTTCTTTAAAAACACATGTACATAAATTATATAAATGAGCATATTAAAAATAGACCCTGAGGATAGAGTAAAATATAAACTATATTATCTATAGGCAGTAGGTTCATAGGTAAACTCTATTTTCCTTTAGCTTATCTGTGGCTTAAAATTTTTTCTACAACAATCAGAAATTGCTTTTGCAAAGAATAAGGGGAAGATTTTTTTAAAATGCCCTGCTAACATTTGAAATTTTAGAGTTCAAGTGTAGAATTTCCCATTTTCCCATCAAAAATATTTAGATCATAAAATACCCTGCCTCTGGCTCCTCAACACCAGCAAAGTTAACTTCCCCAGGGGTGCGCCCACGCACGAACGGGGCGGGTGCGTGGCAAAGCAGCAGGTGTTCACAAAAGGTTCTAACATCTACCTTGGCGTCTGTGAGCAGGGCGCCACTGGCCTGTCCGCAGGGAAGAGGAGGAAGCCTTAAACGCACTGGCTTTCCCCGAACCTTCTTGGCTAGAAGCAGAAGATAGGTAGCTGTCAGATGATCGTACTGCCACTGGAGGGAAAGAAAAGCAAGTTGTTTAGAAGATCAAAGTTGTTTTTTGAAATGATGTTCTATTTTAAATTAATGATTTTCTTGATGTAACAGACATTCAGAATTTTAAAAAACTTTTAGCTTTACAAGGCATATAGTGGAAAACAGTGATCCCTCCACCACACTCCCCACACCTCTTTCTACTCTCCCAGAAGAACCACTTTTATATACTTTGAGCTATTTTTCTGTAATTCTAAATTGTTTATACAGCTTTAATTTTTTTCTTCAGCCTCAGATATTACCTACAGATTATCCCACCGTGTAGAATTTAGCTCTACTACAATGCCTTCCTTCCCGCCACACATCTCCTTCCTGCATCCTTCCATTGTAATTTTGTAATTTTAGTAATCAGTATTTGTATTATTATTATTATGTAAATATATAGTATTCACAACTAAGTAAAGGTAATGTTCAAATATTTCATTAGTAAACCAACCAGTCAGAACAGAGGCCAAAAGAGGAGTAGGACCCTGGGGACCCCTGTCATGCTGATTCGATTATTGACCTTTTAATGATGGACTTGAGGTGGGACTGGAGGTAGGTGCCTAGTGCCTAAGGAGTAACAGGGCCACAGGGAGGGTACTCAGGGTAGTAGTTAGTTACCAATCACTATACAAATACTAGTATCTCATCTGGCTGGTGCAGCTCAGTGCATTGAACACGGGCCTGTGAACCAAAGGGTCACTGGTTCTGTTCCCAGTCAGGGTGTATGCCTGGGTTGCGGGCCAGGTCCCCAGTAGGGGGCATGAAAGAGGCAACCACACACTGATGTTTTTCTCCCTCTCTTTCTCCCTCCCTTCCCCTCTCTCTAAAAATAAATAAATAAAATCTTTAAACAAAAAACAAACAAATATTAGTACCTCACAACCAGTATGGCCACACTGGCTGAGTATCAGCCCTGCAGCTAAAAGACACGTGATGCTATCCTAGCATTTCCCCCTTTACAACTCAGTTTTTCCTGAAGTTAGAACTTTTAAAGGCAGTCACTCATCTTAACTCAACTCTGATGTCTGCATTCCACACTGCACTCTGGACTGGCTTCCTTCTCAGCCTGCAGCTCGACTACTAGGCTAGGGATTCCCTTTGCCTCTATCCTACAGCACATCCCCACTCCCTAGACCCTAACTATTCCTCTTTCTTAGTTTACTTTGTGCTAGTGGAACACACCCTCCAGCAACTTCCTGAGGGTGGATGAATGGGAGGCAAATTTTCTGAGAGCTTGCATGTCCGATAAATGACTGCATTCTATTCACACACTTGATTCTACTTTGGCTGAGTATAGAATTCTAGGTTGATAATAATTTTCAGTTTGGAAGGCATGGTTCCACAGTCTTTTCATTTCTAGTATAGCTACAAAAAACCTAAAGTCTTTCTGATGCCCAGGACTTTGTGTATGACCATTTGGTTTTTGTTCCTAAAACCTTTGGGATTTTCTCCTTTTCCCCAGTTGTCTGAAATTTCACTCTAACAGGCCTTTGTGCAGCTCTGTCTTCATCTGTTCTGGTAAGCCCTGGTCAGGCCCCTTTGTTCTTAGAAACTCGGTTCTGGAATATTTCTACAATGGTTTCTTTCCCTCCTCCTTCTGTTTTATCTTCTTGAAACTTACATTATTTGCACGTAGGACCTTTCCTATCCCCTCTATTCTGTTTGTGCATCATTTCGTCTTTAGGTTTTACTTTTGAAAGATTTCACATTAACTCATTTTCAAACATTTCTACTGAGCTTTTCATTTCTGAGGTCATATTTTAAATTTTCAAGAGCTATCTCTTGAAACCGTTCCTTTTTAGTCATCTTATTCCTATTTCAAGATAGGAATAGCTTCTCTTATCTCTGAGAATATTAATTATCATTTCTTAGCCATTTTCCCCCACTTCCTGTTATCTGTTTTTTTCTGAATATTGTTACTTTTTCTTCCTTCTCCCTACCAACCCCATGCCATTTGTTTTGACCTCTGGCTTTCATGTTAGAGGCTTTCCTCAAATATCTGGTGATCTTTGGCTATCTGTCTCTATTTAAAAGTGAAGAATTATAATAACACAGCTAATTAAAGGCTCTATGGGTAGTCTGGGGCTGCTTATCATCTTGGGGACTTTTCTCTAAGGCGGCGATTTTCAACCGGTGTGTGGCAAGAATTTTCAAAACTTGCCATGCCTGATTACTTAGTCAGGGCACTGACCCCTTTTCCCTTAGATTGTCAAATTAAAAAGTGACAACAGCCAACACGACAATAGTTGTCTGGTGAGAATGAATCAAAATTACACTCATTTTCTGTCAGATTGGCAAAAAAATATATTTTTGGTGTGCCACAGAATTTTAGTAATTAGTTTATGTGTGCCATGAGATGGAGAAGGTTGAAAGCCACTACTGTCAGGTAAACAGGCAGGAAGCCTGAACTCTCAACCACTGCTAGGGTAGGTTTTTCCTTCTGGCTTTCCTCTAAAGATGAATCTTCGAATATTTTCCCCGCCCCCACGGCAAGCAGGATAAACTCCTAGTTCCAGCATTCTCACAGCTGAACAGTGAAGGGGGTTAGAGGCAGTGGTTCACTGTTCAACATGAGGACTGTGTGTGCCCCTGTATCCTTTCCACACGCTCACCACCCCACCCGGGCTGGGCCTGGTACACGAGTGCCTCTCGTTCTATGCCTCCAATCTTCTGCCGCAGTCGAGAAGAGGTGGCTGTCCTGATGCCCGAGGTAGAGAAAGGGACCTCGGGGTCTAACTGCCTCTAATACAGACTTTCAACTCATCTTCCCTGTTCCCACCCTGCTCACATCCCTGATTTCAGAGCTTCCCAGCACCGCTGACTGCTGGGCCTTGCTGGAGCTCTAGCGCTCCAATCGGTTTGCTTCTTGGCCTTTCCCACTGCAGGCCCTTGGGCTTTCAGCTTCCTCCAGAACACTACGTCAGCTACCACTCACCCACTTTATAAATTCCAAACTTTTAGTGACATTACTCTTGTCTCCTCTTTTATTCTCTTCATTGTGAATTTTTTGCCCTTTACCCCTCTGTTATTTTAGTGAGGTTTTAGGAAGTGTTGAATGCAAGTGTATCTGTTCAATCCACTGTGTTTAACTGAAAATTTCTAAATAATGTGCTCATAAGACTATGGACTCTCTCTGCCCTACAAAAGTGTTACATTTTAATAATATTGAATGATATTTAAATGCTAAGTGTCTCCTCACTAAGTACATTAACCAAAGAGGTTTACTACCAATTTTGCTTTTGTTTATAAATTTTATCAGTTCATATTTTAGATGGCCACAACCACAGTGTATGCTTTGAAATTTATACCATGGATCCACCCATCTAGTGGGAGAAGTATAAATTGTAATAAATTATCACAGAATGCTTCCTTTAATCCAGACGGGGCCAGGGGGGAAGGCAGAAAAGGTTTCAGGGGAAAGGTACTTGGGAACTGAGTAGAAACTAAGTCATTCAGTTTCCAAAAATCAAAGCAGGCAGATAGAAATGAGGAAGTAGAAATGAGGAAGTTCCAAAGGCATCTGCAGCAGGTGCAAAGTATGCTAAAGAAAGCTCAGCCAGACATCCCAGGCCAGACAGCCTGAGTCCCTGAAATAGTCACTTTACCCCCCACGAGTAGCTGGACTTGAGGCAGAGGCTTGGAGAGAGGGGATAAAACAGAAACGAGGAAGTCCTGGGAGGCTGAGCTGACATTGACATTTACCAACATCCTGACTTCTGGAAACGGTCTTGTAATAGCATAGTAATACTTAAAACCACAGCCGGGCCTGCACACTTTGATCCTAAACAATCTATAGTACACTTTAGCATTATTATAATCTGATTGTAATAAATTAGCACTGTGGTTTCTACCCCTGAAATGAGCAATCAGAAAGAACTATGGGTAATCATGTGCATCATAGCAGAAAAATTATATAACTTCTAACGCATGCACAGTAAAAAGTAGATTAAGAATAGGGAATTAAAAGCCTTATAAAATTACAATCCCTCAGACAACAAGGGGCATTTCTACATTCAAGGGATTGGCTTGCTTCTACATTCTGTGGAGTGTACTGTCCTTAATAAAGCTTGTTTACTTCCCTTGTCCAATTCTTTGTTCATGATCACCAACGACCTGGTTATCTGTGCACACCTGTGACAAAAATACATTAAGGATTTTTTTTTCACCTCCCACATCTACAGTCTCATCTACAATAGCCAGCTTTTTTAAAAAGATGCCATAGCCTTTGCTGGTGCAGCTCAGTGGATTGAGCATGGGCCTTTGAACCAAAGGGTTGCTGGTTCAATTCCCAGTCAGGGCACATGCCTGGGGTGCAGGCCAGGTCCCCAGTAGCAGGTGTGTGAGAAGCAACCACACATTGATGCTTCTCTCCCTCTCTTTCTCCTTCCCTTCCCCTCTCTCTAAAAATAAATAAATAAAATCTAAAAGAAAGTACCATAAAGTAATTACAGTTAATGGCTAAGAAACAAGCTGCCACTTGCTTATCAACAATGGCAGGACCCGGGCACTGCACACAACCCCTGGGCAGTGCTACGGTTTTACGTGCAGTTTCCCAAGCACGCCTAGGAGTCTGACAACAGCCTCTCAGCTCTCTTTCTCCCTGCACTAAAAAACCCCATCATTTTTGTAACTTCTTTGCCCTAGCCGCTGCATACTACTCATTATGATAAGATGTACAGGGGAGTCCTGTGCTGAATAACAGGTATATCAACACATTAGTTACGCTTTCAGGTGATGTCAATCTACAAGTCTAACACAACCAATGTCTCCCTTATCTTTTAGACAGTTCCCTCTTTTGAAAGTCAAATGTCTGAAAGTAAAGCAATAGGTTCACTGTTATAAAAAAGCTACCACTTCTAGGAAACTAAAAACATTTTAAATCCCCTGATTTTTCAGGCAGGCCAAATATTAAAGAACTGCCCAGGCAGCTGGGCTGAGGAGAGGCGGCTATGGGTATGGAGGGTTGGAGAAACCCTTCCCCTGACCGGCTCCCAAGGCCCCCAATCTGTAAACGCCCACTGCCAGAACACATGGGCATTTTCACTGCAGGGATAGGTAAAGGGATGTCTTGGTCTGAAGAGGTTCTCAGTGAAGTGCCCCTACCACATGACTGGCAGCTCCCACAATCCAGAGCCAATCATAGCTGAAAGAACAGGGGAAAGTAAGGAAAACCATGAGGCGGAAGCTCTAGCGCCATGGTTGGGAATCTCAAGAGGGCTGCAAAGAGATAGCTCAAAATGAAACTCTAACTTCTGTGTATAAAAAGCAGTTTAAGAGTGCTCATGTACAATGTAAAAGTGGGCGTTCTATCAGTTGAATGTTTGGGAATAATATTCTTTCTCGCTTCTTGTGCAAAGATCAGCAGCACCGTATCGGAATGGAACACACGAAACTGATCTCTCTCTGTCCTAACTCCCCCACAAGTAAAAGCAAAGCTCCCAGGATGCCAGAAAAATAAGATAAAAAAAATAAGCTGATCTCGAACCTGGCTTTTCTGAGGCTCTAGAACTTAGGACCAATGTGAATTTTCTGTGACTACCTGGACCAGGACTTCTCAACCTCAACCCTATCGACATCTGACCTGGATAAGTCTGTACTGTGAAAGACTAGTCTGTGCATTGAAGGATATCTGGAACATCCCTCGACTCTACCAGGTTTGCCATTAGCACACAGACAAATCCCAAGTGTGAGAACCAAAAATGTTCTGAGGGGCAAAAATCACTCCCAGTTGAGAACCACTGACACAGACCAAGGCTTCTCAAGCTTTAATGTACCGTGAATCACTCAGGGATTTTATTACGATGAAGATTCTGATTTAGTAGATCGGAGGTGGGGCCTGAGATTCTGCTTTTCTAATAAACACTAAGTGATGCTGATGCTGCTGGTCCTACAGCACACTTTAAATAGCAAGAATCTAGAGTCATACTTCTGGCCACGTGTTGCCATCATTTGGGAAGCTTTGAAAAGTTCTGATGCCTAGGCCACACCCCAGACCAATGAGATCATAAGCTCCGAGGGTAGGACCAAGGCATCAGAACTAGTTTCGAGTTCCCAAATTTGAGCCCAATGTTCAGCCAAGGTTAAGGACATGTACCGTATTCATCCCTAGGACTGGAAGATAAGCACAGATGTAGACAGGCATTTAAGAATGAGGGAAGACGAGAAACTACCGCTTTCCTCACAGCATTTTTGATCTTGGTCATGCCTAGTTCTTAGAATAACTGAGAAACTAGAGAGATGTAACACCAGGAAACGGTCTCTATATGCTTCATTATACACTCTGTTTGCCTTATCAGAAGTAAAGAAAACAACTCCTCGTTCCATTTCACTGCTAGTTTTCAAAAGTGTATTTATGGACCAAATAAAGGATACTCATTTAAAGAATTTTTTCAATGATTCTTGAAATTCTGAGTATGTTATTTTCAAGACTCAAATTTTTAAAATGTGTGAATCACAGAATGTGTGACTCTCATGCCAAATTTCAAATGACGTAATGTACGGGATTTGCTTTGAAATACCTAGTTGGAAAGTGCAGATGGAGGAGGGTACTGGGACACAGACAAAACGAGCAAAATGTTAGTGATGTTGGGATGATGAGTACATGAAAGACCATCGTTATCATACTATTCTCTCCACTTTTGAGGTGTTTGAAAATTTCTATAATAACAATTTTAAAACAAATTTTATGTATCTGAAATACAGACTTCTATTAAAGACCACCCTCCCAAAAAAATCATGCAATTTTTTAAAGTTGCTTATATGAAAACTTCCCATTTGCACTGTAAAAAAATTAATGACCTATATATCTTGTAGTAATTCCAAATTCTAGCCATTCCTTCTCATTCTGCAAAAAGAAAATTATCGTTCTGTTTTCCAGACATACTCCAGAGCCTTTGCTTATTATGTCACTCAAAAAAAAAATGCCTTTCTATCTCCACCTCTCTTAAATTAAAAGAACTGTGGTTTAGCAAAGTTTTGCTTAGGGGGGAAAAACGTGCTTAAGGCTTTTTTACCTTACAAGTTAGAAAACGGGAAAAAATACCAATCACTGGTGATGAAAGATACAGAACTGAAGAAGAAAATTTGGGTGCAAACCCAGCCCAGCATTTAGATTACAGTCAGAGACAACTCTGACTGCCTCCATCTCTAGGAAATATGTGATCTAGAGATTAAAGCATCTGAAAGAGCTAAAATGATGCAACACCAGAAATCAGGATAATGATTTCATGGTATTTGGTTCATAAGCTTAGGGGCGATATAATGCTACAGGGTTGCTTTTGGGAAAGAAGGAAAACTGTTCTGTGTTTACCTTATTTCTACAGCAGAATCATAATTCCACGTTAGAGAAGTTAACAAAGTCAAGATCAGAACTCTGTCAATTCCTTGGACTAGTTCTGTTTCTTAATTTTTTCCACTATAATTCTCTTTAATCAATGTCATTTTTAAAAGGCTATCCAGTAGACATTTAAAAAGAGTAGAAATAATACACAAATATAAAATAAGCACAATAGTTATACCCATGATAAAATCACAGGCCTGACAATGCTATGTTTTGTTTTGTTTTTTTTGGCTTGAGCAATGTATGGTGATGCCACTTACTGAGATGAGGAAAACTGAGAGAGGTACAGACTGGGGTAGTGGACTGGTGGGAACTCAAGAGATCAATTTCATACCAATAAAATCAAGAACAATAGAATAAAAGGTGTTACTCTTAAATTCATGCCGTCACTTCTTACCAATGAAATCACATCCTCCATTGTTTGCCTGTTCTTTCTGTGATGCACAGAAAGTTCCGTTACACAATCTTCATCAAGGTGAATAAGCTGCAAAAAAAAAATGGGGAAACTTTATTACAAAATATTTGTTTGGAAATTTTTCAATTATCATAACTACCTTGTAAAAACAAACACCAAGATGTAAAAGCAACATGTGTTTGTCAAACTCCTGGGTAAGAATAAACATTCTCCATAATTTTTAAAGATATAAGCAGATGACGATAATTCAAGAAGATGAGATCTTTCCCAGCCCTTCATAGCCTCACCATCAATTCTTAAAATTCTGTTACGCAGCCACGGGACTGTAACTCCTTCCGACCACAAGACTGCACTGGCATTTTCATCAAAGACCAGTCACCTGCACATCTAAAACCAGTGACTAGACAACAGACTGCTAAAGACTGCAATCAGACTTGCAGCAGATTGTCCCTCAGGTTAACTTGGGGTTCAGCACAATCCCAAGAGCCCTTATGATGGTCCCACACAATCTCCATTATGCTGAAGGTATAGCAGAACACAATTTTTAAAAAGGGAGGCAGCCTCAATTCAAACTTCATTTTGAAATCATCCACGTATTCATATTCCTGCATGACGGGACCTCATCAAAAACGTATTCTCAGAACCAAACAAGGATTACCAAGAATGAGAAGACAGGAAGGGCCTGGCCTGGAGTCGGCCCACAGTTCATAAAATTGCATGAGAAGAGAATCTTAAGAAATGTTAAAGTCGTCTTCCCCATGTAAGAAGTCTCTTCACAACAGCTGCAGTAAGTGATGTTTCACTTTCTGCTTAAACTACTCCTTTACCAGAACAGTCTACACGGTTAGCTTCTCCCTCCTGTCCCCTCAGGTCTGCCTCCCTGGGACTCCTACTCACTGTGAACCAATACTATCTGACACATAACAGGTTTTGGAACTAGACAGACCTTGGTTTTAATTGTGGCATCATTAAACAACTGTGTGACCTTGAGCACATCACACCACCTCTGAGCCTCAGTTTCATCATCTGTGGAAAAAAGAAGGCATCTGCCTTGTCACAGACACAACATGTGGAGTGCCGGGTCCACATATGGAGCGGACCCAGCACTCCACACATACCCAAGTTAAATTAAATACAAAAATATAAACCAAAAGCCAGCCAATTATTTTGGAATATCTGAATAGAAAAGGTGCTTAAAAACTGGTTAACTATTTTTACTATCAGTCATAATTTTACCTCTTCTTTGGTATAAAAGCCTTTTGGAAATTGAATATTCCCATTACAGACAACATTTCCTCTGCAAGTTTTCTCTTCCCTGTCCTTTAAACTACCTTCTAATGATTAACTCCCCTTAACATCCAGGCCCTTTCTTTCTATCACACCATCCAGGTTTGCCATCAAGGTGTTAAAAATAAGTTTTTACCGTGTTGCTTTGACCTGGGCAGGATCCAAAACTTTAAAACCCTCCTTCACGATGGGCTCACCCTCAGCCGCCCAGACACTTTACCACCCAGTTAGGCACCCCCTTGTTAATGCCACCACTGCTGAAACAAAGGAAAGATTTCTGGGGTTCCTTCCGTGACCTTAAGTTACTCTCCTTGAAAGGAAAGAAAAGGAATGAAGAAGGAGGGAAGGAAGGAAGGAAGGAAGGAAGGAAGGAAGGAAGGAAGGAAGGAAGGAAGGAAGGAAGGAAGGAAGGAAGGAAGGAAGGGAGGAAGGGACAAACCCTTCTCTTTCCCATAGCCTTCTGCTCTGCACCTTTACCACAAGGTTTGTGCGAGAAAGGAGGGAAGGATAAGGAATAGGTGCTATCTTCTTTTCTGGGCCCCTAAATTAAAAAGAAGGAAAAGAATGATGTGGACAAGAAACCAGTCTGAAAAGTATGGCTCACTATTTTAAGTACCTGAATTCTCAGCCACATATACCCAAGTTAAATTAAATACAAAAACGCATACCAAAAGCCAGCCAATTATTTTGGATTATCTGGGCCCAGTTCTATGAATAGAACTGAATATAACTTCTATTTGATACAATACCTAGGTACTAGAGTTATATGTGAAAACTGTAGGAGATCATGCATAGAGTTATAGAATAGAATCTATTCCCTAAATCTCCAAGGAAATCTGGAGATTTTTTTCCAGATCTGGAATTATTTTTATAGTTTATTCTTTTTCTAAATTTAATCTTTAGTGTATTTTTTCCATTACCATTTTATATTTTTTTATTTTATTGATTATGCCATTACATTTGTTCTATTTCTAGTTCCCCTCCACCCTGCACACCCCTCCCCCACCATTCCCCCCTTTAGTTCATGAACACGTGTCTCAAGTTCTTTAGATTCTATATTTCCCATACTATTCTTACCCTCCCCCCTATCTATTTTCTATCTACTGTCTATGCTACTTATTTTCTGTATCTGCTCCCCCCTTCTCCTTCTCCCACACTCTCCTGTTGCTAACCCTCCACATGATCTACATTTCTATGGTTCACTCCTGATCTAGCTGTCCTCTTAGTTTGCTTTTGTTTTAGGTGTGGTTGTTGATAACTGTGAGTTTGCTGTCTTTTCACTGTTCATCTTTTTTATCTTCTTTTTCTTAGGTAAGTCCCTTTAACATTTCATATAATAAGGGCTTGGGTGATGATGAACTCCTTGAATTTGATCTTATCTGAGAAGCATTTTATCTGTCCTTCCATTCTAAATGAAAACTTTGCTGGATAGAGCAATTTTGGTTGTAGGTCTTTGGTTTTTATGACTTGGAATACTTCTTCCCAGGCCCTTCTTGCCTGTAAGGTCTCTTTTGAGAAACCGCTGACAGTGTGATGGGAAGTCCTTTGTAGGTGACTGTCCCCTTAGCTCTTGTTGCTTCTAGGATTCTCTCCTTCATTTTAATCTTGGCTAATGTAATGATGATGTGCCTTGGTGTGTTTCTTCTTGGGTCCAACTTCTTTGGGACTCTCTGAGCTTCCTGGATTTCCTGGAAGTCTATTTCCTTTGCCAGATTGAGGAAATTCTCTTTTATTATTTGTTCAAATAAGGTTTCCACTCGTGACTGTTCCTCTTCCCCTTTTGGTACCCCTATAATTCAGATGATGGAGCATTTAAAGATGTCCTAGAGGTTCCTAAGCCTCTCCTCATTTTTTTGAATTCTTGTTTCTTCATCCTTTTCTGTTTGGTCATTTTTTCCCTCTTTCTGGTCCACTCCTTTGATTTGAGTCCCAGTTTCCTTTCCATTACTATTGGTTTCCTGTGCATTACCATTCATTTCAATTAGTTTAGCCTTCATATGTTCCTCTAATTTGTGACTAAAATCAACCAGTTCTGTGAGGATCCTGATCACCAGTGTTTTGAACTGTGCATCTGAAAATTTGGCTATTTCTTCATCACTTAGATTTATTGGCTCTGGGGCTCTGAGTTGTTCTTGAGCCATGTTTTTATCTGTTTGTGCCTGATACATATGAGGAGAGGCGCCTTAGGTGTTCACCAGGGCAGAGCCACCTAGGTCGCTGGTTTGTGACATTGTATGTGGGCGCGGCGTCAGAGAGGGAGCAATGGCGGTCCTCTGCTTGCCCAGTCCGCCTCACCGCTCGCCGCCCTCCACCCCGCCTGTTTATCTGAGCGCAAACGTGCGAGCCCACCGCCCTACGCAGCCGCTCGGTCTCAATACTGTCTCTTCACTGGTTTATCTGCACGCAGATGTGTGACCGACCGCAGACAGCCAGCCGTGCCTCTTCCCTATGTCCGCCCATAGCCAGCCCGCACCTAGAATCCGCGCTCTCGGCTGCCTCGCACCTCCCAGGTCGGGAGATCTTTTTTTTGCCTGACTGGCTCTGCAGCTGGCTTTGCCCCTCTCACCGGTTTAGCTGAGTGGTTCGTTATTTTCGAACTCTGTATCGTCAATTTTCTGTGTGGTTTGGTTGCGTTTATTGTTGTTAGAACTTTGTTGTTTTTAGATTTGGTTGTGCGAGGACGCAAAGTGTTTCCACCTACGCCTCCATCTTGGCAGAAGTCTCTCCATTACCATTTAGTCCCCTTTATAGTTTACTCTTGATGAAACACAGTATTGAGAGAGAAAAGCAAAGACTTTGAAAAGCAAGAACAAACCTCTTCTGTATATAAGTGGTTTGATCCCCGTAACAGCTCTGCAAGGCAGGCAAGACGGATGAATGACATAACATGTAAAGCCACTCTGTGAATGCCAAAACATAACCCGAACATGTGAGACACATCAGCACACCCATATCAGAGATTAGAAAATTATAAATCAGAAAAACTCATGCAATCTGCCCAAGTCTGGCATTTTTCATTCCTAGCCCAGGGCTTTCTCTCCCCCCCCCCCACACTACCACCTCTCCATGACTGCTTCAGTAGCCATTCCAACAGAGACCAGACAAGAAATGCTTATCACAAAGGCTACAGCTACACAGGATACAGGGCCTGAGGCTGAACTAGCTGACCTATCAGATCAACTAGTTCAGCCCTTCTGTCTGGGTCCAAATCTTGGTTCTACACTTACTAGTTGTTTGACCTTGGGAAAGTTACTTCATGATTCTATGTCTCAGTTGCCTCTTCTGCTAAATGGAGACAATAATATCATCTACTTCAAAGGGTTGGTATAAAGATGAAATGAGTTACAGAAGTGAAAAACGTAAAGCCCAGAGAATAGCCCCTGACTCAAAGGTATTATCCTAAAGGCTCTATCTATATTATAGTATGGTACAATATCCAGAAAGTTCTTGGTATAATAGCACACTATTCTATTATCGTAAGTATTCAATAAATACTCGCAATTATTATACTATGGTGTAAGAAAAATGATATACTCTTTTGGAACACTCAAACTATGTATTTCACTTTATATTGCACCTCACATTAAAATAATTTTTGTTGTTGAAATCAGAGACTATCTTCATTTTGGCACCTGCTCTGCTGCAAACAGTAGTGTATCCTATCCTATTAGAATCACGGCAGAGAACACAGGCAAAGCCCTCCCACACATGGAGAAATGATGACCCCCAATGGCTGGAGACAGGCATTCACACCACCTGCTCTCCACCTCACAAGGGACACCTCCCTGCTGCCCCTCTCACGCACCTGCGCACTCTGCTGTCCTCAGCCCTCAGTGTTGAGAGCTGTTAGAATTAAGTTGCAGCTCTAATTGCATTTGCTCAATAGATACTATGTCATGAAGGGCCGAAGGTGACATGGAGAAAAGAAATGTCAGGAGCTGACAGTCACAGGAGAATCAGGAGGAGTGTCAGCTCAGGCTACGTGGCCATTACAGTGGGTGGAGTAATGAGAAGGGGCTAAAAGTACACTCTGTTTTTCTAAGACCAGCTGGCCATAGTGAAGAGTATTTCTATTTATTGGTGTGATTGTGCCCGAAAGCAGACCCCTCGCAGCCCCACCAGGTCTGCACTGCGGCATGTCTGAGACGCACCTCTGAGCTGGTCTGCTGACACGTGCAGGTGTCCCACTTTGCTGCTGAGGTTTTAATGGACCATCAGAGAACATCTCCAATTATCTGAAAAGGCTATTAAAACACTTCTTTAAAGTATTAAAACACTTTTCTTTTTTTTTTACATATTTTATTTATTTATTTTTAGAGAGAAGAAGGGAAAGAGAATGAGAGGGAGAGAAACAACGTGTGGTTGCCTCTCATGTGCCCCCTACTGGGGACCCGGCCTGCAACCCAGGCATGTGTCTTGACTAGGAATCAAACTGGTGACCCTTTGGTTCACAGGCTGGCACTCAATCCACTGAGCTACACCAGCCAGGGCTAAAGTGTCAAAATACTTTTCTAACTACATATCTCTGTGAGGCTACATTTTCTTCATATGCTTCAATGAAAAGAACATTATCAAAACTCACTGAATGCAAAAACAGATGAGTATCCGAGTGTCTTCTATTGAAGCCAGACGTAACAGAAATTCACAAAGATGTAAAGCAATGTTACTTTTCATTTCTCTATTTCCTTATTTATCAATAGGAAATAAGAACTTTACCAACCTTAAAGGGTACACCTTCCCTAGTGCTCTGGCCTTTGGCACGTGGCTTGCTTTGGGGATGGGATACTAGTAAGCAGGATGCAAGCAGAGGCTTGAAAAATGAGTATTAGGGTTTGCCCACTTTCTTGTTTTTGGGGGGAATCCAGCCATCATATCAAGAAGCCCAGGCTAGTCGACTGCACATGATGTGGCCCAACAAATAGCCAGCACAAACAGCTGGTCTTTTGGGTGACATGTGGACCACACAGCCACAGCTCAGGCACCAGGTGACTGCAGTCACACGAGCAGGCCCAGGTTAAGACCCACACAAGAACCGCCCAGCTGAGCCAGCCCGAATTGCTGATCTACAGAATGGTTCATTATTATTGTTTGAAGTCACTAAATCTTGGAGTGATTTTTAAAACAGCAATACTTAACTATTATACAAAATCTACATGTCCTTTAGTCATCTTCACATTTTTACCAAGTTCAAGTGCCATTTGTTAAGAAAAAAAATTTTTGACATTAATGTAGAAATAATTATTTAAACGATTGCTTAAACTTGCATAGCACTTTATATTAAAGTCCTTTCATACACATATTAGACCGGTTCTCAGGTGTGGTTCAAAGACCCCTGAGGATCTCCAAGGACAAAACTATTTTTATAGTGATACAGTTTTTCATTTTTCACCATGTTAACATTTGCACTGATGGGACAAAAGCAGTGATGAGTGAAAGTGCTGGTGCCGAGTAAAAAAATCAGTGCAAAGGCACCAAACTGACAAACACATTGTATTCTTTGCAGTGCATTCAGTTAAAAAAATCCAGTTTCAATGAAGACTATCATTGATGATGCCATAAAAAGTATCAGTTTTATTTAGGCTTGGATGTCTGGTGAAAGGTTTCTCAAAAATGAACAAAGTGAACTTGTCACTTCAAGGAAAACAAATGGCAGCATTTGTTGCCAATAATGTGGAGTTTTAAGAAAAACTTAGAATTTTGGGAAACTTACATTTGCCACCATGAACTTGGTGGTTTTCCAATAATTAAGACCTTTCTGATGAGATCAGTAGTGACTTTAAGAAATGTGGGTTTTTAAAAAATATAGAGGATAAGGAAAGGTGTTAATATTTGGAACGTCTGCACAAGTAAGTGAACAGATATTTTCCAAATGACCAGTGCCTAATGTTACCTGGGGAAAGATCCAATGGACAGACTAGTGGACTTTAACGTAATAAAAAAGTTCATAGATCTAGTGTCAGATTCCACATGCAACTAACCTTTAAGAAACTGCCACTTGTCAAGTTTTAATGGAATATCAAAGACTATCTCCAACTGTTTGAAAAAGCCATTAAAATACTTATCCATTTTCCTACTACATAGCTGTGTGAGGCTGCATTTTCTTCATATACTTTAATCAAAACTGACTGAATGCAGGTCAGATCCCAGTGTCTTCTATTAAGCTAGACTTTAAAGAAATTTACAAAAATGTAAAACAATGCTACTCTTC
Source organism: Artibeus jamaicensis (assembly GCF_021234435.1). NCBI lineage: Eukaryota > Metazoa > Chordata > Mammalia > Chiroptera > Phyllostomidae > Artibeus > Artibeus jamaicensis. The sequence goes on from NW_026522030.1 coordinate 20,482,456, forward strand.
TTACTAAATTTATTTTTCATAAAAATGTTTATTTGTGATAAAATGTAATAGGTATACTACTGCTACTTTTAAATGAATCAATAAGCAAACTTTAAGAGCATGAAGGAGTCTCCAGACTGGAAAGTTTGGGAACCTAACTATAACCTCGTTACTACTCTGGGAAGTAGACAACTGGTTTAACCTCCTTTTTACAGACGAATGAGCAGCTTTGGCAAAGTTAAGTAACCTGCCCATGGTGACCAGAGCACCGGCCACAAGCCTGATTGCACAGGAGAAACACCTGGGAGCTGTAAAAATGCGCATTAATTGTTCTGGAGTGGAGCACACGCATCTTTTTTAAAGGTCCCAGTGATTCTCATGCGCAGTCCGGGTTAATAACCACTCTCCTAGAGATAAACAGGCAAATATGGTATATAATTAGGTTGCAAGTCTCCCAAACACCAATCTGACATGTAAGTCTCTGAAGTACATTTTATTTAATGTTGTAGACAATATCATTGTAGGTTATGAATCCACACAAAGATCAGGTAAAGTTTTTAAAAATTCTCCTGGATTTCATTTTACTTACAGGATTCTTGCTTTGCCACTCAACAGGACAGTTGTAATCTTGCATGACCCAGGGATGGTTCAATAGGTTTTTCACAGAAATCCGTTTCTTTGGGTCCACCTAGTGGCCATTGAGAAGTAGCTAGAGATTAGCATTCCAAACGAAGAACGCAAAACAACTCTTTTCCTTCTGAGAACTCAAAATTCATCAGAACAGATGTAAACTTTATCATCACAAAAATGCTGTCAAAGACCTTAAAATGGCCTTGGAATAAATTCTTTTAAAAAGGCAATAGAGGCAAGAAAACTATAGCAACCAACATAGGCTTAGAAGATGAATGTTTAACAAACACGAACTTCATTGGTATGGACATTATTCATGAAATTCAGTCAATCTATTGTATGATGTAATAGTCTTTTGCTGGAAAACCTATTCACAGGAAATATTCACCAATTTAATATTCAAACAGCCACAATGCAGGGCATTCATACTGAATATGCAATCTCTACCTCCCGAAGAGCTTACAATCACATAGTACAAGTTGAAAAGCGCACCTTTCTTTTCCATTTGTAATTTTCAAATGTGAAGAGAAGAAAATTAATCAACAAAGATTAAGGTTTTTTTGGCACTGAGAAGAAAGGATGAGGTGTTTTCAATCTCGTTATAGAGATTTGGTGGTCTGGCCCTACTTAATCAAGGTGGGTGAGCCTGAGGTAAATTTTGAATAAAACGTGGAGATGGCATTTAATAGATGGAAAAACTGGGAGATATTCTGAATACATAATAATGAAAAAAATTTGCACTAATAAGGTACTCAGTGTTTTCAAAGTCTTTCCTATTAATCTCACTTTATCCTCATGACAATACAGAGGAGCAGTGAAGCCAGGCCCACAATCGCCCTTTCATAGGTCAGAACTTGGGGAGGTGGCAGGCATGTTGACTGGCAGGGGGGGTGCCAGACCTCAGCATTCCTGATTTTCGTCTTGCACTCTCAGAGGCCATCCCACTGAATCGGTAGTCCTCACAGTGGGTCCCAGCAGCATCGGTGCTATCTGGGAGCTTGTCAGAAGTGCAAATTCTTAGTCTCGCCCCAGATCTATTGAGTCAGACACCCCTGGGTGGCACCCAGAAATCTGGGTTTTAACAGGCCCAGGGGGCAATTGCAACACATGCTAAAGTTTGAGAACCACTACACTAGATCATGAGGCCCACTCAATTGTACACGAGCTCATTCAAGCATCTATTAAGTATCTACAACCTACCTAATGTACAAGAGTTAGAGCAAGGAAACAGAAGATTATGGAGCAAGAGCTGGTTAGAGAAAATAAACAATATCCAAGAAAAGGAAAAAAAACCCATCAGCAAAGACAGGCAATAGAGGGCTAAAAGAAAATGCATTTGCAACGGAATTAAGAAAACACCTAGCAGAGGGTATTTGCACAGCAGACACATGAACGCAATTTTTTGAGCTAACAGATAAATGGTGCTGTCCTTCAAATACAGTACCACCACAGGCTCTTTGATGTCGGGTCGAATAGTTCTAACAGCCTCTTATTCGAAAATACTAAGTAACGAAGTTTACCTGTAGCATCTGTTGAAGAAGCAGAATGCTGCTGGGAGAGAGCCACTTAGGAACCTCGTATTTACCTCTCTAAAGAAAAAGAAAGGAAGAAAACATTTAAAAGAGTTAGGCTCAATCAGCCTTGACACAAATTTCTAAGGTAGCAACATGCTGGAGGTTTACTTCCAAGCTTGAAGACTTTACCCAGCTATAAAATTCAATAAACATTATTAATAACATAAGAAATCCATTTCTTGCCTTAAAGAAAAAAAATCCAGTTGATTAAATTCTATTACCACCTCTCAATGACCTACAGAGCAGAGGACTGGAGTACAGAGGCTGTGGAAAAACACGAAGGTTAAAGGGCTTTGGAATCCACAAGGTGCATTGTAATCGATTTTGTATTGTTGAAGCAAATTTTAGTTTATAATCTTGGAACGATTATCAGTTGACAAATAAGGTAGTAGAAGAGCATATTTGGTGACAGAACATAGGCTGTGAATTAGAAGAGATCACATGTCATCCACAAGGCAGAGTTCATGGTCACTGAGGGAAACCAGTGAAAGCCACCTTCTAAGGCAAGTACCTCTTTCAGGAATGGAACATTCAGTAATTATAATCACCACGTCATCAACTCAAAATAAGACCAGGGACTTGCTAAACACTAACACATGATAAAATACCTCTACACAACCCACCACGCACCCCTGTTTCTGACTCAGAGGAAATGATATAATCGTTAATTTCTCTTAGCGGAGAACAAATTGTTTAATGATGTCAAGATAACAGGTTAATTATTTGAGAAAAATTAAGATTGAATTCTAATTCACAGTGTACACCAAAATTAATTCCACCCAGATTAAAAAGTTAAATGCAAATACAAAACTGTAAGAGTACCTAAAGAAAGCAGAGATGATTATCTTTAGAATCTTTCTAGACATGACAGCAAAACCAAAAACTATGAAGTCTAACAGATTACAAAATAAAAAGCTGGCATTTCTGTACAGCAAAACCCATCACTAACAAGGTTAATGATCAGCAAATTGAGGAGAAAAAAAAATTTCTACCTAAATGATAAAAGATTACTATACTTCATCACATAAAATACTCTCACAAATCATCAAGATTTTACTAGCACCGAACCCGTTCTTCCCACATTTCCTCCCCCATCTCAGCAAATGGTAACTGCATTCATTACCAGTTAGTTGCTCAGACCCAATACCTTGGAGTCATCTTCAGCTCCTCTTTCTCTCACACTTCACACCCAATCCATCGGCAAAATCTATTGGTTCTACATTCAAAATATGTCCAGATTCACCTGTCACTGCCTCCACATCACTGAACTCTCTCATGTGGCACACTGCAAGAAGCTCCTAACTGGTCTTCCTGATTCCACCACTGTTCCCCCAACCGGCTCTCCACTTACCACCACCAATGTTCTTTAAACATGTGGCCTGGGAGCGCCTTTCCAGTTGCTAGATGGGACACTGCCCGATTCATGAATTGCTTAAAGCCAATTAGATCTTTAAAATAAAAAGGAGAGGGAAACCTGATCACGTCACTTTGATACCTGCCACTCTCCAATGGCTCCCCATCTCGCGCCCAATGAACTCTAAATTCCTTACCCTGGCTCTAATGCCTGGTCTGAACCCCCACATCTAGCCTGCTCCTTGCTACCTCTCGAATTCACCTCCAGACTCTCCCATAAGCCCCAGCTCCACCCAGATTAAACCTAAATCACACACAAGTCACAGTCCTGCCGGAGGGCCTCTGCACTCTTTGATCCTTCCACCTACAAAGCTTTCCCCAAATATCACCAGTGCCTTAATCTTAGGATTTGTACTTAAATACCAGTGGCATCAGTGAGGCCTCCCCTGGCCACCTTTATAAACAGCATCTCCTCCACTACCCCATCGTTTCGTGCCTACTTTTCTTTATAGTCCCATCCCCACTTGTCAAATGACATATTTATTTATTTCCTGCCTCACTACATTAGAATATAAGCTTCTTAATCACAGGGATTTTGTCTGTGCTGTTTACCTATACTATGTCTGGCCCTAGCATATAAAAGATGCTCAATTAATATTTGTTTAATAAGTGAAAAAATGAGGTTTTTTGAAAAGCATACATTTCAAAAGAAAATGGGCAAATAATCAAAGGTAATGCCCAAAACAAGAACTTTCAAATAGCCAATAAACATGAAAATGTTAAACTAATCTAGTAATTAAGAAGTAACTAATTTAAACAAAAATATGATACTATCTGTTGCCTATCAAACTGACAAACTTTCAAAATAATCACTATTGCCCTGGCTGCTATGGCTCAGTGGATTGAGTGCCGGCCTGAGAACCAAAGGGTTGCCTGTTCGATTCCCAGGCAGGGCACATGCCTGAGTTGCAGGCCAGGTCCCCAGTGGGGCAACTACACATTGATGTTTCTCTCCCTCTTCCTCCCTTCCCTTCTCTAAAAAGTAAATAAATAAAATCCCTCAAAAAAAATCACTAGAAGTAAGAGTTCAAGGACAAGAGTGCTATATACACAAGTGGAGAGTATAAACTTTTATGAAGAGTAATTTGGAAATGCATATGTATAAAAAGCATTTAAGATTGCATATCTTCCACCCAGCAATTTCACTTCTAGCAATTTATCCTCAGCAAATACTTTGGTATGCAAAACTTTATAAATAGTAACATTCAGCACAGAATGGTCTATGGTAACTTTGGGAACTAAGGAACACAGTCTGATATGGCAACTTCAGAGGGTGCACAAAACTAATGAAAGACAAAATTAACTGATAAAGACTCGGGTTAGAAACATAACTAGGCCCAGGGACACACGGCAAGCACAGACACACACAGGCCAACAGTAATGGAACGAGGCTAGAAGGGTGGAGGCGTGCAGGTGGAGGAGCCATGGACTAGCCCTGGCACTGGGGTTCTCTGCTCTTATGAACTGTCTGAAACATTAAGTCTTACCAGAAATCAGTCCCGCTTAAAGGTGAGGGGTGAGACAGACAGGTATGGATTTTGATTATGTTAAAAAATAATCAGTTTCAAAGAAGCCTTATCAAGCAATAAATTTAAAAACAGAAGGTGCTGATGTCAAAACAGCTCAAACTCTGACTCAACCTCTCTGATGAGAGCAGACAGGCTGACTCACAAAGTGTTTCCTAGGAAGCGCGAGAGCTTTCCTTTTATAAAAGCCATTCATCATTAAAATGTCCCTTCTCTCTTGTCTAAAGCACCCACTGGTACCCAGAAAACCCACCTGTATTTACACCTTGCCAGGGCACCTTAACACCTGCCAGTATCCGAAACTGACGAAGTTTGTTTCTGAATTATAATAATGAAGCCTCTTACTCATTTCTCCTTACTCTCCCCTCATCCATGGCCAACTGAACCCCAAGTTGATAGGCTCCGGGCCTATCCCCAGGAAGGGGGATTTTTAGATGCTAACTCTTTAGGACTCAGCAGTAAGTCACAGCTGCCTGGGTCCTGACCTAATTGGCCCCACTCCGCTATCTGAACTTTTCCTTATTCCTGAGACTAAGGCTTCTCATAATTCAAAACTTGAGTACCTGACTTGCTTTTTTCTTGGCCAACTGACCATCTGTCTGATACCTCAAAGATTTTACCTTGCTCTTGCCAGGGTTCCAGGGAAAGTAGAGACCAGCCTGGGGTGAGGATTCTCCTACCTGCTTACACTGATCTTACGCTGATGACCTACGCTGTGATCTCCAATCACAACCTGCTCCTATAGTGTCCTCTGTCAGAACCCCCACCCACTCCAACAGGTCTTCCTTCATGCTGACTGCACGAAGAGCCATTTGCTGCTTCCTCCAGGTATGACTTACACTGGGTTGAATGGTGTCCTCACCACCCCCACAATTCATGCCCACCCAGAACCCGTGAAGGCACTCTTATTTGGAAATAGGATCTTTTCAGATGCAATCGAGTTAAGATGAAATCACAGTGGGTTAGAGGGTGGACCACAGTGCTGGGCTAAGAACTTGATGTTAGCTTCTACTACTGCTGCTGTATCTACTACTATTACTGCTACTGTACTACCTGTAAAACGAGTAATGTCACTTATAGGTTTACAAAAGAAATAAAAGAATGTATGCAAAAGCACTCAGCACAATGCCTTGCACATAAGAGACAATAAATGTTTGTTCAATCTGAAATAAACAGGACAGTGCAGTAGGGATACTCAAAAAGCCATAGACTAAAGATGGGCATGTTGACCGAAAGCCATGCATGCCAGAGCACAAAATAATCAGTACAGTGGAAAAAAAAAAGCCAGTCATTCTGAGGAATGCCACACGTCCTCCTAATGGAGCTCTGTCTCACTGCAGTTGCCTCAGGACCTCAGGACTGCCTGGCAAGAAACACATAAACTAGTCACGTCCTGCCCCTGTCGCCTCCGGAACTGTGCCCACCCACTTCCTGTTTGGACGGAACCACTCTGGAGAGTGCCTTCCACAAGGCATGAGGCCTGTGACCCAGCGCCATGACCCACCTTCTCAGCTGCATTCTCGGCACCGAAATACTGGCAGAAATAAAGTATAGAGCAGAGTTCTGCTGCCAGGCTTAATCCCACATCTTATTTGTACACAGTACTTAAAATACACAGGGCATATGTATAAATATCTTTATCCTGTGCAGTAGGCAGGGATTATTAACCACATTACACAGATGAGGAAACTAGATCTCAGGGAAATCAAATGCTTGTTCAATATTATAATGCAACAGCTCTCAACTGGGGGTCGTTTTCTCCTCCAGGGGACATGAGGCAGTGTCTGGAGACATTTTTCATTGTCATGACTTGGTGGCTACTATGGGCAGAGGGGGCAGAGGCTAGAAATGCTGCTAACACCCCACTGTGCACAGGACAGCTCCCACCACCAAGAATTATCTAGTCCAAAAATGCCGACGGTGCCAAAGTTGAGAAACAGTGTTACAGAGCAAAATGGGGAGAGACAGGACTAGAGGGGAGAGAGGCCCAGTACTTTTTCTACGGTACTGCGCTGAAAGGTCTAAGGAAGCCGAGAAGTACGCAGAGAGAAAGGCTCCTTATTTAAATATTGAAAGTATATGTCTAGGGTTCAGACAGAAAAAGCCTTGAGAGGAACAAGTCTGCTTGGGAAGAGCAGCTGTACAAATGACCCTGTGACGAACGGAGAGAGAGAAAGAAAGAACAGGCCTGGACACGGACAACAGTGTGGTGACTGTGGGGGTGACGGGGAGGGGGCAGTGGAGGAAGAGGGTTACTGGGGGTAGAAATGGTGATGGAAATTTTTTTAAAGGCCCTGTGACAACGAGAGGTGTGTGCCCCTCAGCCCTGGTGTAAACTCAGTCTCAGGAGGTCTCTCTTTAATTTAAGGGACACTGCCTTGCAAAAGAGGACAAGAAACAGGTAACACAGGGAGATACCAAGTAGGAGAGGAAAAAAATCTGTGGGCTAAGGAAATAATTCTGGGAATCCTGACAGGCTTGAAATTGTTCATTTTTCACAGGGAGCTAAGAAAGGCAGGCAATTGCTCCCACACATAATCACCGCACTGGACTCAGCTCTATAATTGTAAAATATAATCTCGTTAAGAGATAATTTGCTCATTTTCTTTAAAATTATAAATTATACTTGTTAGAAAGCTATTTTACTTTCAAGCTATTCAACTTTCATTTACTAAATTATTTAGACTTCCCTAATTTTTGTGTACCCAGAACTAGAGCACAGTCATGCTTGTCTTTGAATGCAGGGACGGCAAGGGAATGCAGGTGACATTAATAAGATTAACACTCAGTCTATTAGCAATCACACTGGAAACTGCATTTTAGTTAAAATGGTCAACAAATGCAAAGAACACACAAAGTCTGCCTCTTACACGAGAGTCACAACCAGGGCGTCAGATGTCGCTGCATTCTTCAGTCAAACCGAGAACGGACGGAAGTATTATTTCCAAGTGAAAAATCTTAGAACATTCTAGGCAAAAATGCATACTGCATGCAAGTGATACAACCCCCTAATTAGATTCAACCAGCAGACTATTACACCGCGACTCGGAACAATAGTTCTGAGCCAAGATTACAATAAATTTCAAAATCTATAACGTGTGAAATTAAATTCCACAATAATGCATAAAAGTCCTAATTTGAATCAATTTTCAACTTGCAAACACATGAAAAACTAAAAAATGAAACTCGGAGGAGAAACAAAGAACATAAAGTATCAGTACATAATATTAATTAAGAAGGCTAAGTCTCTACTGAACAAGAATTAGACATTTTGTACCTATTCATCCCACTGCAGAAATATTTTTGATTTACCAAAATAATCAAATATCTACTGTTGGGATATGACACTTCCCTATTATCTGGAAGTAGTTCTCCTCCCCCAAAGCATTAGTACAGGATCCACTATTGCACTCGAATAAACAATAAAAGCAGAGAATACTGAAGTTTACAGGTTGTTACATATACCTTGTATTGGTGAAACAACACATTAAACATTAAAAGAGCACAGAATGAAAAGTCACCCTACCCCTGAAGCCTATATAACTTTATTAACTAATGTCACCCCAATAAGTTCAGTTAGAAAAAAAGAAAAGTCGCCCTTCCAGCTCTCCTTCCCAATATTCCTCTCCAGGAAGAAGGGCAACTAATATGAATATAACCCACCTCCATTTTTACAGCACTACGTTTACCGTTCTATATCTTGGTTTTTTCCCTTAGCGTTGTCTCTCAAATATCATTTCATATCAGTATTTAAAGAGCTTCCTCATTCATTTTTATGGCTGTAGAATCGTCTACTACGAAGATGTACTACAATCTAACAACATTTTCCAAAAGAAAAAGAAAGCATTAATAAGACTCACAAGAACACAAAATACTAAGAAGTAAAAAGGTGATCAAACAGTAAACAAAATTGTGTTTCTATGCTGTGAGAATACAGACTTTTTAGATTAGAATTTCATACAACCCAAGAGAACACTTAAGGCCAGCTCTCCAATCCTGCACATTCATTCACTATTATTAACACCATGGATATGTTACCTAACCATCCCTTTCAAAAATGGAATAGACCTTATTCCATCAAATTATGAATCCATTAACTTGTAAACATTCCATTTTACAAATACACCACGGGGAGAAAGTCATGGCAGAATAGCCAGGAAAATTTCAGAGGAAAAATAAAATAAAGAGAGGGTGCTAATTCTACCAGACATTAAATAAATGGTATTCTAATAACACAGTAGTTGAAATAATTACATTTAAGACAAGAGCAGACAAAAAGATAAATGCAATGAAATAAACAGCTCAGAAAAATATGTAAATGCTGGGATTTACTATATAATAAAACTATCATTCCAAATCAATAAGAAAATGATGAATTATTAAAAAGTAGTGAGACAAGCAATTATATTTTAAAATAAATAACCAGGATAAAACAACTTTGGTACATTTATACAATGGAATACTACTCAGCTATAAAAAAGAAAAAATCTACCCTTTGCAGTAGCATGGATGGACCTGGAGAACATTACACTAAGTGAAACAAGCCAGTCATAGAAAGCCAGTCAAATACCCTATGATTTCACTCACATGTGGAATCTAATAAACAAACTAAACTAACAAGCAAAACAGAGAGAGACTCACAGATAGAGACAGATGACAGCTCTGGCAGCAAGGAGAAGGAATCGAGCCAAAAAAGAAAAAGAATTCATGGACACAGACGGCAGTGCAATGACTACGAGGGGATGGGGGGTAGGGAGAGGTGGAAGAGGCTATAAGTGGCATAAATGGTAACAGAAAAATATAGTAAGACAAGATGATAAATAAACAAACAAACTAGCTATTTGCTTAAAATAATACTGGATCCCTAGAACTATCACAGATCAGGCTTCCCTGATATCATCCCTAAGATGATATAACAACTAAATATAATATGGCATCCTGGAAGAATCCTAGAATAGAAAAAGAACATTAAGGGAAAACTAATGAAATCTGAATAAAGTACAGTTTACTCAGTAGCAATGCACCAGTGTCGGTTCCTTAGTTGTGATGAATGTAAGATGTTAATAATAGAGAAAACTAGGTAAGAGATAAATAGGGACTCTATTATCTTTGCAACTTTCCTATAAATCTAAAACTACCGTATTTTTAAATAAAAATTTTATTAGAAAAGAAAAACGTGTGTTTCCATCTTGCACCAATATTAATTCCTGATAAATCACAGAATTAGTATTTAAAAATGTAAAAGTACTGGAAAAAGACATGGGGAATATTTTAAGTATCTGGATTATAACACATAGAACAAGATGTTAATTTCCTTAGGATGCTCTACGGCACAGTAGCTAGGGACACACACTCTGTCCAGACCATCTGAGTTCACATTCCAACTCTGCCAACAATAATTTGGATAACTTTAGGCAAGTTACTTCCCTCTCTCTGCTTCACTCCCCTCATCTTGAAAAAAGGTACGATAACAGTACCTACCTCATCTCGCTATTTATTGTGAGGGTTAAACAAGCTGATCAACATTCAAATAAAAATACCTGGCACATAATCACATGCAATAAATGATAGGAATTATTATTACTCCTTATTGTGGAAAGATTCTTATATTTAATAAGAAAATGATCAACAACCTTAGAGAAAAATGAGCAAATGCCATGAAAATGCAGTTCACAGGGGAAATATACATGCATTTAAAATAAGTTCAAAGTCTCTAATAATCTGGCACATGAATAAAATATCAGATGCCATTTTCACCCATTCAGCTGACCAATATCCAAAATTTTGATAAGTGACAGTATTAGAGAGAGTGGGGAAACTGGCACTCTATGTACTGCTGGTGAAATAATTTGGGGAGAAAATGCTAGAGCACAATTTGACAATATCTGTTCATTTTTCAACTGTCGTACCCTATGATCCAGCAATTCTACTCTGCAGTACATATGTCCAAGGAGGTATGTACAAGGATGATCACTGAGCATCACCAATACTAGTGGGAAAAGGAGAAAGTAACTGAAATGTTCAACAAGAGAAGAGCTAGCTACACTATGTATAGAAAGGAGTTAGTGTCATATGTAACATGGCACGTATTGTTGAGTAAAGAAAGATACTAAATAATATTAGCATGAAACCACTTCGGAGAAAAATACAAAATACTTCAAATACAAATAAAAGATATGGAAGAACCAAGGTGATAACTGTAGTTACCAATGTGAAGGTTGCAGAGTAGAGAACAGACATTGAAGGAGAGGTCAAGAGGAGTTTAGTTATCTGTAATATTTTAATTATTATATAGAGAATTTTTAATGTATTACTTGAATAATTAGAATTTTAAATGACAAATGCAAACAAAGGAAATTTCACTATAAATACCATGCAGACATTAAAAAAATAATGAAAACAACCTGCACACGCTGCTGCGTACGAATATGAAACATTTCAAAGCAAAGCAATCAGTTTTAAAAGGAGGAGGGATCAAAGTCCATTAACTATAGATTATTAAAGTCCAGAGGACACATACACATAAAGGTTTATGTGCGCATAGATAATTCCCACAAATATATATTGTAAATTTCTAAATAGTTACTTCTGTGGAAAAAAACCAGAAGGTTAGATGGGCAGGAAGCTTTTTTTTTAATTGTAAACTCTTTAGTCCTGTTTTAACTTCTTACCATATCCACTGTGTTTTTCATTACAAACACAAATAAGCAAATGTCAGTTTCTTGATAAACTACGAGGCTGGGTGATTCAGGCCGATGTTCTAGGAAGGAAGCAGGCAAGCCCTGGGGATGATCGTTCTACCGTGGATCACTAACTCTACAGCAGAGAGTCCTCGAACATTTTCAGTAAAGGAACAAACAGTGAGCATTTCTGGTTCTGCGGGCATGCCCTCTCTGTCACAACTGCTCAGCTACATCACTGCTCTGCGAAGGCAGCCATAGAAAATACATGAGCGTAAGAGGTGTGGCTGTGTTCCAATAACATTTTATCTAAGCACACAGGTTTGGGGCCTCATTTGGCCTCTGCTCTGTATCCCCTGCCCAAGAAGACTGACTGAGGTTTTACCTAACGTTTCCTTGCCTTCAGCAGTCCAGAAAAGAGTTAAACTGCCTAGCTATTTACACATCTATAGAATTGTGCATTATGCTCCTTACTCAAGAGGCAGGGTTGGTAGGAATAATTTTTTGACAGATCAGCTAGTACTTTCTAATAGGATAAGACAAAAATCTGTGCCCCCTTCACTCCCTGCCCACCTACCTCTTCCCGATTAACTGGTCCCTAATGCCTGGGTATTACTTGAGAGCTGAGTGCATGCCCTCCTGCCGAGTATTCTTCTTACATATGGATTACATCATTTTAACACCACAAATCAAAGATTATGGCCCTATATAATCATTGCTATAAAGAAGAGATATAATTATTCTTAAATCAAAGTTTATAGGCAATGATTTTATACAGTACTTCAGTTGTTTTTTATGAGGCATATATCCACAGGGTATATGAAACTTAGATTGCTGCAAGTCAAACATCTTTACTGAAACTTTTGTGTGGTCAAGGCAAGTATTCAGAACTTCTCCTGGATGTAATTATTAAAGCCATCCTTAATGGAATAAGGTCTTATTGCCATTCCCTACTGCTCATAGCCAACAAATCAAGCACTCTTAGAAGGCTCCATATCACAGAAGGGTATCAATCCTAGCCCCAGTTACACCGACAGTCATTTTTGTCCTTGTTCGGCACAGCCATAACTTCATGAAATTTCCAGAAAAAATAATCCCTAATTTACTGTCACTCAATTACTTGGCTGAGAGCTCTGGCTGGCATAGCTCAGTGGATTGAGCGCGGGCTGCAAACCTAAGGGTCGCAGGTTTGATTCACAGTCAGAGCACATGCCTGGGTTGCGGGCCAGGTCCCCAGGGGGGACCATGCAAGAGGCAACCATACATTAATGTTTCTCTTTCTCTCTTTCTCTGTCCCTTCTCCTCTCTAAAAATAAATAAATAAAATAATTTTTTAATGTAAAATTTTAAAAAATCATAATAACTTGGCTGAGAGAGGTTACATTAACTGAGGGGCTACCTAAAGAACAGGTAGAGTTGATGTTGGCCGTTCATTCTTCCCAACTGGTGGTCTTCTATGGCGGTGCCCATGCACTGCAGCAGGCATGTAAGAAGATATTCTCAGGTGTGGGGAAAAAAGTATTAGGACTTCAATTTATGTTCATTGTCTATCTAAAAAATCAGACAGAAATTAAGCTTTATTAATACTTAGCACATGAATTGGCACTGGAACCCTCACTAGTCCCTACATAACCTGTGATTCTTCTTCGACTGGGGCGGTGATGCACGAGACCACTCTCTGTATAATGTGAAGGACTGTGCTTTACAGAGCCCGGTTAAATGAACTTACAGATATAGTGTCTGATTTATCGGTACGAAATCCTCACAAAATAGCCAAGTGGTTTTAAGGAGATTCTCGCAAAGAAGCCACAGCTTAGAGATAAGAATATAAATACAAGCATAACAAAAAAGAGCTGACATCTCTCCTTTCAGCGTGAGCCCATTAGCCAAAACGCCAGGTTAAAAAAAGACCTAATCAGAGTTGTCTCAGAACTTGAAATTAGCAAGACTATTTGAAATATAGACTTATGAACATTATTAACAATGAACCTCAAGTCTAAGTATACACATATATGGCTGTATGGCCCTCACAATTACGAGATTTTTTAAATCCAGAATCCAAAATATATGAAAACAAATCTCTACAACTTCTTTAGTGACGTTTAGAGTCAAGTAACCACATCAAAGCAAATTCCAGGTGAACTGAATATTTAAACATTTAAAAAAAAAGAAACCATAAAAGTACTAGAAGAAAACAGGGGTGTCCAACCTTTTGGGCCACACTGGAAGAAGAGTTGTCTTAGACCCTACATTAAATACACAAACACTAACAAAAACCAATGAGCAACAACAACAAAAAAAGGTTTTAGGTTAAATGTACAATTTTGTGTTGGACCACATTCATAGTCATCCCAGGCTGCATGCAAGCTGTGAGCTGGATATCCCTGATTCAAAGTAGAAAAGCCTTTCCAAATATGATAATGTGAGATTGATAACTGTGATAAATAAAAATTAAAAATTCCTGCATAGCAAAAAAAAAATCTTACTCATAAAAATCAAAAAAAGTGATACACTGTACTGATGGGGTATAGAAAAATAGGTATTTTCATGCTATTGCTAGTAGTTTTATAAGCTGATGGAACTTCCCTGGAAAGCAATCTGACAATACCAAAATTACCAATTCACGTACCCTTTGACCCAGTAATTCTTCTCTAGGAATTTTCTTACAGATGTATTCACAATGTACAAAATGCCAACCTGAAAATTACTTAAATGTCCAATAACCTCGGATCACTTAAAGTAAAATATGTGTACACACTGCAATTCTATGCAGTCATCAGAAAGAAAGAAGGTTCTACTGTGTACGAAATGGCATGACCTCCAAGACATACTGTTGAGGCGATAAAACAAGATGCAGAACAGTGTTTGTCATATGCTACCATCTCTATGAAAGGACTGGGAAGGGGGTGGCATAAAGCGGTAAAATATACAATCCCTTACATACGTATACATTCACTAATCTGAAAAATACATAAAAATCTGATACACACTTTGTCACCAGGTAGATAAATAACCTCATGCTCACAAATTTGAAAAATTAGATGAAATGGGCACATTCTTTATGTCCAAAACTGAATTCCAGATCGTCCCTGCTCTCCCAGGAGTCTTTTCCATCTCAGTAGGTAGCAGCTCCAAATTTCTAGTTGCTCAGGTTACTCCCCTCATCCCATCCATGAGCAAATCATATTAGTTACATTTGCAAGTATAACACGAAATATGACAACTGGACTAACGACTACCAACTTAGAATTATTTTTTTTAATTTTTTTTATTGATTATGCTGTTACAGTTGTTCTATTCCCCCCCTTCATTCCCCTCCACCCTACCCCCCAGCCCCACCATTACTCCCCCTTTAGTTTATGACCATGTGTCTCAAGTCCTTTAGATTCTATATTTCCCATGCTATTCTTGCCCCCCCCATCTATTTTCTATCTACTGTCTATGCTACTTATTTTCTGTACCTTCTCCCCGCTTCTCCTCCTCCCACTCCCCTGTTGCTAACCCTCCTTCAGATCTTCATTTCTATGTTTCCACTCCTGATCTAGCTGTCCTTTTAGTTTGCTTTTGTTTTAGGTGTGGTTGTTAATAACTGTGAGTTTGTTGTCCTTTCACTGTTCATGTTTCTTTAACTTCTTTTTCTTAGATAAGTCCCTTTAACATTTCATATAATAAGGGCGTGGTGATGATGAACTCCTTGAATTTGATCTTATCCGAGAAGCACTTTATCTGTCCTTCCATTCTAAATGAAAGTTTTGAGCAATCTCAAAGGATAGAGCAATCTTGGTTGTAGGTCTTTAGATTTCATGACTTGGAATACCTCTTTCCAGCCCCTTCTTGCCTAGAAGGTCTCTTTTGAGAAATCTGCTGACAGTCTGATGGGGACTCCTTTGTAGGTGACTGTCCCCTTAGCTCTTGCTGCTTCTAGGATTCTCTCCTTCATTTTAATTTTGGCTAATGTAATGATGATGTGCCTTGGTGTGTTTCTTCTTGGGTCCAACTTCTTTGGGACTCTCTGAGCTTCCTGGATTTCCTGGAAGTCTATTTCCTTTGCCAGATTGGGGAAATTCTCCTTTATTATTTGTTCAAATAAGTTTTCCACTGGTGGCTGTGCCTTTCCCCCTTCTGGTACCCCTATAATTCGGATGTTGGAATGTTTAAAGATGTCCTGGAGATTCCTAAGACTCTCCTCATTTCTTTGAATTCTTGCTTCTTGACTCTTTTCTATTTGGCCATTATTTGCTTTCTTCTGGTCCACTCCATTGATTTGAGTCCCAGTTTCCTTTTCATTGCTGTTGGTGTCCTGTGCAATTCCATTCATTTCAATTAGTTTCGCCTTCATATATTTGTCTAATTTGTGGCTATAATCAACCAGTTCTGTGAGGATCCTGATCACCAGTGTTTTAAACTGTGCGTCTGAGAGTTTTGCTATTTCTTCCTCGCTTAGATTTATAGGCCTCTGGGGCTTTGAGATCTTGCGCCATTTTTGGTCTGTTCTTGCCCTTTAAGTGTGAGGAGTGGCGCCTTGGACTCCCAGGTCGCTGGGTTGTGACGCTGTATGTGGGGGCGTGGTCAGAGCGGGGAAATGGTGGTGCCCTCCCTGCCGCTTGCTGCGGGGGACCCGCTGGGTTCCGGTCCAACCGCCCACTCCCTCGCTTGTCTATCTGCGCACAAATGCGCGACCACAGTCAACCCACAGCCCTGATCCCTCGCTGTTTCCCCTGCGGTCGCTCTCTTGGTAGCTCGCTCGGTGGCTCACTAGGTCCAACCCTGCGCCTGGATTCCGCGTACCTGAGTCCGTCTGACCGAGTTTTCCTGTCCAACCCCGCTCCACCAGCTGCTGGTTTCGCCTCTTACCGGTAAGGCTGAAGAATTTGTTGTTAACAGACTTCCGAAAAGTTCAATTTTCTGTGTTCTGGCTGTGTTTTCTATTGCTAATATATAGTTGTCTCTAAACTTGGTTGTGTGAGAAGGCATGGCATATCCACCTATGCCTCCATCTTGGTGGAAGTCCCCAACTTGGAATTAAAAGCACTGTTTTGAATCAGTGTCACCGTGTTAGCTTATCTGCACCAATAGAAATGCCTTCCTTCTATTGATGCAATACCCCTTCCCTTTCTAAGGAATCCCCCCGCCTTGGTCTCCTAATCCGAACACCATTGGGGTTTCTGCTTGAATCAGTGCTTCCCAAATAGCTATTCTTTTGTGACCTCAAATAATGCTTGTTACCTTTCACTTTAGCCTTTTATTTTTTGGTTAACACTTCTGACTATGATGGTGGTTACATGAATATTAGGCAAAATTTCTCAATGCAATTCCCAAGGTGAGATACAGGAAAAGCTACTAAGCCAAATAAATGTTAAAAACTGAAGATTGAACATAGTGCTCTTAGACTTCTATGAGGCAGGCAATGGGCCACTGGAAACTACCACTTGCAACTCTGTGCAACTTTCCAGAAGTGAGAATTGGTTTAGGTAGTCTCCCTACGTAAAGCGTGTTATAGACCCAATGGTCCAGTCATAGAAAACGTCTTAGCATTTCTCCTCATGCTTCTCCCATCTTACGCCTCTGCTCACACAGTCTACCAGGCATACTCTCTCCCACATCCCTTTCTGAAGCACTTCTACCCTTCTTTTACAGCCTGCTCAAACCTCACTTCCTCCTAAACCCCATGCTGGCTCCTGTAAGAACTTCATTTACACCTCTGTTATAATATGGCATCCTAGCCCTTTGCCCTTTTGAAACAGATAGCCTCAGACCTGTCTTCAACAAGAAAGCAGGCCCTGGTGGACAAAGATCGGTTTTCAGAGATCTTTGTTCATGCCTTTCAGTATCTCACACAAAGAAGACCTTTAGGAGACACTCGCTGAACAGAACTGAATTCAAGCCGCACTCAGAGAAGCTGCCCTGCTGGTCAGAACCCCGTTTGCTGCAGACACAATATGGCGCTCTTGCTTCATCTTTGCCTATCTTCTACTGCTAGCTTGCTTTGAATATTAACTTTTTTAAAAGAATTTTACTCTTTTCCTTGCTCTGTATGACTTTGTGTTTTTTCAATTAATATAATTCACGCAACATAAAGTTCACCCTTTTAACGTACACAAGTCAGTGTTTTTAGTACATTCACAAAACTAGGCAACCGTCATCGCTGTCTCATTCCAGAATGTTTTCATCACCACACACGGAAATCCCGTACCCACAAGCAGTCGCTCCCGCTGCCGCCCACCCCCAGCCCGCAACCACAAATCCACTTTCTGTCACTGTGACATACAGGATTTTAACAAAGCTTATAGCAGTTTTATTATACCTTAAAGCCAAATTTTACCCTCAAAAAGAAAGTTATTATTTTACCTTAGGAAATATTTTACCATAGGAAAATGTGATTTACCACAACTGACTAAAGTATCATTTCAGGATACAAAATGAGAATCACCTTACATGTTTACTTCCCCATTCGTTTGCTTCTCTTAAGCTTTTTATTAGAGAAATATAACATACACATAGACAAGTACTCATCTCCTAAGGGCACAACTTGGTAAGTTTCAAAAACTGAGTACACAAGTGTAGCCAGCACCCAGATCAAGAAACAGAACACATGCCCCTCCACCAGTCCCTCCCCACCTCCAGAGAGTAACCACTATCCTGACTTTTAACAGCATAGATTACTTCTGCCTGTTTTTGTATTTTTATAAACACAAGCATTTAGTGCGCAGTATAGAAAACTTTTATATTGAAATTAATGCTTGGAGTACTCACCGTGATCTTCTTGTACAAAACCATGACATTATCGTCATCAAATGGTAGGAAGCCACACATAAGCACATATAAGAGAATGCCCATGCTCCAAACATCTGCCTGAGAGGGAGAAAAAAATAATAATCCCCCAAACTTTAGGACATATTTGAGAATGGCAGTACACATACTAGACTCACAGAATCTTCACAGATCTAGAAAAGATCTCCGGGGCCATCCAATTAAACCTGCTCATTCTTACAGGCAGGGAACCTGAAGCCCAGAAAGGAAGGCTTCTCCAAAGTCACCTAGGCCACCCAGGCAGGTCACCTGATGTCCAGTTCAGCTCACTCTCCTCTAATGCTGGACTCTAACACTTTATCGAAAATAACTTCCAGTTGGTTGGGCTGGACTGGGCACAATAAGAAAGGAGGTGAGGCCAGGTCTCTGATTCTGAAAGATAATTCTACAGTGCTGCTGAGGTTTATTACCTAGGAGGGTTATGTAAATACCCATGTGGATGTCAAAACAAGTCTTAAAATTTGCTACTGATAATCTGCAAATGTGATAAGCTGCACTGTAAAGTCCTCTCTATGTAGAGAAACCCTAATAAAGTTCAACAACTGACGTTTCAAATACAGAGGCTAGAAACGAGCCTGCCAGCACAAACAGCCCTGCAAATCTCAAAATCCCACAAAGGAGCTTAACCTTTATGGAAGATATCTGTGTGCCCCAGGAGTCCTGCGCGCTAACTACTTAGACAAGCAGTGTCTGGTCTTTGTCAATAATGATGCCACTGTTCGCTGAGAAGTCACAGCTCTCACTCTCTTTTGAGCCTTACCCAAAATTTAAGAGGTAAGAAGGGCATTTTTTTACAAAAGAAAAGGATAGAAAGTGAAACTAAAACAGACAAGAAAACAATTTAAAGATACTACAGGAAAATCTCAGGTGCATTCAAACCAGGAGAGCCTTATCTGGGTCCCTGAGGAACCTTGTGAGTGCTGGGCCTGTGATTCCCGCTCCTTCCAGAAGACAGGGCGGGACACGGGTACGCAGTAGAGCCTCACTCAGGTCCAGACTGACCCAGAGCTGCCAGCTGGGACCCGGTGAACGCATTTTCATTTCTATGTCCCAAGTTCTTCCTTTTCTTTATATGATGAAATGGAGTAACAGTATTCATTCAAAGGATTTGGGGGTGGGGGGCTTAAATAAAATGTAAGAAGCATTGAGCATGTGGAATCCTTGGGCACTGTTGTGGGAACGTAAACTGTTTGCTGCCAGTACGAAAATTAGTGTGGCAGTCCCTCAAACAATTAAACGATCGCTTTAAAATACAACCCAGCCATTCTGCTTTGGGGTATTGATCCAAAGTAAGTGAAAGCAAGGTCTCAAAGAGATTTGTTTCTACCAGCACTATTCACAATAAAAAACCAAACAGTGGAAGCAATCCCAGCTCCATCCGCAGAAGGAATGATAAACAATACGTGACACATGCATACAATGGCATATTATTCAACCTTAAAAAGGAAGGAAACCCTGTCACATGCTACAGCATGGATGAACCTTGAGGATATTCTGCTAAGTGAAATAAGCCAGTCACAAAAAGACAAATATTGTATGACGCTATTATATATGACAGCGAGACTACTCAAATTCACAGAGAAAGAAAGCAGAAGAGTGGATGCTGAGGGTAGGGGAAAGGGAGAAATGAAGATTAACCATTTAATGTATATAGTTTCAGTTCTGCAAGATGAAAACTTTTCTAAGATGAGAGCTCTGGAGATTGGTTGCACAACAACGTGAATGTTCCTAACATTAATGAACTGTAGACTTAAAAATGGTTAAGATTTTATGTTATGGGGAGGATTTCTGGTCAACATGGCAGCACAGGTAAACACCGCTCACCCCCTCGCACAACCACATCAAAATTACAACTAAATTAAAGAACAACCATGACTCAGAACCATAAGAGAAATCAAGATGAATGGAAACTGACAACTACAGAATTAAAGAAACCACATCCATCCAGACTGGCAGGAGAATGAGAAACGCAGAAAAGGCTGGTCCCACATCCACGTGTGGTGGATAAAATTTTGGGAGGGATATTTCAGGAGTGAGGAGTCCCAGCCCCACACCAGGCCCTCCAACCCAGGGTTCCAGTGCCAGGAGGGTAAGTCCTCATAAATTCTGGCTACAAAAACCAGTGGAGATTGAGTCAGTGGAAGAAACTTCTGGAGCTCCAAGCAGTTCCTCTTAAAGAATCCACACACAGACTTACCCAGACTCACTCCCTCTGAGCTCCCTCAAGCTGCAGGGTAGCAGCTTAAAAGGCACCAGTAACACAGAGGGAAGAACTGAATGAAATGTCAGGCACCAAGGCGAGAATTAGGGGAAAGCTTTCTCCCAGGGCGAAGCCATTGTCCCTTTTCTGAACCCACCCACAGAGAGCCACAGAGCCAGCAGGCTGGTGCCTTATCTGAGACTCCATCAATCCTGCCAACACCCTGCCCTGAAAATCCTGAGACCCTGCCCCACCCAGCTGACCAGCCCACCCAAGGTGCTTTTTCATACGAATGACTGGTCTTGGCTCATGCTTCACAACTTCCTAAATCCTCTCAAATATGCAACAGCCAGCCTCAGCGAGCACTGAGGCTCTGTACCTCTCGCTAAGTGGCCCCAGGTCTGGCACTAGCAGCAGCCAGCCTAGATTCACAGCTTCGCTTTGCCTGGAAACCTTGAAGCCCAGCACAAGTAGCAGCCATCTCAAGTTGCTTTATACCTCACGTAGGGTGGAACTGGGGCACAACACAGGTGGGGGCTGACCTTGGCCTGCACCACCTGAAAAACCCCAGAGCCTGCGCACCCAGTGGACAGGTACAGACCATGTCAAAGTACCACCACCCTACCCCGGCACAGCTGATCCTCCACAAAGGGTGGAGGTTGGTGGTCAGTGGTCACAGCCAGTCCTTGCAGCTGACTGGCCTGGGGAAATCCCTCCCATTGATCTGCTAACAGCAACCAAGGCCCAACTACAAGAGGAGGGTGTATTCAGTCCACATGAAGGGCACACCTCAAGTACCCAGCTTGAGTGATACAGGAGGCTGTGCCACTGGACCCTACAGGACACCAACCACATTAGGCCACACTACCAAGACATGGAGTCAATTAATTTTTTTTTATGAAGAAAAAAGGGAAAGCCTAAGAACTCTTCCACATTAAAGAAGATCTAAGAAACAAGACAACTAAATACAATGTATGAGACCAAACTGAATCCAGGACTAGAGGGAAAACATAGCTATAAAAAACATTGTTGGTACAATTGATACCACTGGAATATGAATTGTGGATTAAATAAATTGTATCAAATGTTAAATTCCCTGATGTTGATAGCTAAAGTATCATTATAAAAGAGAAGGTCCTTGCTTATAGGAAAACATATACATAGTATTTAATGATAAAGGGGTATGTCTCCAACTCACTCTCGGTTCAAAAAGCAGCATCCATATGTATAAACATGGAAAGATAATAAGGCAAATAGGGAAAGATGTAAACAATTGTGAAATTGACTAAATATATACAAAAGTTTCTCTTCCATACTGGCAACTATTCTTTAAGTTTGAGTTTATATCCAAACAAAAAGTCACCAAAAACAAGTTAGTTACCATCTTACTGTTACAAATTAAGTAAACTGGCATATCTCAAAGTTTCTCCCACATAACACTAGCTCCAAAAGATACTCTTTATATAAAAAGTGCATTCTGTGGGCAAATAAAATTGAGACCAGCCGCTGTGACGGTCCCCTCCCAAAGGCTCACTGTGTACAAGAACATATCAAAGATGTGGAAATGTCATGAACCTAAGAAAACTGTCCATCCTAGCCAGCATTTACTGAGCTTTTGATGGCCAAACCTTCCTTACGATATTATTGTCCGTAAAATTAGTCTCCAGAAAAATGGAAGGGGCTAGATTACTTGTAGCAGCCAGTGGTAAAGCAGGCAATGACCAGGCCTTCTGAGCCTGGGCCTCCTACACAGGACACCTGGCCTAGAGTAGCTGGCTATGGACAAAGTACAGATTTCTTTCCGTGCTAACCAGCATCTCTGAAAACTGATGGCCTTGTGCTCTACCTGG
Source organism: Artibeus jamaicensis (assembly GCF_021234435.1). Taxonomy (NCBI): domain Eukaryota; kingdom Metazoa; phylum Chordata; class Mammalia; order Chiroptera; family Phyllostomidae; genus Artibeus; species Artibeus jamaicensis. The sequence continues at coordinate 20,505,118 of NW_026522030.1, forward strand.
CTGGACTAAACCGCCTTAAATATGACACTGTTTAACACAAAAGCATCCACAACAAGGATCGCAGAGATATATCCCTGCTTTGCAGGTATATTATGCATTTTTATATTTATTACAGTTGTTCATTTATTACTTTTTATATCTCACTCTCTGAATAGCCTGAACTCTTTAATTAACAAGATTACTTCTTACCACATCATTATATCCCCAATGCACAGTGCCTGCCTTGCTACAGGTAACCAATAAATGTATATTGATTATATACTGAATTAACCAATAAATAATTACCTCTGATCCCAGATATGATTTGCCTTGTATTAATTCGGGCGCTGCATAAGCAAGACTCCCACAGCATGTCTGTAGATGGTAATCCTTGTTACCCTGTCAATAAAATAAAAATGAAACACATTCATTACAGCCCTTAAGAGAATTAAACCTTTCAGCATGAGCAAAGAGAAGCTAGAAGAAGAATTACCCCAAATAATAAAAGACTTCTGGGGCCAACCCAATACTCTCCGCCTCCATGCATGCATGCACATGTGGTTTCTCTCCTCTGGATTTCCAACAGCACTACAACCTGGCTCGGAACAAAATCCTTTTCCCTGGGCTCAGTCAAATGGGGTTCGTACTTCCCTACACATCATTTGCATAATAATCAGCTTAGCATACTTCCAAGCACCTTTGTCTTCCCACTCCCAAGTACTCAAGGAAAAAAAGATGATTTCCTTATGGATCCTATCTGCAATACCAAACTATTCCTGTAAATACAGAAGAGCTTTCTTTTTCCCTACAGGGAAGAAAGCAATAGGCTACTCAGAACAACACCTTGGGAGTCTGATTTCTAGTCTAGGTGAACACCAAACACAACCTGAGCTTCCAGATCCACTAAAATGAGGAATCTGCTCAACCTCCTCTGCTCCCCAGCAGAAATATTAAGACACAGTGAAAATGGTACTACTGCCCAACACCTGTAGTGCAGAGTTCTACAACTGCCAAATGACTTGTGAAATTGTGAGGCTTCATTCACAACTGCAACGACACGCCCAGAAGTGAGCCCCTCTGGCAGAGGGCTGAGGCTCTCCTCTCCCAGCCACGCCCGGTGGCTTTTTAGATGGCGTCTGCGTGTATCAATCTGTGTCAGCCACAAGCAAAAGGTAACGGAGGCTGTCACATTGTCCACTGCTTCCTGTGGAGAATATGGCTTAAACCAGTACATCGGCTCAAAGTACGTTTTATCTTTACAAACCAGCCAATGAAATAAACGCCTTCTACCATGTGGGTACCCAGACACAAAGCTCCACTGACAATATCTGAAGAACCAAGGGAAAGAGAGAAAAATCAAGAAGAATCAGACATTCAGCCAAAAGGGCAAAATCTGATTCCCTGCGTGCCTAGGTAATTCTGATCGGGGCAGGAAATAATTATGGGACTGCAAGGCCTGCAGCCTCAACATTCTTAATGAGTACAAACAGCTCACTTTAGAGACTCTGAGTACTGTCGGTGCAGAGCTCAGGAGGAAGCCTCCAACAGGCAACCATCCAGGGGCTCTACTGCAGACAGCAGAGGTGGAAAGTTCAAAGTCACCTCAAAGAGAAGGTATGCTGGAAAACGCCAGTCTCCACCATGGAAATCAAGGAAATATGTAACAGGATAAATTTAAAAGCACATATGAACTTTTCCCTACTTTTATAAGGAAAGGGGGACATCTCTCAAAATGTAACTAATTGTTAGTTATGTAACCATTTGGATAACAAAGAATGGATTTCCACTAAATCCCCCAAACTCATACGAACAAAGGCATCATCTAGTGGCAGCGCAGTCAAACTGCAAACACATGATCAACTCAGCGTTCACACTGCGACGGCTTCCTGTCAGCCCAGCACTGCAGACTCTCCCACGTCACACCCGCGGGACCTTCGGCAGGACCGGGTCTGGACCTAGAGCAGTGGTGCTCTATTTTGGCTACATATTAGTCATTTAGAGAGCTTATAAAAGGGATGAAATGTAACATTCTTCTCAACAGATGCAACCAGATGCTCAATAAACACTTAGTGAACACTCTGGCTGGGTAGCTCAGTCAGCTGGAGCCTTGTCCCGATACACCAAGGTTGAGGGTTTGATCCCTGCTCAGGGCACATACAAGAAACCCTCAGCGGAAGTCAGGGCAAAATACCACACCCTAGTGTACATTTACAAAGGAAACAGTTACATTTTTATTTCTGCACTTACCTTGGGTTTCCCACAGAGACCAAAGTCAATCAGCTTTACTTTATGATATTCATCAAACAACAAATTTTCCTAAAAAAATGAAGACATTTTCATAACTAAATAGTGACTTCCTTATAACACATTCCACCTGTAGCCATTTCTAAAAACGATTTACGGTTTTTATATTTAGAAACCTGAGTACCACGGAGTGAAAATCACCTTAAAAAATAATGAAAGGACAAGAAGTATATAAAGGGAGAGGGGAGAAACGTTGATAACTACATCCCGCTTTCCCCCCAGACACATTGGCAGGCGATTTTCTTCCTGGTGCTCTGAGGTTCACCCACGAGCAAACAGTGTGTGCTAAAGGCAAACTGAAACGCAAAGATGAGCTCCAACCAAAGGGCTGAGTACAAACAGAAGGAAAATGACAGTGACACTGCCGTAAACTGCTGGACCACTTCTAGGTTCCTGACCCTGGTACTAAGCGACCTTAAAATCCAGGTTCACCAGCATCCACATTAATTGGAGTCTGCAGACTTAAAAGTGTATTCACATTTTTATTCTGTCCTTGAAAAGTATAGTCAGTCACCCTGGCTGGTGTGGCTCAGTGGGTTGAGTGCTGGCCTATGAACTGAAAGGTCACTGATTCGATTCCCAGTCAGGGCACATGCCTGGGTTGCAGGCCAGGTACCCAACTGGGGGCTTGTGAAAGGCAACCGATTGATGTTTCTCTCACATCCACGTTTCTCTCCCACTCTCTCTTCCTTCCCTTTCCCTCTCTCTGAAAATAAATAAATAAAATATTTTTTAAAAAAGAAAGAAAAGTACAGTCTGTCCATGCACTGAACTGTTCCTTTCTGAGGTATAATGGAATTAAAATTAAAGAACAGCACAGTTAGGAAGAGTACTGGATGAAAAATACTTAAAACTCTTTTTTCCTAGAGATAAAATCCTAAGGTTTATACTCCACAGCTGATTACAAAGACATTTATAATGTCACACCCGACTGGCTAGATAAATATAATGTCAATAAGTTCATTGAAAAGAGCTTACTAGAAGTCAAAAGGAGGTGGGGAGTGATATACTATAGCGGAGGAAAAAAATAGCAAAGATAGATTCTAGCCCAGCCAGTGTGGCTCAGTTGCTTGAGAGTCAGCCCACAAACCAAAAGGTCGCAGGTTCGATTCACAATTAGAGCACACACCTGGGTTACAGGTTCGGTTATGAGCACACACAGAAGGCAGCCAAAACATGTGCCTCTCCCTCTCTTTCTCCTTTCTCTAAAATCAAAAATTTAAAAGAAGATGGATTCTAAACAGAAAGAACCTAGGAATAACAAGTAATTGATGTTGAACTCTCAGTTGACTATAACTCGGTCACTTACTGGTTTGAGGTCCCTGTGAGCATAGCCCTGGCTGTGCACATAAGCCACTGCAGAGACGATCTGACGGAAGACGACCCGGGTCTCCTCCTCCGACAGGCGGTCCTGGGAAATTATGTAGTCGAACAGCTCTCCTCCAGGGCAATACTTCAACAGCAACAGAGTCAGACAGATAGTGTTACTACTTGCAAAACTCGCCTCAAAGGAATTTAAAATAAAAAAATCATACAGCACTCAGAGAAATTAATTAAACATATAAGCAAGGGAACTGAGTGCAGCTCATTGAAAAATACACTCTCAAGATCAAACAAATCAAGCGTTATTCCAGGAAAGAACAATAGCCCTTGGTCTCAAGCAGTTTTATTACCAGTAAGTAGAAGTAGAACTAACTACTACTGTGATTTTTAAGTTCTTTCTGAGTTTAATACTTTTATGGCTAACAAGTAAAACCCATTTTCATCTTAAGGCACTCGTATTTAGTGTGGTTACCTGAAACGAAAAACTCAGCAGCAATTATTGCTTCTGCATCCCAAAGACCAGTGACTTTAAGTCTGTATGAGAAGCCCAGTTCCACGGGGGCCCCTCTGAGGTTGCAGAGAACAGATACCAGGGCACAGAGCTTTAGGCTTTCCATCCCTTCTTCTCCAGGGCAGCTTCGTTTTTCTGTAAACTGGGCTTTCCATTCAAGACCTTACTTTATTTTAGCAGTATCAATTAAAATTATAGTACTATGGTATACAGCCTTTGACCTCCTAGTTTCACATTTAGAAATTGCTCCTGAAGATATACTCTCATAACAAAAACAACACACATTCAAGATCACTCACCGAAGTGGCACTGTTTGTAACAACAAAAGACTGGAAACAACCCAAATATGTTGGCACTATATAAATGATGGCACTTGTATAAAATGGAATTCCATGTGGCCATAAATAGGAAGCTCTTCATGAACTGATATAAAACAATCTCCCGTATTAAGAGGAAAAAAGCAAGGTGTAAAAGCAAGGTGTAAAACTTTTTGTTTACACCATATATATTGATGGTGATTTACAAAAAGCATTCTGCTGAACACAAGAAGCCAAACACGTGAGTATGGACTGTGTGATTCTATGTATATCAGGTTCCAGAACAGGTAAAACTAACCTACAAGGACAGAAATCAGATGGGTGGTTGCTGAGAAGGGCAGTAGGCAGGTGGGACAGCAGGGATTAACATCGAAGAGTCAGAATCAAACTTCCTGGGGTGATGAAAATGTTTTCTCCCTTGACTGGGGTGGAAAGAACACGGATGTGTACCTTTTCAAACTGTGCACCTGTGTGCATTTTATCCTATAAAAATTATAGCTCAATAATCAATTGTATTCAACGCTATCCAATGAGATTGACATTAAAAAGCCTACTTTACAAAAGAAATATAAAATAAAGTGAAACAAAAGCATTAAAAATCTCTACAAGTGTACATAAATGGTCTGCAAGCTAAAATGTTAAGTGGGGGAAAAAAAGCACAAGGTACAGAATAATATAGCATGGGACCATTTATGTGACATAAACCAATAAATGACACATATGTATGTTTGTATAAAATATACACAGGGCCCCTGGCTGGTGTAAATCAGTGGGTTGAAAGCTGACCTGCAAACCAAAAAGTCGCTGGTTTAATTCCCAGTCAGGGCACATACCTGGGTTGCAGGCCTATTTCCCAGTTGTGGATATGCAAGAGGCAACCAATTGATCGAGGCATCTCTTGCACATCAGTGTTTCTCTACCTTTCTTTCTCCCTCTCCCCCACTAAACATAAATAAAATCTTTAAAAAAATAAAAAATGAATAACTAAGTAAAATATACATAGGGAAAAAAGGTAGCCTCCAGCCAAAATGTAGGTATAGGTAAATATGCTTCACTTCCTCGCACAACCAAAAGAAGGACAACAACCAATTTAAAGCAAAACACAGCCAGAACTGCCAGAAATTCAAACTGTATGGAAGCCTGACAACCAATGTGTTAAAGAAGAAAAATTCATCCAGACTGGAGGGGCAGAGACAGGCGGTGGAGACAGAGAGCATGTGTGGCAAGGCAGCAGCAGCTGGCAAACCAGGTGGACCAGGCGGCAGCTGGCGAAGCCAGTGGTCCCGCATTCATGTGCAGATAAACTGGGAGGAGCAACTAGAGATCAAGACAAACTGCGTAACCCAGGGTTCCACTGCGGGGAAATAAAGCCTCAAAACCTCTGGCTGTAAACACCTGTGGGGCTTGTAGCAGTGAGAGAAACTGCCAGTCTCACAGGAGAGTCTGTTGAGGGTCCTCCAGGGTCCTAGAATGTACACAACCTCACCCACCCAGGAATCAGCACCCGGGGAGCACCACAAAGAGCTCAATTCACTTGCGGGTAGCAGAGGAAGTGACAGAAAGCAGGGCAAGAGCCCGGAAAGCAGCACTGCTCCTTCTCAGACCCCTCCTCCACATGCAGCACCACAACACAGCAGAATGGGTTGCCCCGCCATGGCAAATACCTAAGGTTTTGCCCCTTACAACATAACAGGTGCACGCAGACAAAGAAATATCACCCAAATTAAACAGATCAAAACTCCAGAAAAAGGACTAAGCAATAAGGAGACAGCTGACCTATGAGATACAGAATTCAAAACACAGGTAATCAGGATGCTCAAAGAAATTACTGAATATGGCTGCAAAATAAAGGAAAAAGTGAAGGCCATACAAAGTGAAATAAAGAAAAATACACAGGGCCTGGCTGGTATAGCTCAGTGGATTGAGCATGGGCCTGTGAAGCAAAGTGTCACCAGTTTGATTCCCCGTCACGGCACATGCCTGGGCTGCAGGCCAGGTCCCCAGTAGGGGACACATGAGAGGCAACCACATATTGATGTTTCTCTCCCACTCTTTCTCCTTCTTGTCCCCTCTCTCTAAAAAATAAATAAATAGAATTTTTTTTTAAAGAAAAATACACAGGGAAGGAAATAGAAACTCAAATCAACAATTCGGAACAAAAGGAAGAAATAAACATTCAACGAGAACAGAATGAAGAAACAATTCAAAAAAAACGAGGAGAGACTTAAGAACCTCTGGGACAACTTTAAACGTTTCAATATCCAAATCAAAGGGGTACAGGAGGAAAAGAAGAAGAGCAAGAAATAGAAAACTTATTTGAAAAAATGATGAAAGAAAACTTCCCCAATCTGGTGAAGGAAATAGACATATAAGTCCAGGAAGCTCACAGAGTCCAAAACAAGTTGGACCCAAAGAAGACCACACCAAGACACACCGTAATTACATTAGCCAAGAATAAAGAAGAGAATTTTAAAAGCAGCAAGAGAAAAGAAGACAGTTTCCTACAAAGGAGTTCCTATAAGACTGTCAGATGATTTCTCAAAAGAAAGTCTATAGGCCAGAGGGGCTGGAAATAAGTATTCAAAGTCATAAAAAGCAAGGGCCTACATCCAAGATTACTCTATCAAGCAAAGCTATCATTTAAAATTGAAGGGCAGATAAAGTGCTTCCCAGATAAGGTCAAGTTAAAGGAGTTCATCATCATCAAGCCCTTATTACCGGAAATGTAAAAGGGGCTTATCTAAGAAAAAAAAAGATTAAAACTATGAATAATAAAATGACAACAAACTCATAATTATCAACAACTGAACCTAAAAAAATAAAAACAAAACAAAACTAAGCAAACAACTAGACCAGGAACAGAATCATAGAAATGAAGATCGCATGGAGGGTTATCAGTGGGAAGGAGGAGGTACAAGAATAGGGAAAAAGGTACAGGGAATAAGAAGCATAAATGGTAGTTCCAAAACAGACAGAGGGAGGTTAAGAATGGCATGGGAAATGTAGAAGCCAAAGAACTTATATGCACAACCCATGGACATGAACTAAGGGGAGAAGGAATGCTGGTGGGAACAGGGGCACTGGGCAGAGGGGGATAAAGAGGAGAAAAAAGAATGGGACGACTGTAATAGCATAATCAATCAAATATACTTTAAAAAGAAAAAATAAACTTGTGCTGTGTAAGTCTGCACCGCAGTAAAACACACACACACACACACACACACACACACAGGTATTTATAAGTGCATGGAAAAGCACAAGATAACTGGATGACTGGGATACAGGACAGAGCATTTTATTTATTTTTAATATATACTCTTACACCTTCTCTATTTTGTCCTAAGTTCATGAAAGGTTTTTTGTTGCTTTTGTTTTGCTTTTTAAGTATTTTATTTGGACAAAGGGAATAGCTTTTTAAAGAGTCTGTAAAATCACCACTATTGACCATGTGCGTGGATATATAGTGTAATAAGAGGAAAATAGTTCTAGGTCCAAAACTTTCGGCATTATGAATTTTAAAATGTGCTTTTAAAGCAGAGCTAATCTGTGAAAATGATGTGAAGTTACAAATTACCTGGCTGAGACTAAGGAAAATAAAACAAGAGATGAATGATACAAGTTCTAAAGACTTTATGCTTCAAGCCAAAAAGGGCAGGTTAAAACTCAAAAGAATTTGATTCACATAACACATGCACTGAAGGCTGTGGGCTGAACTGTGTCCCCCAAAGATATGTTTAAAGTTCAAGTCCTAACACCCAGTACTAGTAATTGTGACCTTATTTGTAAATAAGATCTTCGTAGATGTAATCAAATCAGATGAGGTCCTACTGGATTAGGGCAGACCGTTTGAAGACAGGAAATAGAGAGATACATCTATAAGCCAAGGATTACCAGTAACCATCAGAAACCAGAAAAGAGGCAAAAAACAGATTCTCCAGAAAGAATCTTGCCCACACTCTGATTTTAGACTTTACCCTTCAGAATTGTAAGACGATAAATTTCTGTTTTAAACCACCAAGTTTGTGGTCATTTGTTACAGCAGCCCTAGATTAATACACCATTAAACTGAAATGAATCCTTCCCCCTAGGGACAAACTCTCACACATCCTGTCCATTAAACCACACCTCCCCACGAGGAGTGTGTTAGAAAGGGTATGTTTACAATGACTTGCCAATTTATTATATATGTCTACGTGATCTAACTTGTTATAGACAGAACTCAAACAGGTAACCCACTTAATATTTATTCTAATCTTTCAGGTGAAACATACTTTTCTCTTAATTACTGATAAAGTGAATGGAAATGGTATGAACGTTTGTTCCCACCCAAAATTCCAATGTTGAAACCCTAAGCCACAAAGATGACATGAGGAGGCAGCCTCTGGGAGCTGATTCGCACGTGAGGGAGATGCCCTCCCGAATGAAATCAGTGCTCTTATGAGAGACTCTTGAGAGTGGAGGGAGGTAAAAGAGGGTGAAGAGAGGAATAAATGGTGATGGAAGGAGACTTGACTTGGCTGGTGAGCACACAATACAATATGCAGATGATATAGTATACAATTGTACCCCTGAAACCTATATAATATCATTAGTCAATGTCACCCCAATGAATTCGATCAAAAAAAATTTTTTTTTTAAAGAGGCTCCAAAGAGATCCCTCGCCCCTTCTACATGTAAGGATGCAGCAACAAGGCCCCAGTTCTGAATCAGGAAGAAAGCCTTCACCCAACCATACCGGTGCCTTGATCTTGGAATTCCCAGTTTCCAGAACTGTGAAAAATAAATTTATTTTGTTCATAACCTTCCCGGGATGTGATATTAGTTATAGCAGCTCAAACGGACTAAGACAGTGAACAAACACCTTTAGTCTCTAACCATACTACAAACCTCAAGAACTATGAATATTTTGTTGGCGGTCTCTAACACATGGTAGAGCTGACATATGTGCTGATGTCTCAGGTTCTTCAGGGCATCAATCTCTGTTTTGATCCGGGGCAAATCACTCTGTGACAAAACATTATGTTAAATATTCAGTAAACCAGTGTGGGAAGGTTTGCAAGCATCAGTATCAACAGCTTTAACACTGAGTAGCAAAAGCAATCAACGCCCTCAAAACAAACTGTTCAACAATACAGAAAAAATATAAGAAAACTTATTTGTATGTACATTAGAAAAGGCCTTGAGGGTTTTATGAAAGACAAGTTCATCGTGGGTCAATAGTACTAAGTGCAGAAAAAAATTTTTAAATCTCGAACTCCGTGAGAAGGTTAGCATTCCAAAAAAAGAAAATGACAGAAACACTGCTTAGTGTGCGAGCCTGAGCCACCACTTTGTTCTTCGCGATGTTCCATAAGAGGCATGCTGACCTGAAAAGCAGTGCACGTGGGTAAAAGGTATGAGGGTGTTCACTACCTCGGCCTTCCAATTTTTATAGGGACTTAAAATTTTTCAAAATAAAAAGCTGGTTGGGAAGGAGGAGGATGAGCCACGCTGAAAGAATTTCAAAATCCATATTAAAGACAGAAATCTAGAAATCCATGAAGTAACATGTAAAACTTTATGATAAAAATGGATTCCATCTAATCATCAGTGGCTTAAGATCCAATTATCTAGGACCATGCAACCAGATGTCAGGTCCTGGCCAAGAATCAGTGGTAACTTTCACTATTCTAATATGATAATCTCACTTTTTTCTTTTTGGGGAGAGTGGGAGTCTGATAACTTGGGCCCTTGCAGTAATCAAAATATCATTCAAGTCCTAAGAAGTAGCTAAAATAGGCATAACAACAGAAAATATAAAAAGTTTGGAAATAGATTAATGAATTTTTAATTGAGAGAGAAACATTAGTTGGTTGTTCCTCTTATTTATGCATTCATTGGTTGATTCTTGTATCTGCCCTGACTGGAGACTGAACCCACAACCTTGGCAGATCAGGACAATGTTCTAACCAACTAAGCTACCCAGCCAGGGCTTAGAGTAAGTTTTGAGTATCAGTGTGGTAACACATTTTGTAATAACAATACACATTTTGTTTGCTATTGTACTACTTACAGTGTTTAAGTGACTAAGTCATACTAAAGTTGAAATTAAATTTTAAATTGCTTAAGGAAATTAATCAGATTTGCAATGTTTAAATGCTCAAGAAAAATGGTTTATAATGCCCTTTTATTCACTTAGTAAATACTGAGCACAGATAAACAAAAATATTGAAGAGCCTGAATTATTGGTCAAAACTAAACCATATGAGGAATGATAAATTAAAAGAAAAAAAATCACTCAGGGTGAGTACAAACACTGAAAGGGTATAAAAGACCCATAAAGATCATCAAAAGAGACAGATTTTTTTCCCTTAATAAAAAGCAAAAAACTTCATAACCAAAACCACAAATCAATCGGGCTGCACTGGGAAGTAATGAGCAGCTCACACCCAGAAGCATTCATGCAGAGGAAAAAGAGGACGATCAAGGAAAGGAGGATTTCATCAGATAACTTCTAAGTTCACTCTGAATAAAATTATGGGATATAAGACCTACGTACCCTATAACATAGGTGACACTGAGTAAGAGTATCATGAGAAGATAAAGAAGGGCAATACTGATACCCAGAAACACCTCCAAGACCACCGAACAACAGCAGGAAAATAGATCCTACAGGCTTCAAACAGGCACCACTGCCCTGCATTAAAATTAAGGATAAAATAACCCCTTCCCCTCACATTATTTTTTAAAACCTAACAGTTATACATAATTAGCCATTTAAAAAGCTACAGAAATATTCGTACAACCAATGGACATGAACTAAGTGGTAGAGGGCAATGCTGGAGGGTAGTAGGGTGCAGGGAGGAGGGGATAACAAAATTGGGAAGAAAAAAGAAAAAAAGAAATATTATTCTAATAAAAGTAGTAACTAGAACATTGGAGCAAATTTACATTTTAATTCAAAAAACTGGTCTATAAATATTTTAAAAATAATTTTAAACTTACCCCTAGTGCATTTTTATCCATGATTTTTATAGCTACCATTTCTCCAGTGAGGATATGGCGGGCAAGTTTGACCTTTGCAAAGCCACCTACATGTAGGAAAATTATGAAGAGATAAGCAAGACAGACCCAAATATCAACATTGGAGCAAAGTGAGGGCTCAGGAACAAATACTGTTCTGTTTGCTTTTAAAAGGCTCTATCGATCCATACTTCTCCCTAAGTTTACGGCTCTTTCTTTCTGCTTCTTCCAAAGTGTTAGCCATTACCCTAACCTCTCCTCATCCAATGTCTAGCTGAACTTTTTTTTTTATCATGATAGTATGTCTTTAATTTTTAATTTTTTATTGTTTATTCTATTAGTTGTCCCAATTGCTTTCCCTTTTGCCCCCCTCCATCCAGCCCACCTCCACTCCCACGGCCAATCCCTCTCCGTTGTCCATGTCCATGAGTCATTCATACATGTTCTTTGACTGGTCCCTTCCCCTTCCTTCCACCACCCCCACCCCCACCCACAGCTATCAGTCTGTTCCATGTTTCCATGTCTCTGGTTCTGTTTCCCTCATTTGTTTATTTTGTTCATTAGATTCCAGTTATAAGTGAGATTCTATAGTATTTGTCTTTCACCAACTGGCTTATTTTGCTTAGCATAATATTCTCCAGTTCCATCCATGCTGTTGCAAAAGGCAGGACATCTTTCTGCTGAGTAGTATTCCTTTGTGTAAATGTACCAGTTTTTTAATCTACTCATCTACTGATGGGCTCTAGGGCTGTTTCCGGCACTTGACTATTGTAAATAGTGCTGCTATCAACAAAGAGGTGCATATGTGTATATTACCAGTAGTGGAATTACTAGGTCATAAGGCAGTTCCATTTTTAATTTTTTCCCTTTTCACCACATCCTCACCAGCTTGTTTGTTGATTTATCAATGATGGCCATTCTGACCAGTGTGAGGTGGTATCTCACTGTGGCTTTCATTTGCATCTCTGATGGCTAGTGAAGTTGAGTAGCATTTCATATATCTATGGGCCATCTGTATGTCCTCCTTAGAGAACTGTCTATTCAGGACCTTTGCACATTTTTTAATTGAGCTGCTTGTCTTCTCAATGTTGAGTTCTTTCCATATTTTGAAGATTAAACCCTTGTGCAATGTATCATTGGCAAATATGTTCTCCAGTAAATCTTCAATTTTTTAATGAGCAAGTAGGAAAACAGAGTTCACTCTTTAGAAATTTGGTTTATAATTAATATTGCTAGAACACACAAAAAAGTTACTAAGACAAAATATGAAACTTCCAATCAGTTTTAAAACTGGGGAAATAAGAAAGTGTTTCAAAACTGAATCAAAAGCAGGAAAAAGTCTACACTTCAGGTATTTAAAAGTAAGTGCCAACTTAACATTTCTAAAAAGAAGCTCCCAGTAGTCCCTCCCATGGTCTTCCGCATCTCAGAAATTAACAATTCCATTTTCCCAGGTGCTCAGGCCAAAACCCAGGGGCCATCCTTAGCCTTTTTCTTTTATCTCATACCCCATATCCAGCCCATCAACAAATCCTACTGCCTCTGTCCTCAAAATGTATCAATGGTAGGTTACTTTGGAGAAAAAAGAAAGGTACTGACTGGAAATATTCTTGATATTGATATGAGCAGGACACACAGGGGGTTATATGTACGTAAAACTCCATGGAGCTTAGTGCACTTTGCATCTTCATTACACCTCAATAAATCTGAAAGTACACACATGTATATGTATACGTATGTGTCTCTATACAGAATCCCAGCCTTTCACTACCTTCACTACTACCACACTCATCCAAGTCATCATCATCTCTAGCATCATTCACCTGAATTACTACAATAACGTCCTAACATCTCTGCTTCTGCCTTTGCCCTCCTCTACCCAATCTTTTCACAGCCAGAGAGAGTGACCCTTAAAAACAAAGGTCAGATCACTCCTTCGCTCAAAACTGTCCAATGACTTTCACTCTAAATTAAATGACTGACAAGATCTCTCCTAACTACTCGCCTCTCTCTTGCTCCACCTTTTTCTAATTGAACAGATTGAAGAATTTTAAAACTATGTAGTTTAGACCAGAAAGCTCATGACTGCCCAAATGCACTATACTGTCAAATAGTTCCTCTAACCCCAAGAATAAAATAACAATTACCTGTCCCAATAGTTTCATATAATTCATAGTACTGGAGAAGTTCATCATAATCTTTCATAGTTCTTCGGGAATTTTACCCAAAATTACAAAAAAATAAACCTGTCAAACACAAATAGTACAAGATCAAGAAAGGAACTATTATGACATTATGTCCTCCACTCTCGTAACTGTAAATATAAATAAGTCTTGGGCATGTACAAATATGATACTGGAAAAACTGATTAGCTACATGAAAAAAACCCCACTGGATTCCTATCTCACAGCATACATAAAAATCAATTCCAGCTCAAGTAGAGATTTAAATATGAAAGGTAAACCTTTAAAACTTTTAATAGAATACTGTCATGATTTCAAGATAGAAGAGGATCTTTTAAAGTGCTAAGTATTAAAAAAAATACATTAAAACAATGCTTAAATTAAGGACTTCTGCACATCCAAAGACAGCATTTAAAAAAAATCGAATGTGAGAAAATATCTGCAACACATATAACAATTGATTTTTATGCAGAATAGACTCCAAGTCAAAAATATAGAGAAAGGCAACACAACAGAAAATAAGCAGATGAAATACAAAGCTAGAGGCAGGGAGGCATAAGGGGACTAAATGGTATTTGAAAAAGATATAATAAAGATTATATTTTTTTTAAAAAATACAAAAGCATTTCACAAAGAAACACAAATGACCAATAAAAACATGAAAAAAATACTCAACTTCATTATTCATCAGGGAAATGCAAATTAAGACCCCAATAATATATAATTTTAAGATACATTTGATACATATTTTATTATATTTCACATGTGTTACATATACTCTGAAGTACATATCATATATTCAAGTACATATCAAATAATATATTAAAATGTGTTATAAAAGTTTTAGGTAGATCTTATTCTGTTCTGTCTTCTTGAGTTTTAAAATTAAGTAGAACGACACAAAACCATAGGCTTGAGAAGGGCCCTGTTACGTGTGTTAACACATAAGGTCACACTCACACCAGCTTTGTTTCACTTGCAGAGGATTTGCTTTTAGCTGACTTTAGCTACAGACGAGCGGACCTGACAGAACTAGTCATACTATTAACCTGGCTTCTTTTATTCACTCAGTTATTCACACATATGTGTTTCCCGAGCACCTATGATGTTCTGGACCCACCACGCCTGGCACTAAAGCCATAATGGGGAAGAAGGGAAATGTGGTTCCTGCCCTCGCGGATCTTGCATTCTAGTAGAGAAGACAAAAGGCAAATCGTCAGACAATAAAATTAAGTAATTACTGGGAAAGAAATAAGCAACAGTGGTTAAAATGAGTCATCGAGAAGGTAATATTTAAGCCAAGAACTTATTCAAAGGATAAGAAGTGAGGAAAGGTGATATTATCAGCCTGGCTGATAATCAGACTGGCTACTCCTACCAAAACTTGAACAGTATTTCCAACAGGACCTGGACAAGACCCTGAAAACAATGTTTCTACCCAAAGCTGTTAAAATGAGAACGATCCTTTATATGACTTACTGCTTCTTTCCCACCAATAATATCCCAACCCTATGTCATTCTAAGATGCCCAGATGCTGAAATGGCCCAGCTCTTTGATAGCAGTCATTCCAAAACTGGTTCCTGCTTCCCTAATTCCTTTTCAAAACCACCCACCATGGGCCCAAATCCTATGAGCACCTTTCAGCTCACTTTTCCTTACTGAGACACCCCGAGGTCCTAGGGAGGATGGTTTTTCTTGCAGCAGCAAACTAAAAACGCCTTTTTTTTTTTTTTTAACTACAGATAGTGTTCTTAGTGGTCTTTGGATGGTGAACCTTAACAGGAGTTGTTGGCCCAAAATGAATAAAAGGAAGAGCAGTTTAGAAAGAAGAAATCTAGGTGGGAAGATCCAGGAGGAAGAAAAGTTGACATATACTGAACTAAAACTGCTCTTAGAGGTACCAATAAAGGGAAGTGTAGATTTAGAACAGGGGCAATTGCTTAGCCATATGGGAGAAAAAGAAAAAACATTTGGATCTTCATCTCACACCATACACAAAGTCAATTACAGTTAGTATAAAAAGACTTAAGAAACACAAAACTGTAAATGTAGACAGCTGAGGCCTCACCCATACCAGCTAGGAGGCGGAAGAGGAAGAGAAAGAAGTTAGAAAAGAATTAGAAGAATACAGTTTCATGGAAGCTAAGGAAGAAAAAAGTAAAACTGGTAAAAGAAAATTTCTGGGAGGTATCTTTCTAAATACATTTTCTAAAAGGACCCAGGACCCAGGTCAAGTCCCAGGACTTGAGTAGGTGCTACAAATTGGAGCTTTCTTTATAGTTAGACATGGATTCAAAGGTGAACCTACACAGAAATGGTTTCTCTAAGGAGCTCTTCTTCCTAAAGGCTAATATAGGACAAAACTCAATATTTCAACCTTGGGAAGAGATGCCCCCACACCCCTTAAATAGCTAAGCAGGAATCAGAGGGGCCCAGGGAAATGGAGGTCACTGAGTCAGGCACAAAGAATCTCCTATGCAGTCCAGCGCAGCACACTAGGGCTCTTGAGTTCACATAGGGGTTTAAGGCCAAGACCCAGCCAGTGATGAAATCCTCCTTTGCCTGGCCTGTCTCCTGTGTACCAATCTCCCTTGGTGACCTAGCCATAGACTAGTTATGGCAGCACAGGGTTCAGGATGCTGGGACCCCCTTCTCCCTAATAATTTGAAAGGCTGAGTTACAGGTATGGCCAACTGGCACCTGGGAAGCAAAGAAAGGGCAAAGAAAACCATCTTGATCACTGCTTCTCAGTAGTTAAGACCTGGTGCTGGTGCTGGTGCTCATTTCTAGAACCAGACAGTCTCCCTTCTAGAGGCCTGGCAAGCCCGCTGAGGGCTCTGGGATTGATGGATGGCCAGCACATGTTCACTGCCCTCAGGTTCTCTGTTCTTCATCCTGTCTCATCCAGAGCTGAGTGACCAGCACATTCCTAAGCCTTACAAACAGTCCTGACGTTGGAAGACCTAGAGTGTGAGTTCTACCTCAGGGGTTAGTGAGTTTATAAAGGAAAAGAAAGAGTAGTCAGCGAGGTCTATGAGTGAGGATGGGCATCTTCTTAATTGAAGTAGAGAAAAAAAAGAAATCAAAAGCTCAAAGGCCACAAAAGGTTTTTTTTTCTTTTTCCTTGACCAGGAATTGAACCCTCCAACCTTTTGATGTACAGGATAAAACTTCAACAAACAGCCACACCGATCAGGGCCACAAGAGATATTTTTAAAATATCCTTTTAGGTGCTCACTTCCACAAGACATATACTAAAATGTCCTCTTAGGGAGGTAGGGGGAAGTAAAAGCGGGTAAAGGGAGGGATAAATGGTGATGGAAGGAGACCTGACTTGGGGTGGTAAACACATACTACAATATACAGATAATGTGTTACAGAACTGTACACTTGAAACCTATACAATTTTATGAATCAATATTATCCCAACAAATTCAACTAAAAAATTTTTTTGTTTTTTTAGAAAAGATTTTATTCATTTATCTTTAGAGGGGAAGGGAAGGAGAGAGGGAAAGAAATATCAATGTATGGTTGCCTCTCACGTATCCCCCACTGGGAACTGGCCTGCAACCCAGGTATGTGCCCTGACTGGGAATTGAACTGCGATCCCTTAGTTCGCAGGCCCATGCTCAATCCACTGAGCTACACCAGCCAAGGCTAAATTTTTTTTTAATATTTTATTTATTTATCTTTAGAGGGGGAGGGGAGGAGAGAGGGAGAGAAACATCAATGTGTGGTTGCCTTCTCATGAGTCCCCTGCTGGGAACTGGCCTGCAACCCGGGCATGTGCCCTGACTGGGAATTGAACCATGATCCTGTGTTTTGCAAGCCCGCGCTCAATTCAGTGAGCTACACCAGCCAGGGCAAAATCTTTTAAATAAATAAAATAATCTATTAAAATGCCTAAAGCACTCTGATTCCACATATCATTTTACTCCGAGCAAGGAGACACCACCAAGATCATATCTATCCTCAATGTGCACATAAGGGACAGGATCAGAAATCTCCTCAGCAGCAGTACTAATTCAGAAATCTCTGAAAGGGCATTTGTCAGTGCAGCAAATATAGGAATGAAGTAGAACCATGACCTGCCCACCTCCCCCCCAAAAACAGGAATCAGAGGACCAAGACATTTCAAAAATGGCAATAACAGCAGTAAAGGTATAAAGGTCAACACGAGACTAAGAAACGTTTGGAATCCTCATGGAGAGAGAAAGAGCAGGAGGTGGGAAACAGGGGGGTGTCAGGCTATAAATCTGTTTGGAAAGTTGTTTGCTATAAAAGTGCAGGGCTGGCACTGCCTGGTGTGGTTCAGTTGACTGAGTACTGAGCTGCAAACTAGAAGGCCACTGGTTCAATTCCCAGTCAGGACACATGCCTGGATTGCAGGCCAAGTCCCCATCTGGGAGTGTGCAAGAGGCAACTGATCAATATTTCTTGTGCATATCAATGTTTCTCTCCCTCTCTTTTGCCCTCCCTTCCCCTCTCTCTAAAAATAAATAAATACATACATATTTTAAAAATACTTATTTTATTTACTTTTGGAGAGAGGGGAAGGCAGGGAGAGAGGGTGAGAAACATCAATGTGTGAGAGGTTCGGTTGCCTCTCACATGCCCCCCCAAATGGGGACCTGGCCCACAACCCAGGCATGTTCCCTGACTGGGAATTGAACCAGCGACCTCTCGGTTCACAGGTCAGCACTCAATCCACTGAGCCACACCAGCCAGGGCTAAACTTTTTTTTTTTTTAAGTGGACTATCAGGTTCATTAAAGAGCAAAGCCTCACAAATGCAGCATTGGCCTATTCAGATCACAGGAGCTAAAGAGGGAACACAAAGAGACATTTCAAAGTTTAAAAACCAAGAGATGGCAATGGTCGAAGCAGGCCTTAGGAAATCCAAGAATCCTAACTGCCACCACTGCACATGTCTAAATTCCATACAAGGACTGTGTTATTTCAACTTGCCACACAGAGAGAAAGCAATTCGTATGATGTTGGAATTCACTTCTGAGGAGTGTCATAATTAACTTCTTGACAGATTTCTCCAAAATGACTTTTAAACTTCCAGGTCATGGTCAACTAACAAAGATCAACTTGCATCAATGTGAGATTGAACTTGTGTACCTTCTTTTCTTTCTTCCACTTTATTTATGCTGGTTGTAAGGGGGATTTTAATATTTTATTTATTTATTTTTAGAGAGAGGGGAAGGGAGGGAGGGAGAGAGTAAGAGAAATGTCTATCGACCAGTTGCCTCTTACACCCTCCAATCGGGGAACCTGGGCCCTGACCAGAAGTCGAACTGGTAACCTTTTGCTTTGAGGGCCAACACTTAACCCTCTAAGCCACACCTGTCAGGGCTATTTCTAAATATTTTTAAGTGCCCTGTTTATCCTCTAGAGTTTGGAAATCTTGAACACAGGAAAGACTTGTGATTGGACTTGCTAAAGGAGGTATATGATCAGTCAATATGGAAGGCAGCCCCTCAACTGTAGATAATGAAGTTAGAAACTATACCCTAATCAGACACCTAAAAGTCCTTCTGAGTATGACTAAATAGAAAAATTGGGGGCATATATAATGGGGGTCTTGAATTTCTCTGAGGAAATAAGGAATTGCTTAGATAATGGGAGGAGGTTTAGCATTAAATTTTTTAGGATAGCAACAAATTTTCTTCTTTTTTTTTTTTTAGGTTTTATTTATTTACTTTTAGACAGACAGGAAGGGAGGAAAAAAGAGAGGGAGAGAAACATCAATGTGTGGTTGCCTCTGTCGCATCCCCTACTGGGGACCTGACCCACAACCCAGGCATGTGCTCTAGACTGGGAATCCAACCAGCAACCCTTTGGTCCACAGGTCAGCGCTCAATCCACTGAGCCACATGGACCAGGGCAAATTTTTCTTATTAACATGGCATTATTTAGGCTATGCTATTCATTGCTGCATAACGCATTTACCTTATCTAGTGAGCTTGGTAAGACACTAATGCTGAGGATATTTCAAACAAGTAGAATACAAAATGGCTTATTATGTGCCTTGTAATACATTTAATTAACAGTCTGTCTTGCACCTTTGTAGAGGTTTCTGGGAGCACCAGCAAAGAGGCATTCATTCCTAAAGGTTTTAAGGGGTTGATTTGCTCATCTCATTGATCCACAGTAGATACACAGGAAGGGCAGATTCACTGGTGAAACAAACCCATGAAGGTACATTAAGGGCATTTCTGATTTCTCCCACAGAACATGGTTAAGAGAAACCAAAATATGAACAAAAAATTTAGGAACACTGGCCTCTGAGCAAAGCTCCAGGTACCTCTGATGCACCCCTCCTTCACCTTTCCCCATTCCACTACCAAAGTAAAACACCAAAGGTGAAGCTCAAGAACAATTACTCATCCTAGATGCTAGAGGCCTGATCACTCTCTTGGGATGCCCTCCTCTGGGAGTGTCTCTTCTTCCCAGATATTTTGGAGGGAGCTGCTCTTTTTACTGCTAGAGCACTCCCGTGCATATTCCCCTTTCAGCTTGAGCTTCTCAAGCCACTATTTGGAGAAAAGGAGAGGATGGAGTTTGACTCTGAAAAGGTGATGATAACATCTAACACATTTCCTTTTTTACTGGACTGTCCCAGTAAACTGAGTTGCATGAACAGAAATAACTTCGAGCCCTTCTTTGAATTTCTTTGGCGGAGACAGCGTCATGGCAACGCGAAATGGGAATTCACATCTGTCGAGCTGCTGGGTGGCAAACGTTTTGCCTGCACACCTACCTTACTGATAACCCTGCGGTAAGTTCGATCGTTACCCCCACTTACAGGAGAAAACCAAGGGCCTCAGAAAAGCGAAATATGCCATCCAGTGAACTTGATCGGTAAGGTGTGGCTCCAGTAAAAGTCTCAGCCGGGAGCAAGCAGGGCTCGCGGCGCCGTTCCCCCGCGCCGCAATCTGGCGGGAAACCGGCTAGAGACACTGACCTGAGGAGCGGAGAGCGGGACAGAGCACGGCCAGGCACCGGGACAAAAATGCCCACCTAAGGTCGCTGGCGAAGCGGCGAGTGGGGAGGGTCCCTCTGAGCCTTTTGGATCCTGCGGGTTTAGCTGCTTCCGCCCGCCAAGAGAATCAAACCTCCCGGGCCGGAAGGGGCGGGGCGCGGCGGAGTGAGTGAGGCGGGGCTTGCGTTCTTTCTCGGACCGGAAGCGGGAAGTGCTGGCCGAGAGGTGGATGGTCAAGTGACTCTTGGGACATGTGAGAGGTGATTTAAATCCTCGATTTTCAAACTGGGGTATGTCTGTCCCTGAGGGCATGATGACATTCTCTAGGTGGCGGGGACACAGTTTCCACATAATTCAACTTTCTTACGTCGTTTCCTAAAACTGACCTGCAGTAAAGGAGCTAGTAGTCATGGTTCTCATTTTAGTTCCCCTCCCAAATCTTCCTAGAATGTGATGCCATGAGGACAAAAAAAAAAAAAAAACAGAGCAAATTATCCATTAGATAATTCAAGGTACTAGAAACGCCAATCTAGCATCGTAATTGAAATCTTTTTAATACACTTTACTGTTAGGCCATTATGTGATTTTCATTGCTGTATAAATAACGATCATGATGATAACTTGGTCCGGGAGAAAAAAAATAAAAAGCATAACCACAGGAAAGAAAAACATTAAGTATAAATTTACATATAAATAGACTTTTTCTGAGAACAGTTTTAGGTTCAGGGCAAATTTGAGAGGAAGGTACAGAGCGTTCTAACCACTTCTCCCACACACATGCAAAGCCACTCCCAAAATTAATATCGCCCACCAGAATGCTACATATGTTACAACTAATGAACCTGCATTGACATGTCACCCAAATATCATGTACATTTGAGGGTTTTACACAAATGTATGATGACATATAACTATCATGTAGCTGAGGTGGCTAAAAAATGGACCCGGAGCCAGAAAAGTCCAATTAAGGGCTTTTATTCCAGGCGAGACACTGCGATCAGGATCAGGCAGGCTGGGTCCGAACAGACAACCCCAAGGGAAAGGGCTGTTAAGGTGTCTAGCAGCCCCCCTAAAAAGAGTGAGTCACCCTGCTGATTTGCTTAAGGTGTCCTGGGTACCAGATCAGGTAGGGCTGATTCTGTGGACAGCTGGAGGGAGAGAGGAGAGGGCAGTGAGGATTGCACCGGTTTCCAGCAGGATGCCGGCAGCTACGCCTAAATTACTTCTGACTTGGGGAATTTCGTGCTCAGGTATTTAGCCGGTGACGTGTCCATTCTTTGTTTCAGCGTAGGCTGTGGCTTAGGTCCATGTCCCAGTATAGTCTTAACGATAACCACCATTATAGTATCGTGTAGTTTTACTGCCTACCTGTGAAGCTATGTAGTGTATATATGTATTTTTATCGCAGTGAACTACAATAGAGTGCTGGATAAAAGATTTTCAAGCCAAAAAATTACATTAAGATAATATTCTGTGGAGTGGAAATATGAGTAAGGAGGAAAAAGAAAGAAAATAAGCTAAAAACAGTTTGTGTATTTTTGTTTATGAATTTTTTTTTAATGAGTGATGGTAGGTACCAAATCACTTCACTATTTCCCATCCACTGAATATCTTTAAAGGAGTGATGTTACAGTTTTACTGTGAGATGGTTACAATAATACAACTTTTAAAAAATATACAGGGGTGGGCAAAAGTAGGTTTACAGTTGTGAATACACAAAATATTTTTATTACTTATTGCATTATTTATTTGTATTATAATTGTAAATCTACTTTTATCCACCCGTGTATTTACAATAATCCATAAATTACATCCATTCTGACCATTCAAAATTACGATGAAAAAATGTAGATGTCTATTTAAAGTTTTTCAAAATTATTTTGAATGTACACATTCGGTGAAAGGAGGCAGGGCTCTGTGGGCCTGTTTCCTCATATGGACGATAAAGAAGTTGGATTATAATGTTGCTGCTCCCTGTTTCATGAGTCACTAACTGGGAGGGTCCGGCCATTTGGGATGTAACATCTCCACCAATAATAACGCCATTAGCAACAATAATAAGACCCATTACAAATTTCTGAACTATTAATGTGCACTTACATGCATCATCTCTGTAACTTAATTTCTGCCCCTCTCACTCAGGGTCGTTTGTGCTGTTCATCCTTTCATCAGTCACCAGTATCTACCCTATGCCAGACCCTCAGGGTAATGCCAGAGAAAGGGAGAAAAGAGATGCAGCTTCTGCCCAAGGTAACTCAAAGGCAGAAGAGGCAGATCCATAAACAACTATCTCTTAATAAAGCACCAAACGAGTAGTACTAAAAAATGAATGCAGCCATGCTGGTTAGAGCTCCAAGAGAGAAGCAATTATTTCTGACCAGGGCATTGAAGTATTTTGTAATGATGTTAGCCCTCCTCCCTTCCCTCCTCCCCCCCTCCCCCTGCCCCACCGCTGCCAAAAAAAAACCCCCACAAAAAACAAGAAAATTCCCTAGACAGTGAAAGCTATGCAGGGAGCAGCGCAGAGGCAAGAAAACACAAGTCTCCTGGGAGAAAAGCATTTTGGGGTGGAGCACAGAAGACTTGATAAAAAAGTAAGGAGGGGACCCATTGTGAAGGGCTTTGTATGCCCGGCCGGAGCTGAGAGGGGTGCTGACCAGGAAAAGGAGATGAACAGATACACTTCAGAGAAAGCCCAAAAAGCCACTCTGTTCAGCACAAGAATGTCCCAGGCCTGGCCAGGGACTTGGTGTCTTTATAGCTGATCCCAGCCTGGTACCCAGTAGGAGCTCAAAAACTTCCTTTTTGAAATGTAATGTGTGTGTGTGTGTGTGTGTGTGTGTGTGTGTGTGTGTGCGCGCGTGCGCGCGTGTCCTTACTTACTTGCGAGTTTGAATTCCCATTCTTCCAAAGGAACAGAAATTTAATGCCTTTTGGAGTCCACCCCACAATTCTCCCCCAGCCCATTAAGATGATGGGAGCCGGCGTCTGGCCTTTGGTCATCAGCCCATGCCAGTTGCCACCCCTGTTTCTCTTATTCCTGCCGGCCAGGGCCCTTCTGGCCTGGAAGCACCCTCCTCCTCTGTGCCGCATCTAAGAGCGTGGGAATCGGGCTGCTCCTTCCTTGGAGTAAAGAAATCCCCAAGCTTCAGCTTGGCCTCGGGGGCTCTGTGTAGAAGGCAGGGGTGTCCCTCCACACACCACCAAGGTCCCTGTTCCCATTATTTTCCCCTTTGTTTTTTCTTTCTCCCAGCCCCAGGGAAACCTCTTCTCTGTTTGAGGGTGGGGTTTGGGGTGCCCCTCCCTCTCTCATAGAGATTTTATATATTCCTGGAGTCTTCTTTAATTATGGAAGGGTACACATTTTGGATACCTAAGCAAGAAAGCCTCTTTGATTTTTCTTACGTCTCTATTACACCCCTTCCCTAGGGACACAGACCAAAAAAAAAAAAAAAAAATCAGCACCTTGAATGAAGGAGGGAGTGAAGGGGTGAGTTAAGGGGAGAGTGTTAAACTACATGGACAAAGGAATATTGTGAAACATCTCAAAAAACTGTATTCCAGCACACATAACAACTCAGTACATTTTTTAATGACATGTGAATGAATAAGCATCCACATTTGCCAGGAAAACAGTGATTCTACATTGTCTCCCAGCTTCAACTTAGCGGCAATACAGTGTGTGCCAGAGAACCATGACCATCAGAAGAAAAGGTCATCAGGAGGGCCATCTTCTGCAGTAACTGGAGCCCACAGACCACCCTCCTTGAATATAAACATATCTTGAAACAGCTTTAACTCTCAGTTGAGAAGCTATCCACACCTACCAGGATTCCCAGAATCCCTGAAGCTGGGTTGGAACATGGAAGGCCCAGTCTGTTCATTCGGAGGAATATTTCTAGATTAAGGCAAGGTAGCAAGCCCCAGGTCAGAAAAGTTCAAGCCAGTACACTGGGACCAGATGGACTGCTGATCAGGCAACTCTGGACCTGGCTGCCTGGCCTCTCTTTTGCACTCAGTCCTCTTACCTCCTGTGATAACTATTGTGGACCCCCTCCTTGCCATGAGTTCATCACAGAAAAGCTTCCTTGGCTCTGCCTCCCCCATTGCAGGGCTGGCAGAGGACTCCGGAATGTGCGTAGAACTGAACTGGAGGACAGACAGGAGAGCTCGGCTGAGGAAATGGCCATGGCAGCAGCAAGAAGGCTTATGGACAGTCCTCTGAGACCTCCAACCCCGCAGCTGGGTCATCACTATGCCCTGGGCAAAGCATGCAGAGCCCTCCAGGAATCCCAGTGAGTTCACGCACCTTCTCCCCCCAAGGCCCTGAGGGGCCTGCGCCAGGCCTGGGATTTTCAAAATCAGGGCCAGGATTCTATGGCTCTCCACTGAGCAAACTTGTGCCAAGTGCTTGCTGTGTGTAGAGACGGAGATGAAAGTGATACCACTCACTCATTAACTGACTCAACAAATATTTACTGACACCAACAAGTCCCTGCTCCCACAAAGCTTACCTTCTAGTGGGCAAGGCGGAGAACAAACACATAAACAAAAGTGATTTCATTTTATACCTTGACACTTACTAAGAAAACTAAGTATGGCCCTGGCTGGTGTGGCTCAGTGGATTGAGCACCAGCCTGCAAACCAAAGGATCACTGGTTTGATTCCCAGTCAGGGCACATGCCTGGGTTGCAGGCCAGGTCCCCAGTAGGAGAGGCAACCACACATTGATGTTTCTCTCCTTCTCTTTCTCATTCCATTCCCCTCTCTCTAAAAATAAATAAATAAACTACATATTTTTTAAAATAAAGAAAACTAAGTATGGACGGGGGTAGGTAGAAAGTGATGTGGGGAGGGAGTTAACAAGGTAAGATAAGGTGGTCTGGAAAGGCCCCTCTGAGGAGGTAATGAGAGCAGAGGTGTGAGGGTGAAAAATAGAGTCTGGGAAAAGAACATTCCACACAGAGGGAACGGAGGCAGCTCAGCCTGTTTAAAGTGGGTCTGTGTGGCTGGAAAGAAGGGAGCAAGAGCAGAAGAGCCGGCAGGCAGAGAGGTGGGGGCCACGGGGCTGGACAGGGTCCTGCAGCTCATGGAAGCGCTCACCGCAGTTTCACTCCGAGTGTGATGTCAAGTCACACTTGGGGATGACATGGCCTGATTCACATTTTTAAAAGACCAGAAGGCAGCTATGTGGAGAACTGACCGGAAAAGGAGGGGTTTAAGCTGTAAGACCAGTCAAGAAAGTTATTGCTGTTGAAGTGGCTGATGGTGGCTTAGATCTGGGTAACAGTAGTGAGGGGTGAAAAGTTGTTGGGATGCTGGACATATTTTAAAGGAAGAACCCACAAAACTTGCTGATGGATTGGATCTTGGGGGTGAGGAAAAGAGCAAAGTCAAGGATAATGCCGGAGTTTCTGAGCTGAGCAACTGGATGAATGGTGATGCCATCAACTCGGAGAGTTGTGTATAGGAGTGGAGGAGGGAGGAAGTCTGGAATCAAGGACTCTCTCTGTCTGAGCCCTGGCCAGGTAGCTCAGTTGGTTAGAGTGTCTTCTCAATATGCCAAGGTTGTGGGTCCAATTCCCAGTCAGGGCACACACAAGAATCAACTAATGAATGCATAAGTAAGTGGAACAACAAATTGATGTTTCTCTCTCTCAAACAATTAATAAAAAAATTAAAGAATTCTATTTGAGGATTATTAATTTTATACTGGCAAGTGAGCAGCTAGATACGTGATTCTGGAATTCTGGAGATAGGTTGAGACCAGATACAGCCCTGGAGTCATGTGTGCAGAAGTGGTATTTAATCTCCCAGGAAGAGACATTAGTAGAAATTAATAGGAAAAGAGTAGAGATGAAGAGGTTTGTGAATTGAACACTGGGACATGCCACCATGATGTGGTCAGGAAGAGAAAGAATGGCTAAGAAGGGACATGGACAACCACATGGAGACTGGGAAGCCTGGGGAGGAAGTACTTCAAGAAATGCATCAAAAGCCACTGGTAGCCCTGGCTGGTGTGGTTCAGTGGATTGAGTGCAGGCCTGCAAACTAAAGGATCCTGGTTTGATTCCCAGTCAGGGCACAGGCCTGGGTTGCAGGCCAGTTCCCAGCAGGGGACACACGAGAGGCAACCATACATTAATGTTTCTCTCTCTCTCTCTCTCTCCTTCCCTTCCCCTCTAAATAATTTTTTTTAAAAATTTAAAGCTCCTGTTAAATTAAACATAAGGTGAGAAATGGGAATTAACCACTGGCCAAGAAAGGTGGAACTGAGGGAACCTCTCAGTGAAGTGCTGGGGTGCTTGCCTCACTGGAGTGGACAGAAAAGAACATGAAAGCTGAGGAAGTGAGAAGCATCTGAGAAAATCCCAGCAGGAAACCCTCAGCTCACATTTTTCAGGAGACATCTTAATGAAGATACTATTCAGCGAGGTAGGTGAAGGAGAAAACTAAAGAGGAAGTCGAGACTTCTAGGAAATAGAATAGTGGGAAGTTGTTAAAATCCTGAGTTCCAAGGAGCAAGAGGAGAAATTGTATTAACTGAAGCTGGGTGAAGAGACACAGAAAGGGCCACTTGGAGCAGAAGGTGTGGTTGAGGGAAGTAGCAGTCAAACACAGCAAAGTAGGGGAGAAGCAAGAAGAATAAATTGGGCTAAATTCAGTTGGAAGCCACTGGAAACCAGCATGTAAGGCAACCCAGAGACAGAATCCACAGAAGCCAGTTTCCCTGGGGTGGGATGGGGGAGAATGGACCAGAGAATGGAAGAGAGCTGGAGAAAAAAAAAATCACAGCTGTAAGCTGGGGGAGGGAGAGGACAGCAAGTACAGGTGACTCTTACGGACCAAAGCAGAAGGTAGTGAGGCACAGAATGGTTGAGAGGAGTGTAGACATTATACCCCAGCTTCACCACTGTTTTACCAGGGACACCATGATTGTTTTGGAAATTAAACGAGATGATGGATATAAGGTTCTTGGGCTCCAAAAATTACAGCTATATTTACATGCTACAAACATAGTACAAAGATATAGCTACTTATTTTCAAAGTAGCTTTGATATTTAAGAATTATGGTGATTTAATGTAAGTGCAATGAGGAAAACCAGTCCCCCTTGCCGAGATCTCACGGGTTTCTCTTGGAACCTGTGGCCATGTGCACTGTCACCACCTGGTGGCAGCACGTGGCAGTTATGGGCTCCATTGTTTGGGACGGCGTGCCTTTCAGGGGTTTTTTGGACAGAAAGCCAACCAGACCTGCTGTGCCTCCTGCTAAAGTGCACAGCACCACCTTTGAAGGTGCCAAAAAAATCAAACCTGAATCTAATTAAGGTTCTGGATCCAACTACCCATTTGCAGGAAATACAGAAAAGAAAGAAACATGTTAAACAACCTCATGAGGAGCAGCAAAGCCAGAGGATGGAGATATGGAAATCTCTCCAGGACAAACACCTTAATTTCTTTAAAAAATAAAAAGTAAAAGAAAAAGGAAAGGCTGAAAGAGTAACATATCACAATAAAAAGCATTCAGGGAAATGTGAATGCTGACTAAATATTAAATATTGAATGATTTTAAGGAATCACTGTTACATTGTGGTATGGTGGTATTGGTCTTGTAATTATAGTCTTTCAGAGGAATTATTTAATTATCTTTTAAAGGAGATACATATTGATCACTTCTTGGCCTTTGGCTAAGATTAAGTGTAAAAGAGACACTATTGAAATATAGGTGTCATGATAGGATATCCGAAATTTGCTTCAAAATAATCTGGCAGGGAGGGTGAGGAAAGAGGCAGATGAAGGTGGAAATGAAATTGGTCATGAGTTAGTAATTGGTGAAGTGGAGTACTAGAACTTGGAAATTAATTATGCACTTGTGTTAGGGACTGTATGTTTGAGTATCCCCAACATTTCTTATGTTAAAGCCCTAACCTCCAACTGACAGGTATTAAGAGGTAGGACCTGGGGTGGTAATTAAGTTTAGATGAGATCATACAGGGGAGCCCCCATGATGGGGTTAGTGACCTTATTAGAGTAGGGAGAGACACCAGAGTTTCTCTCCGCCATATGAGAATACAGAAATAAGACAGCCATCTGCCAAGCAGGAAGAGGCTCTTCAACAAAACTTGGTCATGCTGGGACCCTGATCTCAGACTTCCCAGCTTCCAGAACTGCGAAAAATAAATGAAATATTTTGTTGCTTAAGCCACCCAATCTATAGTATCTGTTATAACAACACAAATACAGGGGTGGCCAAAAGTAGTTTCAAAGTTGTTCATATCGATACAAAACAACACAATATCAGTATAATACAATACCATACAATAGTACAAGAATAAACTCTTGTGTTTCACATACTCACAATTGTAAGCCTACCTCTGCCTGTTCCTGTGCTTGGTATTTGGTCAGCAGACCGGCGGCATGAGCGTCATAGGAGAACTTTTTTAGAAAGCCAGAGCCTCGGGCCCCACCCAGACCCACTGAGTCAGAGTCTGCAGTTTAGCAAGCTCCCGGTGAATCACATGAATGCTGGAGCTTGTGGAGTATCGAATTACGATGTTCTCTCTGCTGCAGTGTATGCTTAAAACTTCCACCATAAAGATCTAAAGAGTAAGAAACTATAAAAATAAAATTGATAATGTATTATAAATATTACATAAAATCTCATTAAATATTGGTTGGGGTGAGCTAGATGCCACTCAGAGCAAATATTTCTATCTTTTTAGCAATAATAATTAAATCTTAGTTACAGTGTGTCATGAATAAAATACAGCTCACATCAACATAATCTCTGCAAAAAGCCTCCAACGTACCACTGTCACAGATTTCAGGAATGAGTAAACTAAAGTTTAGAGAGGCCAAATGACTCATCCAAGATCCCATAACTTTCAAGTGGAAAAACCAGAACTCTAAACCAAGACTTCTGACTCCAGAGCCCAATCTGTTTCTACCACTACACCATAATTCTAGGAATCAAAATGTGCCCCGGCATCTGTGGTTTGCTTTCATATCATTTGGATTGGGTTTTAGTCTTTTACATGTCTATTTAAAAAGTTTCTCAAAACACGGCTGTTGTTCCATGGTTACTTTTACTTCCTCCTTTGAGCGCTGCTGACATTCTGCTGGGAAAATAATGCAGCTCTGGCTTTTAAGTCTTACATTACTCCAGGGAAAATCATCTCAACCCTTGACTTTATCTCATTCGCAGAATCTTGAAACTTTAGGACTAAAATGATGGAGTTATGAGAATGGCATCAGTGTTTCATGAATTTGTCTGTAGGTTGAAAGCACTGGGGGAATGATAAAAATTCCTGATGGTCGGGTCACACCCCAGGCCAATTAAACTAGAATCCATGCAGGAAAAACCCAGGCCCGGGTTCCCCTGGCAATTCCAGTGTTCAGTCCAGTTTGAGAAGCTATTCGCAATGGATACAGTGCCACCACCTGGGGAACATTTGGGAAATTTGTGGAGGAATTTAGATTGTCAGAATACTAAGAAGGGCTAAAAAAAAAAAAGCTGTAAATACCTGCTGCTGGTGAGGATGCAGAGAAACTGGATTACTCACACATGGCTGGTGAGAATGAAACATAGTAGAGCTGCTCTGAAAAATGGTCGGCAGTGTCTTTTAAAACCAAAAGAGGACCTGACATGTGACCCAACAGTCATTCCTGAGCTTTTTTTTTTTTAAGATTTTATTTATTTATCTTTAGAGGGGAAGGGAAGGAGAGAGGGAGAGAAATATCAATGTGTGAGTGCCTCTTGTGTGTCCCCTGCCGGGAACTGGCCTGCAACCCAGTCACGTGCCCTGACTGGGAATCCAACCGAGATCCTCTGGTTCACAGGCCTGCGCTCAGTCCACTGAGCTACACACCAGCCAGGGCTAATCCTGAGCTTTTATGTCAGAGAAATGACAACGTATTTTTTGCACAGAAACACATTCATAATGTTCATAGCAGCTTTAGTCACAATAGCCAAAAGCTGGAAACTACCACATCTTTTTCTTTACTAATTCCTTGAGTTTATTTTATTTTTTCTTATTTCAATTGCAGTTGACATACAATATTATATTAGTTTTAGGTATACCTATCACTTTTTTAAAAAGAGATGAATGGTTTAAAAACTATGGTACATCTATATCATGTGTGATGATTAATTTTAGTGTCAACTTGACTAGCCACAGGGTGTGAAAATTAAATGTTACTTCTGGGTGTGTCTGAGTGAAGTTAGCATTTGACCGAGGACTCAGAGGAGATTACCCTCCCAGCATGGGTGGGCCTCGTGCAATCCATGGAGACCTGAACAGAGCAAAAAAGACCACGGAGGAAGGATTTACTCCCTTTGCCCTGCTTCACTGCTTGAGCTGCCAGGACATCTTCTTTCCTCTTCTGCCCCTGGACGAGGTTTACATACACCGTGGTTCTCAGGCCTGGGGACTCTGAATTACATACCCCCGGCTTTCTGGGTCCCCAGTTTGCAGAGGGCAGGTTTTGGGACTTCTCAGTCACCATAATTGTATGAGCCAATTCCTTATAGTAAATCTCTTTCCGTGTCTCCATTTGCCTCTCTCTCTCTTTCCTTCTCTCTTTATAAATACACACACACACACATATTTCTCTAAATGTAAGTATACACATATAGATATATATATACATTTGAAGGGGAACTAGAGACATGTGCACAGCTGGATTTTCGGATCATCATGAATCAGTGACTGATGGGTGCTGTTATTCCCCGGCTCTGTAAAGGATAGTGTCTAATGTAGTTATCTCATTCCTGCCTCCACCCTGTGTGTTAAATGTGTGGAAGAAAGATGACTGGTTCTTGTTCAAAGCCCTCTGCATCTGAACACTATACCTGAGGAGCCTCCTTCACAGCTGGAACTGATTTAGATGATAAGATCTTAGATAAGATGATAAGACCAAACCAATGCTTTAATGGGATGAGACTTTTGGGTGAGGGCGTGAGCATATTTCACATGTGGGAGAGATGTGAATTGTTGTGGCCAGAAGAGTGACTGTGGTAGATGGTCCCCAAACATGGCTTTCATCTATTCCTTCTCTCCCTGTGCATGCACGCCATTCCACTATCAAGAGATAAAATCTACTTCTTCACTCCTTAATTTGGCTTGGCCTTGGGATTTGTTTCAGGCAAAAGAATATGGCAGAAGTGTCCCTGGATCAGTATTAGACCTAGCCTGTAACAGAACTGGTTTGATGCCCTCTCATAAGCCAGCCACTACATAACAATGAGACCATCCTGAGCCCACCACCTTGTGGGGAAGCCTAAGACAGCCCTGTGGAGAAAAAGACCATGTGGAGGGGCACCGAGGCGCCTGCAGCTGCCCTGCTGTCTGCCTGAAGGACCCAGACATTCTCGTGTGGAACAAAAACACCACCCAGTGGAGCCTGAACTTAATTCCTGACCCACAGATTCATGAGAATAAAATACTTTTTTTTCTCTTTTTTTAGAGAGAAGGGAAGGGAGCAAGGAAAGAGAGGGAATCATCAATGCGTGGTTGCCCCTCACGTGCCCCCAACTGGGGACACAGCCCACAACCCAGACAAGTTCCCTGACTGAGAATCAAACCGGCAACCCTTTGGTTTGCAGGCTGGTGCTCGATCTACTTAGCCACACCAGCCAGGGCAAGATACTGTTTTTTTTAAGCCACGAGTTTTCAGGTAGTTTTTTAGGCAGCAAGAAATAACTATTCTCTGGATGGCTCAAGACATTCCCCTGCAGGAAAGCAAATACTATTACCCTGGGAAATTTCTCTTAATATAGATTCAGAGCAAGGTTCTCATTTTACAGAACAAGTTTGTTTTCCAACATGTATATAACAACTTAAACATCAGCCCTGGCTAGTGTGGCTCAGTGGATTGAGTGCCAGCCTGCAAAGCAAAGGGTTGCTGGTTCAATTCCCAGTCAGGGCCAGTTCCCCAGTGGGCGTGCAAGAGGTAACCACACATTGATGTTTCTTTTTCCCTCCCTTCCCATCTAAAAATAAATAAAATCTTTTTTAAAAACCTTAAACGTCAAATTTCAACCACATAACTGTATCACCCCAAAATTTCTGAAAAATAGACTACAAAGCGAAGGACTGAGTAAACTTTGCAACAAGACAGCCTTAAATAGCTGAGCCACTTTCAATTATCATGATGCACATGCAAACTGCAATTTAAAAGACCATGAGCCTCAGCAGGTTCCCAGGCCAAGACTGGATTCTATATCAACACACCCATTCCAGCTGGGGGAAATGGGTACAAAAAAAGGAATTCAGGAGAAAGTCCAGCCAAGCCTATTTTTTCAGCTTTATGAAATTCCTTCGGCCACTCCCATGGATGTACTTTGTACCGGACCACCCATGTGGGTACAAACAACTCATTGCAAGCCTGCCTGGAGACTGAGGACAAGCCACAGCCACATCAAAAGCATTAAAAAACTAAATATCCCTGAGTCCTTTGCAAATTACCAGTACCATTTAGGACCACGATGGTCCAAAAGGGAACCCCTGTTTCCCCTGTTCTGCAGTGGCTTTTTCCTGCAGAGAGAAATGGCTGGTATCGCCTACCAGGAGTAGCTCCCTCCCCTCCCCACTCACCTTCTCTGTCATAAAGTGATGATGATGATTATCTCTAGAAAGGCATATTCACAACCCAGTGTACACGTAGGTATGAATATGTGTGTTTGTCTGTTCCAAGAGGGGAGAATTAAATGAGGAAAGCAGCCCCTCCATAGTAGAACACTGGAAAATATCATGCCAGCAAAACCTCAATCATCAAAAATATCCTTAATGTTTTCCTCACCCACACAAATACTGTCACGCTTTTATAAGGATTCTAAATATTTTATTGGACAAATAACTGTGACTACTTTCAAATACATGTTATTGTTATTCTTTTTAAAAGTCTTTTTAAAAAACAAAATGAGGCTTTTTATATTGGATGCCTGAAACATACAACAGTGGACAAATAGTGCAATAAACCACACACTCATCACCAACCTACCGCACTTACCAACTCATGGTCAGTCTCGTTTCATCTATACCCCTACCCCCCTGCCTACAGTATTTGAAAGCAAACCCCAGATATTGTATTCTTTCATATAAATACTTTAGGACACATGTCTAAAAAATAAGAATTATTTTTAAACATAACCATAATGTAAAAAAAAAATCAATAAAATTTCTTTAAATGTAATCAACTAACCAAAGTGCACATTTCCTCAATTGTCTCATTTTTTTTTTCAGTTTGTTCAAATCAGGATTCAAATAAGATCTGTATTTTGCAATGTTCCTTAAGACTCTTAATTTATAGAATTTTCAGCTTTGTGGGCTATACAGGGTTTTTTTTTTTAAGATTTTATTTATTTACTTTTTTTAGAGAGAGGGGTAAGGAGGGAGAAACAGAGAGAAACATCAATGTGTGGCTGCCTCTCACATACCACTACCAGGGACCTGGCCCACAACGCAGGCATGTGCCCTGACCAGGAATCGAACCAATGATCCTTTGGATTGCAGGTCGGCACTCAACCCACTGAGCAACACCATCCAGGGCCTATACAGTTTCTGTTGTCAGTACTCAATTCTGCCACTGGAGTGCAGAAGCAGCCATAAACAATATGTAAGTTAATGGTTGTGTTTCAATAAAACTTTATGGACCCTCCTGGCTGGTGTAGCTCAGTGGATTGAGCTCAGGCCTGCGAACCACACGTTCACGGTTTGATTCCCAGTCAGGGCACATGCCTAGGTTGCAGGCTGGTTCCCTGCAGGCCAGTTCCCAGCAGGGGACGCACAAAAGGCAACCATACATTGATGTTTCTCTCCCTCTCTCCTTCCCTTCCCCTCTAAAGACAAATGAATAATAATAATAATAAAATCTTTAAAAAAAACTTTATGGACCCTGAATTTTGATTTTCATATAAGTCTTATTATTATTCTCATTTTGACTTTTTTCAACCATTTAAAAATGTGAACTCCATTCTTAGCTCGCAGGCTTTGCAAAATCAGGCCATGGACTGGATTTGGTCCATGGGAAGGATTTGGCCTATTGGCCAAAGTTTGCTGACCCTTGCCCTAGATCATAACTTCTGCATGACTTTTTCCAGATTTGAAATTTGGCTTTTGTGGGGATGGCAATAAGTTAGAAATACATGGGATGACCCCCTACCAGCTTAAGACAAGAAATAAAAATGAATCTCACATCTGCTGGGTTAAAATGTGAGATGTGAGGTTAGACGGTCAAGAACTTTGAGGGCTAAAGCCTCACTTTATTTCAAACATGTTTTCTAACACGCTTTTCATTGGTGAAATCAGGGCTTGAGAGAATCAGGAAGCCAGGAAAGAAAAGTAACTGACCATGACCCACATCCTGCAATTTGACACTTGGTAAATAAATAAATATTAATAAGTAAAAATCTCCAGCTTCTTTAAACAAGCACCTATGTGAAAAAGACACCTGATATCCTGTTAAAATTTCCTTGATGTTTTAGCAAAATAGCATCGCGGATGCTCAATAATGAGTGAAGGTTTTCTTTTTTGAAAAGTATACTCAACCTTGGCAGTACTGGAATCACTTGGAAAACTTTACACCTCCAAATGCCTAGGCCGAACCTCCACCACCAGTTAGCACAGTCTCTGGGGAAGAGAACTCTCCAGATGATTCTAATTTGTATCCAAGGTAGAAAACCACTGCTATAGTATAATATTCAGAACTTCTGCTTCTAATTTCTGCAGGTGCAGCAGGTCCTGTCCAATGTCAAAAGACACAAGTTTCAACACCTGCATAATCCTGTGTAGCCTAACTCCTAAGTAGATTCAGATCCTTTCATTATAGACACCTGGTCTTTCTTTGCACCTTGAACCTGTGTGACAGGGCCAGGTGAATTCCAGGTGGACTCTTGAATTCCATGTCTGTAATCCTGGCAACAACAACAAAAAATGCTGCAAGTACAAATCAGTTTTAAAAATAGCAAAACACTTAAACAGACACTTCACAGAAGATACGTAAATAAGCATATGAAAAGGTTCTCAACATCTTTAGTCATCAGGGAAATGTATATTACAGCCATAATGAGATGCAAATTCACACCCACTGACAATACCAAGAGATTAACGATACCAAATACTGGCAAAGAGAGAGCTCCTGGAACCCATACAGTGCAGATGAGAGCATAAAATGGCACAACTACTTAGATAGACTGTCTAGCAGTTTTTATAAAGTTAAACACTCACTTATCCAAAAAACCAGCAATCTCACTCCTAGGAAATAAATATCCACTAGTAATGTTCAAGAGTGTTCACTGCTTTATTCATAATAATTCAAAACTCCAAACAACTCCAGTGTCCATCAACAGGGAAATGGAGAAACAAATTGTATTATAGTCAGACAATGGACTACTACTCAGCAATAAGAAGGGAGGAACAATCAATGTACACAAAAAACACAGGTGAATTTCAAAAACTTTATGTTGAGTGAAAGAAGCAGGACACAGAATACACAGTATGTTACTCCTTTTACATGAGGTTCAAAGAGACGCTAAAGTAATCTGTAGTACAGCAATCAGAGCGGTTTTCTTTTTTATATTTATTTATTTTTAGAGAGTGGGGAGGGAAGGAAAAAGAGAAAGAGAGAAACATTGATGTGTGAGAGAGACCTCTATTGATTGGTTGCCTCTCACACACCCACAAGTGGGGAACTGGCCTGTAACCCGGGCATGTGCCCTGACTGGGAATTGAACCAGTGACCCTTTGGTTTGGAGACTGGTGCTCAATCCACTGAGCCACACCAGCCAGGGCCAGAGAGGTTTTCTGAGGGCTGGGGAGGAGAGGTGCACAAAGATTAACCAGAAAGGGGGAGGGGAATGATGAAACAAATATTCTTGTTGCCCACGCAAATACAATCATCAAAATTCATAGAACTATACAATTAAGATCTATGCATTTTATTGTATGCAACTTAGACCTTAGTTTTAAAAACCATATGAGAAGAAGGCTGGAGGCTCTAAGACCACACATCACTGACCCCTCTCTCCAGGAGGGTACAGGCTCTGAGAATCACTCTGATCATAGCTGGTGGCCCAGAGCTTCCTCCCCCAAAGCAGCTAAGTATAGTTTGAAAAACATCAGATAGCGCCACTTTTCAGCTCTGCAGTTCTGCTAGAGTATGGAGCATATAAAGGGTAGATTGGGAAACAGAAATGCTGAGGAGACCCTTAAATGCCAGGCCAAAGGACTTGATCCCTTACTGAAGGCAGTGAAATCTGCTGGAGGTTATGAGCAGAGACTGCTTCTCAAATAAATGCCTTCTTCCTGCGGGTTTCACTGATTCACCATTGATTCCTTCTTAATGCCTTTTAGAATTCAGAGGAATTCACTAAAAGTACCAGCTGAAGCTCCTCCTCCTCCTGGAGTCCGTCAAACTCATAATCTAGTCCTTTAAGGATTAGCAGAAACATGGAGGCTATTGTTTGCTTTCGATTCAAACTTGTTTTACCTTTTCCTAATCCCAGGGAGATGCTTCGATGGAAATTTTCCTGAGAAGCTTACTTGCTTTCTTCATTTTCCTCATCTCCAATTCACTCCTCACACTCTGCAATATTTCCCATTCTACTATACTCTTTAAGCCACTATCACATAGAACTCCAGTTCTACTTATTAGTTTGTCTATTGCTGCAGGACAAGTTACCTCAAAACTTAGTTGCATTCAAACAATAATAATCATTTATTATCTTTCACATATTTTTGTGGGTCGGGGTGTCAGATGGAGCACTACCAGAATGGCTTGTTTCTTCCCCTAGATGTCTTGGATGTCAACTGGAAGACTTGAAGACTGGAGGCTGGAATCATGTGAAGGCTCATTCATTCACATCTAGTAACTGATTCCGGCTGTCAGCCGAGACCTTAGCTGGGGTTGCCGGCTAGAATACCTACATGTGGTTCTCCAGTTGGCTTCTGTTTCCTCACAATGTAGTGGTAGGCTACAAAAGCAAGGAGGGAGAGAGAGGGAAAGAGGGAGAGAAAAATCTCTTTTTACCTTAGCCTCAGATTTCACATAGCATCGGCATAGCATACTCCAGAGTCACGAGGCCCACCCAGACTCGCAGGGTGGTGGGAACACAGGCCCCTCCTCGCAGTCAGAAGACTATTAGTCACATTGCAAAAAAGCAGGTGCAGTGGGATAAATATATTGATCCAAAGGCATCTTTGGAAAAGACAATCTGCTACAGACTCTTTTGGTTTCACATTACAAAAATCCCAAGACTAACTGGCTTGAAGAAGAAATATATTGACTCACATATGTGAAAACTCCAGGGGGAGAGCTGACTTCAGATAAGGCTTGAATAAATCTTAAGCTGTGTCACCAGATCTCAGTTTCTCTCTCTCTGTCTCTGAGTTCAGCTTCTTCTGTGATGTGAGTCCCAGATTCTCCCCTTCTGGTGCCAAGATGCTGCCACAGCTTCATCTGCGTAGCTTCTCTTGCTCAATAACTTCAGGAAAAGAGAAGTCTGTTTCTTTATTTCACACAAACATACTGGAAGTTGAGTTTCTTGGGCTCTAATGATCCTAACTTGGCTCTCATGCCCATTCCTGAACAATTCGCTGTCAACAGGGAAATGTTCTGAGTGAATTGGCCTTAGACTCGAGTCACATATCCAGCTTTGAAGCCGAGGCAAGGTCAGCGTCACCATAAGCCTGGAGTCCTCTGCAGCAGATTAACTCAGCCCTACCCCTGGAGTTTGCACATACGTGAGTCAGTGAATTTCCTCTTTGTTTAAGCCAGTTAGTGTTGGGTTTTCTGTAACATGAAACCAAAAGAGTCTGTAATGATGGTATTTTCCAGAGATGCCTTTGGATCAATATATTAGTCCCATTGCACCTGCTCTTTTCTAATGTGACCGATAGTCTTCCCACCGAAGAGTAAGTTCTCTATTTCTTACCTGGCAAAAAGTCTGGAGTTGCATACCTATTTGTGTCCATCCAGTTGTTCAATGATTCGGGGCTGGTAGAGCTTTAATTCTCTCGATCTTTTTTTTTCCTCACAAAATGTTTGCCCCAGTTCCTGTCATTATTTCTGTCCAGACATTATGTGCCATGCATTGGCACATGTGTATGTGCCAAGGCATCTCCCTTGTGCCATGCATCACGTTGCCACTACTCACTGTAAAGTGATTAGGAAAGTGGACACAGGTGAGGCAGGCAAGGGAGGACTTGGAACGGTGTTAGGTTATCCAGCCCCCAGTCTGTCACATCAAGCCCTGGGTATGGAAGTGGGTCCGCTTCACCTGAACCACACATGGCTGAAAGTTACAAGGGATGTCTCTTTCATAGCAAAACTAGAGTGCGCTTATCACAAGAAGACTAAGGAGATGCTGGACAACAAACAGAAGGAATAACCACCACCTCAATGACCTTTTAATTCAGCAATCGTCTTTTCTTTCTGTGGAAACCGCCAAATAACCTCTAGTGGCCTCTTATTTGGCAATTTGGTAATTGCCAAATTTTGTAGAAATTTAAGTAATTTTTGCATTAGATCTCACTTTCGTATTTGGTGCTGTTTATTATGTCCTCCTTTCTACAACTCATTGCTTCTCCATTGAGACTTTATTTCCCTTGCTTCTGTGACGGAGCTGTTTTGGTTGTCTTTGGACCTTGATGGGCATATGATTCATGCATTCGAGAGACCCCTTTCCTCCCCTTGTCCCACACCCATGGGTCTGACTGCCGCCAAACACCTTTTGTATTTTGTCTGCTTCCTCCTCTTTGTCATGTTTCTTAATTTGACTGCTCAGTTCTGGCGTTTTCACTCTTAGTTCTAGAATAAAGAAATGTAGCGTTCGTAATCTTCTTGTAAGTAGAGACTTGGCCCATTCCCATACATTTTGTTATGTAGTGCTCTCCTTTTGGTAAATATCTAAATAGATTTTACTTTCCTTGAATTTGTTGTATAATATGAATAATACATATTCTGCTTTCTTTGTGTCTGCACTTGCCTGTTGTCTTCTCCTAAAGGTTGTGTTTAATGTTTCTGCTCATTCATATGTTGCACACACTTGATTTAAAAACATACACTTGACTTCCATGCAGTACACACATGGACCCTTTTTACTCCTCACATCTGTCAGTTTAAATGCCAGTCGCTGCACACCCAGGTGAGTTTCTGGACTGTAGAATTCTGCTGAAGGTCGTTCGGACCCCTCTCTCTTCTCAGAAGCCAGGCAAGGGATGACAGCTTCAAGTCTGAAATTTCCACTCATTCTTGCTGAGCTCCTCGCCAGTGTTGGAGAGTGATGCACTGGGGAAGCAGAGTGGTGGGAAGCAGAAGGGCATTGTCATGATTTCACCAATTTACATCCATTTGTGCCCCAAACTCTATGTCCCTGGTGTCCTTAATAGAGGCCTCCCTGTATTATGGATCTTAACCCACCCCAGTCCAAATTATATGAACTCCTTTCTTGGATGTTTGAAAATCTATAGATAACTTTTTAAAAATATATATTTTATTGATTATGCCATTACAGTTGTTCTATTCCCCCCTTCATTCCCCTCCACCCTGCACACCCCTCCCCCACCATTTCCCCCTTTAGTTTATGACCACATGTCTCAAGTTCTTTAGATTCTATATTTCCCATACTATTCTTGCCCTCCCCCCTATCCATTTTCTACCTACCATCTATGCTACTTATTTTCTGTACCTTCTCCCCCCTTTTCCTTCTCCCACACCCCTGTTGCTAACCCTCCATGTGATCTTCATTTCTATGGTTCTGCTCCTAATCTAGCTGTCCACTTAGTTTGCTTTTGTTTTAGGTGTGGTTCTTAATAACTGTGAGTTTGCTGTCCTTTCACTGTTCATCTTTTTTATCTTCTTTTTCTTAGGTAAGTCCCTTTAACATTTCATAACATAAGGGCTTGGTGATGATGAACTTTTTGAATTTGATCTTATCTGAGAAGCACTTTATCTGCCCTTCCATTCTAAATGAAAGCTTTGCTGGATAGAACAATCTTGATTGTAGGTCTTTGGATTTCATGACTTGGAATACTTCTTTCCAGCCCCTTCTTGCCTGGAAGGTCTCTTTTGAGAAATCTGCTGACAGTCTGATGGGAAGTCCTTTGTAGGTGACTGTCCCCTTATCTTTTGCTGCTTCTAGGATTCTCTCCTTCATTATAATCTTGGCTAATATAATTATGATGTGCCTTGGTGTGTTCCTTCTTGAGTCCAACTTTTTTGGGACTCTCTGAGCTTCCTGGATTTCCTGGAAGTCTATTGCCTTTGCCAGACTGGGAAAGTTCTCTTTCATTATTTGTTCAAATAAGTTTTTCACTTGCTCTTTTTCTTCCCCTTCTGGCACCCCTATAATTCGATGTTGGGGTGTTTAAAGATGTCCTGGACGTTCCTAAGCCTCTCCTCATTTTTTTGAATTCTTGTTTCTTCATTCTTTTCAGTTTGGTCATTTTTTTCTTTCTTCTGGTCCACTCCTTTGATTTGAGTCCCAGTTTCCTTTCCATCACTATTAGTTTCCTGTGCATTTCCCTTCATTTCAATTAGTTTAGCCTTCATTTGTTCTTCTAATTTGTGACTAAAATCAACTAGTTCTGTGAGCATCCTGATCACCAGTGTTTTGAACTGTGCATCTGATAGGTTGGCAATTTCTTGGTTGCTTAGAATTATCGGCTCCGGGGATTTGAAATCTTCTTGAGCCATGTTTTGGTCTGTTTGAGCCTATTACATATGAAGAGGGAAGTCTTAGTTGTTCACCAGGGTGGGGCCACCCAGGTCGCTGGTTTGTGACACTGTATGTGGGGGCAGGGTCAGAGAGGGAGCAATAGTGGTCCCCTCTGCTGCTTCCTGCCGCTGGGGCCTGTGCAGTCTGTCTCACTGCTCACTCCTTCTCTGATTTATCTGCGCACAAATGTGTGACCGCGGTCAGCAGCCACCTTGAGCCCTCACTGGGTCTTCCTGTCACAACCCCACACCTGGAATCCTCCAAAGGCTGCCTGCGCACCTGGGTCAGCGGGATCTTTTTTGCCCTACCCGCTCCACTGCTGGCTCTGCCCCTCTTACTGGTCTGGCTGAATGGTTTGTTGTTGTCGGACTTTCATATAGTTCAATTTTCTGTGGTTTGACTGCGTTTTTTGTTGCTAAAACTTTGTTGTTTTTAAACTTGGTTGTGCGAGAAGGCACAATGTTTCCACCTATGCCTTCATCTTGGCAGAAGTCTGACAATGTATAGATAACTTCTGTAGTTTCTCAGGAATCACCAAATATTAATTGACACAAGGATAGAAGAAGAAAGCATAAATATAAGTTTTACAAATAATGCTGCCTGCCCTTTTTACCCTCTCATCAAGAGACTAACAGAAGCTGAGAGTATCCAGATGACTTTCCAGGAGAAAGAATGGGGGCAGGAAGGCAGAGGAAGCTGGAAATGAGAAGAAAGGCAGGCAATCAAAGGTGCTGTCATCTGAAGAGGAGAACTCTAGGCACAGAGCTTGGTAATGAGGGTTTTCATAAAATAAGTGTGTTTATTTTATGAAATATGTTTCATAAAAACATATCACAAACATATGATGTTTGTGATATTTTCCTCTGTGCTCAAGGGTATTCAGTAAAGATTTATACTACTTTTCAATGTTTTTTAGAGTCCCATTTGTGTTCTCTTAAATGCATCATTGACCTAATTTTGTCCTCAAAGTGACATGCTACATTCCAGTTAAGTAATCATTTTTAATAGTAGTACTACAAATATCAGCTACTCTTTATTGAGTGCCTATGATATGCCAGGTCCATACTATATTGCCAGGTCCATGCAATCTCATTCATTGCATTTAAAAATGTTCTAATGGACTGCAAAAAAATTCACACCATTGTTAATTCATAGATGATTGCATTTAAAATCTATTCCTGAACTCATAAACTCATTTGACTACAGGGATCAGGCTCTAGTGAAGTGTGATGTAATTAACAGTGTAAAATTGATACTGACCTTGGGGTTCAGTATCAGGGAGGCCTCAAGGGAGGCGTAGAAACCGGTCATCTGACGAGTCCATGCCCCAAGGAGGTAGCGCCTACTTAATCTGAGCCAATTTTTGCCTTGAGGAAATGTGATCTCATTGTTACTGGACCTTCTGTAATTTTTCCAGAGAAGTCAGAAATGCCTTTCCACATATTTCTTTTTTTTTAAGACTTTTAAAATTTATTTTTAGAGAGAGGGGAAGGGAGGGAGAAAAAGGGAGAGAAACATCAATGTGTGATTGCCTCTCACATGCCCCCTGCTGAAGACCTGGCCTGCAACCCAGGCATGTGCCCTGACTGGGAATCAAACCTGCCACCCTTTGGTTCTCAGGCCAGCACTCAGTCCACTGAGTCACACCAGCCAGGGACCACTCCATATATTTCTAATTTTAAATTTTATGTTCTCTTTGAAAATTGTTGAATATAAATCTTTTGGGTAACCAGCTTGTGGCATCTCTGTATTAAAATGGGCCAAAGAAAAAACATGAAATTAAAATTAATGTCATTCAGTCAGAAAAGCTTAAGTTATTTGGTTCTTAAGAGAGAGAAAGAGAGAGAGAGACCAGAATGAGGCCAGGGTTTGTTGCAGAAATTTTTATGAACTTCGTTTCTTTATTAGTTTGCACACTTTGAGGTCTGTATTTCTCTAACTCAGCTGCTGGATTTCCCTAAAGGAAAGTCGGTTCTGGGTGGGAATACACGGTGAAATCATAAAGAAAAGTGCTCAAATGTAAAAGATGGGCTGTGCTCCAGCCACGTGAGGCAACCAGATCTGGTCTGGGCTTCTCTCCGCATTTCCAGCTACAGCGGTTTCTGGAGCTGGTCCCTACTGGGGATCCAGAGAAGCCCGTGTCTTCTAGTCCTCGCAGCCGCATCACACACTCCTGCCGTGTTCTGTTTTCTAAGTCAGAGACAAGGTAGGGATGAAGGGGGAGAGAATGGCAGTGGGGGAAGGAGGAAGTTTCTTTCCTCCTTCAGGCTCAAACAGTTTAAGAGCAGTCAGGGACCTTAAGCATTCTTGTCCGTTTTGTTTTTTTTTAAATCCTGTATTTCTTTACATTACAAAATTAAGATATACTTGCAATAACGGATGGCTATAAATAGAAAGTAGACATCCCTTCCTCT
Organism: Artibeus jamaicensis; assembly: GCF_021234435.1. Lineage (NCBI taxonomy): Eukaryota > Metazoa > Chordata > Mammalia > Chiroptera > Phyllostomidae > Artibeus > Artibeus jamaicensis. The sequence goes on from NW_026522030.1 coordinate 20,548,858, forward strand.
CCTGCCTTCATTTACAGATGGAGAAACATGCTCGCAGAGGGAAGTGACTATGCAGTGTCGCCCAGTTAGAACGCAGGGGGGGCGTCCATGGAGACAGGCATTGGGATCGAGCAGGGTTATTTCCCATTGAAAGAAAAGAGGCTGGAATGTTGAGAAGGGTTATTCAATTATCTCTTTTTATATCTCGGAGGAGACTGGGAAGAAGAACAAAAAGACTAGGGCTGTTTTTAAATAATATATATTAAGAGCTCATTGTGGTACTGTTCTTAGACTTTTATATGGGTTTTTTTTTTCGTGTCAGATGGATAATGTGCTGATGTCATGACAAGGTTTGTGGAAGGCACATATCACAGAAGAGCATGAACACCCAATCATCACACTTATGAGCTACAGAAGAATTGCTGGGTTTTTTTGTTTGTTTGTTTTTTAATTAATGTAAGTCTTACTACCCACCCTAGGAGGTAGGTATGGTTATTCTATTTTTATAAATGAGGAAACTGAGGATCAGAGAGCTAACTGACTTGCTCAGTGTGACGCTGCTAGAAAAACAGAGCACCTAGAACCCAGGTGTCTCTGATCTGCACATTTCAATCCCAAGCATCACCTGTGTAAATTAAAAACAGGTGTCTCTGCTTCTGGGCACGTGGAGCTCTGCATCAAGGCTCACAAACATGGGGGTACATTCTGCTGTTCTTTGGCTATGCATTCTGCTCCAAGCTCATGGCCCTAAACCACTGTGCAATATGGTTTATCAAAAATATGGTGTTCTTTTTGCCCTGGCTGGTATGGCTTGGTGGACTGAGTGCCAGCCTGTGATGTAAAGGGTCGCTGGTTTGATTCTCACTCAGGGCACATGCCTGGGTTGCAGGCCAGGTCCCCAGTAGGGGGCGCGTGAGAGGCAATCACACATTGATGCTTCTCTCCCTCTTTCTCCTTCCCTTCCTCTCTCTCTGAAAATAAATAAATAAATAAAATCGTAAACAAATATAATGTTATTTTTATTATGTTGAGTGTGTAGCAATTCTGCAAATTCTTTTTCAATTTTTATTCTGAAGTGAGGGTGGAGAATAAAGATACAGTACCTGCTGAGGTACTGTAAGACTCAAAAACAAGAAAAGCCATACTGGTCAGACACCACATCTTGGTCAGCAATGAAAAGAACCCTGGAAATCTGGGTTCTAGGGCAATCTCCCACCATAATCTAGCTACATGACTTGGGTTTCAGTTTTCTTATCTATAGAGTGGTACAAAGAAAAGATGAGACCAAATGAATTCTAAGGTTCCTTTCAGCTCTGAGGTCCATGGTTCTAAGAATGGATAGAGGTGTCCAGTGGGGAGATGTTTTAAATTCAGGCAGAAACTGCCCTGGCTGGTGTGGCTGAGCTGGTTCATCCCACACAGCACAGGGTTGGGGGTTGCAGGTTCAATTCCTGGTAGGGGCGCATGTGGGAGGCAGCTGGTCAGTGTTTCTCTCTTACATTAATGTTTCTCTCTCTCACCCTTCCTTTCTCTCTAAAATCAATGAACATATTTTTAAAATATAAATAAATAAATAAATAAATAAAATTGGCCAGAAACCTCACAAACAAATGAGAAGAGACTCACAAGAAGAATAGGAGACAGGCAGGTTAGAGAGATCATTTAACACAGTACATGAAACACTGAAAAGTGGTATCTGGTCTCTGCTGAGATGAGCCCTTGCTCCCCCCGAAACATTGTTGGCCAGTTCTGGTGGTTAGGACTTTTTACAGTGGCTCAGGACTTGCTCTGTTAGTCCTAGACATGCCAGGGGGACCATAAAGCCCATTTCAAATATCCTCCCTCAAGATCACTCTTCAGATATTAGAAATAGTGAGTATATCCCCCAGAGTTATCTCTTCTCCAGGCTACATGTCCTCTGGACTGCCATTCATCCCTCAAATGACATGGCTTCTAGACTTGAATGAATAAGCCTTGACTTGAGCTTATTCATTCAACAAACAGTAACCAAGCATATCACGTGCCAGGTGCTGTGGGACTCACTGGGAATACAGGAGTGTTGAGTCCCAACACTCAAAGGTTTATTATCGAATGGGAATGACAGACAAACAAAAGCTCCCAAATCACTGCACCAACTGTAGTAGAAGGTGTGTAAGTACAGGAAGAGTCAAAGATAGTCCATATCACTTGGGAGGTCAGGAAGGCTTCTTGGAGGAGGTGAGACTTTTTCCATAAATCACTTTATCTTCCTCTTCTTCCAAGGACTTTACCTCCTCTTCTGTCTTCTTTTCTTGGCATTTCTCTAACACATCCCATTGGAGTGTTATGTTTCAGGAAAACTTTTAAAAATATATTCATCTGCCACCTTAGAAATGTTTTTTATAAGAAGAAAATCTAGCAGCTTGTGACAAGAATGACTATTTCAGCACATGAAGTCTGAGATCATTTCACCAGTTCCCATTCTTCTTATAGCCCCTCCAACCTGGCTTCTTCTTTCTCATCATTCTTCTCTTTTTCTTCTTCTTTCAGTCTTTCTCTCACTCCCCCTCTCAAGGCATTTTTACTTATTCCTCAAAACCAAGCCTTTTAAATATATAAATTCAAATGGGCTTATGAACTTGGCAGAGGGAACAAGCTGGGAAGTGGCAGGAGCAGGATTTGAACCTAGTTCTTCTCATAAATGTTCACATTCAATTACAGGAAAAGAGGTTACAGAGTTTCCGCCTGACCCTTTGCTAATTCCAGAGTGTGTGTTTGAAAACAAAATCATTTTCATGACCACCAGGCGTAACTCTCCCATCTAGTTGCCTCTCTCCCTCTGGAATAAAACGAGCTCTCCTAATGGCTTTTAACCTGTTCCTGCTGAATGTGTGTATATCCACCCATTCGTCAGCACTTTCACATAGAATGTCGTCTTCTCGTGTGTCTTGAGCAGCTGAATTTGTCAGTCCATTATCTTGGAGGGATGCAGCAAGATATAATAAACACAATATTTCTTAAACTTCAGTTATTTGCATACCGCTTTTATGATAGTTTGCTACATTTCTGTACCAGTCACACTACTTTAAAAAAATATTTTAATTTTTATTCACTCACCTTTTTAACTTAAATTTTAAAGGGAACTTTAGATCACTATGAAATGTCCTTATCCATAAAATTAAAGTGCAGTGTACTTTTTATATGTTTCCTAAGGACCAAAATACATGCCTAGTTACTAGTGTCTTTAAACAATTGTCTTGAACTGCGTAAAATAATCTCAGGAGAACAACAGTGAACCCAGGGCTGCTCTGTGCTAAACTCTGAGGGTGCCGTTTGCATTGTGCTCATGTGAGAGGTGCTGAGAGCACAGCCTGCGGTTGCACACATTAGCCCTGAGTAAACACTGGGAACTCTCAGAAACAGTGGGAGATGGAAAGAGTACTCAGTGGGGACCTGTACACCTGTGCTCTAGCCCAGGACCTGCCACTGATTTGCTTGTGACCCCAGGCAAATCATCCACCTAGCTGGGCCTCAACATTCAAATCTGAAAAATGACTTGTTATAACCCCCTTCTGTCGTTATAGTCCTTCTTTTGAACAGCTCTAGTCACGTGAGATATATTTCTGAGGCTTCCCCTAGCTTTTACCCTGGGGGAAATCCTTATTTTTACTGTGGTTCAGCCAGCTATAATGGGTACTTACAGACTGAGAAAAAGTTTTCTTTGCTCCTATGCTCAGGAGAGAAGATCAGGCATGTTTTCCAAAATGGGGTTTGTTTTGGGGAAAAGGGCAGCTCTAGGAAAAATCATGGGATTGATGTTACTGTATAAAGTCAGATGTTATCACTATAGTTAAAGATACTGATGTTTGTGAAGTTCCCACCCGTTTGGACCAGAGAGTAAATTCTGTGAAGGCAGGGGCTGAAAAAAACTCATAGTGTATTAATGCACTAGTTAATGTACTATCAATTAATGTTTGAAATGGGAACAAGAAGGAAAAGAGAAGAAGCAGAAGGGAGAAAAGGAAGGGAAGGGGGAAAGATGGGACTCAAGGGCTTACCCTTCTATTCCTTAGAATAAGCTAAATCACTTTGATTTATCACAGGAGTGAAACCTAGATGTGAAAGGGGATTATTTCACTATTTCTGTTCCCTGTCTTAATTATTTCACATAGTAGAAATGGCATGTAGGATGGTTTTCTAATCCTTTCACCACAGTTAAGACTATTTTGAACTTCTGGTCAAGATGGCAGTACAGGCAGATATGACTTGCCTCTTCACACAACCATATCAAAATTACAACTAAACTGTAGAACAGCCATCACTCAGAAATGTCAGAAATCTAGTTGAATGGAAGTCTGACAACTATGGAGTTGAAGAAACCACATCCATCCAGACTCGTAGGGAGGGGCACAAATGTGGAACGGGCTGGTTCCACATCCACGTATGGTGAATAAAATTCAGAAGAGGTATCTTGGAAGTCCCATCCCTGCACCAAGATCCCCAACCCAAGGTTCCAACACCAGGAAGATAAATCCCCATAACTTCTGGCTGCAAAAACAGGTGGTGATTGATTCAGTGGAAGAAATTTCTGGACCCCCAAGCAGTTCCTCTTAAAGAACCTACACATGGACTTACCTACTCAGACTCACTCTGTCTGAGCTCCAGTGCTGCAGTGGCAGCTTGGAAAGCACCAGTAGCATGCTGGGAGAGACCGAATGCCTGGCATCCAAGCAAGCAGAGGCCATTGTCCCTTTTCTGAGACCTCCCCACACAGAGCCAGAGAGCCAGCAGGCTGGTGCCATATCTGAGACTCCATCAACCTAATTAACACTGTTTGACCCACCTTGAAGATCACCAGAGACTCTGCCCCACCCAACTTAGGGGCCACCCATCTTCTTTTCCATATGAATGGCTTCTCTTGGCTCCTGATTCACAACTTCCTAAATCCTCTCAAACACTGGAAGGCTGCCCTCAGTGAGCCTGGCTTTGCCTGGGAACCTCAAAGCCCAGCACAAGTAGCAGCCATCTCAAGTTGCTTTATACCTCACGTAGGGTGGAACTGGGGCACAACACCGGTGGGGGCTGACCTTGGCCTGCACCACCTAAGAACCCCCAGAGCCTGCACACCCAGTGGACAGGTACAGACCATGTCAAAGTACCACCACCCTACCCCTGCACAGCTGATCCTCCACAAAGGGTGGAGGTTGGTGGTCAGTGGTCACAGCCAGTCCTTGCACCTGACTGGCCTGGGGAAATCCCTCCCATTGACCTGCTAACAGCAATGAAGGCTCAACAACAAGAGGAGGATGTACAGCCCACACAAAGGGCGCACTTTGAGTACCAGCTTGGATGATAGGGGAAGCTATGTCACTGGGCCCTACAGAACCACACTACCAAGGCCACACTCCCAAGACTTGAAGTCAAAGCAGCTCTACCTAATATGTAGAAACAAATACAGGGAGGCTGCCAAAATGAGGGGACAAAGAAACATGACCCAAATGAAAGAACAGATCAAAACTCTAGAAAAAGAACTAAACAAAATGGAGAGAAGCAATCTATCAGATGCAGAGTTCAAAACACAGGTTATAAGTATGCTCAAGAAACTTAGTGAGGACCTCAGCCGTATAAAAAAGATCCAATCAGAAATGAAGGATACACTAAGTGAAATAAAGAAAAATTTATAGTGAAACAACAGTAGAGTGGATGAAGCCAAGAATCATATCAATGGTTTGGAACATAAAAAGAAAAAAACAACTAAGCATAATGACAAAAATGAAAAAGAATTTAAAAAAATGGGGATAGTAAAAGCAGCCTCTGGGACAATTTCTGGAGGTCTGACATTCATATCATAGGGGTGCCTGAAGAAGAGAAAAAGCAAAAACCTGGATATCTGTGTGAAAAAATAATGAAAAAAACCTTCCCTAGTTTGGTGAAGGAAATAGATGTGCAACCTCATGAAGCACAGAGAGTACGAAACAAGATGGACTCAAAGAGGCCCTCTCCAAGACACATCATAATTAAAATGCTGAAGGTTAAAGATAAAGAGAGAATCTTAAAAGCAGCAAGAGAAAAGCAGATAATTACCTAAAAAAAGGGACTGTCAGCTGATTTCTCAAAAGGAACTTTGCAGACAAGAAGGGATTGGCAAGAAGTATTCAAGGTGATGAAAAGCAAGGACCTACAACCTCTATTACTCTATCCAGCAAAGCTATCATTTAGAATGAAAGGGCAGATAAAGTGCTTCTCAGACAAGGTAAAACTAAACGAGCTCATCATCACCAAACCATTATTATATGAAAGGTTAAGAAAAAGAAGTGGATTTATTTAAGAAAAAGAAGATCAAAACTATGAACAATAAAGTGGCAATTAAAACATATCTATTGACAGCTAAATCTTAAAAACAAATTAAGCAAACAAGGACAGTGACAGAATCATGGATATGGAGAGGGTTTTGATGGTTGCCAAATAGGAAGTTGGTGTGGGGGAATGGGTGAAGAGGTGAAGGGATTAGGAAATACAAATAGGTACTTACAGCATAGCCATGAGGATGTAAAGTACAGTACATAAGAAGTGGAGTAGCTGAAGAACTTACATGCAAGACTCATGGACATGAACCATGGTGTGGGGATTGCCTGAAGAAGTGGGAGGTGCTGGGTTGAGGGGGACTCAGGGGAGAAAATCAGGACAACTGTAAAAGCACAATCAATAAAATATAATTAAAAAATAAAAGCTTATTTCAAAATTTAGAAAAGACTTTCAAAATTTCCCTTAGGTATCTTTGATTTATTATTCATAAATGCATCCAATTTAAATAATTTGTATGAGGTGCTAATTGTTATATATTTCCATTAATTAATTTATTTATTCCAAGAATACTTTTGAGGTCCCCTACTATGTGTCAGGAACCATGCTAGATATTGTTGAAACTATAATGATGAATGGATATGGTTGATGACTTTGAAGTTTTCACAGGCTATTTGGGGAGACTGACAGGTAAATTAGTATAGACCTTTGGCATTTGGGAATTACTTTTTCATTGTTTCAGCTATTCAATTTACAAACTGCCTCAAAGATCCATGGCATGAATTTAATTGTAATGAGAATAATTATACTGACATTGTGGGCTGTTGAGGGTATTAACTGGGACGATGCATTTTTAAACATCTAGCATGAATTTGAATCAAGAACACAAGAGGGACTCACTTGGCTAGTCAAGTGAACAACTGGGATGAGTTGCAAGGAGGAGGGAAATATGAGCAGAATATCCTATTTTCCCCAAATTTGGGGGAGGAAAACCATTTCCTATAACCAATAAAAATAGGCAGACCATGGAAAAATACATGCAATTTGCTGTATGAGCTATAAAACATAAGTCACAGTCCAAGTTCTTATGTGGCACTACTTTTTCAAAACCACAAAATAGTTAAGAAAATGTTGGAAAGAAGCAGCACAAGCACACTGGTGTAAATTCAGTGATGATCACTCCTGCCTGCACAAACGTGCTTGTTCGTACCAACACCTGTGCAGCTTTGCATCACTTAGAACCAAATTCGTGCCTTGTTTTTAGCTGTGAATCTTTGTTAAGTCTGATGACATTATTTGAAATTGTGAAAAAAAAAAACAAAACACTTTTTTTTTCTTTTTTCATTTTTACTCCCTGATCTCCTTTTAGGGGTGATGTTCTAAGCAGCCTTTTTCTTTGTTCATTTGTTTCTCTCTTTCAACTCTTACTTCCTTGTCTAAACAAAATTACTTGGTGAGGTTGGTCAGGTGAAATCAGTGTTTCAGAGACTGGAGAAAACAACTGTGTCTTAGTTTGTTTGAAGATTCAGAACCTTGGACAGCAAACAAGGGCCCTCCCCTTTAAATACTCCTTTTTTTTTTTAAATATTTTATTTATTTTTCAATAGAGGGGAAGGGAAGGAGAAAGAGTGGGAGAGAAATATCAATGTATGGTTGCCTCTCAGGGCACATGCCTGGGTTAAATACTCCTTACGCTGTGTGTATACAGCCAATAATGAGCAGCAATCGTAATTGTGTGTGTTGAGAATGTGTCATAGGGCTCAATTTGATAAGTGTTATCTAAGCAGAATAAACAAAGTGCTGTAGGAAAACCAAGGAGGGAGAGATCTAATCCTTCCAAAGAATCTGGGTAAGTTTTGTACAGAAAATGACACTATGCTGGGATCTCAGGGAAAAATAGTTACAGTATTGAGCTGTTTGAGCTAAAAGGTATGTCGGTTGTCATTCTATACAATTTTAGTTTAAATATTTTATTTATTTATTTTTAGAGATAGGGGAAGGGAGGGAGAAAGAGAGGGAGAGAAACATAATGCGTGGTTGCCTCTTGCGTGCCCCCTACTGGGGACCTGGCCCACAACCCAGGCATGTGCACTGGCTGGGAAACGAACCAGCGACAATCCTTTGGTTTTTAGGCCTGGGTTCAAGCCACTGAGCTACACCAGTCAGGGCCAATTTTAGTTTTAAAAAATTTTTGCTTTAATGTATCAAGATTAGAATCGGCTGCATATAACAAAAACCTTAAATAAATAACTAAAAAACAAGGTAGAGTTTTGTTTCTCTCATGTAAAAGATGTCCAGCATTGGTCAGTATAGAGCTGATATGGAGACTTTAAAGTCATTACAGACTAAGATCCTTATATCTTTCTCTTCCACTATCCTCAGCAAACTCAATTCTGAAGGGCAACTCATGGTCCAAAATGGCAGCTCAGACTTTAGCCATTACATCTATATTCTAGGCAGAAATAAGGAGATGACAATAATGGTACTTCTACTACCTGAGTCAATTTCTTTTAAGGAGATGTCCTGGAAGTCCCAGCCTACAACTTTTATTCACATCTCACTGGTCATTCCTAGCTCCAAGAGAGGTTGGGCAATGTAATATTTTAACTGGACACAATATAGCCCATAAAAAAAATCACAATTTTGTCAGTATAAAAGAAGTGGAAAATAAATACTAAGTAAGCAACCTGCAGTCTCTGCCACAATTAGTAGCCTTTATAAGGGACCTTCTGGGTCTCTGTGTATCTCATGGCCTCTGCATCACAGAGCACAGCCCAGCATGTGAAAGCATACATGAATAGACTGAATTTTAGGAAAATTGTGAGGTCTCTAATTTCTCATGAAGAGTTCTTCTTATCTCACTATTTCCCAGAATTTCCACCCACCCACTGGTCCTTGTTCCCCTCTGAAATCACCCTGAGCAAGTCTGTCTGCTTCTTTCTTTTCTTTCTTTCTTTCTTTCTTTCTTTCTTTCTTTCTTTCTTTCTTTCTTTCTTTCTTTCTTTCTTTCTTTCTTTCTTTCTTTCTCTTAGCCATGATTTTTAATCAAGTCTGTCTCTTTCTTACATGGCAAATATTAAGCTATCTGGAGACATTGCTTCTGTCCTGTCCCCTTCCCCTTGGCTGCTGCTTCTCCAGCACCATGAACTCCATCCTCTGAGCCATTTCTCATAAGACAAGACTCCTCAATTCCTTCTTTCAGTTTGGTTTTATGACAGAAGTTTTATCCCAGCCTGAAGCCAGGAATGAATGAATCCATTTCAACCATGGGCAGGGCATCATTTCAGGCACTGTCTGGGCTCCAAACTGACTAAAATAAGGCCTTATAAATTATTTTATTAAATTCCTCTGACATTAAACCTCTTACAGAAAAAGGGGGGGGGGAGAGACATGTGAAAAACAAAATGCCACCCCAAATGCTTTCATTTGATATTCGCAAAATATTACCTCCTTGTGTTTTATAGTAACAGCCCCTGGCATAGTAAAGTTTGCCTTTTGGTCACAGCCCCAGGCTCTGCTTCCCTGCTTCTCTTGGGAGTTGAATGTTCTGGTCCTGTATCCCTAGTTCTCTTCTCTTCAAAGCCTTCGGTATCTGATTGAAACACTGTTCACATATGATATCACAGGGCTCTCCCTCTCTACCTTGCAGAGTCAATGGGAGTTTTTTCAGAAGAAGCAGCCTCTAGCCCAAGGCTTCAACTTTGCCTGATCTATTAAGCTCCCCACCCACCCTTGGGTACAGCCTACATTTCTGAATTCACTAACTCTGCCTTCACATATTTTATAAATACATACACCCTCCCCTGTAACTACCACATAGACCAAGATATACAATATTTGTAATTCCCTAGAAGACTTCTCTGTACCTCCTTCCAGTCAATAGCCACCCTCAAGAATATCTACTATCCAAGTTAGTTTTGCCTGTTTTTGAACTTCGGATAAGTGGAATTATCCTGTACGTACTCCTTGTGTCTGGCTTCTTCCCTTTACCATTATGTCAGAGGGATTTATCCATGTTGTATGTAGCAGTGGTTTTTTTTTTCTCACTGCTGTGTCCATTGTGGCGCATGACTGCAATATCATTTCAAACCCAGTGGGTGGCCAAGATTGAGAATCATGGTTCTAAGAGTAATTAAAAACAGGGCTGGAATCCTATCTTCAAAACTGCTTGACCTGCATTTGTCCCTAAAATGTTCACCATCGGGTGGTCTTTGGGCTCAACTGGACATTTAGGCTCACGCAAGGGCAAAGGCCTCCCCTGGCATCGCGCTGACTCACAGGGTCCGAGATAAGAAACAGCACGTCGGCAGGGCAGCATCTAGCACTTCTCTTCAGCAGGAGCTGCCGCAGTAATCCAGTGATTACTCTTCTTTGGCCCTTTAGGTGACAGCTCAGGGACAAGGAAACAAGATCACATCAGAGAATGCGGTGGCAGTCTTAGTTTAGAAATGCCCTGTCCCAAATAGGAATCAATACCTCGTGTCTTGTAGGCATAGCTTTCAGGTTCCCTGTGGGACATGAGCTTAGTTACAAGAGTCACTGCATTTAAGGAGGCCAAAGTCATGGCTTCCCACCAGATATTTCCATGTCCTGGGCCAGGTGAACTTTACCGACCAGGAGTTACTTTTACCATATGCAATGCCGCCTAACACCACAGCTGACATCATACCTTCGTTCAGCTTCCCGGGGGACAGAGCTACAAAGCTAACCCAAAACTGTCCTACGAGGAGGAGAAAAGGAACACTCTTTATTCGTACCACCTTCAGATGACACACTGACCTTTATAAAATAATTACTGTATTTTTCAAACCATAAGACACATGCCCACCAAATTTGGGAGGAAAGGGGGGTGCATCTTATATTCTGAATGTAACTTACCTGGCTCACTGAGCGGGGTGGGGGGGTGGTGGAGCAGGGACACAGATTGTGAAATATTTTACCACATTTTTTGCTTCAAAAATTTTTTTCCTATTTTCCTCCTCTAAAACCTAAGTGCATCTTATGGTCCTAAAAATATGGTAACCAATAAGATCAGGTCTGAAAATGTTCCTATTTCTTGAGTCAAAAACTGTATTTGCATGATTATTAATATATGTTTATTGATAGATGATTATTAATATGTTTTCCAATGAGAAAAATTAATGATAAATGACAAAATTAAAGAGATACATTCAACCAAAACAAAACAAAACAAAACAAAATTTCTTGACTTCTATGCTATCTTGGGCAAGTCTTAATTGCTCTAAATCCCTGCTAGTTTTTCTGTGAAATGGGAATAAATTTTCATCTCAAGGAGATTGTTATAAGGATTACATGAGACAATGTATGTAGATGATATTACAAACAGCTGCACTTAAACTTGATTGTAGATGGAGAGAAGCCTAGAGAGAGAATGGGATTTGTACCAGATCATATACGGTGGCAGAACTCTCCAAGGCTCCTGACTCCTAGCCCAGGGCTTGTCCACAATACCACGTGGCTCCTTCACTCACATTGTCTTACCTAATTATTGTTTAAGAAATCAGAAGTCTCAAACCAATCAGGATCTTGATCAGGAGAGAAAACTTTTGTGACAGTTCACTTTGCAATCTAGACTCCTCCCCCTGCCTTCACAGGACAGAGCTCATTCAGGCGCACTTCTCCTAGTATAAGGGTGAAATCAAGATTTTTCTCAAGGAAACAAGAAAAAGTGAAAATATGTTCTCAGCTTACTTGTTACTGATTAGCAGATGAAGCACAAGCAGAACCTCTAAGCATTTATCCTTTTTTTTAAAAAAAATTTGAATGTATTGGGCCCTGGCTGGTGTAGCTCAGTGGATCGAGTGCGGGCTGTGAACCAAAGGGTCGCCGGTTTTATTCCCAGTCAGGGCACATGCCTGGGTTTCAGGCCAGGTTCCCAGGAGGAGGTGCATGAGAGGCAACCACACATTGATGTTTCTCTCCCTCTCTTTCTCTTCCTCTCAGTCTCTAAAAATAAATAAAATCTTTTAAAAATAATAAGTAAGTTGAGTGTATTGGGGTGACATTGGTTAATAAAATCCTATAGGTTTCAGGTGTACAACTCTATTATACACCATCTGTATATTGTATTGTGTGTTCACCACCCCAAGTCAAGTCTCCTTCCATCACCATTTATCCCCCCTTTACCTTCTCCTACCTTCCCCCACACTCTTTTCCCTCTGGTGAGCATTCATCCTTGAAGACTAGGGTTCCTTTTTCCTTCACACAGCCACTATAGGGAGGGGGATATGAAAAGCCATATGATCAGAATGTAAAGAAGGAACAAATCTCACCAGGAGTCAAATACCATTGTTAAAAGACAGGCACCATGGGCAGAAGCCCAGAAATCAGAGGTTTTCCCCAGTGTTCTTTGAATCCATTTTTTTAAGCTGTTAAAAAACACCCTTAAAATAAACCTGCCATCTTGTGAGGACAGGAAGAAGGTTACCCGTCTTTCCACCACCATCTGCGGGGCCAGCTTAGCTTCAGGCTTCCTTGAGCCACACTCCCCCGCCTCCAGCCTGTTCCTTACAACATTTCTAGGTGCGGTTGATTATAGCCTCTTTCCCTCACTTAGCAAAATTCTATTACAATTAAAATTTGAAGTAAAGCAACGAGAGACTATAGATAGTAGTTTGCTTAACAATGCATTTTATTCTTGCAATTTCACATTCTCTAATAATTTCTAACATTGTGATCAGCCCATTTGTATATATCTGTCTGAGTTTGAATCAGGTCAGTTTGTGAGTAGGGTCAGGGCTCAGCCTACATTAGGATTAGAGCTCAGTCTGCTATGGGGATCACGGCTCAGACTGTGGTTGGGATCAGGGTTCACCCTGTAGCCGTGAATAGGGCTCCGATTTATATTCGATTTTATGTTAATTTTTAAAATATGGCATGTACAAATATGCAAAGCAACAGATACCATTTGATGATTGGAGTTTCACAATAATCATATATTTTTAATTATGTAAATCACAAGCCCATAATAACATTTTAAATCTAAATCAAGACTTGAAAGCATATCCGTCTGAGGTGGGCTTCTCATATAGTCAGTCATTAGGGTAGAGACCTGTCTGCATTAGCATTGGGCATCAGTCTGTGCTGGAATCAGGGCTCAGGTGTAGCAGAGATCAGATTTGTTTGTGGTGAGTGTTAGGATTCAATCAGGTGCTGGGGTCATAGCAGAACGGGGCTCTACTCCAGGAAAGAAGTGCAGGAAGTCCAAAAAATCTATCGAGGGGCTGTCACACTGGAGAGCTGAGCAGATGGGGAAACAGAGAACCAAGGGGGTGGGCTCAAAACAGAGCTGGTGACCCCCATCCAAATAGCATAGATTAAAAAACTGACAATAGTAAGTGTGGGTGAGGATGTGGAGTACCTACAACTTATATTTCTGGTAGGAGTTTAGGTTGTGCAGCTGCATTGGCAACTGTTTGGCAGTGTACACAGGGCTGACTGCACACACACCCCCCAGCTCAGCACTCACCCTCGGAACGAGCACACAAGTGCTACACCTGACATGGGAAAATCTCATGAAACAGTGTGAAGCAAAAGAAGCCAGACACCACAGAGTAGATACTTTATGATTCCATTTATGAAAAGCTCAAAAACAGGAAAAATTAATCTATGATATTAGGAGTCAGAGTAGGGGTTACAGTTAGGGGTGGTATAGACTGGAAGGGGCATGAAGGAGCCTTCTGGAAAGATGGTATAGTTTAGGTTTTGAACTGGATGGTGTTTATACTGGTGAATATATATATATAAATTGGTTGAGATGAACATTTTACCACATGTAAGTTCTATCTCAATGAGAAAAATAAAAGAAAGTAGATGAACAATATAGAATTGTGGGTGGCTGAAAACTGGTTGGGGAGTTAATTCCACAATTGTGAGTTTTATGCTGGGACAATTGTGATGGAACTGCCATGGTTTATGGAGCCTTGGAAGGGTGGGCCTCAGGGCTGTTGAGGGTGGAAGGGTGCAGCCCCGAAGCAACCCCACTGGGCAGTGATGTAGTGTAAAGAACATAGATTTGGAGTCAGAAGTCCTAAGTTTGGATCTCAGCGCTCTGCTTGGTATCTAATCCAGTGGGAAGCAATGGTGTGCTGTGATCAGTCATGAGGTGAGTTACAAATTATTCACTGGTAATTATAAATCACTGAAGCTTTTAATAATTTTCTCTTAATTCATTTGAATTCATAATATATGCGTTTGGTTAAAAACAAATTAAACCATATAAAAGAGTATACGGTGAATAGCTCACTTTCCCGCCATCCCTGACTCCAAACACCAGGCCCCCAGTGTCCCTCTGGAGAGGCGACCAGTGTCATCAGCTTCTTTAAATACCCTTCCAGAGACAGTGGATGCATATTCATGAGTGACTTCCTTGAAGAAAATTAGAGCAGATTCAAGGTATGCCTATCATAATGTTGCTTGCATAATGAATGCTTTATTTTATTTCCAAAATGGAATGAAGTGTTCATTATAAAAAACAATACATGCACATTTAAAAATTACATACGTAAAAGTGAAAGCTCCGTCCACCCACCCAGCACCTTGAACTGCTCAGTCCCAGAGTTAACCACTGTTACAAGTTTCCTATGTGGCTTTTCTGACAGTTCACACTTGTGTAAATGTGTTGTGCATAGACTCTTACTATAAATAGCAAACGTGCACTCTGTTTTTCATCAATAATATATCAGTGATGTCTTTCCACACCAATTACATATAGCCTTACTTACCCTTCTTAATGGCTGCATAGCATCAAATACTTTCCAGTGGGAGAGAAAGGGATGAAGACGTGGCAGGAATTACACATGGGAGTGTGTCCACCTGAAAGCAACATCTGCCATTATGTGCCCCAAAAGAAAAAAATAGTGAGAGCCTCTGATTTAACCCATCTGGGTCTCAGTTTCTCATCTATAAAGTGGAGATAATAATGAAAGCCCTGATTAATAAGATTATTGTGAGGATTACGTAGAAAGAAGGAGACTGGATAACAGAGTACTTTGTTTTTATTGATTTTTTTTGAGAGAGAGAGAAACATCGACTTTGTTTTTCCACTTATTTATGCATTCATTAGTTCTTGTATGTGCCCTGCAGGGGACTGAACCTTGGAGTGCTGGGACAACTCTTTAACCAACTGAGCTATCCAACCAAGGCAAATTTAAATCTGTATATTTAAATATATTGATTTTAGAGAGAGGGGAAATGGGGAGAGAGACAGACAGAGGGCAGGGAGAGAGAGAGAGAGAGGTTTGTTGTTCCACTTATTTATGTATTCATTGATTGATTCTTGTATGTGTTCTGACTGAGAATGGACCCACGACCTTGGCGTGTCTGGAGGATGCTCCAATGAACTGAGCTACCCAGCCAGGGCCAGGTACTTTGAAACTGAAAAGTGCTGTGAAAATGTGACAGACTGTTATTCCTGGAGGGGAAAAGAATGGGGCACTATTTCCAGGATCTGAAGTCTAACAACCAGCGCTAATAATACCTGCTTTTCCTGCCCTTCATAGTCAAATGAACTGTTCCTCTCTGCATAATAATGATGATACATTTGTTGAGGTCTTACTTTGGCAGACATCCTTCTAAGGTAAACATGAGCTATTTTTTAGTTATTTACTCTAAGTTTATTTTTAATATATTTCAAGGTTATATGAGATCTTCATTTAATGCCTCTAATAACTCTGTGAGATAGGTACTTTGATTGTTCTCATTCGACTGATAAGCGACCAAGACTGACAGATCTGGCAAGTGGAGGTAATACTTCTGAAACACGCCAGACTCTGTGCTATTCATTTTGGGGGTGTATGCCATGCTTCAACGCTGTGGTTATCCTGCGGCTTAAACAGACAGCTGGAGGAGGAAGTGGCTCACTTCAGTAGCACTAAAAAATAAAAAGCAACCAATGACAAAAATCCTGAGTCTCACAGGTAATCACAGGTAGTTACATTGCTACCTGCTTCAAAACCCATCATGACTCCATTCTGCTAAATAAAAGCCAAACTCCCCAGCCTGATATTTCAGGCTTTCCTTAGTCCTGTCAAATAATCTTTCCAGACCTTCATACTCCAGGGACCTCTAAAACCATCTTCCTCGTCATTCCCACACTTATCTGCGAGGCTGTTCTGGTTTGAATTGTGTCCCCTTAAAAAAGTATATGCTGAAGTCCTAACCCTTAGTACCTCAGAAGTGACCTTGTTTGGAAATAGAGTCATTGAAGATATAATTAGTTATGATGAAGTCATACTGGGGAAGGGTGGACCCCTATTCCAATATGACTGGTGTCTCTATAAGAAGAGGGCCACGTGAAGAGACCACGGGGGAGAATGCCATGTGACCACTAAGGCAGAGATTGGAATTATGCAGCTGCAAGGGAAGCCAAAGAGTGCTAGGGAACCATTAAAAGCTAGGAAGAGGCAAGGAAGGATTCTCCTACAGGTTTCAGAGAGAGTGTGGCCCTGACGACACCTTGATTTGGGACTTCCATGCCCCAGAACTGTGAGACAATAAAATTCTGTTATTTTAAGTCACTCAGTTTGTAATACTCTGTTACTACAGCCCCAGGAAACTAAAGGAGCCTCAGCCATTAAACCAGGCACTGCATATCTGAGCCCAAGATGCATCAGGCCTTTTTTCCCTTGTCCCGTCCCTGTTCTCTTAGCTGGCCATAGCATCCCTGGCAGTTTGCTTTTACAACACTCAGAAAATCCCACCCATGATATCCTCAGTCTCTTCTGGCAAGCAGCACACCAGTGGTTTGTTTACTTCCCGACATACCCTGCGCTGCATGGGTCAGGTCCCCTGCCCCCTGCCTCTTCCTGGCTCAGGGCCAGCCCAGCCCCTCTGGGGAGACAGTAGATTGAAGCCCCCTTCTGGGTTGCCAAGGCGACAGTGCTGTCTGAGTGCCCTGGAGCCAGGCAGCTGTGGCTGCAGGGAAGGGAGGAACCAAGAGAAGGGGGGAGGCTGCAAGAAAGACTAGGAGAAAGACCCGAGGAGAGTCCTTAAAAGTGGCTCTAGTACAAACCCAGAAGGTGAAATTAAAACGACAGTCTCTCACGTGACCAGCATAATAAAGCAACACGGGAGGCTTGAGATGGAGAGGAAAGACATTACTCAGGGGATTCTATATGGAGTTCAGCGCTGTGTATGTCTTTGAGCCCAAACCCCATTCAAACCTATGCTTTGAGGCCTTTTGACAGCACAGAGATCAAAAGAGAACAAAATTCAGGCAAATGGGAACTGGCATTTTGCACACTAAAGGCAAGTTTCCTGTAAATTGCCTTAAGGTGCACGGTAAATGAAGAGGAAGATGCTTGTGACTTTTAGTTCAAAATAAGCAATGCCTCCCTCCTGTGTGCAGGGAAACATGAGGGGTGCTGTGTGTGTTGGGGGCGGTGGGAATACAGGACAGAACAAGATGTTATACCAGTCCTCAAGCAGTGGAGTCCTCGGTTCAATCATTACTGCAGGAATAGACTTCTTTGATAGTATGCTGAAATGCCCCACAGCGATTCTCAGTCCATAGGGTTGGCCGGGCTTCAGGGGGGGTGCATGGGGCTCAGATCTGTATAGAGGTGGGCTCATACCTGCTCTTAGGCAATGAAGAGTAGTGGGTCTTTTGCCAGGATTGCCGAGAGGGATACATTTTTTCTCTTCAGTGCCAGGAGCTGCCATCACACAGAATTTCTTATGAAGCCAATGTGGTGGTGAGCACAGCTGAAAGAATAAGGAAGATTAGGAGCAGACGATGTCATTTGAGCCTCTGAAGCAACCCATGCTGGCTGGATCCACCCTAGACTTTGGGTTATAGAAACCAATAAATTCCATTTCTTTTTTTTCTGTTTCTTTAAGTGTCTTATGTTACTTCTAATTCCAAATGTTCCATAAATGATATATTAATGATACACTCTTTTAACTCCATTCCCTATGTAAAGTATTCTGATTCATACTTTTGTATACAAAACACTCACAGCCAATAGGTGGCTTTCTGGTACTTTATCCCCAGACCTGTTTATTAGTTGTATGTATTACTGTAAGTATGTTATTTGGTTAAATATTAGGGAAACTGCAGAAACACACATGCAAAAAAAAAGACAGCTCCTGATGAAAACTAAGTTAAATACTTTAGAAAGACTTGATAAAAAGTGAGTATTTAAAACTTGCTTTTGGGTTAGATATGTATGGGCACATAGTTAAAAATGAAGCAATGAAAGTGTGAAATGGATGGGTTTTACACTGAGCTTTGGAAGGGTCTTTAGTTTATATTTCCCCTCTAAAGAAACCAGTGTGCTAGGAATAGTGGATGGTTCATACTGGGGGAGAAAGAAAGCGTGAATTGTCTCATAAGAAGCCTTACAGCTTCCACCGAGGACATCTGGAGCATTTGCTCTGTGGGAATCCAGGCACTACATTTATCTATCCTGAGACTAGCTACCATGCTGTTAGGAAGCCCAAGCTAACTGGAGAGAGACAGAGAGAGAGAGAGTGCAATGCCCTGCTAACCCCTACCTATTCCAGTCATCTCAGTTTAGGTACGAGACGGGTGACTGATGAAACCTTCTTAGATAGCCAGCCCCATAGGGCTTTCAGAGAACTGCAGCCGTAACCACCATCCAACTGCATCCTTATAAGAGTGAATCACCCAACTGAGTCAGCACAGTCTACCTACAGAACCATCAGAAATAGTAATCAATTATTGTTTTAAGCCACTTGGTATTAGTTTGGTTTGTTACACTGAAACAGATAACCAGTCTTTTCCAGGTGACAGGAGAGAATTACAAGAAAAGGGAGGTGGCTTCTAATGTCAAATACCATAAAAAGATCATGGAGGATGAAAAAGGGCCATTGTATTTCTCAATAGAGAAGCTGCCATTGTCCTTCAAGCATTGAGTTTCAATAGGATGGTGGGAGCAGAAGGCAAATTAGAAGTGTTCACAGGGCAAGTAGGAAATAGATACAATAGCAGCTTGGTCTCTTTTCTTCCCTTTAAAAAAATAATTTAACATTCACTGGTGATCTTTGCTTCAATCAGTTATCTCACTGGAGATGGCAAAATGGTGATTTTCTGTTACTCCATCTACATTTATTAGCTGACATTCTTCTGTAAAGAAGAGTTTCCTCTTATTAATTGTGGGTGAACCTAATTTCTTCCTAAAATGGCAGGTTAAATGCCTCATTCTTTCTCATTAATAACCAATTTCCTGACAAAAAAAAATCAGTGTCATAACATTTCCATTGGTGGCAAATGAGGTTTTTTCCCTTCCTTCTCTCTCTCTCCCTTTGAGTATCATTATGGACTCATGTACGGACCCATGTATCACTTTCATTCAATGTGTTACAATCAATTACAGACTAAATTAATCTTTAAAGAAGCAACAGAAGATGGGGTTAAAGATGTGATCAGAAGATTCCTGGAAGAATACACTAGTTAAAGAAACACACACATTTATCCTTATAGGTCATCAAAAAATGAAAACCAAAACTATGTAAAAGAGAAAAAATATAAAGCATCCATATTCTGTTACTGGATACATAACCCAAAGAAAGCTCATACAGGTCCTGTAATAGGAGTGTATGAAGATAGTTCCAGCAGTGTCATTTGGGTTGTACGGAGTTGGAGATAATTTGGATAGCCATAATTGAAGAAGTCAAAATGAGGTGGGTGAAGTGCAATGCTGCAGTTAGAGGCAATGAACTTAAAAACATGTTGCTGCAAGAAAGAAAAAAACAAAGAAAAAGTGTATCTTACAATACTACTTACATAAAAAAATACATGCATTTAAAACAATAATACAAATGTTATTTTATTTTTTAATACAAATTTTAAATAAACACCTACAAACTAAAGTATATACACTAAACACATGGGGATGATTTCTTATGGTTGGAAAGGGGAATGAGATGGGAGAATACGAATGAAAGAAAATAATAAATGTACAAATAAGACCAGTACCAGAGGCTTCTGAAGTGAGCAAGAGGGTCAAGTCAGTCCCATATATTTACATAAAAATAAGTAAATTATTAAATAAATAAACTGCTATAATCTTTTCTGAAATTAACACCTTTAAAAACATCCCTGATCTGTGTGGCTCAGTTGGTTGGGTGTAGTCCTGCAAAGCAAAAGGTCTCCGGCTCTATCCCTGGTCAGGGCACATGCCTAGGTTTCGGGTTTGGCCCTCAGTTGATGTGTCTCTCTCATACTGGTGTTTTTCTCTTTTTCTTTCTTTCTACTTAACCCTCTCTCTAAAAATAAATTTTAAAAAATCTTCTAAAAATCTTTAAAAACATTGACCTAGTAATCCAATTTTTAGAAATCTAACCTAAGGAAACAGAAACTGTTGTTTAATAGGATTATAGCAGTGAGGGAACCAGTCAGCACATGTTTTTTTTGCCCCTGCTCACACCCTGCAGTATACATGGCCAGTTGTTTCAGGGAGACCTCAGAGGCATTTCACATGTGTTTATGACGTTCTTGTGAACCAGTGTTATTGGTACCACCACCAAACCAGTGGTATTGGTGGTTAAACTCATCTGCTCCAGCCCCTTCCGTTTGCCACTGCCATTTCCATTGCCTTCACCCGGCGTGGCTGTGCATGGTTGTGTCAGTCACTGAGTTCTACATCATCTGGGCTCCTTTAGTCGCTAAGGCTGCAGGGTGTTATTCTGAGGTGTGACAGAGACGACCTTGGTCTTCTTTCAGTTTTACATCTTACTGAAGCCTATCATTGTTTTACAATTTTTAGGAAAAAACTGTTTCATTATTTTCTTATAATCTCCCTTCTCTACCCACCCACCTGTCAAAATTTGCAAACCAAGCTGGAAGACAAATATAAGTCATAGATATGCTGGTCTTAAAGGTGAAATGGGAAATCAAAACCACTGTGTGATACCACCCCACACCCATCGGGTTGGCTAACATAAAAAAGAAGCCGATGAGGCTGTGGAGAAACTGAAACTCTTGTACACTGCTGGTGGGAATGGACAATGGTGCATTCACTATGCCAAACTGGTGGTTCCTCTAAAAGTTAAGCACAGAATTACTATATGATGCAGCAATTCCACTTGGTGGCATTCAGAAGAATTAAAAGCAGGGACTCAAAAAGATACTGGTACACCAATGTTCATAGCAATATTATTTGCAATAGCCAAAAGGTGGAAGCAAGTAAAAGTCCATTGATGGATGGATGGGTAAATGAAATGTGGCATATAAATACAATGGAATGTTTATTCGGCTTTAAGAAAGAATGGAATTCCCCCTTGGCTGGTGTGGCTCAGTGGACTGAGTGCCAGCCTGTGAACAGAAAGGTCACTGGTTCTATTCCCAGTCAGGGCACATGCCTGGGTTGCAGTCCAGGTCCCCAGCTGGAGGCTTGCAAAGGGCAACCAATTGATGTTTGTCTCACATATCAATTGTTTCTCTCCCTCTGTTCCTTCCTCTCTAGAAATAAATAAATAAATCTATACTACAAAAAAAGAATGAAATTCTGATACATGCTATGACATGGTTAAATCTTGAAAACATTGCCCTAAATGAAATAAGCAAGACACCAAAAAAACCCAAAACAAATATTGCATGATTCCATTTGTATGAGGTACCTATAACAGGCAAATTCCTAGAGATAGAAAGGAGAATAGAGGTACCAGGGGCTGAGGGGAGGGGAGAATGAGAGAATTATTTTAAAGTACACAGTTTCTGTCTGGGATAATGAAAAAGTTCTGGAAATAGATGGCGGCAATGGTTGAATAAGATTGTGAATATAGTTGCTATGGATGAAATTGTGTATACCACCCCTTCCTCCCATTCACACCTGAAGTCCTACCTCCTAATATGATAATATTTGGAGATGAAGCCTTTGAAAGATAATTAGAGTCTGAGGTCATGAAGGTGGGGTCCTCAAGATGAGACTAGTGCCCTTATAAGAAGGGACACCATAGAGTTTGCTCTCTTTCTCTCCATGTGAGCACACAGTGAGAATGTGGCCATCTACAAGCCACGAAGGGACCTCTCACCAGAAACCAACCATGTTGCCACCTCGATCTTGGACTTCTAGCTTCCAGAACTGTGGGAAAATAGAATTCTGTTGTTTAAGCCACTAGCCTATGGTATTTTGTTATGGCAGCCTGAGCTAAAACAGTAGTTAATGCCACTAAATTACATACTTGCAAACGGTTAAAATGATAAAATTATGTTATGTATGTTTTACCTCAATTAGAATGAAAACAAAATGTGAAACAGGCAATTCTACTATCTTGCCTCTCCTTTGCAAATCTCTGGATGCCTATCTCAGAAGGACATTAGTAATTGTACAGTAGTGACTCTACTCCAATTCTCTTAGCCCTCTGCCTTATATAGATGAAGAGTGAGGGTCACAGAAATGAACTGATTTAACTAAGATCATAGTTCTCTGTTCCTCATCCTGTATTCCCTATCTGTAGGGATGGCACCACCATCGCCCAGTTGTCTAAGCCCATAATCTTTGTCATCTTTAATTCTCTCTCATCTTCCTAGAGATTCACATGTCCTGGTGATTCTACCACCTTAATATTTCTCTATTCCTACCACCTTTGCCTTGGTTTGGATCCCTTTCATTCCTTGTGTAATAGCTTTGCAACCGGTTTTATTGCTTCTCTTCTTGTTCCCCATCAATCGGTTTTCTACACAGTAGCCAGTATTTCAAAATCCAATCTGATCATGTCATTCTCTCACTGAATCCTTTAACAGCTTCCTTTAGTTAGTTAGGTTAAGTTCAAATGCCTCAACATGACATTTAAGAATCTTCATGATCTTCTGGTCTCACCTCTCCAGTGATCTCTTCTCTCTACTCATCACCCAGGCTGTGCTCCAGCCCTATGAAACGTGTGGTTTCCTAAACACATCATGCCCATCTCTCTTCCTGATCATTGCTGCAGGCTGGAAATTTTCAGAACTAAAGGCCACAGCCTACATGGTCCAGCTTTTCTTTTGCACCCCTTAACTGGCAAGATGAAGTGGCCCAGGCCTGGTCTGGTTCTCTCCCTTACTTCTTCCTGGCCTGCAAGGCAGCTTCAGAGGACTCCTTTGTTACTGAGTAAAACTGCTTGCCTGCCCCTTTTTGTCTAGGGCTGGTGGGCAAAGCATCTGACCGAACTGGAGTTGCTAAGATCTGAAACTGGGGGGGGCGGGGGGGGGAGGTTGAGCCTTGGAGTGGAAATAAAACTGATTTTGTTCAAGGCTGCTGAGACCTATCAAAAGAGAGAAAAAAATGCTGCTGTTTATGGGCATTCTACACTGAGCACTAGAACCAAAGCCCCAACAAGAAATATGATGTATGATGTTACCTGCCTCCTCTGTGACCAGAAATCAAGGATGGGATTCAGAAAATACTAGGTTCCTTGGCCAATTCTAATCTTAATGTCTTCCCAGCTCACTTTCCCCCAACCTGCTCTACCTGGTAAACTGTTACCTTTTTTTAAGTTCTTATGATCTAAGAATATATCTCACTACCTTCCAAGGAGATGACAAACTCTTCTAAGGCTGGGACTCTATAGGGTCATCACTGAATCCCCCACAGCCTAGCATTGCTGATGACTGTGTGAGTAAAAGGAAGATGATGCATGCATGCATCTAGTGTCAGGTTGGAAGTCCCATTGGAATGTCTGTTGCCAAAAATTCATTCACTTCTCTCTCATGGGGCCAGCCTACCGCTGTAGCACTTTGCCTTGTCAACTTGTAGCTCACTCTCTCTCTGCTCAGTCCCTGGCTGGTGGCTGCATATAGGGAAAGGCTGAGGATAATGCTTTATTGAAATAATATAGTCAGCAGTTTAGCTGCACCCTCACCCACGTGGCTGTACTTACAGGCATTCCTAGCACATGGCTGATTTTTTTTCTGTCTCCCCTATGTCTTTGATATGAAAGTCAGAGTAACATGAAAAGGAAATGGGTTGTGACCAACAACACATCCAAGAAGAGGGCCGCCAAGAGGGTCATGAATCTGCAGAATTCTTTCATAGGAAAACTGTCATCACAGCTCAAAAGCCTTTCCTCACCTAACAGTCTCTCCTCCTTTTGAGAGTAGGCCCAGATGGGTTGGATGGTTTCCTGTAAGTATTAACAAGGGCGTTTAAAGTAAGGAAAAGGAAGAGAAAGTCAGAGAAAGGGACGAGGGGCCAGGGCTGAGCCAGGCTGGCCTCTCTGCTTATAATCCAGGATGGTCTCTAGGCTCAGAGAAGGCAGGGCATCTCCTTTCGGTCGATTCTGCCTCGGTTACACCTTCTGGATCCCCACGGGCTGATTTATCACTGAGGTGTAGCTAAGAAGAGAACAGTTTCTCTCCCAAGTGTCTGAAAGGGGAAAACTTTGAAGAAACAGGCAAGAGACGGAGAGGAGACTGTGGCTACGGTGTGGGGAAGAGGACGAGGCGGAGGAGGGAAGTCGAGGCGGCACAATCCGTGGACTGGGAGGCCGGCCGACGGCGCGCCGGATAGCAGCCCCGGGCAAACTCGGAAGAACCCCTGGCAAACTCGCGGCGCGAACCCCCACATCGGGGCAGCGGGCCTGGGCCGCTCCACGCCTGGCTGCGGAGGCCGGCGGCCGCGCCCCGGGGGCGTACCGGTGGTGACCGAGTCCCCGAAGCAGGGCTCTCCGCCGGCGGCCCTCAGCCTCCCCGCCTCCGCGAGCTGCTGCAGCAGAAGATGCCCCACGGCGCAGCCCGCCCGGCCCCGGAGCCCCCGGCGAGGAGCTCGCCGCCCATTGGCCGCGGCGGCGCGTCGTCCCCGCCCCCTCCCAGTCCCCGCCCCCTCCGCCGCCGCCACCGCTTCCCGGCTCCGCCTCCTCCTCCCCCCGGGAGCCGCCTCCGTAGTCGCCACCGTCGCTGCTGCCGCGGGCCGGGGCCCAGCCAGCGCCCGCCGCGCCGGAGTCGAGTCGCAGCCGGAGCCGCTGCCCGCGGCCCCGCCATGAGCGGAAGCGCCGCCGCCGCGGTGGCCGCCGCCTCAGCAGCCGCGGCCGCCGCGCACTTCCAGCCTCAGTCGTCGTCTCCCAGGCCGGGCCTCGCGGAGCTGGGGCCCCCGCGCCGCCCTCGTCCCCCACCGCCGCCGCCCCGGCCGGAGCCCGCCGCCGCCGGCCGCCTCAGCCCTCCCGGCCACGGTCTTCTCCGGGCGAGCGCCCAGGGTGGCGGTGCCTGTGGCCGAGCGCCGGGAGCAGGTACGGGGTCCGGGAGCGGGCCCGGAGGGGAGGGGCGTAGGTCGGTCCCCGGGGCGGGGGGCGCGGGAGCGTGCGGTCCGGCCACACGGCCCCGCGGAGTGGGTGGAGCGTGGTCCGGGTCAGCTTTGTCCGGCTCCGGAGCCCCAGCGAGCCCTGCGTCCCCGCCGCGCCAGCGGCTCACAAAGCGTTTCCCCACCCGCTGGGTAGTAGCCCCCACTCCTCCGGGGGCCGGGGCAGGACCTCTCTGGGTCTCCGCTAGGCGGAGGAGGAAACTGAGGCTTACAGAGGGAAGTGACTTGCCCAAGGTCACGTAGCCGCCGAGAGTCGTATCCTGGCTGGGACCCAGGGCCACCCTGGGCCGGTGCGGGCCCTGAGCAGGGGGTGGCTAGGAGGAGGAGAGCCCCCAGCAGCGGAGAAGCAGGGAAGATCGATCCCGGAGGAGGGGGCGCTAGGCCCTGGTCCCAGGCACGCCCACCCAGAGCTTTTTGGCTGGCTTAGGAGAAAAGATCTTTTGCGGGTAGGACAGAGCAGCAGGGGCCGCTTTGGGGGCTCGGTGGTGACCTGAAGAGCGGATTTGGGGAGCAGCGGAGGGACAGACTCTGTGATTGGTTTGCTCTCGGGGAAGAGGGCTTCTTGAGTGCGTGGGTCAGAGCTTCGGAAACTTCTTAGCGCGGGGGCCGTTTGGTCTCTGTGAGGCCACCTAACCACCAGCGCACGGGCTAAACCAATCCAGCTGGAATCTATAGGAGGGAGGCCTGCCTCTTTTTGTGGAGGGGGACTCGCGTAAGGTGTCTTTTCCACGAAATGGCCTGAGTTTCGTTCACGACCCAAGCAGAAGTGCATATATGGCCTTACTAATGGCATTTCTGCCACAGAAGTCCGAACGAGGTTTTCTCCGGTAGTATGAATTGCCAAACTTGTACAACCCCCAGAGAAAGAAAGCTATCCCAGGCCTGAAGGGACAAGGAAGCTGGGAGGGTTGGGGAAAGTCATGCGCTTGCCTGGCATGTAACTCAGGGCCATTTGTTACATGGAATTCCCATTTTTCTTTTCTTTTTTTAAATTTATTTTAATTGGTGTTCAAGTACAGTTCTCTGTCTTTTACTCCCATCTCAGCCCACCCCCCAATGCTCCCCACCTCCCTCCCATTTCCACCCCCTCCCCTAGTTTTTGTCTGTGTCCTTCATACTTGTTTCTGCAAACCCTCCTTTCCCCTGAAATTCCCTCCCCTCTGCCCTCTGGTCACTGTCAGCCTCCCATTTTTCTATGGGGTGGGTGATTGGGTGGGTTGTTTTCACTGTGGATGCATCTTGGAAAGGGAAGGAGGAGAGGACTTGGAGTTTGGAGAGGGAGAGAGAGTGTGAGTCGTGTTACAGGCAATGAAGAGTGTCCCGTCCCCCCCCCCCCTCCCGCAAGGAACTAGAAAATAGCTGTAGAATGGGGGAAGAAAAGACGGTATTTAGTCATTGTGGAGAAAAAGCGGCTGAAGGGAGGGAACAAGTGTCTAGTCTAGAGAAAAAGATTGGGATGTTTCAAAGAGGGAGCCAAATGTGATGAGTTTTGAGAGGTGTCTGTTAGAAGTCAGTGGTATCTTGCAAGGTTGAGTAATAATAGGTATTGGTCTGCAGTGTCTTCATACAGTTGTACTTTTATATAAATGTTTTAGCTTTCACATTCCTCACCTCCTTTCTCTCCGCTGTTCTAAGGTTGCAGGCCCATAGCAGTGTCTTGGATGTAAAGCCTTTACAAAAGAGGGAAGGGAAGACTAATTAGAAAATGCATTAATTAGGGCCCTTTGTCCAAGAAGATTCCTTGTTTAAGTCAGCTGTTTTCTTGCGACCCTCCTGCACCTCAGGTTTTCAGCTGTGGTGGCTGTTGGCAGGGTGCTTTGGGAGGAGCTGCCCGAATTCAGATAAGCTGAGTTAGATTTTTCTAAAAAACTGTGAGCACATATTTGGCAGATATATATAAAATCATGAAAATTCATTTGTCAAAGACCTGTGATCAGGGAAATGCAAATTAAAACAACAGTGCGATGCCATTTCAGGGCCATCAGATTGGCAGAACTTAAATGCTGTGATAACAAAGTGTTAGTAAGGTTGTGGGGAAATCCACTTTTAATACTATTAGTGGGAATGTAAATTGATAAACCACCTGGAGAGGAACATAGTGAAGTCTAGTTGAAGGAAGGCAAACATATCTCTTCACCAAAAATGTCCATTTCACTTTTGGTATATACTCTTAAGAAGTCCTCGCACCCTTGTCCGAGAAAATAAGTACAAAAGAAGTACAAGAATATTCATTGTAGCTTAAATATCCACCAACAGGAGAACACATAAATTGTTAGCTGATCCCACACAACCAAATGTTTTAGGACTGTGAAAAAGAAACTGTAACCACATGCATTAAAATGGTTGAATGTCACAAACATAACATCAGTTGGGGGAGCAAGTAACAGGAAATTGTTACAGAATGCTTCCACTTGTATAAAATCTGAAAACATACAAAATAACATTGTTTGGGGCTGTGTACATGAGCAGTAAAAGTATAAAAACATGCATGGTAATAGCTAACACCAGATTCAGAGTAGTGATTATCTCTGGGAAGAGAAGATGACGAATGGGATTGGACAGGGATACACAGAGGGCTTTATATCTGTAATATCCTATTACTAAAAAAATCAAAATCAGATAATTGCAAATTAATATTTACTTATCTTGGGTGTTGGGAGCAGAGGTATTCATTATATTATCTTAAATATTTTCAGATGTTTGAAATACTGTTCACATGCAAAAAATGTTCTTGCGCGTAGAGCACAAGGTTTTTGTCCCATAATAATGAAACTAACTGCACACTCCAGCCCTGCACAGCCTGTTAGGCATGCAGGCAGGTGATTCTTTTGTCACCCACTTCTGGCCTGTAAAGCCAAGTTTTGCGATGGATGTCTTATTTTGGAACTGCTGATTAATAGGTGCAGAGGATTTCCCAGTGTTTGTAAACTTTCTAGTGTACCTAGGTCAGCCATTTGAGCTTTGTCAAAATATAAGTGCTCCAGGACATTTTGACTTACTAAATGTGGAGAGAGGGTACCCACATTTAGTACCCACAATCTGCTTCTGAAAGCTTCCAATAGATTCTGATGCCAGAGTTTGAGATCCACTGCCTTAGGCTCCTTTTGATTCTAGGTTGTACTTTTATCTAAGCTTTGACTCAACCTTGCCCCTCAGGCTGACCTCTATTGCTCCTCCTGCATGACTGGGACTAAGTTGGACTCATGTGATACTTCATTCTTTTGTTGGGCATAAAGTAATGATAGGTACGGAAGCCATCGAAAGGTAAGCCCTTCATAATCCAGGTTGTCTGTTTCTCCTGTTTTCATGCAGGTAGCCCACTCACAGGGCTCTTGACTTTTTAGCAGGTTTCACAAACTTTCACCACATGTATCACACCATGTGGTTTTATTGTTAGGATAGGAGGAGCGGAAAAAGGGTATAGAGAAGGAAAACTGGCAGGTTTGGCAAAGTAAACCCCGAAAGGTAAGTGTATGTCACCATTCCTTTCTCTGCAGATGACAGTGATGGCTTGAGTGTTTCAGTTTATGACATGCAGCCTGAAGTTCAGCTGTTTGAACCTGTAGTCAAAGATCAGGGGCTTTAGGAAATAACTGATTATCTCTCAAGTTGGATCCTTTATTCCAAATTTGCTAGTTTTTCCTCTCTGCTAGATCCTTTTGCTTTTGTCCTGATACGTGTTTAGGAATTAATTTCTTTAACAAATTTGAGGATTTCTGCAAATGAAATTTGGAAAATGCCTATTTGTCTTTGATGAGGTTCTTCTTTCTGAAAACCTACTTTGGAGGTGTGGCATTGCTCCAGGTACACTTTTGCAGGGCTGCTGTTCGGAGTTGTATAGATTTTGCACAGCACAAGGGCACTAGTTTTGGGTGGCAAGTGGGAGTGGAAATGCAATCCGTGTTCCACTTACCAGTATGAACACCTCATGTGCAGCTGTGTCCTCTCAGAAAAGGGGTACCTTTTTCTAATTTTCACAAAGCTTCTTTATGGTGTAGCATGGCCCTGTAGCTTTGGAGCTGTTAATCCAACTGTAACTGTGCCATCCATGCTTACCATGAGCTCTGCAAAGAGGGATGGTTGGGCCTGGGCCTGGGGCTCGAAAGTTCTTCTTGTGAACTTTTCATGGGAAGGGACCCACCACCCCTGGTTTTCTATCACCATACTCAGTTGAACCCAAGAGTTAAGCTTAACATTGTAAAATTTGTTATGGGGCTGGAGAAATATGTAAACTATCTAGAAAATACCATTATTTATGGAAAGACAGAGTAAGAGAAATCATTAAAAGACAAAGCATCTGGTAAGTGAAGGATAGTAGCTCTACCACATTAGCTCTTGCATTCTTTCAGTGCTCGCTTTGAGAGAGAAATACAATTTTGTTTTGCTTTTCGTGTTTCCTATACTGGCATTTCTGAATTTCTTAAGACCTGAGACTTTTTGGCAATTAAAAAAATATTTACTCATTTGTATTTTCCATTAAGTGGTTGTTTATGTTTCCTGCTGTTTCTTTTTTTTTTTTTTTGGAGAGAGAAGAGGGGGGGAGTGCTGAACTGAGGACACGACTGGGCTTCTACTGCTTTTGCAAATAATGGCAGTGTGTTTCTCAGAACAGTTGTCATGAAGAGTGCTGTTCTGAAGGCTCAGAGGACAGGTACATTTGAAGGGATTGCTGTTTTTTTATTATTATTATTTTAAAACATGATTGAGGATGATGGATTGAGAGTTTCAATGTACTTTTGTTGCTGTCTTGAGGGAATTTTTAAAAGAAAATGTATGTAAATAAAAACAAAAATGGCTTAACAAAAATAGTCTTACGCCCATACAAGGAGAATAAACAAGTTCTTACCTATAGGCCTTACCTAAAGCAGTTTCAGTTTTTTCCCTCTTCTGCTTAAATGGATATTAGTGCTATTCTAGGACTACTTAGAATAGTTAATTGGAACAATGTTGGGCAGGTGGAGGAGGAGATTGATGAGATTATGCTAGGTTTTATCATAGTTCCTTCCAGTCATGATATGGAAGGGTATCATTGCTTTGTCTGCTTTTGTGGGAAAAGGAAGTGTAGGAATAAGGGATTGTGAATTTTGATATGTAATCATTTGACCCCCTTGAAAGAAAAAAAAAGGGAAGTGGTAAGAGGAAGAAGTATATATATGGAAGAGAGAGGAGCAAGCATTTAAACAGTAGATGTTTTGTAGTGCTTTGTGGATGTTCCTTGAGTTGAAAGTTACCTGTCTGTATCAGTTCTGCTTCAGTACCTTTGATTTCAGTGTCTGCAGATGGTGCTCTCTGGTCTTTAGTTGAAACCGGTTTTATTGTCAAAAGCTAGAAAAGGAGCAGTTCTGAAGATTAAAAGTAGTAGGGCAAGGTAAGGAAAATTAGTAGTCATTTCATAGTCACTTTTGCAAATAGGAGTTGGAACTGTCATCATTAATAAAAAGCACTTTTTATTTGGCTTTGAGTCTATCTTTTTTTTTTTTTTTTTTTTTTAATTTAACAGAGCCCTTCCCCATGTGGGTCAGTTGGTTGGAGCATCATCCTGAACACTGAAAGGCTGCAGGTTTAATCCTCAGTCAGGGCTCACATCTAGGTTGAAGGCTTGGCCCAGGATCGAGCCTGCAACGTAGGTTTGTGGATCCTGGTCTGGGCATGTTTGGGAGGCAGCTGATCAATGTTCTTCTCACATCTGTTTCTCTCTCCCCCTACCTTTCTCTCTACAATCAATAAACATATCCTTGGGTAAGGAGCTAAAACTATTTTTTAATAGATTTGTTTTCCTATGTAAATTTTCATCCCCACCTCGATACATACATATTTGTGCACCTAGTGGATACTAGCAATGCCAATACTAACCACGGCCTTCATTGGCAGAGACTTCATTACCTGAGGTCCTCAGAACAGTACAGAGGTGTAATTTTTAGCTGTTGTTTTTTCTAAATTTTATTTTAATCCTTCCTTCTGCTTCCTGGCCTTCTGGGCTTGGTGGTGTTCTATCCATCTGTCAGGACGGGCCCCATCCCCTCCTTCCCCCATTGGAGGGGTACAGAGGCTTTGCAGAACCTTTTGGCCAGGCACCCAGCAAATAAAACCCCTCAAACAATATGGAGCCAGACCTGAGGGCCACTGTAGTGGTTCCAGCTCCCCTTTTGGTGCCTGTGTTGACACCACCCACCCTTTGCTGTGGAGCCTGGAAGGCGCCCCCGCTCACCCCCAATCATACAAAGAGGCTTTGTGCTCTGAGGATGTTCTAAAGGCGGAATCACTGTAATTATAATTCCCTAAGCACGACTAAGTAATGGGGGCAGGCAGGGTAAAGATGGTATCCAAGTACTCGGTAGGGAGAAGTCAGGCAGGGATTAAACATCATCTGGAGACAGTACCAAATGGATAATGGAGTGTTGTTGGTAATGCTGATGGGAACGTGTTTAAGTGAATACCCTTCAGGTCTTTAAATTCTAGTACTTGCAAGCTTTAAAAAGCACAAGACAGCTGGAACTATTTTTTCTTTTCTTTTTTAGTCTAAAATTGTAGTTACTTTAAAAGTACATCAGAAGAAGTTCTGTAGAAATCTGGGCCTACTTTGCTTTTTGATTGTGTTGCCAGAATGATTGCCCAAGAAACCCACATATATAACTTGCTTGTTATTAGTAGGAGCATGGGTGCTCCTCCTACTAATCTGTGTTTGTGTGTATGTGTTTTAAGTTTCTCAAAGTAAGTACTAACTGACATACTTTGGTAAGCTGATTTCCCCCTACTACCACTAGAAAAGAAATGAATCTGGGGTTATAAACTCTTATGTCAGTCATCCTGTACCATGACGTGCTTCCAAGCTCTGTTGGTGTCCTTTTAGTGCACACTTTTTTTCTTAACTGTGTTGAAATGGACTATTAGTATTAGTGTATTACTCTAACTAGTGTCTCAAAACATTTTTTTTTTTTAAAAGAGATGCACCAAACAATTGACTACAAAGGTTACCTTTAAATTTTTAGGATAGAGGACTCCAGTCCCCCTTACTCAGGGTAAGGGAAAAGGTCCTTTTCGTTGTAATTCACACAGGCATCTGTGGAGAGTGAAGCAGCCAGGTAGAGAGTATGCACTCCATGGAAACCTGCAGCTACCGTGAGCGACCTTGCCTCTAATTACCTGTTAGAACCAGGTCAGGAGTCGGACTCTTACTTTTACTGTGTAGCATGATTTTGAGAAAATTTACCCTTTTTACTGACAAAATTGCTTAAGGTGATGACTTGTTATATGTATACATTGTGAAATGATGTTAATACATCCATCACCTCACATAGTTATGTTATTATTACTATTTTTTTGGTGACATGCTTAAGATCTAGTCTCATGCAGCAAATTTCAAGTAAATAAGACAGAATTATTAACCGCAGTCGCTATGCTGTATACAGTGGACCCTCATCCTGTCCTTTAATCAGCATTTCCTCGCGTCTCTCATTCCCCAGCCCTCGGTGACCACCATCCTCCTCTGTTTCTATCAGTTTCACCTTTTAAATTACTTTTGTAAAGATTCCACATATAAGTGAGGTCATATGGTATTTGTCTTTCTCTGTTTGGCTTATTTTCCTTAGCATTATGTCCTCCAAATTCATCCATGTTGTCACAGGTGGCAGAATTTTCTTATTTCTCATGGATGGATAATATTTCATGGTATGTATATACCACATCTTTTTTATTCATTCATTCATCTGGCAGACACTTAGGCTGTTTTCCTGTCTTAGCCATTGTGAATAATCCTGCTGTGAACATGGATACAGATATCTTGAGAAAATCTACCTCAAATTTATCTTGACATAAGACTACTGGTGGCTTATTACAAAGATATTGCCCAAGCAATCCTTTGAAAAGACTACCAATTTGATGGCTTAGGTTTTATGTAACTTAAAAATATATAAGAATCAGCTTAAAAATTGACCTGGCCAGTTTTTACTCTTTTTAATTTATTGGAGCAAGTTGACCTAATCAGGAATAAACCGTTGTATTATATGGGAAAAAAAAAAGGCACAAGGATCCATTTTATTTGCTTTAAGTGAAAAGTGGAATTGATCCCCACCAACCCATCCTCATGATCAGCAGTGACTTATATTTTAGCTTAATTATAAACTGTTACTTGACCACTTCATTTACTTCATTTATAATAGATACTTCCTTTGGGGATTAACCTCCAACTTTTTTTTTACTTCAGTGCTCTCTGGTGGCCACTAAATAAGACATTTATTGAGGGCCTACTAGGTACCGTGCACAGTGAGGACTTCAGGTGTGATTCACATATGCAACAGTTCAGTGATAGATTTTTATAGTGTGGTAGCAGAACAGATGTAGTTTGGGGTCTGTTAACCCTACATAAGAGCACAGAGAATGTCACAATTACATTAATGGTAGTGATAGGATTTAATCTTGATAATTAACATTGCTAAAGCACAAATCTAATCAGATAAAAAAATAAGTGGCTGCCTTCTAAATGAAAGAAACATTTTTTGGTCTGGCATTCGAGGCCTGCCCAACTGGGTCTTCATTATTCCGATCTCCACTATTCTTCCTTATGAATATTATTCTCCAGGGAATAGAATTTCCTGTTTTCCAAATGTGTATCACTTTTCACCACTGTTCCTTTCCTTGTTACTTCAGTTTGGAATGCCTTTCCTCCTGCAGTTTTTCCAAACCCTACTTATTTTTTAATATGTTGAAAGTAGTGGTGACTTATTGTGTGCTTACTATGTGCAAAGTTTGTTCTAAGTGCTTTACCTGGATTAATTCATTTAATTTTCACAATAATCTAAGGTTGATGCTATTATTATCCTTATTGTGCAGATGAAGAAACTGGAGCACAGAGAGGTCAAATAACTTGCTAGAGATGGTGCAGCTATTAAGAGTGTTATCTGGGATGTGAACCTAAGCTGCCTTGTTCTAAATCTGTATTTTTAGCCATCATGCTTTACTACATCTTGCTTTAGATAGTCTAAGCAAACTTAGCAGTTAATTTTGGTAACAAAAGATTGAGTATAAAAAGCAATCAGTGGTTTAGCCACTAAAGAGAATTTTGTCTTTAGTTTCACCTTTGCTCCTCCTGTGAAATATGCTCCTTTTTTTTTTAAAAGTTTTGAATTATTCTGTTAGGATTATTTAATTGATGTTTTAAAAGTCATTCATTACTTTTTCACAACAGGAGCAGTGGAGTACCTGTATGGAAGTGGGTTCACTTTAGATCAGGCATTTTTAAATTCATTCTTAGAAAATCTCTCATGTTCTGTGATTCTGAATATTAGGGTTTTAACTGAGTGCTTGTTTAGGCACTTAATAAAGATACAGAACTGAAGGAAAAATTTGACACTACTCAGGGGAACTTCTGAATCCCACCTTTTTGTGGATATGCATACCTTCCCCACTCCCAAATCAGTACAAGAATGGGTATTGGACTTCTTTTTAGCCTTAATTTCCATAGTAAACTGATTTGTCACAAGCTAAAGCATAAACATATTCCTTTACTCAGTAGCATAGAATTTGAGCATTTCAAGCTTCAGTTGGATATAGCTTGGTGTTGGGTGGATGGTG
The DNA here is from genome assembly GCF_021234435.1 of Artibeus jamaicensis. Classification (NCBI taxonomy): domain Eukaryota; kingdom Metazoa; phylum Chordata; class Mammalia; order Chiroptera; family Phyllostomidae; genus Artibeus; species Artibeus jamaicensis. Next base: position 20,583,948 of record NW_026522030.1, read on the forward strand.
TCTGAGACAGTGGATTATTTGAGGAAAATAATGTAGTGTAGTGGTTCCCGAATGAACTACGTACTTCAAAATTGGTTGGAACCCTTGTTAGAAATTCTCTCTTTAGGTGGCCTAATGTTGGCATGGTGAGATTGAGTAAATTTCTCATAAGCAGTTATAGATGGTGTTTCTATACTATTTCATTTATATGATGGGCTTAATAGGCATTGGTACGCCATCTATTTAAAAAATGTTCTATGGCAAAATGGGAATCTAAGGTTAAAGCTGTATTTATAGACTTTTGGAACATAGCCTGTTTTTGAGATGAGTCTGCCAATTTAATCTTTTTCTCCTACTTTGCTTATGAATAGCTGGAAAGGGAAAAAGGAATTCTTCGTCTTTCAGATTACTAAGCAATATGGAATTAATTCATAGGAGGGAGATATTCTTTTCATTCAGGCAGGATAAAAATTGATTAATTTAGCCCTGACCAGTGTGGTTCAGTGGATTGAGCACTGGCCTGAGAACTGAAAAGTCATGAGATTGATTTCCAGTCAGGGCACATGTCTGGGTTACGAGGCCAGGTCCCCGGTCGGGGGTGTTCGAGAGGCAACTGATCAGTGAGTGTATCTCTCACACATCGATGTTTCTTTCCCTCCTTTTCTCCCTCCCTTCCCCTTTCTCTAAAAATAAATAAATAAAATCTTTTAAAAACCAATTAATTTAGGTAGTTGAGGAATTTCTGCCTGTTACTTGCTTGAGTTTGTTTAAGAACCTCAGCCTCAACATATCTAGAGTTATATTTTGGGGTTCTAATGGAAGACATTATTGTTGACTATCTTTGCTTTATATCAGCATTATGAGTCATGAACTCTTGTAATCTAATTTTTTAAAAAGATTTATTTATTTTTAGAAAGGAAGGGAGGGAGAAAGAGAGGGAGAGAAACATCAGTGTGTGGTTGCCTTTCACATGCCCCCTACTACTAGGGATCCAGCTAGCAGCCCAGGCATGAACCCTGACTGGGAATGGACCCAGCAACCCTTTGGTTCGCAGCCCACACTCAATCTGCTGAGCTACACCAGCCAGGGCAGTGATCTAATTATTTGATGTTTCTATTAAGAAGTGTGCATATATTGTTGAATACAAGTTACTATTTCATGATATTTTTGAGCTTTAACTTTAAATAAAAGCTACCACTGTGTGCCTTAAAGAAAAAAACTCGAAACAAACAAAGGCAACAAACAAATCAAAAGATTTGCCTTATTAAAATTAATTTGTGCCCTGGCTGGTGTGTGGCTCAATGGATTGAGCGCCGCAAGGGGTCGCTGGTTTGATTACCAGCTAGGGCACATGCCTGGGTTGTGGAACAGGTCCCCAGTGGTGGGGGCAGGTGGTTGCGTGTGAGAGGCAACTGATGGATGTATCTCTCTCCTTCCTTTCCCCTCTCTAAAAATAAATAAAATCTTTAAAAAATTAATTTGTGTGCAATTCATGAAATAAATTTCTAGAGGTCAAAGCTAAAGTCAGGATTCGAGTCTAGAAGATTTAGGGAATACTGTACATATTGTGAGTCTATTTGATAGAACAAAATCTTTTAAAAAATGAACTGTCTCAATTGACAAAACATTTTAACATAATTCTGTGAAGTGGGGATAGAAATTAATGTTATGGTACCAAAAGTTTTTAATAGCACATTTGAAATGCAAACATGTTTATTTCAAAATAAAATGGTTTGATAGAATAGTTACATTATTTTTCCTGATGCTATGTTATTAAAAATCCAGGGCCCAAATTTAAGCCTTGATTAAAATACTCCTTGTTCTACATAAGAAAAGTTATCAAATTGAAAAAGGACTTTAGAAATTTTTATTCCAACACTGCTTTAAGAAGGGAGAGGCAAGTCACATTGGGTATGGGCCTCATCAACTTTACTGTCCTACTTCCTGGGTCAGGCAAGCTCAGAGAAGGGGGGGCTGTGTTGCACTGGGGCAGGGTGTAAGCCTGGTTAGAACTAGAAGTGAAACTGGAAGTGCCTTAAAAAAGCAGATCGTTGTATTAGGCTCTGAGTCACGTTGGATTGAGCAGTGAGACTGTGATTCTCAGACACAAGTATGTATGTTCCCATGTCAGGTTTCCTGAGAAAGCTCAACATGTTTGCAGTTGACTCAGGACAGACCTGAGACTGAGTGGAGAATGAGAGAAGAGCAAAAGGGAGAGGCTGAGGCTGGTACCTTAGGTTGCAGGGTTTTTTAAAAAAAATACATTTTATTGATTATGCCATTGCAGTTGTTTCATTCCCCTCCACCCTGCACACCCCCTCCTCCACCATTTCCCCCCTGTAGTTTATGTCCATGTGTCACAAGTTCTTTAGATTCTCTATTTCCCATTCTATTCTTGCCTCCCCCCCCCGTCTATTTTCTACCTACCATCGGTACTACTTATTCTTTGTACCTTCTTAGAATGGAAGGGCAGATAAAGTGCTTCTCAGATAAGGTCAGGTTCATGGCGTTCATCATCACCAAGCCCTTATGATATGAAATGCTAAAGGGACTTACCTAAGAAAAAGAAGATAAAAAATATGAACAGTGAAAGGACAGCAAACTCACAGTTATTAACAACCACACCTAAAACAAAAGTAAACTAATCAAACAACTAGAACAGGAACAGAAGCACAGAATGGAGATCACATGGAGGGTTAGCAATAGGGGAGTGGGAGGAGAAGGGGGGAGAAGGTTGCAGGTTTTAAAATTTCTGAGCTGTAACGGATGTGGCTCAGTTGGTTGGGCTTCGTTCTGCGAAGCAAGAGGTCACCAGTCAGGGCATAGGCCTAGGTTTCGGGTTCGGTCCCCAGTTGGGGAGCGTATGAGAGACAAAAATCTTTTAAAATATATAAGAAAATATTTGCGCCTCTGAGGGAGGGAGCAGGAGGTTAAAGGTGGAATTCTGGTCACATTTTCTCCTCCTCACAAGCTGTGTGGCTGCTTAGGTGTGTGGCTGCTTAGGCTGCAGCATGGAAGTAGAGGGTAGAGATACCAGTAATTGTTGCTAACAGAAAACGTAGGTTTGTTTTAAAATAATGGTGATTGCCAGAGGGCAGAGGGGGTGGGAGGAGGTGAAAGAGGGTAAAGGGGCGATAATTGGTGGTGGAAAGAGACTTCACTTTGGTGATGAGCATACAGTGCACTCACTGTGCAGATGCTGCCTTGTGGCGTTGTGCACTGAAATCTGTGTGGTTCTATTAGCCAATGTCACCCCAATAAATTCAGTGAAAAAATAAATAAAAGGATAGGTCCCCACCACCATAATAGTGATACAAACAAAAGTTAGCTAGTTGTATATAATTTTATTATACTTGGGGTTAAAAATGACATTCACTTATTTTAAAAGAAAAATGAGAACTTAGGATATAATACTGACATCCAAGAGCAGTGAATTTCCAGGGTGTTTAATGGTAGTTATGTGCTATCTGTCTCACACTAAATATACACTGGTAGCATGCTCTGCCTAACTAAGGCGTGCAGTATTGATGTTGTTCCCACTGGAGTGATAGATTCAGATTCAAAGATTAAAAAACACTGATCTTTCTGCTGACCTCCTCCCTTCTCGGCCCAGAAACCACTCATTGATAACACTGTGTGTGAATGGGTGTGGGCAGTATGGATTAGGGTTAGGTTTATGGTTCTGAGGGCGACCAGAGCTGCTCACAATTTAACTTATGTATCACCCTGGGGATCTCATTAAAATGCAGATCCCTAGCAGGGACACTGCACTGGTATTGGTGGAGTAGTGATTCTTATAATAGCCAGGTTTTAAGGGCTAGTTAAAAGGAAGATTACTGGGCTTCACTTTCGGAGGTTTTGCTTACCTTCAGTAGGGTGGGGGCTTAATCTTTTGTATTTTAAGTAAATTCCTAGGTGATGCTAATGCAGTTTGGGGGGAGGGTGGAGGGAATATGGTATTTTGAGAGCCACTGAGATACTGCTTGAATCAAACATAACTCTGAGGAGAATCAAGCCATCCACCTCGGCTTTTTAAGCATTATTTTATAACCAAACTGAAAATAGCAAGAAGTTTGCAGAAAGTAATAGAGTAATTAATGCTGTTCCTGTTAAGCAAATGATATCTCATAAAACAGTTCTCTGTGTTTTACTGTGGTATGTGTCTGTCTAGAAGAAAATCAACAAATCTTACCAAAATGGTGATGATAAAGATGATTACTTCTGGAGAAAGATCCAGGTTTATGGAGGGGTATTTATTTGGTGGGTATTCCAGCAGGACAAATTCTGCTAATTTGTCCTTTTCAGTATTTTCCTCTGGTGTTTCATTGGCTAGACAGTGACATTCAGAAAAATGTCCTATATTCAACTTTAGTCTAATGAGGCCGCCTTAGGTGCACTTCACAGTTTGTTGTGGGAGTGGTTGACTGTGGGTCTCAAACCTAACGAGTTACAGAATATTTTTATTTATTAAGCTTTTTTATTTTTTAGAAAGGGTGAGTTTGTCAAATGCCTTTAAACATGATTACCTACCCTTAGAGATGATTTCTTTTGACTCGTTTATGTGCTGAGTTATATTAATCAATTTCTAGCATGGAATTATCCCTGCATTCCTGGAAGAACCTTCATAGGATTGGACTGATCTGTTAGTATTCAGGGCCTTGGGGTATGTTCACGAGTGGAGACCCGTAGTTTTACTTTCTTCTGCCATTCTTGATACCGGAATTTTGGTATCATGGAAAAGTAATCTTTTTTGGGTGGAGAAGCAGTAACCATTTGTTTCTGTTTTGTTTTTAGTTCATTCTATTCAGTTTTCTTCATTTTGCAGGAGAGTGTGAGTTAGATATTTTTAAGAAAATTAAATTCTGTATGCCTTAAGTTATTTTTAAAAACCTATACAATTATGTTCTCATTACAGAAATACACATTGCAGAAATTCTAACATTACAGAAATATGTATCAGAGAAAATAAAAGTTCCTTTATTTGAATTCTTAAGAGATCAGTAAGAAGAGGTTGTTGTGTATACTCATGTGGGCTTTTTTCTTGTACTCTGCATACACACATGTACATTTATAAAAAGTGGGCCCATATTATACTACATATTGTTTTGAAACTGCTTTTTTTCCACTTTGTATCTGGGTCTCTTTCCAAGTCAGTATTTATAGATGTAGTTATTTTAAAAAACCTTTATTTGAAATATGATATATGTATAGAATCATGCACATCTTGTAAGTTTGCAGCTCAGTTAATCACAATGTGAACATACAGTGTAACCAACAGATCAAGAAATAATAATAATGCAGGTACCCAGAAACCTCCCATTATGCTCTCTACCTCATTCTTTTTAAAAATTAATAGCTTTATTGACCTGTAACTCACATTTCATACAGTTTACTCATAGAAAGTATATAGTTTACTGGCTTCTGGTATTCTGTTATATTCACAGTTGTGCAACCATCACAACTATCAAATTCCAGAATTTTTTCATCACCCCCCCCAAAGAACCCATTGGTGGTCACTCATTTCCTTCTACCCAAATTCTATGCATCAATGATTTAGTTTCTGTCACTACAGATTTACCTGTTCTGGACCACTTGTATAAGTAGAATCATGTAATATATAATCTTTTATGACTGGCTTCTTTTATTTAGCATAATGTTATTAGGTTCACCTATGTTATAACATATTAGTAGTTCATTCCTTTTTATGGTCAAATAATATTCATTTGTGGATATGCTACATGTTATTTACCATCCATCAACTAATGGACACTTGGGTTGCATCCACTATTGGACCATTATGAATAATGCTGTGGATATTTGTGTAGTTGATTTTGTGTGGGCTTATGTTTACATTTCTCTTAGATGCACTCACAAACACCCACATGAGTGGAATTTTCGAGGAACTGCCAAACTGTTTTCTAAGGTGATTTTGTACCATTCATTTTACATTTCCACCAGCAATTTACGAGAGTCCTGATTTCTCCACATTCTTATTAAATACTTATTATCTATCTTTTTGGCTATAGCCATCCTACTGAGGGAGCATTGGTAGTCCATCCATTGTGGTTTTGATTTGCTTTTCCCCAATGGCTAATGATATTGAGCATCTTTCCATGTGTTACTGGTCTATGTGGATCTTCAAAAGACTTTTCTGTAATAGAGGCAGAGGTAAATAATATTTTTGTGTCTTCATAATTTTTAGACAAACATTGTAGTATACCTGTATTTCTTTCTCCTTTCCTTTTTGTTTGGTAAATATAACGTGGAGTTTTTAAAATGTATTTGTTATTTTTATAAATTACATATTTTCTTTTGAGGATGATTTTTAAAAATGTCATGCAGTTATGTAGCCACATTTACAAGTTCTGTAGGTTTATTTGTATTTTAAATTGTTTTGCTGTTGCTTTCCACTCTTGAATATAAATGTAAATCAGTTCATTGGATGAGCATTGCAATTTTCAGAACATGTTTCCACAGATTCTCTATAGGAGTGTTACTGGTCCAAAGTCTGTATGCCCAACACTCTGAAAGGCCAAAACTCACAACGTCAGAATTTGCAGTATGATTGAGAAGGCACCAACTAAGAAGATGGGAGTCCTAGTGGTTCCTTGAATCCATCTTAAGGAAATATGGGGTTCAGGCTTCTTTTATGTTGAAGGAAGGGAAAATGGGAGGGGCTGTTTTTGTAAAAACTCAAGCCCCAAGCAGAATTCCTCTAATAACTAGTATGTCCAAAGCAGAAACTAGTAGCCTGAAGGCCATGGAAACAACACAGGCTTGAACAAGATGGAGTCAGAGAGACCGAGCATTTCACTGACAGGAGCACATGAGTGGATGATCCGTGTGACTGGTAGACCTGACTCAAACATTTCAGAGGTATGGTTAAGGTTTCATTGACATAATCTAGAGCTTTGTTTGATTTTAACTCATCAGGAGTTTCCAGGTAACTCCTGAACTAACTTTCAGTCAGTTACCCTTCTAGGGAGAACATCCTGAGACAGGGAGTTTGCAGAGAAAAATGGTGTACTCTGTTTCTTGGTGATCTGAGAGGTGACTAGGAAAACCAGTTGTACAGACTGGAGAACATGGTCCCATCATCTGGGGAGAATCACTTAATTCCTGAACAATGTACTTACTTGCCTTTGTTCCACTACAGTACATGCATACCTGCATATGTACCCCTGAGGTTCCCTCCATGGCTCCTTCTCTGAGTTATTACAATTATTTTTGTTCAGTGGGCTTTGCTTTACCCACAAGGCAAACAGTTTATATTGAAAACTGAATGGAAATTTTCTTTGAGGATTCTATAGGAGATGGCTCACGGGATGATAGTATTGTGAGTTTCCAAGGCCTAGTGGCTAGTGCTGAATTTCAGGGGCCCAGAAATTGGCCTTTTATTGCATGACTATGGGTGGTCAGACTTACACTGTCTAAAAAATAGAAGACTTGAATCCAAACTGAAAGTGCTAGTTTAATAATTTGTAATGGGAAAGGGCCTTTTTTCTTTTTCTGTTTTTAATCCTCACCTGAGAATATGTTTATTAATTTAGAGGGGAAAGGAGAGAGAGTGGGAGGGATATAGGGAGGGGGGAGAGCAAGAAACATCAGTAGGTCGCCTCCTGCAGGCACCTCGACCAGATACCTAACACGTAACCCGGGTATGTGCCCTAACGCAAGATTGAATCTGTAACCTTTTGGTACAAGGGATGACACTCCAACCAACAGAACCAACCACCCAGGGATGAAAGGGCCTTTTAATGACTAAATGCAGCAAATAAATGTGTTTACCGTGTGCCAGGCCTACTTACTAGGTGTGCAGTAGTAACAAAAACTGGTAAAACCTCTGTTCTTTTGAAGCTCACATTCTGCCGATGTAAGTTAGACAATAACTAATAAATATGTAATGTGTCATAAAAAAGATAAATGCTAATAGAGAGTAGGGTAAGGAGAGACAAGCAAAGAATGAAAGGAGTCAGTTCTCTTTAAATCCACTGGTCAGAGAAGACCTCCATGCAGTGGTGGTGATTGAGCTGAGACCTGAAGCACTGTGTGAGTGCAGGAGCCCTGAGGCCGAAGTGTGCTGGCTGTGTTCAGGGAGCGGGAGGGAGTTTGGAGTGGCTAGAGAGAACTGTGGCAGGAAGCAGGATGGTGACCTTCCAGGCCATTATAAAGACTTTCTCTTTGACTTTTGCTGTGAGATGAGATCACTGAGTAGAGAAGTGATGATGTGATGTAGTAACTTCCATTCCCACAGCAGGATCACTATGCCTGCTGTACTGAAAATGGTCTGTAGGAGGGTAAGGGTGGAGGTAGGAAAAGTGGTTATGAGGCTCTTTAGGGAGAATAGATGAGGCGAGAGGGAACGGGTCAGAAGCGAAGTCAGAAACAGGCTGCTTGGTGTACACTGTATCAGTCCCTCGTCCGCCCTCATCAGTTTGACTCCTGCTTCCTGAGACTGCACTTGCCAAGGTCATCAGTGGCAATGAATTACCAAACCAAGAGCCACTCAGACCACTTTTCCCTGCGTGTCTTACCACAGTTCTCTATAGAATTTACCCTCTTTCTTGAATCCCTATCTCTTGGCTTTTGTAATCTCATGATCCTGGTTTTCCTGTTGCTTTTGTGTCAACTTTTTGTTTGCCTCATTCCTCATTACTACAGCTTTGCGTTGCTCAGGGTTTGGCCCTGTACCCATCTCTTTTCTGTGTTCTCTTTCTTGATGATATCATTTGTTCCCAAGGATTTTAAATAGCATTTATATGCTGAAAGTTCTAATTTTATATATATAAACTGAGAGTTCCTAATTTTATATAAACATTTTGTTTGTTTGTTTGTTTATTTTTGATAGAGGGGAAGGGAGAGAGAAAGGAAGGGAGAGAAACATCAGTGTTTGGTTGTCTCTCACATGCCCCACACTTGGGGACCTGGCCCACAACCCAGGCATATGCCCTGACTGGGAATCAAACCAGCGACCCTTTGGTTCTCAAGCCAGCCCTCAGTCCACTGAGCCACACCAGCTGGGGCCCCAACTTTACATTTTACAGGGAGCTCAAAATTACCTGTCAAAACCTAAAATGTTTACCCAACCAAAACTGGTGATAACTGTCCCATTCACTTTCTTCCCTTAGTCTTTCCCATTAGATGACATCGGTTGCTTAATCCAGGAACCTAAGAGTCATTGTTGACACCTGTTTTTTTTTTCTCTTCCACATCCTTCACCTCGTCCTTTTCAGAAACTTAGCTCCAAAATGTATCTCATATCCTTCCATTCCATGTCTTTCCACGGGCACCATCTCATCTCTCTCCCTGAACTATCACATTGTCCTTTCAACTGATCACATTTCTCTGGCTTCCCTCCGATTTTTTTCTGCACAGCAGTGAGAGAGCTTTTAAAAGAATGGGTCACGTGGCTACTTAAAACCATTCATTGACTTAATGTTGCACTTGTACTTATCTCATCCCCCCCCCCCCACCTCTCATAATGTGTTCCCTGCATAGGCTACTCACTGTGCCCTTTGGGTGCTATGCTCCTATTCCTCCATTAGCTCTTAACTTCCCTCTGAGGCTTTTCTTGGCTACCCTTTCTAAAGGAATTTCTGACTGTCTGCTCTATCATTGCACTTCATTTTGTCCTTTGTAGAACTTACCACAATTCACAATTACTCATTCATGGATTTACACATGTGGCCCGACATTTGTCTCTCTAGGTTTGGAAGGACAGATGAGTCTATCCTTTGCCAGAAAAGTCTGGTCTTGATTGTAATTGATCAGAAAGAAGTGCATTTGGCCCTGACCCACGTGGCTCAGTGAGTTGGGTGTTGTCCCACAAAGTGCAAGGTCTCCAGCTCAATTCCCAGTCAGGACACTTGCCTGGGTTGTGGGCCTGGTCCATGCTTGGGGAGCGTGAGAGAGGCAACCACACATTGATATTTGTCTTCCTCTCTTTCCTCCTCTCTTCCCCTCTCTAAAAATAAATAAAATCTTAAAAAAAGAAAGTGCATTCAGAAGAGGCTGCGAATAATTTTTCACTTTGTCTTGGATGAGTTCCCAGAAGCCCATTCTCCTTTGATCTTTCTTCTTCCTTTCCTTTATCCCTTTCCTTTCGATTCTGATAACCTTCCTTTTTGCCCAAGACTGGGAAGATCTTTGACAGCTTATGTTCAAGGCTGGGTTGACTTGTTCCTGGCTCCATCTAGTTAGGTAGTTTTTAATCATCATATTCTTTAAAACTGAACATTTATTTACAGGACACATCAACATCTCTCTCTTATTTGACCATTTCTTCTAATATAACTTTGATGTCATCCTAATGTACCTTCTTCTGACAAAAATTGGCATTGGGAAGAACAGAGGGAGTGAAGGGGACTGGGGTCCACCTGTTCTGCTTCCCTTCCTTTTAAATAGTCTTTTCTACGAGAGTGCAGACAGCACGAGGCAATAATCTGTCCCCTCTGTTTTTACAATATTATGATTTATGGGGTGCTTATATAATGCCCGGCACTTAGGACCTGCTCAGAACATATGCATGGAATGGAATTGGAGCACAAGCGGGTAGCTCATCTGACAGTTCATCTAAGTGATGGCAGGGAGCAGGGCTTGATGAAAAATCTCTTTATCTCAGCAGTAAATGCCCCTAGTATCCAGAATATCTGTGTGTATATTTTTGTCTGTCCTCTGGGTATAGCTCAAGTTTGGTCTCAGAAACTGCTTCTCATTGCCGATTGCAACCTTCTCATGGTTCTTTGCTTCTTATATGTGCTCAGGTCACTTGATTAAGCTTGTTGTTTCTTCTAGTCCAGAAAGTGTTCCTGGGCCTAGAAAAACCCCATTTCCTACGACCGTGTTTTGATTTACTTTACTCTCCAGATTAAAGTTGTTGGGGTGGGGAGTGGGGTGATGTGGAACAGGCACTTGCACACACACACACACACACACACACACACACACTATTGTCACTCCATTTATTCCACTATGTATGTATATATAAAAGCTTCACTAAACCAGTTTAGATAAAAGTTCTTTTTCTACCTGCTTCTGAATTTCCTGTTTAGTTCTAAGCTTAAATTTTAGATTAGATTAGCTTCTTCCTTATGGTCACTTCCGCTGGGGAAGTACCTAAACCATCAGTTTGGAAACTGAGAACAACTTATTTTTAATATTGTACTATCTTTTGTTTTATTTGCTTAGACACCTATATGGAGTTGTGAGGGTGTGTGGATAATAACTCTGTGTTTATATCAAACAATTGTGCTGTGCCTATAAATGAGAATTGGAATTTCTAGTATATTTATTGGTCATTACTGTTTTTAATCTTCTGTGTCATCTAGTAGTTAGCTGATCGTGATTTGAAGAAACTAGAAGAAGCCCTGGCCAGGTAGCTCAGGTTGTGAGAGCATCCTCCCGACACGCCAAAGCGGTGGGTTTGCCCCCTGGTCAGGGCACGCATGATAATTAACCAGTGAGGCGTCAGTAAATGGAGCAAATCCGTTTTCTCTCTCTTCCCTCTTTCCCTCTCTCCCTAAAATCAGTGAATAGAAATTAAAAAAAGAAACTGCAGGAAAAAAATTAAAATTACATTTGTGGTCTCTAATTGGAGGCGCTGATTTTGGCCCCAGGTACGGTTTTCAGATATAAAGAGGTGTGATTTTGGTGAATGGATTTAATTCTCTGCCTTTCAAGATCTAAAAAATAGGGGGAAGGGCCTAACTTTTTGTATGTTCAAATATTTCCTCTAAAGTGTCAGATAGCAGTAGCCCAAAAATTCATGGGTATAAAACAGCATTTGTGCTGATGTTACCAATCACTATGGAGAATCTTGTGCTCTTCACAGGTTTCCAAACTAAATATTCCTTTCTCCATCTTGGTGGAGGGAAAATGTTAAAATTCATTTTTATCATTGTACATGGTAGTAGGTGATGATATAAAAATAGAAATTTCTAAAATCCACAAATCTCTAAAATGAGCAGTATTTAGTTGTGGTGGAAAGAAAGAATTTCTGTGTAAGCAGCATATAGTGTGTAGAGTTCGTGTTTTATGTGGCCTGTATATGTTGGAGCATGTTCTCTCTCTCGTCACACTCGCAGTCACTCTGCACTCTCTTTCTGCCAGGCATCCAGGGTATTAAATATAAAGGAATTCCTATTTTGGAAAACACTAAAGGGATTGGTGACTAAAGCTTATAAAGCCACAATAACGGGTTTATTCTCCAAATACTGAATACTTAAATGTACCAAAATGAGGGCAGTCCCCCATCACTGATATTTGACAGAGAGGTGTTGGTGTTCATTTTTTTGACAAATGAGTCAGTACCTTAATACAGATTAGGAAGTTTAGTCCTAAGAGGTGGTAGTACTAATTAAAATAAAGTACTTTCAGGGAGGGATATTGCTTGTTCAAGGCCCTGGATCTCACAGATTCCCCTATTGTGTCTCTACTCCTCCCCCTGTCTTTTTATTTTAGATGGAAGGTAATCTTGCTTTCTTGATGCTCTCTGGTTAGGAGATCAAATGTGGAGATATGTTGATTGGAAGGTATAGCGGACTTGTCTCCCAGTCTTGCAACGGAGGTGTGGGGGGCACTTCTGGTCTCTTAGGATTATCACTGTATTGAGGTTCTGCATTCCAGAAGGCTTGCTGTGTTTGAAGAGCAATTCCATAACCTTTGTTGTTGAGCATGCCACAGCCAGCAGTGAGCTGCCTTGCCTGAAAACTGTTTTACTAAAAGCAGTGATTCCGATCTGATAAAGCCATAGATCTTCTCTCCTAACACATGCGTGTATGCACATGCACACAGAATATTGTGTACAGTTTAATGAGTTCACAGACCTCCTGAAGTCCATTGATAAATTTTGGGGGGGCCAGTAGACTGCAATTTGAGAACTTATGCCTTAAAGGTTGACGTCAACAAGGCTTATTATAAAATTTGTACATGAAGACTTTAAAGTTATTCTGAACAAAGGCTTCTAAACTATCTTAATATCTGCCCATTTGCAGACTTCCAAAATCTCCTGGTGGGGGTAGAACCCTTTTGAAAGGATAGATGCCTGTCATTGTCTTATAGCCCAGTAGAAACGAGTTAAAAGTTAATAGATCAATTGCCAGTTAAATGGTTTAAATTCAGTCAGTGAGAGTCCAATTAAGTATGTCCTGTCCTGACCAGTGTGGCTCAGTGGGTTGGGTCTCACCCTGCAAAGCAAATGTCACTGGTTCAATTCTAGGTCAGGGCACGCGGCCTGGGTTGCTGGCCAGGTCCCTGGTTGGGGGCGTGCGAGAGGCAACCGATTGGCGTTTCTGTCCCTCTCTCCCTCCCTTGCGCTCTCTCCAAAAATAAATAAATCTTTTAAAAAAAATAAATAAAGTATGTCCTACTGTAAACTGTTACCTGTTATGTGTGGTTCTGCAACATAGTTTTATCGGTGTTTGGTTTAAATGTGATTAATTCCTGTGAGTCCATTGCTTTCATGTTCTGGAGGAAAGCCAGCACCAGTGATAAAGCTAGTCCTACCTTTACACAGGTTCACCCAGCAGAAATCAGATTTCATTGTCTTATTTCTGGAAGGACCAGTGTCCATTAATTTAAAGAATTTGTGGAAATTTTGGCTTAATGGTTTCTTCAGCTTGTCTCTCATTGTATGATAATCTTGCAGGATGTGAATGTTGATGTAAGTAGTGCAAAAAGCATTTGAACTAGAAACCAGCAGTTCTGACTATTAATATCTTTTCTACCACTAAATAGCCCTTTAACCTTGGAAGGGTCACTTAATCGCCCTAGGTTTTACTTACCTCAAAAACAAGGAGGTTGACCTCTCACTAAGATTCTGTATAATTCTAAAACAAATCCACTATTAAATAGGTCAACACAGTGGTCAACACAACCCAGTGTAGTGTGTTGGTCTTCACACCTGGCACAATGTGGGATATAGCAATTCTGAAACCAAGGAGGTGGGGCATTTGAGCCAGCCAGAACAGAGGAGCAGTGGGCATTCATTATCCTCAGTGAGTTCAGTAGGCTGAAAGCTAAATTGCAGGAAGAGGCCAAGAGAGACCCTTAGTCCAGGAGAGGAGGCAGTTTCACTGGCTGAGTCATTGATGGCAAAAACCAAGAAACACTCAGCAGCAAGCCGTTAGAATTTGATAATTGATGTTCATGATTATCACGAAAAATGTTAAGTTATTTTGTATTGAATGTTTTATAAAGCAGGAGAGTGCATATTTTGGAACAATATCAGTAAATATGGTTGAAATAAAAATTATTTGTTGGATTAGCTGTTATCAGGAAAATTCATCCAGCAGTGGTCTGAGGCCCAGGCCCGCTGGCAAGACCAAACTCCACTGCCCTTTATTTTGCTTGTGTTTTTGTGTAGGCTGAACTTGCGTAGGCTCAGGACCTCTGTGAAGAGGTTATTTTTTCTTTCCAAAAATAACATCCTCCTCTAGCCATGCACAAATGTTAGGTATATGCCTGGTGATGCTGAGAGAGAAGAAGCATTTCAGCGCCTACAATTATAGAACTTACGCTATCAGGGGGTAAGAGATGCTTTCAAAGAAAATAAAAATGTAAAAGACCCTGTAGAAATTCAGACTCTACTGAATAAAGCCAAAAGGGAGCAGGGAATGAGTTGTTGACAGGTCCACACTGGCCCACTGTTTTGGTGTAACAGACTAGCGAATCACTGAGAAACCAGAGCCCTAAGGACTGCCACCAGCAGCAGCTGAGGACTACCTTCAGCACCTATTCTGTGCTTGGGGTACGGGTTCCTAAACAGACCACGAGTGGTCTCTTGCATTAGCTTAAAGTAGCCTCTTGCTCGGCCTGCCATGTAGGAACTGATGAATTGAGTGAGGTTTCCATTCTGCTGCAGCCATAGTGAAAAAGGGTGACTGTTTCTCCTCGGATCAGGTGTTAGAATTAAGTGCTGGAGTTCACTCAAAATAATGCAGTGTATTGTTTTATCTCCTCCCCACCCCATCCTTCTTTAGTAACTCTTAGTAACTCATCACTGTTTGTATAAAGCATCTCCAGACTTTGTTTCTTGGTCCTTAACAATAAACAAAATTGCCTCAAAAAAAAAAAAAAAAGTCATCCAGAGCTTCTATTCCCTGCTGATGCTAGAAAAATGAAAAATTACTATGCTAAATTTTCTGTGACCTAGTCAATTGGCAATTTATGAAATAAAAATAAAGGATTAATGAAAACAAGTACAGTTTTAAACTGAATTCTGTGCTCCTTAGCTTCCTTCTACCGGAGATAGTTGAGAGTTGATTCTTTTGTATAGTTGTGCATACTGTTAAAGAAGCAAAATCTTAAATTGAGATAAAGTACAATACTGTGTTGCAGTTACTCTCGTTCATTTCTGTATTCATGTGGGTGTTGAATACTGATACATTTGAATACTGATTTTTCAGATTTGTAACTAATAAGGTTTAGTTGGATATAACACAAAGGTTTTTGTTAACTAGTATAAATATGTAATCTTGGAAATCGGCTATTTAGTTATAGGATTTAAAATTAATGTATAATTGATACTTGTATTGTGCATAAAATATTTTCTCACCTTTTAAAAATACCTGAAGAAACACAGTATTTGTGCAGTACTGATATATGAAATCTTTTCTAGGGTTTAGAAGCGTATGAAATGTATAGTGTTTCTAACATTGTAGGCACAATTTTAATACTTGTTCTGGAAAATTTTAAACGTGTATAAATGCAGAGAGACTGAAATAATTAACCCCTGTGTGCCCATCACCTGGGTTTAAAAAGTTACCAACTGGGACAATTTTATTTCATATATATTTTCACTTATTTTTCCCATACCTACGTTGGATTGTTTTTGAAGCTATTCCCAATCTTGGGTAGTCATTACACTCTCATGCCACATGGTGGCAGCATATCATAGTTTGAATGTTATGAAGGCCTCTGAGACTATAATTAAAAATAAAGGAGGAGAAATAGGGAATTACTGCTCACTGGTTGTAGGGTTTCTTGGGATAATGAAAAAGTTTGAGAAAATAGATAGTGGTGATGGTTGCACAATATTGTCAATATAATTAATGCCTCTAAATTATACACTTAGAAATGACAGAAATGGTAAATTGTATGTGCTGCATGTTTTTCCACAATAAGAAAATACAAAAAATGGGACAACCTTATGACAGCATATAAATACATGTGGAGATTCAGTAGTATTCTTGTGAAAAGAACTAATGTATTTTTCATATTATCTTTTGGTGGGGAGAGGACTACCTAGATGAGTCTTTAAATCAAAAATTGCTTTAAGCAGCAAAACCGTGACACAAAAAACATTAAGTCGGAACTCCTTGGATGTAGCAAGGGGTCTGCAAAGCTTCTTTCGTTTGTTGAGCAACCTCCCCTGCTTCCACTCCACAGTAGGGTCCCTAAATGTCTTAAAGTATGGCTAGTCATCTGAGCAGTTCCTTCAGACACCAAAAAGCCATTATTCATCAGAGTTACAAGCAGTTATGGAAGAGATCCGGGTATCAGTTGGGTGTTATAACCAAGTTATCACGAGATAATCATATATTCAATTTTTATTTGGGGGGATACAGGCCCTTTCTAGAGAACATTGCATATTATAACAAATCATGCTTCGTTTTCTAGGAGCTGTGAGTTCAGCGCTGGAAGGGGTCTTATATTATTTAGTTTATCTTTTCAAAGATGTGAAAGCTGAGTTCCAGAGAGATTGGCTTGAGAGATTGCCTTACAGCTGGTCAGCCGGTGGCAGGACTGCGCTGGTCGCACCGTCCCACCGCTGCTGTATCCATGGCAGAGGCCCATCAAGGCAGAACACAGCTCGCTGCCTATGCCCTGGGACAGGAACAGTATTCATTCTGCCCCCCCCCAACCCCTGCCCATCCCCAAAGTTCTTTTACCTGATAATTGTGAGGTTCAGTTATTAAAACCAACCTTTGGAGACCAGAAAAGTAAATCAACTACAATATGCAATTCTGAGAAAGTCTCCTTGGAAAGGTTTTGCTACATTTGATCATTTCAATTTGCATTTGCACAATACTTTGATGTGATTTATTACCATGAACACAAACCTTATAGTTGGCAGGGAGGTGGTTGGGGGCAGGAGATTACTGGCTTTGGCCTTAAGACCTGTTCTGCCCTTGCTCTGCCATTAACTTTCTTTTAAAAAATTTACTTTTCTTTTATTGATTCTAGAGAGAGGAGAAGGGAGGGAGAGAAACAGCAATGTGAAAGGGAATAATTAATTAGTTTCTTCTTGCAGGCATGTGAACTAGGGACTGAACTTGCAACCTGGGCATGGGGCCCTGACCAGGATTTGAACCTTTTGACGTTCTGGTTAGTGGGATGACGCTCAACCAACTGAGCCACAGTAGTCAGGGCTGCCGTTAACTTTCTGTATATCCTGGAGCAAGTCACTTCCTCTCAATGCACCTCAGTTTCCTTTTTCTTTTTTTTTAAAATTTATTGATTTTAGAGGTAGAAGGAAAGGGAAGGGAGGGAAAGAAACATTGATTTGTTATTCTACTTATTTATGTATTTATTCATTGGTTGATTCTTGTGTGCCCTGACTGGGAATAAAACTTGCATCCTTGGTGGATTGGGCCAACACTCAAACCAGCTGAGCAATCTGGCCAGGGTCTCGATGGACCTTAGTTTTATGCTCAGTGTAAATGGATAGAGGTAGATTTGATGAGTTTTAAGGGAATCCTTTCAGCAGGGCCAACCAGAGCTGTTGAGCTGTGTGGAGGCTTCAGAATTGGCAGTGAAGAATCACACTCTTCCATGCTTTTAAGTAAAAGGAATTCGTCAGGTAGAAGCTGCCACTTTTAGTTGCCCGTGACAGTGGTTACACGCGCAGTGCATACTACTAACACGAATAGAAGTTCACACGAGTAAATTTTTGTTTAGGTCTCTTAATACAGTTAATACATTTTTTGAGTGTTGAAATCTCAAGCTTCCTCTTGGCCTGGATCCTAAGGTCATTTGGATTTGAAAAGAAAATAGAGAGCAAATGGTAGTTGGCAAGACCATTTCCTTTCTGTGTTTATATTTCTGTGACTTACTCAGTATTTATTTTGAATACTGAGTGTGCTAAGAGGGCTGAAGAATTCTGGGTCTGTAAAAAAATTTTCATTTTCTTTGCTTTTTTGGAGGCTTATTTCTTCCCATAGTTATTTATTTTTTACATTGCTGTCTAGCCATTGTTTATTTTTTAATGTTTTTATTTTTAAAAACTTTTAAACTACAGTTTATTTTCACATAGTTATTTATTTTAGCAGCTCATTTTTACTAAACATTTAAAAACTTCACATACCAAATAGCCACACATCTAGGGCTTGAGGAGTGTAGCTATTTACTGTTAATTTGGAATCCTTCAGAGATAGGAGAATTTTAGTTAGAAATTCTTAATGAGTATCCTGTCTTTCCATTTAGAAGTATTTTTTGATACCTACTATGTGCCCATAGTACTGGGCTTGGCATATCAAAACATGTAAGTCGTGGATTCTACTCCGAAGCAGCTCTTGGTGTAGAAAGAGAAGCAAAGCATTGCACGATGGGACGTGTAATGTGGGGACCTGAGGCTGCACGGAGGAGGCGGGTCTGAACCATGCTGTTCAGACACCGTGGTGAGACTGGAGTCAAAGTTTCTAGGCACACTTAATCTCAAGAGATTAATGAGTCTAACTTGATGTGTATTTAAACTTAATAAACAGTTGGTTTAAAATTATTTAAATTTTTAATTGATTTATTTGAGAGAGAGAGAGATTGATTAATTTGTTGTTCCACTTATTTGTGCACTCATTGGTTGATTCTTGCATATGCCCTGACCCTGGGGATCAAATCTGCAACCTTGGCATATCGGGATGACATTCTGACAAACCGGGCTACCCGGCCTGGGCCTTCATTATTATTTTAATACAAAGAAACAATTGTTTTCAAACCATTTCCTTATCCCAAATTTTCTTTCCATGAATCACAGGGGAGAAAAAAAGTGTTTCATGTGAACTGTTATGAATTCATATTGTCCTTAGCTTTTAGAGATTGTTGGGCAAATCTTCACTGTGTATGTGAACCCTTTATATTAATTCTTTGCTCTTGAACTCTCCAGGAACAGAAAATAACTCTCCACATGATAAAAATTAGTGTAACATTGCCAGAATTTGTACTTGAAGGGCCAGAAGTGCTGCCTGGAGGTTGTTAGCATAGTAAGAACTTGGACAGGGCTAACCCAAGACATGAGCAGAAGCCCAGATGTGCGTGTGGACCACAGAGGACAGCATGAGTGTTTTAAGTGCACAACAAAGCTTGGTGGGGTTTCTTGTGCAAGAGCCGAAACTGTAGGAGACGGCAGAGAAGGAAGACAAGGACTAGATTAGAGCAGAACGAGTGTGAGAGAATGAGACAATTCAAGCCTTAAATGTTGCACTATGTGGTTTGGTTCTTATGTTCCACCTCAAGGTGAAGTGTTTCAAGCCTGGATAAGAGTTGAAACAGAAAATTGCAGTACATTTTTTCCCTAGTTATTTTGTTACTGTCAGTGTTTAGCTAGATACTGAGAAGGGGAACAAAACAGACTAGACATTGAGTTTAATAAACAGGGAAGCAGGAGCCTGTTTGCTTCACCAGGAAGCTACAGCTTTTCACACTCCAGAGGATCATAGCACTTCTCCAGCCAAGGGGATTAACAGTTCTTCCCTCCCTCCTCCAATACCGGTACCAGATTGTTGGGGGGCTTAGGGAGAGGTGCTGGGCTAATCTAACTGGGGGGATGGACCCTATCCAAAGCTTATAAAAACTTGAAAAGTTGATGGGTCACTTTGAGAAAGCACCTAGTCCTCCCAAACCCAAGCTTCTGGTTATAACCCCAGGGTAACAAAGAAGTCTTCTCTCTCTCTTGCTTATGACCCACACTCACACAGTGCTGCACACATCCGTTCTCTTCGGGGAGCCTGAACACCAAAGTGTGGCAATGGACTACAGCTGGAAACACGCTAAGCTAGCTGGGACGCTGGACTGGACTAAACTTGAATGTGGAGCATAAATGCTGGGCAGTGGCCTTTATCCTGGCCCTATTAGACAAGACTGGACTTTTTCCATCATGGGATAGGTAGAGATGGGGCATTGGAAAGCCAGGAAGGAAATCCCTTAATTGTACATCATCAATAAACCACACCACAGAGCCCCATCCTCCCATGCGAGTCTTAGGAAATTCTTTTCCTCATGACACCACAGGAACTCATCTTTCATAGATAACAATTTCAGGTGATGTGTTGAAGTTGTGAGTTGTTTCTGTAAAGGAAAGTGGTCACTGTTGTTTTTGACACTCCTTGAGGTCAGCTGACACTCTGAAGTACTAAGGCAGAAACCTGCATTAACGGGTTGCAGCCTGGCTTTCGGAGAGCCACAGGCCTCCTGGCTTGGGAGAGTCTTCCGCCAGCTAGTGCTCTCTCCCTCATACTCTCCAGGTCCTTTTGGTTTATGGTTTGACTCCCTTGTTTTAGAATGGACTGTCTACTTACACTGCCTCTCATTTCAACTCCATGATTTATTTGTAAGCGTCTCTGTGACAGTGTTGTAGGTTCCATGGCGTTGATCCAC
This sequence comes from Artibeus jamaicensis, assembly GCF_021234435.1. Lineage (NCBI taxonomy): Eukaryota > Metazoa > Chordata > Mammalia > Chiroptera > Phyllostomidae > Artibeus > Artibeus jamaicensis. Next base: position 20,604,516 of record NW_026522030.1, read on the forward strand.
ATGGCAACCAGTTATGCAATATCAGATTGAGTGTAGGGTCTGACAAGGGATTTTTTTAAATTCATTAAACTATTAACATTAAAAAGAATGAAACAAATGATAGTTAAGTCTATTTCATTATGCAATTTAACAAATAACTGTAATTAGAAAGAAAAAATTACTAAAAACATATTGCCTCAAAACTCAGGACATATGGCCATGAAATCTACTTAGTATGTCTACTCTCTGGTTCCCTAACCATGCTCATTTTCTCTGCCATGTTCAGATTTTTCCAGAAAGCATTTCATGATTAACTTCTTCCCACCTGGTTTTTTTCCGTTCTTCGTTTCTAATATTTGGTGTTTCTTGTTGTCTGTAGGTGTTCCTGAGTCATATCAATTGTGTGTCCTCTGTGTCATTCTACCGTGGAAGCATCATGCCATAACACCCTGTGCTATGATGAGAAAGAGTGAGGTGGTCCACTCTTGCAGACACTGAACCCTAGTGGGGCACCATGTGTCCTGGATCCGCTAGTGTAGCCTGGGAGATCAGAGCTTCGTGGTCTGTGCAGAATTTGCTGGGTTCTGGAGGGGTAATGGATGGACTAGTTGATAGCTGGCTTGAGCCAAGGCTTTGGTAAGATGTCGGTAGTAATGAGACCAGGGCAGATTGTATGTGATGTTGAATGTCTGGTTGAGAAGTTTGACCGTTTTTAATCTTGCAAGTAGCAGACAGCAATTGTTGGTCCCTATGTAGGGAAATGATAATGTTAAAGTGAAGTATTAGGAAAGAGTTATGAGTTGATGCTTTAATTATAGTAAATTCATAAAAGAATGTTATAATTAGTGTCTAAGGACAGGCTAACATTCAGTGGTAAGTATAATAGGCTAAATCTAATGTTCACTGAATCCGAGTGGAGGTACAAATGATTTAACACTCTAGGAAATAATATGTGTTGAAGTCAGTCATTCCCAAAGTAGCTCTGATTCCTTTGAACTGAAGGCCACTTCCCGGGCTAATTTAAATGAACTTGAAGTCATCCTTGAATCGAGTATTAACTTCCCAAAGCAAGCCTTTTTGAAGGAGGTATACAATTTTTTTATGGAAATGTTTATGAATGTGTTAGCCCTTTTGAAATGTCTGGTAAAATTAAATGAGATGAGAAAAGTAGTTTTGGAATCCATCGTAGGTGATGTAATTCAATATTAAGAATTATTTGGCAGAGTAATTTAGTAACCCTGAACAGGTTGAAAGCCTGCAAAATGAAATTACATAAATGATATCTTTACTTATCATCCACCTGACAGTCATGGAGGGTGGATGATAAGTAACATCCTGGCCACTTCACCTAAAGCAGCACTTCCCAGCTTTGCCTTCACTGCGTTAGATTGGCTGGCAGATGGAACCCAAAATAAGTCTGTTTGTGGGGTTTTCAAAACTGTCAGGCCATCAGCTATTTTAGGAAAAAAAGTTTTGGATAGGAAGGTTGAATTCACTATCTGATATTATAGAAAAGTGCTTTGTGAGTAATTTTCACTTTGATTATACAATTAATATCTTTTTCCTTTTGTTATTAGTTTTTAATTACACACATAGTATTTGTAATTATAGAAGATGCATAAGGGGACTAAATGGTAATGGAAAAAATATAATAAAGATTAAATTTAAAAATACGCAAACAGTACAAAATATATAAACATACCCTCAGTGCCACTTCCCTTTTCAGGGATAATTTCTGTTAATATATTGCCAGATAAATTGGACTTTATAATATTTTATCTATTGTTGCTCAGTTTTTTGTTTTTTTTTTTAACTTAACAGTACACTTTGGTAGCTTTTCCATTGTCAGTAACTTTCAGGAGGGCTCTTTAATAAGTGTAGATCATAGGAAGGGATAATGATTTACTTAACCCTTTATGACTGATGGGTACTGATACGATCTTCCCAGTTATAGAGTATGCCAGATGATTTTTGGAGGGATGGAGAAAGAAGGCTGGTACTGTTAACTTTTTCTATTGCCATGTGATGAGAATAAACACTAGTCCTTTCTCGTGCCATAGACAGTGCTAACTTCCTTACATGTGTCATACAAACTTCCCAACAACCTGTGTCAGGTGTTACATCCCTTCCCAGATCAGGAAAAATTGAGGCTCATTTGCCTAAGGTCTCACAGCTCATGAATGGAAGAACAAGAATGAAAACCCATGCCTGTCTCATGGCAAAATCTCGTTTCTTTTCCACTTCATAAATTTCTAGATGTAAATACATTATTAGCAGGCAAATGTTTTTTTTCTTCCAGTGATGTTGTTAGAATTAGCATGAATATAATTTTTGTGTTCTATAAAAATCCACTCCTTATTGATTTGTCGTCTGTAGTCATTAGTGGCCATCTCCCCCCCCCCCTTGCTCTTCAGGCACAGCTCCATTCTGCATAGATTTAAAATATGGCAATACAAAGTGGCCCCTCTGGCTCATTTTACTTCCATTTCTTCTAGTCTTTTGTGGTTTAGAGAGTGTTTGGCATAAATGTCTGTGTAGCAGTATTCAAGGCTGAGAGAAATTTGTAATAATTCTTCAGATTCTAATGACCGTAGTGTAAAACTTCTTACCTTCCTGTTGCTTTGCCGTCCCCCAGACTTGCGGCACTGTAAGGCAGCAGAAGAGAGGGAGGGCACCTCCACCCAAGCAGGAGGTTTTTCTTCCACTTGGGAATGGCCAGTGCCAATTGGCCCTTCTCCTCCCCCCACCTTCTTTCGCTTTGTGGAAGTAGACCTGCTTTCCTCCCTGAGTCTCGCTCAGCTCAGCGAAAACTCTACTCTGGACTGAACCCGTTCCTGAATGCCTGAAACTCCTCCTGTTGTATGTATTGGGATAAAGTGAGGAGGTAGGAATCCTAGACACTTTGTTTTAGATTTTAGTGAATTTTAATTTTTTGAGAAATGTAGACTACTTTGAGGATATGCTAAAACCACTCACCTGGATTGCCTTTGCACTTACAGTCTGAACAAGTTATTTTAGCATTGTTCTCTGATACTTAGACTTTGTTTCCCTTTCTAGGTTGAAAGGTGCCTAAAGATAGGAGCCATGGTATTGCTGTTTTTGTGCTCCCAGTACCAGGCTCAGTCTGCCAGCTAGGAGCATTGATTGGCTTATCACTCAACAGATGATAAGTGAACACTTTTTTAGAGTGTTTCATTTGGAAGCTTCGAGTTCAGGTGAAGAGGATTAGTTACTTAGATGGAGGATAAACATTTAACAGACAAGGTTGTGTCAATAATTTTAGGTGAGATACATGTCACAGTAACTGATCAAAGCATAGGTAGATTTTCCTCTTGAGTTGGTTTTACTTACTGGTATTTATATTTGGGCTCACTTGCATCATCATAGATAACCAAGAGTTAATATAAAAAGATTTTATTTTTAAATTTTTTAATTTATTGATTGATTTTTAGAGAGAGGGAGGGAGGAAGAGAGATAGAGAGAGGGAAAGATCGATTTGTTGCTCTTCTTATTCATGCATTCATTGATTGACCTTGTATGTACCCTGACTGGGGATCCAGCTCGTAACTTTGGCTTATCGGGACAATGCTCTCACCAACTGAGCTACCTGGCCTCTCGAGATTTATTTTTTCCTAGAGAGAGGGGAACATCAATGTGTGAGAGATACATTGATTGGTTGTCTCTCACACTCCCCCAAATGGGGACCTGGCCTACAACCCAGGCCTGTGCCCTGCCTGGGAATCAAACTGGCAGTCTTTTTGTCCGCAGGCCAGCACTCAATCCAGTGAGCCACACCAGCCAGAGCAATATTTTAATTGTAAGATTTGTTGGAGAAAAATCATACATACTCCATCTGATGGTGGGTGAGGAATGGCATCATTTATAGTAAGATTAGCCCATGAAGCCTCATATTCCTGACCTGCTCGGCTGAAATACTGGGAGAGAGAGAGGACTGGCCTCCTGCCATTGTGGCCTGAGTGGCCTTGTTAAGTAGGCACTCCTGTCCTCTTTGCTTCTGAAGTGTTTATCTACTTGGGTCCAGGAAAGAGGGGAAAGGAAGGGCCTGACCTTCTGCTTCTCTGTTGATAGAAAATGGCTTTTTGTCAGAACTAGCAAGTCAGGAAGCAGTCTTCAAAGATTACTGGCCCAGGTTGCCACGGCAAGGCTAAAAGACAGATGATTATCTATTTTATATTATTTACTCTTATGTTTCTGTTTTTAGTGCTAATCTTATTGTGACTCGTCCTTGCTATTGT